>NC_086450.1:465154995-465774995 GCF_028390025.1 Pseudophryne corroboree
CATTTATTTAATTTATACAAAATTGCACACCTAGCACAAATTCCATACTACTGTTTTTATTTATCTTTACCTATGCTCAGCATAGTGCATAAAATAAAGCAATCATTGTTTTGTTAGTGTTTTTTCTGCGTTGTTCACAGTGCAAATACGTCTGACTGTAAATGTGACCCATAGGGGGATATCCAATTATCCCTGGAAAAACACTGGGTCCGAAAAACTGCAGTTTTCGGACGTTTTTCTGACTTTTTTATGATGTTTCACCAATTTCTTTTACAGGCTATCCAGATGGATCACCTGTAAAAAAAAACAACCCTTCTCCAGAAAAACACAGGTTCAGTGAAACCTGTGTGTTTTCTTGTGAAAAAGCCCCATTTTCGGACGAAAACGGGGCTGTTTCTGGGGATTTTACTTAGCCTGCTGGAGGCAGGTGAAACAAAATCCCTGATAAGTCGGCACGTGCCGTGGCTTTTCGGGGCTAATTAGCTAGCCCCCGGTGGGACAAATAGCCCCGGTAAATTACCAGAGCTAATTGGATATCTCCCATAGTGAGAAAACATAGTAGTAATTGAACCATCTCAGTCATTCGTTCAAATGAAAGTAAATACCACTTTCTACAATCTGTGGCGCCATCAGTTCTGCTGGGTCCCAGTACTAGAAGGGATATGGCCAACATGGGGAGGTATGGCTAAACAATCTCCTTCGAAAATATGAAAAAACTACAGTTTATTTGCAGCAAAAAGCGGGTGCGGGCGTCGCATGGGACAGTTGTCAGTGTCAAAATAGACAGGCAGAGGTGGTGGGTGTGATCGCTCCCCCACACACATCATACAAGGAAAGAAAGAGTGACAGCCCCACCCTCCCACCTTCCTTCGCCACTGGCTAAAAATGTTAGGCTAGGCAGAACAAACTAATATGAAAAAAAATTCACAGAATATAAGGATCAATAAGAGCAATTTAAAGACTATTATCATATATGTCATAGTCATTAACAACAAATTGTTAATATTAATTTATAAATCTCATAGTGTTATTTAAATATTTGACACATTCTCCCTCACTGTTGAGTATTTTATTTTATCCCCAGTAATCTCCACAGAGCACAATTCATATCTTTATTCCGCAGACTGTAAATCAGAGGGTTTATCAAGGGTGTAACAACTGAGCACAGTACAGTAAGTACTGGTTCCAGGAGAATAGAGTATTCTGTTGAAGGCATTATGTACACAGACACACCTGTCACATAGAACATAATGACAACGGTGAGGTGGGATGAGCAGGTGGAGAAGGCTTTCTTTCTTCCTTCCTTAGATTTTATCTGCAAGATGACCCTGATAATTTTTATATAAGATGTCAAAGAGAACATGACTGGGAAAGGTCCATATAACAATATTTCCACATAGATTACAATATATATATCTTTACTGCCAGCACAGGAGATGTTAATCAGAGATTTAGGATCACAGAAAAACTGGTGTAATGTGCGAGACTGACAGAAGGACATGTGTGATGCTGGGATTGTTATCACCAATGAATTTAAGATTTCTGACAGCCAAGTGCCAGATGCCAATATAAGACAATGGGGATAATTCCAAGTTGATTGCAGCAGGAAATTTTTTAGCAGTTGGGCAAAACCATGTGCAATGCAGGGGGGTAGATATAACATTTGCAGTTAGATTTGGGTGTTTTTTTTTGTTTCTGTGCAGGGTAAATACTGTCTGCTTTATTTTTACACTGCAATTTAGATTGCAGATTGAACTCACCACACCCAAATCTATCTCTCTCTGCACATGTTATATCTGCCTCCCCTGCAGTGCACATGGTTTTGCCCAACTGCTAACAAAATTCCTGCTGCGATCAACTCAGAATGACCCCAGTGTTTCCAATTTAAAATAATGTTATAATGTAAAAGATCACATATAGCAACATATCTGTCATATGCCATAATGAATATTAGATAAGCTTCTGAGAAAGCAGCCAAACAATAAAAGTACAACTGGGTGAAGCATTGTATGAAGGACACTATACTATCTCCAGATAGTAACATGTGCAGCAGGTTAGGGACAGTAGTGGTTGTATAACAGATATCTACTAAGGCCAGGTTACAGAGAAATAGATACATGGGGGTGTGTAATTGGTAATCAATAGATGTCACTGTTATTATAATAGCATTAAAAAGTACTCCAAATATATAGAGGAAGAAAAATACACATATAGTAGATTAGATATAATTTGATTTAGCATAAAATGGTAACAAGTGGAATCCATTCATGAAAGTCTGGTTCTCCATGTCACATCCAGGTTACTCTGTAAAGAAACAGAGAGTACTAATTATTTTAACCTATTTGCATGTCTTTGTGGTTATAGTAATCTTGCTAGGACAACCACACGGTTGTAGCTCTATCTCTTGTATAAAGGTCAATGTCAACCAGCCAGACGTCTCCACATATGCAGGTGTGATGAAGATCTAAGTGAGACAGGTGACATGGTGTACAGACAAAACTGAAGGAAATATTTGTTGTCAAGCTAACTTTATTGGAAAGACACTTCTCCTGCTCTATGACTTTGGTGTGCTGATTATCACTTCTTTACTTGCAGTGTATCTCTCACTAATGTATTTTTTTTCCACCATACCAGAGAGGCAAGAGGTCTTTCCAACTTAACAATCACTTAACTCAATAACTGAAAACATATATTTATATTTTATTGTTCTTGAAGCACAGATCAGCAACAGTGCTCCAACGACTCTCCAAATCAAGTAGAAACTTACGGTAAGTGGGTACGTACAGTATTATTTCATACAGTATACATTTTATCTGCAAACAGAAATCTAACAAATCTTTTGAACAAATGATAAATATTATTTTACCTATATAAGCAAATATCTCCTAAGTCAACAATTATTGTTGTACCTATATCAGTTGCTAATTTCCATAGTGGCATACATATATTTAAATTTGTTGAGTTAACACAACTTAGAAGGTAAAAGGTAAATGTAGTAACCAGAGGAAACTATTGTAGGATAATTTAAAATAACTATCCTTAAATTTCTTGGCAGTCTTGGTGCTAGTAGGTATTTCTTAGAAGACACTATCAATCTTCACCTCTGAACTCAGCAATGTTCACTTATTAAATAATTGTTACTCTAAGAAAAGCATCCAGCCACTTCAACTGCTGGTGTACTTATACATTATGAAAAGGTAGGTAGACAAGTTGTGTGAACAAGGTGTTGTTTGACAATATGTTACTGAAATATGTGTGTAGCTGCAGTCTCTATACAATTAACTAAGAAGTCGTTGCTTTGGTGGATTTAACTTCTGCCAAATGTAATCCCTCTAAGATTACAATCTGCTCCCCTCTTTGTTCTCAATATAACTGTGATGGACAGTGAATTATTGGCAGTGATCATTATTCCTAGGCTAGGTAGATCTTGCAGCCAACTATATTCTGTTATGTACTGTATTATTTGTGAGGTGTGTCCTGCATAAGCTCAAGCTTCCCATAATATAAAGTAGGACTCACCTTAGGGATGGGATAGCTGACTATGGAAAAGGTCTGTGTATAGTTAAATAGGAAGCTAATGCTTCTGATAGCCCTCACTGATCTGGCTATGTAATGTGGTAGGGTTATGGGCTAGTTCACAGTGAGAGGTTACAGACTTGCCGTCCAGCTGTTGTTCTCAGTTACTGTCCAGAGCACTATCCACCAGGCTTAACATTGTCTCAGTTTCCACCACCTCTTCTTAGATACTTGGCCTCTAAAACAAAGAAATGCCTTTCCAGGTCTTAGCATTGCCTCCAGGGGTTGATCCACCTGCCTTTAATGATGAGGCGCTCACCACTCCTAACTGACTCTGCAGATGATATTTCTCATGGGACTAGACTAACTTGGGTCCGCCTCTGGTTCTCATTTATTAAGCTACCATCTTCCTCACATTGCACATCATTAGCAGATGCCGCTTGTTGGACCTAGCCAGTAGCATCTGCAATGTGCAGTTCCTATCTCTCAGCCACTTCCTCAGCACTAACTGCCACTCACCAACTGCCTCTCTTCTTCTACCAACTGTCCCCAGCTTTCCAACTGACCTATTTTCTGTCCCGTCTTTGCTTGCGCATGTGAAAGAAAGCATAATGTAATGCTGAAGCTGTAATATATCAAATATTGGGTTATAACATAGCTATGAGTACTTTGGTGTAGCATAAACATCTCACATTAGGCATTATAGTAGCATTCATCCATGTTCTAGACATTCCAATCTCATTTTCTGTAGCTCAAGTTACACCATATCTACAGAACAGGCATGTACAGCCTCCTATTCTCACATGTATAACTTCAAATGAGTTTCCATGCTCTCAGTATCTGTCTCTCACTTGGATTACTTTAGATGAACTCAGAGTTACTCCTGTGTGACAGCTGACGCATGCTCTGGCATACCTCTCCTGGGGCAAACGCAGGATTTTGTAGGTTTTTTTTTCCTAATGCATATACAGTATATATATATATATATATATTGCACGTACATGGAAAAAACCCTACCCACTGCGAATATGTGTATACAGTATAAGTATACAGGTATTATATAGTATGAGAGAGAGGAGGCCATGGGGAGGGAGAGAGAGAGAGTGGCATGGGGAGGGAGGGACAGAGAGAGAGGCATGGGGAGGGACACAGAGGCATAGGGAGAGAGAAGGGCATGGAGAAAGAGAGAAGCCGCCTGATGAAGTGAGATACGAAATGCGTTGGAATGTGGCCTGGCTGACGCATGGTGTCCACCTGTGTAGGTGCTCCGACCGTCCATCCCGGTGAGGTGTCCCGACGGGTCATGGCTTTGTTGAAGCCAGCATCGCGGTGTGAAGTCACAGGCAGTGGCGTGCGGGTATGCAGCATATGCTGGTGGATTATGATCTAACCATGGGGTAATCAGCCCACACTGTGAGCAATATGGTACAAGTTTTTTTAAATTGTTCTGTTTGGATGCTGTTTTAAATTTATCAATAAACAAGCAGTCTGCACTATGATCACCTTTTCCTTCATCCTCTATTCTTAGAACCATATATATATATATATATATATTAGGTAATTCATCGCACCCTATGGGTGCTCTTCACACCATCGTAACCCTTAACCCTTGCATACCCTTGTGGCATGCAATATTTGTATTATATAGAGTATTACCTCCAATCATAGTTGTGTGAGTGGTTAAATATTGCATGGACAAATGGCCTGTGATGGTTAAGGTATCATAGCCCCATGAAATGGCATTAACAGCACACACAGGGCCTGATGAATCATCTAGTAGGTGCTGTGGTTGGGGGAGTGGTGGGTGTGGGGGAGACATGGATGGAGGAGGGGGTCTGGGGCTGCTGCGAGTAGGGGAGGGGTGGTTGTGGGGGTGCTGAGGGTGGGGGAGGGGATGGTGCAGTGGTGCCATGGGTGGGGGAGGGGTGGGTGCCACGGGTGGTGGTCCAGAGCCACCGCAGGTGCCGCGGGTGGGGCGGGTGTGGTGGTGTGGTGGGTGGTTGAGGAGCGGGTGCAGGGGTGCTGTGGGTGGAGGTCTGGAGCCACCATGGCTGGTGGAGGGGGTGTGGGGTGCCACGAATGGGGCCCGGAGGTACTGCGAGTGGTGGAGGGACGGGTAATGCTTCTCCTGCTTCTCCTCCTGGAAGCAGCTAAGCTGCTGTCCTCCCTTTGACAGTGGCTCTCCCGGAGACACGCACAGTAGCCAAGCAGCCAGTCACTATTGTTAGCGCCACTGTCCCAATGCGCCGCATTACATTGAAGAAGATGCACTGAATAAACTACAGCTGCCAGCAGGCCTTAGCGCCGGAATGCTTTGGCATTAAGGACTGCTAGAGGCGTAGTTTAGTTAGTGTATTTACGTCCCTGTAATGCTGCATGTTGGGACACCGGTGCTAACAATAGTGACTGGCTGGCAGAACTGACTGACTGGCTGAATCAATGTAAAAGGTGATAGTGCTGTGCAGTGTCAGTGACACTGCACACCCACTGCACTGCACAGCACTGTCACCTTTTACATTGATTCAGTGTCCAGACATTATCCTTTGCGATATCACCCACTCTATCCTTTTACATTAGTTATCTCAGTGCTTCCGGGCCAGGATCCCAGGTGCTGTGTTGTGGAGCCAGAGCCTCAGGGGATCTGAGCGCGGCTGTGGCGGGTAGGCACTTCTGTGACATCATGCACAAAGGAGGCTCCGGGGCTCAGAGAGTATGCGGCACAGCGAGGGCTATGAAAGCCTTTCGCTGCGATGCTTTTAATACACATCTATGCCGGTGGCCGCAGCAGCTTTTTTTCCACCTGCGCCACGGCTAGGGAGTGGGATTTGTTGATGCCGGAGGGGGCAGTCGGACTGGCAGCAGGACATACAGGGTCATTCTAACCCGTTTGCACGCTGCTGTTTTTCATAGTGGTGCGTACGGATCAGTTCTGCGCATGCGCGGCGGCTACAATGCGCAGGAGCATCATTGCCCAGCAATGGGAGTCACTGGGTAAAGACAAGAAGAACGAAGAAAGCGATCGCTGCTGTGATCGCAAGAAGATTGACAGGAGGAAGGTGTTCCGAGGTGTCAACTGACAATTTTCTGGGAGTGGTACAGTGAACGTAGCCATGTCCAGGCTTTTGCAGGGTGGGTGTCTGACGTCAATTCCAGGACCTGACAGGCTGAAGACATCGCAGCGGATAAGTACCTCCAGAGCTACTCAGAAACTGCACAAAATGCTTTTGTATAACTCAGCTGCACAAGGGTTCGCAGCCTTGCTATGCAAAAAACCCTCCCCCATAGGTGGAGTCTAGATAATCGCACAGGCAGCAAAAAGTTGCTACATGCGATCAACTTGGAATGACCTCCATAGGACGCTGCAGTAAAAGGATTTTTTGTTTTCCCTATATACAGCGCAGAGACTTGCTGCAGATGCAGTGGCATACCCTCAAGCTGAACCATTTTGGCAGGTACAGGACCTTTTTTATGGTCAGTACCGATTTTTGGCTCTCCAAACTTCCATCGAAAGTATTGAAAAGGGGGCGTGGCCACGCCACTGTACCAGTGGCCACGCCACTGTACCAGTGGCCACGCCCCCTTTTTGTATTTGTAGCTATTTTTGTGTGTAAATTGTTGGAGGTTATGTTGCTGCAGATGCAGTGGGCTAATTTTGGGGTGTGGACCTGAAGCTGCAGCTTCATCAGCCCCATTGTTAATCCTGCTCTGAGAACACACAGCAGCCAAAGGGCAGAGCCTCCTATTGGATGTAACCAGTGTGGGAGGGCGTTTCTCGCCTAATCAGCTGTGGACTGGGTGTGATAGACCCGCTGCTAACAGTGCATATATATATATATATATATATATATAAAGTATGTGTATATATATATATATATATATATATATATACACACACACATACATGCTGTATGTATACATAATATATATGTGGAAACTCCCACCACAGTGCAAGTATATGAGTGTATGTACAGTATATATAACCCATTTATTAGCTCCCCCCCCCCCTCTTAAACCAGCTTCTGCGGCTATCGGACATTATAGAGGGGAGTAAAGTAAGTTCTCACCTGTCCCCATCTCACTCAGGAATCCCGCCAGCACGCATCACAGACACACACCTGCCAGAGTCAGAGCCTTACTCAAAGCTTCTAAAAATGAAAAGTGATGTTGTGTCTGTAGCAACCAATCAGATGATGTATTTCATTTCTTTATTGCATGCTAGAAAATGACAGACAAAATCTGATTGGTTGCTATGTGCAAAATCATCACTTTTCATTTTTAGAAGCCTTAGTAAATGTACCCATATAATTATTAATCAAGAATTGTCTGTTTGCAAAACGGTAATAAAAATAATAATTAAACTGCAAATGTATTTACATAGGCTCCCTGGGAGAGGCCGCAGCTATAGTATTTTCCAGAGTTTTTAAAAAAACTCTACAAGTTGGAATCAGCTAATCTAATGAATAGATGCCATGAAAAACTGCACTAATGATCACTGTATTTGGAATTGGTCTACAGTGGTTAATTAATATATGCCAAACGCTTTAGTATATGACAATGTGCATTCTCTGTGTAAGTCATTTATTAACCCTTTACTCTATTTCAGAACTTTTAACTCGAACAATGGAACTGCTTTATTGTAAACTGAAAAACTTAACAAATTATGGCCCTCATTCCGAGCTGTTCGCTCGCTGCTATTTTTAGCAGAATTGCTAATCGGCTAAAATCCGTCAGTTCTGAGCATTTTTACACTAAACTATGCTATTTTACTCACGGGCGAATTAAGCTTTTCAATCGCTCTGCTGATCGTAGTGTGATTGACAGGAAGTGGGTGTTTCTGGGCGGAAACTGGCCATTTTCAGGGAGTGTGCTAAAAAACCCAGGCGTGCCAGGTAAAAACGCAGGCGTGGCTGGAGAAACCAGGAAATGGCTGGCCGAATGTTGGGCGTGTTTGTGATGTCAAACCAGGAACTAAACGAACTGAGGTGATCACAATCTAGGAGTAGGTTTGGAGCTACTCAGAAACTGCAAGGAAATACTTAATAGCAGAATTGCTAATCTTTCATTAGCAATTCTGCTATGCTAAGATACACTCCCAGAGGGCGGCGGCTTTGCATTTGCATTTCTGCTAAAAGTAGCTAGCAAGCAAACAACTAGGAATGAGGGCCTATATCAGTATTATTTGTAGCAAATCTATACTCAGGGACAAATTGGGAAGGGAAACCAGCCTGGGAAATTTATGGAATGTAGTCTGATGAGGGGGTGAGGTCTGTTGAGGGGGCAGGAACTCTGCTTATTGGGCATGATTGTATGAAGTTGCGGCTTTCGTGCATTATTTGCTGCAGTTGTTTCTGAGACCAGAGGTAGATTGGGAACCAAAAGTGGCCTTGTAAATTTTTGTAGAAGTTTCCAGACATGGACAGCACAAGAGGTATAACATACCGGCTAGCCATGGCAGCATCACTGGATGGCAGAGTTGCTGTACTGCAGAGATAGAATAAGAGAATGAATGAGTACAATGCAGTGTACTGAGTGCTGTGTGCTGTCTGTCATGTGGGGGTGGGGCCACATGACAATACACAAAACTGCACTTTCCCCCCCTCCATTTCTGAGCACATGCCACGCTGCGGGCTCTAAGGCAACCTGTGGTCGCCACGGGTTCTATTCCCACTCTATGGGTGTCATGGGCACCCAAGAGTGGAAATAGTTCCTGTTGGTCGGCATGCCGACCGTCAGGATATTGAGGGGGTGGGATGTTGGGGGAGGTCATGTGACCGTCGGTCTCCTGACCACTGGTCACATAAATACCACCGGCTGGGAGGGATGCACTGCACCCAGCCATCTCCAATTACGTCCAACACCACCTGCAGTGTTTTCTGTGTTCTCTCTGATAGATACAGGAAGAAAGTTTGTATGTCATATGTATTTCCAGTGTTGGTCACTGTGTGAGTGGTGTGTGCATATATGACATGCAGTCGTAAGGTAATTGGTAACAAGGAAAAAAGGTAAATTCATATATACGCAATTCAAGATAAATCGTGTTGTATTGGGTGGCAATGGAGAGGAAGTCAATTCACATTTATGCAATTTGAAAGTAAATGATTTATTGATAAAAAAGCACACTTTGTGCCCACAGGATGTCTATGTACATAGCAGAAACTTGGAGCCTGACATGAAACCTTTCGGCTCTCATAGACAGCAGCAGAATAGCCGAAGGAAAAAGGTTTATCTTCAAGCTCAGTTCCAGAATACTTTAAGATATACTGTAGAAGAAAAAGTTTTGAAAAAAGGTCTCAAGTTTGCACCGACCACACTGCCCGATAACTATGAGAAGTTCATCAACCTACAAAAATTCATCAGGAAGATCTCTTTAAAGAAATTATTCAAACTAAAGAAGAAATCTACTATTAACTCCCAAGAAAATAACTAACAACCAGATGAGATTACTGACTCAACAACCCCTTTCAAAAATCCTTCAGTCATTCGTTCAAATGAAAGCAAATACCACTTTCTACAATCCGGGGCGCCATCAGCTCTGCTAAGCCCCAGAACGAGAAGGAATATGGCCAACATGGGGAGGTATGGCCAAACAATCTCCTTAGAACATATACAAATAACTACAGTATATGTGCAGCCGTAAAAAGTGGGTGCGGGCACCGCATGGGACAGTTGCCAGTGTCAGATTAGACAGGAAGAGGTAGTGGGTGTGATTGCTCCCCCACACACATCATATAAGGAAAGAGAAGAGTGACAGCCCCCCCTTCCCCACCCCTTCCTTTGCCACTGGCTAAAAATGTTAGGCTAGACAGAACAAACTAATATGAAAAAAAATTCAAAGAATATAAGGATCAATAAGAGCAATTTAAAGACTATTATAATATATGTCATATTCATTAACAACAAATTGTTAATATTAATTTATAAATCTCATAGTGTTATTTAAATATTTTACACATTCTCCCTTACTGTTGAGTATTTTATTTTATTCCCAGTAATCTTCGCAGAGCACATTTCATATCTTTATTCCGCAGACTGTAAATCAGAGGGTTTACCATGGGTGTAACAACTGAGCACAGTACAGTAAATACTGGTTCCAGGAGAATAGAATAATCTGATGGTGGCATCAGGAACACAGACAAACCTGTCATATAGAACATAATGACAACGGTGAGGTGGGATGAGCAGGTGGAGAAGGCTTTCTTTCTTCCATCCTTAGATTTTATCTGCAAGATGACCCTGATAATTTTTATATAAGATGTCAAAGAGAACATGACTGGGAAAGGTCCATATAACATTATTTCCACATAGATTACAATATAAATATCTTTACTGCCAGCACAGGAGATGTTAATTAGAGCTTTAGGATCACAGAAAAACTGGTGTAAGGTGCGAGACTGACAGAAGGACATGTGTGATGCTGGGATTGTTATCACCAATGAATTTAAGATTCCTGACAGCCAAGTGCCAGATGCCAATAAGAGACAATGTTTCCAATTTAAAATATTGTTATAGTGTAAAGGATTACATATAGCAACATATCGGTCATATGCCATAATGAATATTAGATAAACTTCCGAGAAAGCAGCCAAACAATAAAAGTACAACTGGGTGAAGCATTGTATGAAGGACACTGTATTATCTCCAGATAGTAACATGTACAGCAGGTTAGGGACAGTAGTGGTTGTATAACAGATATCTACTAAGGCCAGGTTACAGAGAAATAGATACATGGGGGTGTGTAATTCGTAATCAATAGATGTCACTGTTATTATAATAGCATTAAAAAGTACTCCAAATATATAGAGGAAGAAAAATATACATATAGTAGATAAGATATAATTTGATTTAGCATAAAATGGTAACAAGTGGAATCCATTCATGTAAGTCTGGTTCTCCATGTCACATCCAGGTTACTCTGCAAAGAAACATACAGTACTAATTATTTTAACCTATTTGCATGTCTTTGTGGTTAAAGTATTCTTGCTAGGACAATCACACGGTTGTAGCTCTATCTCTTGTATGAAGGTCAATGTCAGGCAGCCAGACGTCTCCACATATGCAGTTGTGATGAAGATGTAAGTGAGACAGGTGACATGGTGTACAGACAAAACTGAAGGAAATATTTGTTCTCAAGTTAACTTTATTGGAAAGACACTTCTCCTGCTCTATGACTTTGGTGTGCTGATTATCACTTCTTTACTTGCAGTGTATCTTTCACTAATGTCCTTTTTTCCACCATACCAGAGAGGCAAGAGGTCTTTCCAACTTAACAATCAATTAACTAATAACTGAAAACATATATTTATATTTTATTATTCTTGAAGTACAGATCAGCAACAGTGCTCCAACAACTCTCCAAATCAAGTAGAAACTTACGGTAAGTGGGTATGTACAGTATTATTTCATACAGTATAAATTTTATCTGGAAACAGAAATCTAACAAATCTTTTGAACTAATGGTAAATATTATTTTACCTATATAAGCAAATATCTCCTAAGTGAACAATTATTGTTGTACCTATATCAGTTGCTAATTTCAACAGTGACATACATATATTTAAATTTTTTAAGTTAACACAACTTAAAAGGTAAAAGGTAAATGTAGTAATATCGATATCGATGATATTCTCTTTGTGTGGAAAGGAGAAGAAGGTGACCTACAAGATTTTTGTAGATACCTTAATGATAATGAATGAAATATTCATTTGTCCTTTTCCATCAGTAAATCCAACGTTAATTTCCTGGATCTTAATATAACAGTAGAGGACGGGAGTCTGGTGACAAGCAATTACACCAAGCCAACCGACTGTAATATATACATACCTCTAGACAGTAATCATCTACCTATTTGGCTCACTAACGTACCCAAAAGCCAATTACTTAGGGTACGGAGGAATTGTTCTAGTAAAGAGAAATACAAAGAACAAGCGAGTCTAATGGTGTCCAATTTTGCAACCAAAGGATACGACGTATCCACATTAGATAAGATCTCAAAGGAGGTAGAAGAAGTTGAAAGATCAGTATTATTAGAGAGGAAAGAAAAAACACGCACTCGAAACTTCCCCTTGTCATTCCACACTCAATTCAACAAGCAATATAAGAGAATTGAGGGAATAGTGAAGAAAAATTGGAATATTCTTCTCAAAGATGAGATTCTAGTTAAGATTTTGCCACAGAAACCACGTTTCACATATAAAAGAGCTCCCAATATTAAAAATACTTTGGTTAGCAGTGCTCTACCCATGGACGGAAAAAGGTTTTTACCTAGAAATAAGGGCTTCTACCGTTGTGGGGAATGTAGGATGTGCAAAGCCTGCCCTAGTACTGAATCTAAGGTGACGCAGTTTATATGGAGACAGAAAAAAGTCAGGATAGATGATTTTATTACATGTCACACGGATTATGTTGTCTATGCCATTGTCTGTAAGTGTAATTTATTATACATTGGCAAAACAAAACGACAAGTTAAAATCAGATGGGCAGAACATGTCAGGAATATTTTGAAGGGGAATGAAAAACACCCTTTTTCCCTACATTTTAAAGACAAACATGAGAACTCTCTGAAAGGTTTAAAAAGCTTTTGTGCTATAAAATGGATCAAGAACAATTGGAGGACCAGAGATAGAGACAACAGATTAGCCAGATCTGAAATGAAAAATATATTTGATTTTAATAGCCTTGCGCCGCTTGGTTTAAACCACGATTTCGAAATAAGGTGGTTTTTATAAATATGTTTTATTTTTTGTATCTGTTTATAATATGTTCCTTAAAATGTTATGTTTTGAATTATGAAATTAGGAAACAGCATTACCCAAACCAACATACCCTGTATCTTTACATGTGATGTAAACAAACCGCTGTCATCTCATGGACAGGTGATCAGTATGGTACCAATGTAGATCGCAGTATGTGTATGAAGTTGCATTCTAGATAATTGCAGCGCATGTTTGAGTCCACATAATGGGACTGCACACCAGTTAGTTCTGATTGCCAACAGTGTGTACCACTGGTTAAATGTAAAAAAGCGGACACTGTCACAGACCAGTGCACTGACGTGATGCGCGTCATAGAGCTTCGGTCACGTGTGGTGGTCACATGTTTAACTGCGGTAATCGCGTTCGTGTTATCGCGATATATCTGCAGAAAGACTTTGACGCGATGACGCGCGTGCGTATTAACGTAATGCGCGTCATCGAACACTAGGGAAATATCAGTCATGTTATGCAGGGCTATCACGTGACACGTGAGTCACATGACCCGCAATTTATTAAAAGGTCTAACGATCAGCTGTGAATGTGAATACACATTGGCTTATAAAAGTGCCAGTCATCTGCCTATTCTAACTCTGATTGGTTGATTGAACTTACACCAATCAGACCATTGCCTATATAAAACACATGATTACAATCATGTTTGTTCTTTACCTGAACAGACAGGACACGCTGCACTTCAGGGGTATGTAACCGGTTTGATGCTTAAGTTTGTTTGAATAGTTTTATAATGAAGTCAAAACTTTCTATGACTGTTGGTAAATATCATCAGTTTTTAAAATAGGAAAAATGTTGTTTAGAAAGAGTTAAATAACAATGTTAGTATGTTTTAGAAAATATATGGAATCACTGTATGTTCATTATTGGTCAAGTGGGACCTAATTTCAACTTGTATTTCTAGTGATGACACACTAACGATCAGCTGTGAATGTGAATACACATTGGCTTATAAAAGTGCCAGTCATCTGCCTATTTTAACTCTGATTGGTTGATTAAATTTACACCAATCAGACCATTGCCTATATAAAACACATGATTACAATCATGTTTGTTCTCTACCTGAACAGACAGGACACGCTGCACTCCAGGGGTATGTAACTGGTTTGATGCTTAAGTTTGTTTGAATAGTTTTATAATGAAGTCAAAACTTTATATGACTGTTGGTAAATATCATCAGTTTTTAAAATAGGAAAATGTTGTTTAGAAAGAGTTAAATAACAATGTCAGTATGTTTTAGAAAATATATGGAATCACTGTATGTTTATTATTGGTCAAGTGGGACCTAATTTCAACTTGTATTTCTAGTGATTACACACTGTGAATCTTGAAAAAGACGCTGCATAGCGTCGAAACGCGTCGACACAGTGTGTTGTTGTGGGTGACAGATTTGACCATCCATAGTGGGGGATAAATAGCTATTGGTATCCGGACCCATTGCTATTGGCTATTAACATCATCCTGCCTTTTCCCACATGGTATGGTTTTTTTCTGTTCACTCTTTTGTTTGTACTCTAATAAAGAGTGTCCTTGTCCTAATTGGATTGTATCTCTGGCTTTGATTTGTTACGAGGGATATTGGGGTCCATCTGCCTATATGAAGTGATCGCAAGGTCAACAAAAGAAACCTTTATGAGTTTTCATCACGTCTTACAGAAGTAAGCTTACATGTAAGCGTCCATCACCATAAATCCTGCATATCACGTTGGGTGCCTTGAAAAAGAGGTGGAAGCTTGAACTTTCCAGTTTTGGGACTATATCCACATATCCCCTGTATTACACAGTGGTGAAAGATCTGGTCTCAATGCAGTATTATACTATGTTGCATTTTTTTCTTTTTCATATTGAATGAACTACATCGGTCCACTGTGGCAAAACTGAATTTTCTGGACATTGAGCGCAAAAGTGAGATCGTACTTTTTTCTTTTTCTACAAGGTTGTATAGATTGGTGTTCTATTTAGTACTTTCCTGTGCAGCTCATTTGCGGCGCCCAGAGAGGAATTATTTTCTTATTGCTTTCCAACTTAACAATCAATTAACTAATAACTGAAAACATATATTTATATTTTATTATTCTTGAAGTACAGATCAGCAACAGTGCTCCAACAACTCTCCAAATCAAGTAGAAACTTACGGTAAGTGGGTATGTACAGTATTATTTCATACAGTATAAATTTTATCTGGAAACAGAAATCTAACAAATCTTTTGAACTAATGGTAAATATTATTTTACCTATATAAGCAAATATCTCCTAAGTGAACAATTATTGTTGTACCTATATCAGTTGCTAATTTCAACAGTGACATACATATATTTAAATTTTTTAAGTTAACACAACTTAAAAGGTAAAAGGTAAATGTAGTAACCAAAAGAAACAATTGTAAGTTCATTTAAAATAATTATCCTAACATTTCTTTTATGACTTGGTGCTAGAAGGTTTTTCTTACAAGACACTATCAATCTTCACCTCTTAACTCAGCAATGTACACTTATTAAATAATTATTACTCTCAGAAAATGATTCAGCCACTTCAACTGTTGGTGCACTTATATGAACAGATAGGTAGACAAGTTGTGTGAACAAGGTGTTGTTTGACAATATATCACTGAAATATGTGTGTAACTGTAGTCTCAATACAATTAACTGGGAAGTCATTGTTTTTTTTTGGATATAACTGCTGTCAAATGTTATCTCTCTAAGATTATAATCTGCTTTCCTCTTTGTTCGCAATATAACTGTGATGAACAGGGAATTATTGGCAGTGATCATTATTCCTAGGCTAGATAGATCTTGCAGCATACTATATTTTGTTATGTACTGTATTATTTGAGAGGTGTGTCCTGCATAAACTCCAGCTTCCCCTAATATACAGTAGGACTCACCTCAGGGATGGGATAGCTGACTGAGGAAAATGTCTGTGTATAGGTCAATAGGAACCTAATGCTTCTGATAGCCCTCACTGATCTAGCTATGTAATGTGGTAGGGTTATGTGCTAGTTCACTGTGAGAGGTTACAGACCTGCAGTCCAATTGTTGTTCTCAGTTACTGTTCAGAGCACTATCCAACAGGCTTAACATTGTCTCAGTCTCCACCACCTCTCCTTAGCTAGCTGGCCTCTAAAACAAAGAAATGCATTTCCAGGTCTTGGCATTGCCTCCAGGGGTTGTTCCACCTGCCTTTAATGATGAGGCACTCACCACTCCTCACTGACTCTGCAGATGATATTTCTCATGGGTCCAGAACTAACTCAGGTCCCCCTCTGGTTCTCATTTATTCAGCTGCCATCTTCCTCACATCACATATCATTAGCAGATGCCGCTTGTTGGACCTAGCCAGTAGCACTTGCAATGTGCAGTTCCTATCTCTCTGCCACTTCCTCAGCACTAACTGCAACTTACCACCTGCCTCTCCTCTTCTACCAATTGTCCCCAGCCTTCCAACTGACCTATTTTGTGTCCCGTCTTTGCTTGTGCATGTGAAGGGAAGCATAACATAATGCTATAGCTGTAATATATCAAATATTGGTGTATTACATATATATGAGTACTTAGGTGAAGCATAGACATCTCACATTAGGCATTATAGTAGCATGCATCCATGTTTTAGACTTCCCAAACTCATTTTCTGTAGCTCAAGTTACACCATATCTATAGAACAGGCATGCACAGCTTCCTATTCTCACATGTATAACTTCCAATGAGTTTCCATGCTCC
Organism: Pseudophryne corroboree; assembly: GCF_028390025.1. Classification (NCBI taxonomy): domain Eukaryota; kingdom Metazoa; phylum Chordata; class Amphibia; order Anura; family Myobatrachidae; genus Pseudophryne; species Pseudophryne corroboree. The sequence goes on from NC_086450.1 coordinate 465,171,992, forward strand.
CAGTATCTGTCTCTCAGTTGGATTAAGTTAGATGAACTCAGAGTTACTCCTGTGTGACAGCTGACGCATGCTCTGGCATACCTCTCCAGGGGCAAATGCAGGATTTTGTAGGTTTTTCTCCATATATATATATATATATAGTATAGAGTATGGTTGCGGGCGGCACTCTCGGCTTACACTTAAAGACTTACGTGTCTGTCTTCATTTGCGCCGAGAGTGCCGCCCGCAACCATACTCTATACTATTGGATACAGGTACACTGTATATCCCGGGGAGGGCACCGGCATTACAACTATTGATACCATCTTTTAGGGGACTTGGGAGTGCCGTCGACCCTGCTTACCTATATATATATATATATATATTGCACATAAATGGAAAAAACCCTACCCACTGCAAATATGTGTGTGTATCCAGTAGAAGTATACAGTCATTATATAGTATGAGAGAGAGAGGAGGCCATGGGGAGGGAGAGAGAGAATGGCATGGGGAGGGACAAAGACAGAGTCATGGGGAGAGTGAGCAGCATAGGGAGAGATAAGGGCGTGGAAAGAGAGGCATGGGGAAGAGAGAAAGAAAGAGCATGGTGAGTGGAGACATATCAGTAGAATGAGAGAGGGCAGAAGAGCTTGCACTCAGAGTGAGGTGCATTGGAGAGTAGTTACCTGGAAGCTGGAGGTCTCTAGTGGTGGCTGCATTGTCTCTCCGGCCAGACGCCCTGGGATGTACAGCGGATCTAGTGTGCTCCCCACAGCCCAGGAAGACTTAGGTGCCGTGAATGGGTAGGATGGAGGAGAAAGGGGTTGGGAGAGAAAAAGCAGCCAATGCAAGACGTGTGGGGAGGAGCCTGCTTGCCTGATGATACTTTTGTACATCTGGGTGCAAATATATTTATATATATATACTGTATATATATATATATATATATATATATACATATAGTCCAAAATACATTACATATACATTTACAGTGCATAAATATATATATATATATATATATATATATATATATATATTGTTATTTATTGAGGTTGTGAGGGTAATTGAGCTTGCTATGGTGAGTGCTGAATTTTCTGTTTGTATATATTTAAGTAGGTGGCCATGGGCTACATGCACCCCACCTTATGAGTGGTGAGTGCAGACATTGCACCCCGCTTCTGGAGTGGCAAGTGCTGTTGTTTTATATTTGTTTGTATATTGCAGGGTTAATCTTTGGTTAACTCTTATTAACTGTGGCCACAAGCTTTTTCATGCACCCCTATGTAAACTCAATTTTTTTTAAACTGTGTCAGCTGCTCTTTGGCAATTTATCAGCCAATGTCAGGTGACTATTGTACCTTTAAAATCCATAAGATATGTGGCAGGTACACATTAAACCTAGTGGGCATATTTGCAGTTATATTATGTGAGATACAGTTGCCGGGTTTTAATTTTTAAGACTCTGTGATAGTGTAGGACCTGCAAGAAGGTGGGGTACCTTGGCGAGCGGTTTGCAGGCTTCCGTGCATTGGCCAATTTACTAGCTAAACCCCCATCATTTATTTATTGATGTTGTGAGGATAAGTGAGCTTGCTATGGTGAGTGCCGAATTTTCTGTTTGTATATATATATATATATATATATATATATATATACGCATACATACTGTATGTTTGCATAATATATATGTGGAACTCCCACGCCAATGCAAGTATATGAGTGTGTGTACAGTATATATAACCCATTTATTAGCTCACCCCCTCTCTTAAACCAGCTGCTGTGGCTATCGGACATTTCAGAGGGGAGGAAAGTAAGTTCTCACCCGCACCCATCTCATTCGGGAATCCCGCCAGCATGTGTAACAGACACTCACCTGCCAGAGTCAGTGCCTTACCCAGCTGCGGCTGCCTGGGAGGAGCTCTGTGCTGCAGCTCCCCTTACATTTCGCCAGCCCAGCCTCCCAGTGTAACTATAAGGAGGCTGCAGCATTGCAGACACAGCCTGTAGCCTATGTTCCTCCTTCAAAACCTAAAAAAAAATATCAATCAGCTAAGCCGATGTATCAGTGGGCATGGGGGGTTTCCAGGTACTCGGAACCCCCCCCCCCCCTTCGTGCGTGTATGCTATCTACATCTCTGTCTCATACTGCACTAAGGGACCTCATATGAACATCATGTCTCTCCTTCTGTTCTTTCTATGTTACATTATTATATTCATGGCTCCTATATCCTGTGCAAAACACAGCTGCCAGGCTGTTAACCAACCAGCCCCATTCTAGCCACATAACACCCATCCTCTACTCCCTTCACTGGCTGCCTGTAAGATGGCGAATCATCTTCAAGATTGGCTTACTGAGCTTCATAGCATTACATGACCAGGGCTCAAGGTACCTGAAGCAGCTTCTGATCCCATACTGCCCCACTCGATTACTGCGATCCGTTGATGAAGGACTTTTAGCAGTACCTAGAATCTCCCGTAATTCATCTGGAGGTCGAGCTTTTAGTCATGCGGCTCCGACTCTTTGGAACTCACTACCCCGCACAGTGCGAGATGCCCCAACTATAGAATCCTTCAATAGTAGACTCAATACTTTCCTGTTTACTCAAGCATTTCCATAATGTCCCTTTTAGTATCTTCATGCTTCTGTATTTTATGAAAAGCTGTTCTGTACTTCATTATTTTATATACTATATTATGCTATGTATCTGTTAAGCGCCTTAAGTCCTATTGGAGAAAGAGTGCTATATAAATAAAATTATTATTATTATTATTATTATTATATGTGTTCTTTTAATATCAATAAAGGAAAAAGACTCTGTGGGATAAGTGAATGTGTGCAAACATGCCCACTATCTCACATCTAAAGGGTAAATGTACTAAAGCTTCTAAAAATTAAAAGTGATGATGTGCCCATAGCAACCAATCAGATGATGTCTTTCATTTCTTTATTGCATCCTAGAAAATGACAGACAGAATCTGATTGGTTGATATGTGCAACATCACCTCTTTTCATTTTAGAAGCCTTAGTAAATTTAAACCCCTATGATTATTAATCAAGAAATGTCTGTGTGCAAAACGGTAGTAAAAATGATAATGAAACTACAAATGTATTTACATTGCATCCCTGGGAGAGACCGCAGCAATAGCATTTTCCATTGTTGTTGAAAAAACTGTACATGAACAACTGATCACTATATTTTGAAATGATCTACAGTGGTTAATTAGTATATGCCAAGCGCTTTAGTGCATTCTCTGTGTAAGTCATTTATTAACCCTTTACTCTAATTCAGAATTTTTAACTCGAACAATGGAACTGCTCTATTGCAAATTGAAAAAATGTAACAAATGAAATCAGTTTTATTTGTAGCAAATCTATACTCAGGGGCAGATTGGGATGGAAGACCAGCATGGGAAATTTATGGAAGCCCTAATGGGTGTGTGGTCTGATGAGGGGGTGAGGTTTGTTGAGGGTGCGGGATCTCTGCTTCTAGGGCCTGATTGTATGAAGTTGCGGCTTTCCATGCATTATTTGCTGCAGTTGTGTCTGAGACAAGGGGTGGATTGGGAACTAAAAGTAGCCTTGTAAATTTTTGTAGAAGTTTCCCGACATGGGCAGCACAAGAGGTATAACATACCATGTAGCCATGGCAGCATCACTGGATGGAAGAGTTGCTGTATTGCAGAGATGGAATAACAGTATGAATGAGGACAATGCAGTGTACTGAGTGTTGTCTGTCATGTGGGGGTGGGGCCACATGACAATACACAAAACTGCACTCCCCCCCCCCCCCCCCCCGCCGATCGCTTGCCATGCTGTGGGCTCTGTGGTGACCTGTGGTTGCCACAGGTTCTATTCCCACTCTTTGGGTGTCGTGGGCACACACAAGTAGAAACAGTCTCTGTTGGTCGGCATGCCCACCGTCGGGATAGTGAGGGGGTGGGATGTTTGGGGAGGTCATGTGATGATCGGTCTCCTGACCGCTGGTCACATGAATACCACCCGCTGGGAGGGATGCACTGCACCCAGCCATCTCCAATTACGTCCTACACCACGTGCAGTGTTTTCTGTGTTTTCTCTGATAGATACAGCAAGAAAGTTTGTATGTCATATGTATGTTCAGTGTTGGTCACTGTGTGAGTGGTGTGTGCACATATGACATGCAGTCGTACGGTAATTGGTAACACAGAAAAAAAGGTCAATTCATATATACACAATTCAAGATAAATTGTGAGGTAATGGGTGGCAAGGGAGAGAAAGTCAATTCACATTTATGCAATTTGAAAGTAATTGCAATACATTTATTGATAAAAAAGCACACTTTGTGCCCACAGGATGTCTATGTACATAGCAGGGACTGGGAGCCTGACATCAAACCTTTCGGCTCTTATCGACGGCAGCAGAAGAGCTCAGTTCCAGAATACTTTCAGATATAGAAGAAAAAGTTTTGAAAAAAGGTCTCAAGTTTGTACCGACCACACTGCCCGATAACTTTGAGAAGTTCATCAACCTACAAAAATTCATCAGGAATATCTCTTTAAAGAAATTATTCAAATTAAAGAAGAAATCTACTACTAACTCCAAAGAAAATAACCAACAACCAGATGAGACTACCGACTCAACAACCCCTTTCAAATAACCTTCACATTTCAATCCCACCCACATCAGATGTAGTTTTGTGGAAACCTTCCAGAAACTTATCACAGAAGACTAAAAAAACTTTAAAAAAGAAGATCATCACTTGGAATCTAAACAAAAAAGAATGTCAAGCAATTATGAATTTAAAGAAGGACAACACTATTTTAATCAAAACTTGCGATAAAGGAGGGGGAATCGCTATTTTGGACAAAGAGTATTACAAAAATAAGATCTTGAGACAGCTATCCATCAATTCCACATACCAAAAGCTCAAAAGCGACCCCTCCATCAAAATCAAGAACAATTTCCAAAAACTCATTAAAAAACATTGGGACTCAGGTGCCATCATAGAAGCAGTATATGAATACATCAATATAGAAGATCTCATAATGCCCACAATATATGTACTTCCAAAGGTACATAAAAGTATCTCTGTACCCCCTGGCAGGCCCATCATAGCAAGAACTGGGGTCCTGACATCAAATCTTTCTGATCTCATCGACTACTACAACCTTTGGTTAATAAAACCCCATCTTACCTAAAAGATACAGGTGATACTAGCAACATGTTAAAAGACATCACATGAGTTGAGGATATGTTTCTAGTGACTGTGGACATTACGTCCCTATCAAAGAACACAAACAAGGGGAAGAAGCCATTTCTTGTTTTTTAGAACAATCCGAACACACAACAGCAGTCAAGGATTTTATTAATGAATCCACGTTAGGGATGTTACGTCCCTATCAAAGAACACAAACAAGGGAAGAAGCCATTTCTTGTTTTTTAGAACAATCCGAACACACAACAGCAGTCAAGGATTTTATTAATGAATCCATCATGTTCATCCTGGAGAATATTTTTTTTCTTTTTCAAAGGGGACTACTACTTGCAAAAACAGAAGACTGCAATGCGGTTGCATTTCACACCCAGTTACACTAATCTATTTATGTCCTACTAAGAATTGAGCGAGATCTATACGAATGAAGTCTGGAACAACAACCTCTTAAAATTAAACAGATATATCAATGATATTAATTTTATTTGGAAAGGACCAAGGGAATCCCTTCAAATCTTTTGTGAGAATCTCAATCAGAATCAACAAAAATATAAAATTTTACCCATAATAAAGAAGAAATACACTTCCTCAATCTAGCCATCTACATTAAAGACGCTATCATCCAAACCAGAACACATCACAAAACCATGGACACTTAAAACTATATCCCCACTGACAGTGAACATCACTCAAATTGGCTTAATGGGGTCCCCAGGAGTCAATTTACCAGGATCAGGAGAAATTGTAGTGGGAACACAGTCTGCCTGGAACAAATGAGGGACCTTAAAATAAAGTTTCTGAAGAAGGGCTACAAAAGAGAAGAGTTAGATAAAGCAGCCACAAAATCCTTCAACTTAAAAAGACCCACTCTACTAACAACTGAACAAAAACCTATTGAATCCATCAATTCTAGACATCAATGGTCCTTCTTTACCGGATATGACTTGGGACACAAACAAGTTGAAGCCACCATCAGGAAACACTGGCACATACTCTGTGAGGGTCCCATATCCCCAAGTATCCTACCTTCAATTACAAGAAAGCAGCTAACTTAAAAAAAAAAAAAAACATTTAGTATGCAGTGCATTTCCCACTAAATTGTAAAATCCTATCTGGACCAAAGGGTTCCACAGATGTGGCAGCTTCCTTGGATGCACACATGTAAAAAGCAACACCACCAAATACATGTACATCGAAATTAATGGCACAAAACTAAAAATAAGAGACTTCATCACATGCAACAGCACAAATGTCATTTACGTGATCACATGCACCTGCAATAAAACCTACATATGGAGGTCATCAAGATCGTTCAAAACATGTTTGGAAGAACATTTATGAAACATAAGAAAAGGCCTAACCACTCATAATCTCTCAGAACACTTCCAAACTCACCATCAATGCTCAACGGATCATATTAAGTATTTGATAGGATTACAAACCATCAAACACACATGGCGAATCATAAATGTAGAAAACAATCTGCCCAGCACAGAGATGAAGACCATATACAAACTTCATACTCTAGAACCATTTGTACCGAACCAAGACTTTGAAATCAAGTGGTTCCATCAGCTACACACATTTATATCCCAACACTTCCTCCTACTATATTATTCCCTGTCTAGTGTAAATAATATGCACTGTTTTGATCATGTCATCTATACAAGTCAAAATATGACGCAGATAAAAAATTATACTTTTTTTATTATTTTATTATAATTATTATTTATATATATATATATATTATTTTTTTTTGCTCTTTCATGTCATCATATTATTTATCTTCCTTTTTCTTCACAGCGCATTATAACCAACCATCAAACTAATGGAGATTTAAAAAGAACAAATCCAGATGAAAGAAAACCTTCTTTCTATTATTACTTCAAGAAAATGGCTGCCACATAGCCCTTCACTGTTAACAATGAGGACACATCTCTATCACAAAATATCCGACGGACCACTTACTGTTTCTAAACAGTGCTGATCACAAGCAAAAAAACGGATGTTTTAAACTCCCTTTTCCACATGCCCACTTGCTCATGGACCTAAGGATGGCTTAACCATCTTACCGTACTAACTATACTGGAGAAGAAAAGAAGAGAAAAGAAGAAAAGGAACCAAAAAAAATGTATTCACTTCCACCCCTATAACCGGAAGTGGTTGGAAACAGATTCCAATCACCTCATTTTCACTCACAGACCACAATAAAAAGGAGACAGTTTAAACAGGTAAGCACAAGCCTTGAAGAAGAGACACTGGAGGTCTCCAAATGTGTTGGGCCATTTGGACTACACACCATTGGACCCTGGACAACATCCCATCTGGTATAAACCTACAAGCCTATGCAGCGTATACAGTGTACTCTGCATTCTACAACACCTGTGGTTCCTCCTATCCACTTGGGATACAATCCAGTTTTTATGAACATTTAAGAGTGCTACCTCTTTAATTTTTATATGTTTTGCTATGCTTTTTATTGCCTAAATATGCAAAATATCTCTAGCTGAATTTCTGTGCTTATCCAATATCCCCACCTTCTGGATATTAAGAATATTAAGAATATCCCAAGCACACCAGCTCTTCACTTGTACCTTTTATTTTTGTACATAGACATCCTGTGGGCACAAAGTGTACCTTTTTATCAATAAATGTATTGCGTTTACTTTCAAATTGCATAAATGTGAATTGACTTTCTCTCATCTTGAATTGCGTATATATGAATTACCTTTTTTCCTTGTTACCAATTACCTTACGACTGCATGTCATATAGGCAAAAACCACTCACACAGAGACCAACACTGAACAGCGCCATACGTATGACACACTGTACAAACTTTCTTGCTGTGTCTGTCAGGGTCACCAGGGTACCCACATGTCATATTTGGCTTGCTGAAGATCAAAGAAGTGCCTGAGTATATCCCATGCACCCACTACAGTCTGTAGGCAATGATGGCAATGATGTCACAATCCCCCCAGCATTCCTTGCAGACCAGTGGCATGTGAGGACCTGCTTGATGTTAGGTGCTGGGTAGGTGGGGCCACAGACAAGGGTGGCATTTGGGCAGAGCTTTGGAATGATTATGATGCAGCTTACTTACAGAACACAGCTTTCGGATGGCTGCACCAGAAATCACTGCCACCTTCAGTGAGAGGGGTCACTGCTTAGCCTTAGACCTGCTGATGCTGCCAAAGTCTTGTGTCTACTGCCTCAGGAGTCTCCCCAACTGTTCCTGGGTGCTTACTATTTTTAGATGGCCACCCAAGTGCTCTCCTTCCCACTGATCCTTTCAGACATGGCACAAGCTGCTTCTAGAAGATTCTTGTCCTTGTGACTAGTCTCTTAATATTGTCCTATGATGGTGACTGACATCTCTACTGCATGTTGATAAGGAACCTGGAGCGGTACTTGTTGTTTACATGCAGGTTTTGAAAAGTTAAGTGCTTGTCAGTTTACTGGTTGAGCCAAAGACTGTAGTGAGTAGGACCTTATTTATGACCATTGTGGTTTTTAGCTGGGTACATACTTAATGATGTGTACCCAGCCCAAAATCACCTCCGACGGTGCACTTGCCACATGTGGGGTCCTGCTGTGGGCCCGATGGGGGATGATGCTAGCGACCGAACTTTAGCACTCTTTCTTATTGTATATAGATGTAAACTGGCATGTGCTGCCCTTGGTGCAATTGAGTTAGTTACTTCTATTGGGCATCAATCCCCCTGTGTGTCTTTTCAAGTGGGTGGTGCTGTGTTCGCCCATTAAGGGGGGGGGGCACTTCAAAATGTTGCCATGGGGCCAACATAGTTATAACTGTGCCACTGCACAAGAATAAAACAAGTCTTAATAATGGCAATATGTGATTGTAAAACATAAATACTGCCTAGTGCGAAAGGGTTTCTCTTCTCAAACTGAACTCTACACTATGCACACAATATAAAATAAGTAAAGTGAGGTCACATAGGTAAAGTGCACTTGTGACCACTACTTTTCAGCTCATTAAAACTTTTTCAACCTATTGCAGACATTAAAACATAGAGGGAAATTTAGTAAGATCCTGTGTTTCAGTCGATTTTGACCAAGATCAATTTTGGTTGGTTATTGGCCATTTTCGGAAGTATTTTTAGGGGTTCACATTCAATCATTTACTAAGCTCCCATGTTTCTTGGATTCGTGTTTTCTAATGTTGTATAGACATCCCCCCGGAGCAGTGAGTTTGGAGAAGCCTGCACAGATCAGTGAGATCTGTGCATGCTTTTCTGTGTAAATGTGTGTGAAAGAGTTAAAAATAAGAAAATAAAATGTGTGGGGTCACCCCTTCTAAGAATAACCAGCTTGGGACTCTTTGAGTCGGTCCTGGTTCTTAAAATACCAGGAAAAAATTGCACAGGGGTCCCCCAGTTTTTGAAGAACAAGCACTGGGCTCTTGGACTGGTTCTTGTTTAAAAAAATTTAGATAAAAAGGACGTAGGGGTCCCCCGTATTTTTGAAACCAGCACCGGGCTCCACTAGTTAAGAAGATAACGCCACAGCTAGGGGAGACATTTTTACAGGTCCCTGCGGCTGGGCATTACCAACTCAACTAGTCAGTCCTGGCTGGGGTTCCCTGGGGGAGTGGGGACCCCCCAATAAAGGATTCCCCCCTCCAGGGCCCCCAAGGGACAGGGCTGAAGTTAAGGCCTATGCTCAGCATTCCTGGGCTGTAAATGCCGCGTTCACAGTCCAATTTGTAAAAATAATAATTAATATTGTGTTTTCATTGTGGAACTACAAGTCCCAGCAAGCCTCCCCCACATGCTGGTACTTGCAGAACCACCCCCAACATGCTGGTACTTGCGGGTGATTAAAGGGCTTACTGGTACTTGTAGTTCCACGAGTAAAACAAATATTACATATTACAATAGCAATAGTACTCAGACATCCTAGAAAGTAAAATATTATTAAAACACCTTGCACACTCACGCTAACATACAAACATTCAGTGGCACCGATTTATGTTTTTGCTGGTGCGTGCTCAGCTGATGCAGTGCCGCATGATGTAATTATGTCATGCTGCGGCCACACACGCAAGAGACCAGGAGGCTGACTGTGAGCTGGGGGTGGAGTAGCTGGGCGAGAAATTTCTGCCCCGTGGCTCCACCCCCAGCTCACAGTCAGCCTCCTGGATTCTTGCGTATTCGGCTGCTGGGGGGAGTGTCTGCTGGGGGAAGCTGCAGTGCCCGGGGCTCCGCTGAGACTATGCTGTGCTCACCCCCACTGGCGGCTCATTCATACACTGCAGCGGTGACTATAAGGACCAATGGATAAGTGGAAAGCGCCTGCACAGCATAACTCCTTTCCTCCAGTCTTCCAGCCAGGCTGAAGCCTTGGCCACTCCCTCTGCTGTGCTCTGCTCCCACACCTCCCCACCTGGTTCCAGTGCATTGGCTTCGCTTGATCTTTCACATGCCCTACCACTAACTGCCAGGGACAGGCGGGAGGCCCCATGGGTGCTCATCATTGCCCATGGATGCTTGGGCCTGGGAGCGCTCCCAGAGTGCATTCACAGGAGGGATATGTTTCCAGTGGAGTACCCAGGGATCTGTACTTGAACCAGTGCTTTTTAATATCTTTATTGATGACATTGCAAAGGTATTTAATGGAAAGTATGACTTTTTGCAGATGACATAAAGTATGCAACATGATACATACCCAAAGAGGGGTATAACAAATGATTGATGATCTAGGTAGATTAGAGGATTGGTCAAGAACATGGCAACTAGAGTTTAATGCCAAAAATGCAAAATCATGCTCTTGGCTCTCAAAACTACAAAGGCTAATTAAAATATAAATGTCACTACACTGGATAGTACAGAGGAGGAACAGGATCTAGTAGTAACTATTTCAGGTAACTTACAGTTTTCTGCCCCAGTGGAGCTTACAATCTATATCACATGTACACGCACACACATTCACACTAGGGTTAATTTTGTTGGGATCCAATTAACCTACCATTATATTTTTGGATAGTGGGAGGAAAATGGAGTACCCGGAGGAAACCCACGCAAGGTCGGGGAGGATATACAAACTCCACACAGTTAGGGCCATGGTGGGAATTGAACCCATGACCTCAGTGCTGTGAGGTAGTAATGCTTACCATTACACCATCTGTACTGCACATACTGCCTGTACTGATCAAGCATGGATATCACTAAAACCTGGACTGTAATGCTGGGTACACACTGATTGATATATCTGCAGATCAATAGATCTGCATGTATAGCTATAGATGGACTGGATAATGTGTTATGCATACACACTGCCCAATCCATTATGACTGACATCATGAACTGGACGGGCATTTACATGTACCCACCCAGTTGAGCCGTCAATCACCGCCGGCTTGTACAGGAAGTGTACGGGCGGTCATCTGACTGTCATTACACACAGAATGATGCACCAATATATCTGAAGATATATTGGTCATCGTGTGTGCTGCAGGGCCGACACAATATGTCTGTGAACTACAGCATTCACAGACATATCATTGGTACACACTGGCTGATGGACCAGCAATATATCGGCCGTTCAACAGAACAGCCAATATATATCGACCAGTGTATGTGTACCTTTAGTGTGCCATGAGTACCGAGGTTGGGAATGCCCCTTAAATGCTTATCTGAATGATAATCTGTGTAAACAATATATTACAACTTTCACACATATAGTTTTTAAAAGAAAATCTACAAAATGTCACAAGTATGTTTGAAATAAGATAACTTCTGCAGATAAAGAATTACCTGCTCTATGCATCATTTGTGATACTTCCAGGAATACTCTGTTATCAGATTGCTGTATTTATACAGATGAGAAATCATTTTATACTTTCATGTGTTGTCTAAGTAAAATAAATAACACACTATTTGATTGGACAGAAGTTTGTTTTTTCATCTTCATTCAGGAATTATATTTTTATTTACTTAAATATTTATGGTCTGCTAGACAAGGCCAATGTCACTTACTGTAATCACTCTTCATCTCCAGCACATCCATGATTCCGGGACATGAGGACAGAGCAACCTGCAGACAGATAAACAATCATCAGAATGTTTGCAGAAAATTTCAGCAGAGAAGTACTGTATTCTAGCCTTATGGGAGACAGGGACCTGTGTCTGTATATGAGAGGACAGGTCAGCCTGTGACATGTCAGTGTTATGCTGTGAGGGGATCAGACATGCATGCTGGATAGGTAGATGGAGGGAAGAGCAGGGTCCCCCTTCAGCACTGACTTTTGATATAAGCCTCCTGTAAAGCTGCCGCAGGGAGATTGTGGTCTCAGACAGAGCTCTACATGAATTAAAGTTTATACTGTGTATATCACATCTGTCTATTATTATAAGTGTGGCTAATGCCAGTGTACTAGTGACATGACATGTAGAAACTGTAGGGTTTTACATTATAAATGGCTGTGTTGCACATTTTTACTAGAAGGAAAACTGTGTATTATTTATCCCCAACTTTATTTTACATGTCACAACTCCCATTAAAAAATGCTACCCAGATTAGCCAGGATATAGAGTTATGCCATGATGTGTGATAAGGCAAAGCTACATTAAGATCTGCTCTTCCAAGTTTATGGAGTTTATAGCTATCAGATACTAATACAATAAGGTTCCTCTTTGTAAACAAGTATTGTATTCTTTCATTTACTTTGGAGACTATAGAAGTATAAAAAATTACGTGTCCAAATCTATTTTACTTTTTCCCTTTTTTCCCGACTGTTAATCCATAATCCTGTTTTATATAGAAATGTTTTAAATATATTCAGCATTAAATACCACCTTGTAATATTTCTTGATTTGTGCAAATTTGCAGGTATTAAAATCTTTTACATTGTGTTTATCATTAGTATAGAGCTTAGTGCAAACATAATATCCTGTGTAATCATCCTCTTCACACATCATGGTGAGTCCTTCAGGGATCCTCATAGAGCCAAGATAGGAAATATTCCTCTGTCAGACATAATCTTATATTAGGTTAAAGTTTTAATAAGTGTGCTACAGTATATTTGTATAAACACAGTTATTTTAATACGATAGCAGTAAGTTTTTATGTACAGTTTGGGTATCTGTATGTGATGCACATGGTCATAAAATAGTTGTAGATTCATTGGTGCTTCTTTTTATGCAAAGAAAAACATTGTGAGTAATATAATATAAGCAAAATATTACACAAAATGTTCTTCAATACAACAGAGCCATCACACCTATAGATCTTGTACTTTGCATTGTGTAATGTTAAATAGTACACGCATCACCACTCACCTTTAGGTTGCCATAAAAAACACAGGGTAGGACAGACTCTTATTTATACTGTGTGGATCCCTAACCAATTTGTACTGCAAATAATTAGGATGTTACTATGTGGCTTACAAAATTATTGAAATTGCATCACCTATGAATTTTGCTTTTGGGGTTTGATTAGAGATAAGTGAGCAAATATTTTTATTCTCTGCTTGTTAACATTAACTTACAATTTAGTTTTGTTATACAATAACATTGTGAAATTTTAGTAGAAATTTGCTAAATATTTATTTACATAATTAAACTATATTTTATCACATTGCGTGTTTATATAATACTGTATTGTTTATTTTGACTGAATTTATGATAGCGTCAAGTTTAATAAGAAAAAATAAAATAAGAAGACAATACATACAGTATGTTGAAAATGTTGTTTGTCCAGAGGTTGATATTGCAGAGTTATTGTTACAAGCCGCCAAGCGGTTTGTTACCAGATTGTGTCCCAGTTGATGCTTGGCAACCAGGACATCGCGTCTTTCGGCCTTTAGGGTCGCCGTTCCAAACCTGTCACAAGGCAACCAGGTCGCTGCTCAGCTAGTGCATCTCTGGTTGCCTAGCAACACTGCCACTATTTGTCAGTGCGGCTGTCTATTAGCAGCACTGCCGCTGCAAGGTATTTGTAGTTAGTTTGACACTCTCAGACCAGTACTTCCCATTGGTTCATTTAACTGTTATAAGGCACTAAACCCATCTTTCCAGTGCCGGTTATAGCTTTTGCCTTCCAATATAAGCTGCTGGTCCTTGTCTGCAGACCTTGCTTGTACTGTGGATACTCTGATGGATTTCCTGTCCATTCATGTCCTAGTCCCTGCCCTGCCTGTACTTACTTCCAGCCTAGTGTGCTTAACCCTTTTCCTTTCTCTCCAGCATTTCTGCTCTAAGCCTGCAGAGTGCACCAACTGCACAGGGTCTGCATAACATCTGCACCGTGTCTACCAACCATCTGCAAAGTGACAGCATTCTATCTAACATTGTCTCTTCTGTTCAGATTGAACCCCCAGTCTTTTCTCTAGTTCAATATCCTGTGGTCTCTGGCCTATTGTGTGAGCCCGTACTGCTAGAGTTTTAAGTCCAGGAGGCAACCTAAGTATCGGTGTGCATTTCATGCACTAAGGGAACAATGGGGGCTGTTATTAGTGGGAGACCCTCTCATCAGCTTTAGCAATCTCACACAATTGTATTAGATTTCCCTAACAGTTATATATTCACACACCAGTCGATGACTCAAACTATGAACAACCCAGTTACTTAGCCAATGTTCCCAGCAAGGTAGCACATCCCATTATAAAAACTAGGGTGTGCAGTCCAGTCCCCCTTTCCACAATATACTTAACCAATGGTGTTGGCTTATTGATAGATAGCAGGTAAAGCCATACTCATTGTTAAACACTGGTTCCAGGAAGAGGAACTGGACAAGAACCTATTGCAGGACATAACTAAATTGGCTATAAAAGGAGAGGTAATAACCATGGATACTTTAATCTTCCTGATGTAAACTGGGAGGTGTCTGTTGCTAGTTCCACTAGAAAGTAGGGACATTTTAAATTCCCTTCAGGGAGTATCCCTCCACCAATTGGTGAAGGAGCCCACTCGTAAAGATGCAATATTTGACTTAATACTTACAAATGGAGACAGAAAATAGGATGTAAAATTGGGTGAAAACCTGGGATCCAGTGATCATCAAGCAGTATGGTTCAGCATAAAGACAGAGACTGACTCATCCCATACAAAAACAATGGTGATGGTTTTAGGAAGGCTGATTTTGTAGGATGGGAATATGTGTAAGTGATTCTTTGGCAGAGTGGATGAACTTGGAAGCAGTGCAGGAGAGGTGGGAAACATTAAAAAGTGCAATATTAAAGGCAATAGACCTTTGTATCAAAAGTGTTAGAAAAAACACAAGGAAAAGGAAGCCACTGTGGTTTGCGAAAGAAGTAGCAAATATTGTGAAAGCAAAAAAGATGGCTTTTAGGAAATATAAGCAGACAGAAAATAATAAAAACAAAGAGATATATCTTGTTAGACAGAAGGAGACCAAGAAGGTAATCAGATGTGCAAAGGCACAAGCTGAGGAGAAAATGGTACAGTCAGTGGGTTATGGAGGCAAAACCTTTTTTAGGTATATAAGTGAAAGGAGAAAAACAAAAGACAGAATAATAAAACTAGAGAAAGAGACTGGGAGTCTTGTTGAGGGAGACAATGTAGTAGTAGATCATCTTAATAATTATTTTTGCTCAGTATTTACTACTGAAAGAGAGGGGACGGGACCACAGTTAAGTTACAGGGATATTCAGGAAAATGAAACATGTACATTTACAGAGGAGAAGGTCCAAACAGAACTCTCAAAGCTGAAAGTGGAAAAATCTATGGGGCCAGATGGAATACAACCAAGGATACTAAAAGATCTTAGAGAGGTGCCGGTAGCACCATTGACAGAATTATTAAACCAGTCATTAGCTACAGAAGTAATTCCAGAGGACTGGAAAAGAGCAAACAAAGTGCCACTTCACAAAAGTGGAAACAAGGAAAAGGCAAACAACTGCAGACCAGTGAGTGTTACATAAGTAGTAGGGAAATTGATGGAAACATTCTTAAAAGAAAGAATTGCAGATCATCGCAATTCAAGCAATTTACAGGATCCCAAACAGAATGGATACACTGGGGGGAGATCATGTCAAACAAATCTTATCGACTTTTTTGACTGTGTGACTAAAGTGATGGATAAAGGTGGTGCTGTGGATATAGCTTAACTAGACTTTAGTAAGGCTTTTGACACTGTGCAACATCACAGACTGCTAAATAAACTTGAAAGCTTGGGATGGGATATTAGGATTATTAAATGAATAAGATCTTGATTGAAGGAAAGAAAACAGAGTTGTGGTAAATGGAGTGCATTCACAGGAGGTAAATGTTACCAGTGGAGTACCCATGGGATCTTTACTTGGACCAGTGCTTTTTAATATCTTTATTGGTGACATTGCAAATGGCATTAAAGGGAAAGTATGCCTTTTTTTTAGATGACACAAAGGTATGCAACAGGGTAAACACACCAGGTGGGGTAAAACAAATGATTGAGGATCTAGGTAGACTAGAGGAATGGTCAAGAGTGTGGAAATTACAGTTTGATGCCAAAAAATGCAAAATCATGCACTTGGGTCTCAAAAATCCAAAGACCAAATATTGTATTAATGGCACTATACTGGAAAGGGATCTAGGAGTCACAATTTCAGGTGACTTAAAGGCAGGTAAGCAATGTAACAAAGCAATGAATAAGGCTAATCAGATGCTTGGCTGCATTGGGAGAGGAATCAGCAGCAGAAAGAAAGAAGTAATAATGCCACCGTATAGGTCATCGGTACGGCCTCATCTAGATTACTGTGTTCAATTCTGGAGGCCATATCTTTAAAAGGATATTAATACATTAGAGACTGTACAGGGGGGATGATAGCCTGGCAGCCTGACAAGATGGACGTGCTTACTTTGAGCTCCCGCCGACTCTGCTGTATAACAGCTTCCTAATTCCTAAGTCCTTCTCTACAAACCCTCTAAAGTGAGCCCACAGTGCCGGCACATAGTCATCTTGCGTGAGGTGAGGTTCACGGAGCCAGGAGAGGCTATATGCCTCTTTGCAGGTTGCGGCCTACCTCTTGAATACTAGCCGGGACCTAAATTTCTCCCCCTGCCCGGAGCTCTGGTGATACTGACTCTGCTCCCCGGTGCACACCCCGGTCTACGTCTACCTGACGGCTCTGGTACGAGTATCTGAGGCTCCTGCAGATGACCTGAACCCTTGCTGCCTCCTGCTTTGATGCTGGGCTGAATCTGCCTTCTGGACAGGCACCCACGGCTCCTGCATCTGGGAAGTCCCCCTGCTGCTTCTGGCTCTGAGGCTGCACTGCCGTCGCTCTCTAACCTGACACCCATGTCTGGACTGTCCCCCTGCTGCCTCCAGCGCTTAGGCCACACTGCCGCCACTCTCTGCCTGGACACCCATGGCTGGACTGCCCCCCTGCTGCTTCTGGCTCTGAGGCCGTGCTGCAGCCTCCTTCTGGCCGGACATCCGTGGCTGCAACAGCAAAGACCCCTTGCTATCTCCATCTTGCAAACCACACTGAGGCTGCCTGCTGCTTCCTCCCCTCCAGACATTTTCCAAGACAGACGCTGATTCCTGGTGAGAGGGTCCTCACACTGTGCCCTATATATATCTGGGGGTACAAGTCTGACCAGTGGCCTTGGAGGGGTGCTAGCTTGCTCACTTGGAAGGCTTATTTCTATGTGAAGTCAACCCTGACTGTCCGCAATTAATCCCATTGCTTTGAGGGGGTTTTCTATGCCACACTTTACATAGATGCTGTGAGATTGATGTTTTGTGACTGTTATGTACCAACATCCAAGTCTGCAGTGTTTTCAAATTTGATTTCAAGATTCTGCTTTGGATAGGCAAGAGTGCCCTTTTGTGTCTCTTTATGCAAAACAGCTTTCCTCTCAGGAATAAAATCATTCAGAAGCTTTGCAGCTTATCCTAGTTATGATTGTACTGAAGATAATTTTTACAACTTCTGCTGTTGCCGTTTCATGTCATTTGGCATCGCTGTAACACCTATTAATATTCAAAGTACATCAACGAAGCCTGCCCCAGCACAGGGGCATCATACTTCAAATCAACATGTGGATGTAAAAATGTTGCTGGCTGCCTAGGACCGCGTGGGGGTCGGCTCCTGGCAATGACCTACTTCCCTATTTATTTTAATGCTTCTTCAATGTCACCTGTCCTAATCCAAGTCTGCTGGAATCATCCCTCTCCTGTCAGTCTCATGGTGAGGAACAAAAGATTCAAAACTAAACCCATGAGGACCCCACCAAATACTAGTGATGAGCAGGTTCGGTTTTACTCGGTTTTACTCGGTTCTCATAACGGCATCTTATTGGCTATCCAAAACACGTGACATCCGTGAGCCAATAAGATGCCGTTTTGAGAACCGAGTAGAACCGAGTAAAACCGAACCTGCTCATCACTACCAAATACTGGCGGTTGTATGTCTGACATGCGACATTATTTATCGACTACCTCTCTAAACCGGGTTCCTGATAATATCCAGTCTACTTCACCTGCTTTGTCTACATCTTCTGACAGCATGTCCGCTACCGGTGAGCTACCCTCTTCACAGTCTCCATCTCTTAACAAAGAGATTAGCGAGATCTTATAACATATCAATTTGCTACCCACTAAACAAGATTTCTTGACACTTGAAACTCGGCTTCTTTCTACCATTAAACAAGAAGTGTCAACTCTACAGGCCGATATGTCTGACTTTGGCTCACGTATTGACTCTATAGAAGATCACGGAGTGGTTACTGTAGATGCCTTTTCCCAATTTAAAGAAGTGGTTTCTCATCAAGCCTCTGAAATATATTTGCTAACATCGCGTGTGGAAGATTTGGACAATCACAGAAGATGGAATAATATCAGAGTGGGAGGCATTCCATAGGATATTCCCCAGTCTAGTTTAATGGACGTTCTCACAAAGATTTTTGGTGAAATCCTAAACCTGAATCCAAACGATGAAATCCAATTTGATGAGCGAACCACGCTCTCAGACCCAGGGTGTTGCCTACCGATAAACCCTGTGATGTAATATGTCTCCTCCAATACTATACTCAAAAGGAAGAAATTTTGAGGATGGTTCGCCAACTTGAGAGCATAGACTTTCATGGAGATAAGATCCACCTTTTCCCCGAATTAGCTTGGTCGACTTTACAGCAAAGTAGTGCCTTGAAACCCCTCACTGACGCATTACGTAAGCTCAATTTGAAATACCGCTGGGGTTACCCCTTCTACCTAGAGATCTCACATAATGCGAAAACTGTCACCCTATATAAAACTAAAGATCTACCAAACTTTTTTCTTTGCTTGGAATTCAACCAATGGATCTTGCTGATTGGAAATCTTATCATCATAAACCTGAGATAACTTCCCTTACGTATCAGAAAGATTTTTGGAAAAGATTTGGTCCACTCTAGCAGAAGGAGCATTAAACCGTCTTCCGACTCCATCTCTTCTGAAGTCACATGAATCATCTTACTGTTTTTCCTGCATGGTGAGATAATTTTCGTCTTCTGATCTGTTTTGAACTTATGGCGGACTTATTTTTTTTTTCTTGAATTCGCATGGAACTCCTATGGCTAATGATTTCAGTTCCACTTCGTCATAGTTTATTGTTAGAATGTCCCGATTTCTGTTTAGATCTCCAGTTCTGACCAATATAATTCCTTACTTGTTCATTTAGTTACAAACACCACTCAATATGCAGAGGTGATTTCTTTATTCAGTTGTATGTAATGTTTGCTGATTCCAGGCTTATGTTCACAGTTCGAAATTATATTTCCCTTTACCCATTTATATTGCTAACTTTATCCAATACCCATGAATTGGGTTGTCACCACAGCCACCCCCCTTACCAACCCCAGTTATGCTGCACCTTGGAAAATATTGGACCTAGGATAAGCAGGAGTCCTTCTCTGGCACGATTGCAGCTTTGTTTATTTTTTGGATTCTAACTTTTATGTTCTCTCTCATTTCTCCACATGATTGATACTACCTTGCATTTTCATTGTTGTTATTCTCATTCTCTCGACCTGTTTTTTTTTTCCTTTTTCCTTTCTGCTGTTCTTTACTCAACCCCTTTCCCTTTCTCCTTCTCTTTTTTATTGATGGAGGCTGTTTGGCGTTTGCTCTAAACTCTTTTCCCCTGTCCTTGAGTATTTTGACAATAGATTTGCTAACCCTATTCCACTATGGCGAATCCAACTAACCTGAAAATTGCCACCTTAATGTTAAAGGGTTAAACATTCCTGAAAAAAAGATCTAAACTACTGAAATGCCTTAGGGATGATAAGGTAGACACAGGTTGAGTATCCCTTATCCAAAATTCAAAATCACACATTTTTGTTTCCCCTACTGAGATAATAACACATATATATGTATATTATATTATATCTCTATATAATATATCTATATATACACATAATATATAATATATATGTCATTATCTCAGTAGGGGACCCAAAAATGTGGGATTTTGAATTTTGGATAAAGAATACTCAACCTGTATAGCTTTTATTCAAGAAACACACTTTTAACTTGGTTACGCCCCTTCAATCAACTGTCATTATTACCCACATGTGTAATGTGGTAAGACTTTAGGAGTTGCTATATTGTTGGCTAGACACTTTCCGATTACTAATGTGTCCACCCATAGGCTGATAGGAGATAGAGGCCTGTTGCTCAAATGCGATATCTATAATCAACGCTTCTCTTTGCTTAATATTTACACTCTCAATATAAAACAACCATCTTTTATGTTATCTATTTTTCAAAAAGCGGAACCCTTGTAAGAGGGGATTGTGGTGACAGGTGGTGATTTGAACTGGTCTTTAGATCCCTCTAGAGACTCCTCCAACAAGACCTCTTGTAGACCCAAAAAGAGTATAGGAGAATGAGGCGCACCCTACTGGATCACCGACTGATTGACACTTGGAGACTATCCCACCACTCGGATCTAGACTATACATTCTATTCTTATGCTCATTAGACATACTCTAGATCAACTATTTGTTTCTTAGCCACCGATACCTCCATCTTGTAGCTGACGCTTCTATATGCTCAATAACATGGTGTCACGATCCGGGTATCTGGACGCCATTTCTTACCCATCAGATGCCTCCTAAGGCTGGCTCAGCGCTCCAGGACCGGATCCCATCTGTTATCCTGATGTGTACATTCCTGTATCCTCTCCTGTCACTCTTGGACGCTGTCACAGTGGACGCCATATTACACCTGGCATGGCGTCTCCTGCGGCCTCCGCCGCCGTCCCTGAACTTCTGCATGCGGAGTGTCTGAGTGGCGATTGCGTCAGCCGCGGCCTCCGCTGTGTCCGCGTGGTTGGATGTGCATCTGTCAGCCTGGCGCCTCCTGTCTCCGGTGGCCGGCGCCGCCATTACTGTTTTCATTACCACATGGATTACAAACCAAACTTCCCT
Organism: Pseudophryne corroboree; assembly: GCF_028390025.1. Taxonomy (NCBI): domain Eukaryota; kingdom Metazoa; phylum Chordata; class Amphibia; order Anura; family Myobatrachidae; genus Pseudophryne; species Pseudophryne corroboree. The sequence goes on from NC_086450.1 coordinate 465,193,543, forward strand.
CCAAGTGTCTGCATGGGCGCAGCCATCTTGGATTCTGTCAGCTGATCATTTCCACCAATCTGTTCTCAGTATTGATAATCTGCATAATTGCCTAGCCAATCCCTTCCTTGCTGCAGGTATAAATACACTGTGCCTGAGCAAGGAAGGCGTCAGTGCTTTGGTTGTCAAACCTAGTTCCTGTTTGTCTCTCTCCTGTGATTGTCTTCCAGGTTCCAGCTCCTGTCTCAAGACTTCCACCATAGAGACCCGCACCAGCATTCCACCTGCGGTGTAGCCTGACTCTCCAATCCATTGTGGATTCATCTGTTTCCAGCTACAACATTACCTGCTTCCAGCTCAGCTTCCAGCAGAGTACAGCTTCCCTTAAAGGGCCGGTGTCCTTTCTACACTTTACCACTCTCCACCGGTATTATTATTTCTCCGCTCTCAAGTTCTACATTTCAGTTCATATTTCATCGCTCCCAAGTTCATTTATTATTTAACTGGTTCCAGCCAGTATCCACTCCGTGCTAACAACAGTCTGGTTCCAGCCAGTATCCACAGCAGCTGTTTTATCTTCAGCAACCCAGCTTTTCCTGGAACACCAGCTGGCACAATCCTGGGTTATCTCCATTGCTACAGTCGGGCCTGGTAAGGACTTTCCATCTAGAAGATCATAAGAACTATCTCACACTACCAGTGCCCTGTGGCTCCTGCCATCCTGTAGTACCCAGGAACTGTATTTATTCTTTGCTGACTTTTTACGTTTTCTTTTACTGCTGCTGTGTTGCAGAGTTGTCATAATAAACATCATTGACTTTTATCCAAGTTGTCGTGGTCACGCCTTCGGGCAGTTATTATTCATGTTACTTACATGTCCAGGGGTCTGATACAACCTCCCAGGTTTCGGTACATCTCAGCCCCTACAACTGAGGCTGCCTCCCGTCAGCTCAGGCCCTCAGTTGTGACAGTAAGCACTGACCTAATGAATCCAGCCGGAGACCAGGATCAAGCGGCCAGGCCGATGCAAGAACTGGCAGCCCGACTAGAACATCAGGAGGCTGCACAGGGCCACATCATCCGCTGTCTCCAGGATCTCTCTACTCGGCTGGATGGGATTCAGACAACTCTCCGTGGATCAGGCGCGTCTGGTGCGTCAACCACAGTGACTCCAGCTATAACCCCACCCACCTTACCCATTTCTGCTCCACGTCTTCATCTTCCAACGCCAGCAAAATTTGACGGATCTCCAAGATTCTGCAGGGGATTTCTCAACCATTGTGAGATTCAGTTTGAGCTACAACCTGGCAATTTTCCCAGTGACCGTACAAAAATTGCCTACATTATTTCTCTTCTCAGTGGCTCAGCCCTTGATTGGGCATCACCGTTATGGGAGAGGTCCGACACCCTGCTATCTTCCTACACTGCCTTCGTGTCAACATTCAGGCGCATCTTCGACGAGCCAGGCCGGGTAACCTCAGCTTCATCCGAGATTCTCCGTTTACGCCAGGGGTCACGTACTGTAGGACAATATCTGATACAGTTCCAGATCCTGGCATCCGAACTGGCATGGAACGACGAGGCCCTGTATGCTGCATTCTGGCATGGCTTATCTGAGCGTATTAAAGATGAGTTAGCTACCAGAGACTTACCTTCTAAGTTAGATGAGCTAATCTCACTCTGCACGAAAGTTGATTTACGTTTCAGAGAGAGAGCAACTGAGCGTGGAAGATCATCTGCTCCAAAATCTTCTGCTCCTCCTCCTCGTCAACTGTCACCATCTAAAGATGAGCCCATGCAACTTGGCCGTTCCCGTTTAACTCCTGCTGAGCGCCGAAGACGTCTCTCTGAGTCTCTTTGCCTTTACTGTGCAGCTCCGTCTCACACCATCAATGACTGTCCCGAACGTCCGGGAAAACTCCAAACCCTAGCTTGCCCAGGAGAGGGCCGGCTAGGAATAATGATCTCCTCTCCATCTCCTCATGATTGTAATCTCCCAGTGTCGCTCCAAATTGCTCAACGTTATCGGAACGTCATTGCCCTCCTTGATTCCGGAGCAGCTGGGAACTTTATTACCGAAGCCTATGTTAAACGGTGGTCCCTACCCACCGAGAGACTTCCTTCGTCCATCTCCTTAACTGCCGTGGATGGCAGTAAAATTTTTGATACAGTTATTGCTCTAAGGACTCTACCAGTTCGTCTGAGAGTGGGAGTTCTTCATTCCGAACTTATTTCACTTTTAGTGATTCCAAGAGCCACACATCCTGTGGTCCTGGGCCTTCCATGGCTCCGTCTTCACAATCCTACAATTGATTGGACGACTACGCAAATCCTGGCATGGGGTTCCTCCTGTGCTGAGACATGTTTGTTTAAAGTATTGCCTGTCTGTTCTTCCTCCCCCAGGTCGTCTGATGTTCCACCTCCTCCATATCAAGATTTCACGGATGTGTTCAGTAAAGCTTCTGCTGATATCCTTCCTCCTCATAGAGAATGGGACTGTCCGATTGATCTCGTTCCAGGGAAGGTTCCACCTCGAGGCCGAACTTATCCGTTGTCTCTGCCTGAGACGCATTCTATGGAGGAATATATTAAAGAGAACCTAGCAAAGGGGTTCATTCGACCTTCTTCTTCTCCAGCCGGCGCAGGCTTCTTTTTTGTAAAAAAGAAAGATGGTGGTCTGCGGCCGTGCATCGACTACAGAGGTTTGAACGACATTACCATCAAGAACCGTTATCCTTTACCCCTGATTACTGAGCTCTTTGACAGAGTTAGCGGAGCTACCATCTTTACAAAGCTGGACTTGCGAGGTGCATACAATCTCATCCGGATCCGTGAGGGTGACGAGTGGAAGACCGCCTTTAACACCCGTGACGGACATTATGAGTACCTCGTCATGCCCTTCGGATTGAGCAATGCTCCAGCTGTCTTCCAGCATTTTGTCAATGAGATCTTCAGAGACATTCTATACCGTCATGTCGTGGTCTATCTAGACGATATCCTCATTTTTGCCAACGATTTAGAGGAACATCGTTTTTGGGTTAAAGAGGTTCTGTCCCGTCTCCGTGTCAATCATCTCTATTGCAAATTAGAAAAATGCATCTTTGAAGTCAAGTCCATTCCGTTTCTAGGGTACATTGTGTCCGGTTCCGGACTAGAGATGGATCCTGAGAAACTACAAGCAATCCAAAATTGGCCGGTACCCTTAACCCTCAAAGGGGTCCAGAGGTTCTTAGGGTTCGCCAACTATTACCGAAAGTTTATACGAGACTTTTCCACCATTGTGGCGCCTATTACTGCTTTCACTAAGAAGGGTGCTAACCCGTCCAAGTGGTCTGAAGAAGCCATGCAAGCATTTCATCTTTTAAAACAAAGGTTCATCTCTGCGCCTGTTCTGAAACAGCCTGACATCGACTCTCCTTTCATCTTAGAGGTGGATGCCTCCTCCGTTGGAGTAGGAGCGGTGTTATCTCACAGGGCTAAAGATGGCCATTTACACCCTTGCAGTTTCTTCTCCCGGAAGTTCTCCCCAGCTGAGCGCAACTATGCCATTGGCGACCAGGAGTTGCTAGCCATCAAGCTCGCTCTAGAAGAGTGGAGGTATCTGTTGGAGGGAGCTTCTCATTCAATCACCATACTTACAGACCACAAGAACCTTTTATACCTGAAGGGCGCACAATGTCTCAACCCTCGTCAGGCCAGATGGGCACTTTTCTTTTCCAGGTTCGACTTTAAACTCCAGTTCTGTCCGGGCTCTCAGAATCGCAAGGCCGATGCCCTTTCCCGCTCATGGGAGCAAGAAAATGAGTCGGAGTCTTCAGACAAGCATCCTATTATAAATCCGTTGGCATTCTCCACGGTAGGGATGGACTCTACGCCCCCATCAGGGAAAAGTTTTGTGAAGCCGATGCTAAGGAAGAAGCTCATGCATTGGGCCCATGCTTCCCGTTTTGCCGGACATACAGGTATCCAAAAAACCCTGGAGTTTATCTCTAGGTCCTATTGGTGGCCAACTCTGAAAAAGGACGTCTTGGAGTTTATTGCATCTTGCCCAAAGTGTGCCCAACATAAAGTATCCCGCCAGTTGCCTGCGGGGCAACTGGTTCCACTATCCGTTCCCCGTCGACCATGGACCCACTTGTCGATGGATTTCATTACAGACTTACCCATGTGCAACAAGTTCAATACCATCTGGGTGGTAGTTGACCGGTTCACCAAGATGGCACACTTCATTCCTCTCACCGGTCTTCCGTCAGCTTCCAAGTTGGCTCAAGTATTCATACAAGAGATCTTCTGACTCCACGGTCTTCCTGAAGAAATTATCTCAGATCGAGGAGTTCAATTCACAGCCAAATTCTGGCGAAGTTTATGTCAAGTCCTCCAAGTCAAGCTAAAGTTTTCCACGGCTTACCATCCTCAGACCAATGGTCAAACCGAGAGGGTGAATCAGGACTTGGAGGCCTTCCTCCGCATCTATGTGTCCTCCTCTCAAGATGACTGGGTTCAATTACTTCCCTGGGCCGAGTTCTGTCATAACAACCAGTATCATTCTTCATCTGCTTCAACACCATTCTTCACTAACTTTGGATTCCACCCTAAAGTCCCTGAGTTCCAACCGCTTCCAGCAACTTCTGTTCCCGCAGTGGATATCACCTTGCATCAGTTTGCCAATATCTGGAAGAGCGTACGATCAGCTCTGCTCAAGGCATCGTTCAGGTACAAGAAGTTTGCGGATAAGAAGCGTCGAGCAGTTCCTGCTCTCAAGGTGGGTGATCGGGTATGGTTATCCACGAAGAATTTGAGGTTAAGAGTTCCCAGTATGAAGTTTGCACCTCGCTATATCGGTCCTTTCAAGATTGAACAAGTCATCAATCCTGTTGCTTACAGACTCCAGTTGCCTCCCTTCTTAAAAATACCCAGGACATTCCATGTTTCCCTGTTGAAACCGCTGATCTTGAATCGGTTTCATTCCTCACTTCCTCCAACTCCGAAAGTCCAAACTCAACGAGGCGTTGAGTATGAAGTGGCCAAGATCCTGGACTCACGTCACCGTTACGGTCAACTACAATATCTTATTGACTGGAAAGGTTATGGTCCTGAGGAACGTTCATGGACCAGTGGTTCTGATGTCCATGCTCCTGCCTTGGTCCGGAGATTCCATTCCAAGTTTCCTCAAAAGCCAAAGAAGTGTCCTGGGGCCACTCCTAAAGGGGGGGGTGCTGTCACGATCCGGGTATCTGGACGCCATTTCTTACCCATCAGATGCCTCCTAAGGCTGGCTCAGCGCTCCAGGACCGGATCCCATCAGTTATCCTGATGTGTACATTCCTGTATCCTCTCCTGTCACTCTGGGATGCTGTCACAGTGGACGCCATATTACACCTGGCATGGCGTCTCCCGCGGCCTCCGCCGCCGTCCCTGAACTTCTGCATGCGGAGTGTCTGAGTGGCGATTGCGTCAGCCGCGGCCTCCGCTGTGTCCGCGTGGTTGGATGTGCATCTGTCAGCCTGGCGCCTCCTGTCTCCGGTGGCCGGCGCCGCCATTACTGTTTTCATTACCACATGGATTACAAACCAAACTTCCCTCCAAGTGTCTGCATGGGCGCAGCCATCTTGGATTCTGTCAGCTGATCATTTCCACCAATCTGTTCTCAGTATTGATAATCTGCATAATTGCCTAGCCAATCCCTTCCTTGCTGCAGGTATAAATACACTGTGCCTGAGCAAGGAAGGCGTCAGTGCTTTGGTTGTCAAACCTAGTTCCTGTTTGTCTCTCTCCTGTGATTGTCTTCCAGGTTCCAGCTCCTGTCTCAAGACTTCCACCATAGAGACCCGCACCAGCATTCCACCAGCGGTGTAGCCTGACTCTCCAATCCATTGTGGATTCATCTGTTTCCAGCTACAACATTACCTGCTTCCAGCTCAGCTTCCAGCAGAGTACAGCTTCCCTTAAAGGGCCGGTGTCCTTTCTACACTTTACCACTCTCCACCGGTATTATTATTTCTCCGCTCTCAAGTTCTACATTTCAGTTCATATTTCATCGCTCCCAAGTTCATTTATTATTTAACTGGTTCCAGCCAGTATCCACTCCGTGCTAACAACAGTCTGGTTCCAGCCAGTATCCACAGCAGCTGTTTTATCTTCAGCAACCCAGCTTTTCCTGGAACACCAGCTGGCACAATCCTGGGTTATCTCCCTTGCTACAGTCGGGCCTGGTAAGGACTATCCATCTAGAAGATCATAAGAACTATCTCACACTACCAGTGCCCTGTGGCTCCTGCCATCCTGTAGTACCCAGGAACTGTATTTATTCTTTGCTGACTTTTTACGTTTTCTTTTACTGCTGCTGTGTTGCGGAGTTGTCATAATAAACATCATTGACTTTTATCCAAGTTGTCGTGGTCACGCCTTCGGGCAGTTATTATTCATGTTACTTACATGTCCAGGGGTCTGATACAACCTCCCAGGTTTCGGTACATCTCAGCCCCTACAACTGAGGCTGCCTCCCGTCAGCTCAGGCCCTCAGTTGTGACACATGGTCTGATCACACACCTGTTTTTCTCCAGTTAATATTTCAACAACAGACCAGGAAACCCTGGACGTGCCATTTTAATGACACCATTTTACAAGACATTTTCTGTAAATCCCAATTAGAATCAGCTATTTATACATATATCAGTACCAATGATTAAGAAGAGACATCTAAAGTTTCAATATGGGAGGCTCATAAATGTGTTCTATACAATTTGGTTCCTATTTAAAAAAAACAGAAGACTCAACAACAAAGTGAGCTGTTTGAAAAAAATTATTATTGGAAACCTCACATAAAGCCGCACACACCCCGTCATATTATATAGAACTCAAAGAGTCTCGCGCTTCTTTGAATAGACTCCTATCAGATAAAATTAAGCTTTCCTTCAGTAAATATAGAAGTTGTCACTACCAATGGGGCAACAAACCTGGTAGACTCTTAGCAAAAATGCTATGTGAACAGCATGCTACAACTTTTATACATGTCATAAAAGATAAGCAGGGCTCGATACACAATGACACATGGAAATTAACTGAGGCATTTAATTCATACTATACTGACCTACATAACGTTTCGGGAGTGAAAGATGAGGCTGTTAGACAGTCCTGTTATGATGCGATTGCTTCTTATCTACTCTATGAACTTCCCCACCCTACCCCAAGAAAATATTGCTTTTCTTGATTAACCCTTTTTGATTTAGGAGGTGGTTAAGGTCATAGAATTTTCACCCCTAGGAAAGAGTCCTGGCCTGATGGCTTTTCTATAGCTTACTACAAGGCATTTAAGGTAAAGTTGGCCCCTCTTCTCACATGTGCATTCAACTCAATATCAGACAAATCCAACTTTTCCAAACATTCCTTGGAGGCCCATATAGCCGTCATTCCGAAAGATGGCAAAGATCCTAGTATCTGTCTGAGTTATAGGCCAATTTCTTTGCTAAATATAGATATAAAATAATTCACTAAATTGATATCTAATCGCTTAAAAATCCCTTTTCCTAAATTGATACATGGAGATCAGGTTGGCTTTGTCTTGGGTCATGAGGCTAGGGATAACACCACAAAAGTTATCAAACTATTCCATTTCGCCTCTTTATCTTCGGTACCCTCTATAGTATTATGAACCGATGCTGAAAAAGCATTCGATAGGGTCGACTGAATGGTGTTTTACGCACCTAGGTCTAGGCCATACCTGTCTCCATAGAATTTGGGCCCTTTATGATAAACCCACGGCGAGAGTAAAGATAAACAGCTGTTTATCGGACTCCTTTGACATATCTAATGGTACGAGACAGGATTGCCCCCTATCACCCCTCCTATTTGTATTATGTATAGAAGCCCTCGCCAGAGCTATTAGACAAAACCCAAATATTTTGGGCTGGCGAATTGGAGGTCAAGAACACAAACTTGCTCTTTTTGCTGATGATATACTGGCCATGATTATGAAACCGACAATATCTCTTCCGAATCTCATGGCTGAGTTTCGGAGATTTAGTGACCTTTCAAATTTTAAGATTAATTATTCAAAATCAGTAGCCATGAATTTAACCGCTTCACCTACAATGGTCAATAATCTGAAGCTCTCATTCCCTTTCACTTGGACTGACACCAAGCTGAAATATTTGAGTGTTCAATTTCTAGAGACCTGACAAAACTTTTTTCCTTAAACTTTAAACCATTGTTACAATCTCTCCATTCAGATTATCAAAAATGGAGACCATTGTGCCTGTCATGGTTTGGCAGGATAAATGTTATTAAAATGAACTCTTTACCAAAGATACTATACAAACTCCAAACACTCCCAATACACATTCCTTCTGCGTGGTTTCGATCTGTTCAGAGTCTTATACGTCAATTTGTGTGGGGATGCACGTAACTTCCACATATTCCTAGTTTTTACCAAGCAGTCCTATTGTACAGAGTGTTGGAATGGACTCGTGCAAAAGACGCCAAGCTATGGATATCTCTAGAAGAAAGATGTTTCTCCAATTATATAGAAATTATCCCTTGGTTGCCTTCCATACCTAAAGTGGATCACCCAACTTTATCCCCTACTCTCACGATGTGGAAGAGAGTACGCACGCTCCCTCATGTTTCGTCCATTTCTTCCCCCCTCATTTATTTTTAATCATGGTTTTTTCACCGGGGCTCCATAATTTCTCTTTTAGAAAATGGTCGTAGGCGGGTATTTTCAGGGTGGGTCAGCTGGTGATTCCGGAGGGTGTGCGCCCATTCTCAGATATTCAGGGGTCTTGGAACCTTCCTAACATCCTCCTTTAAATTGTCTGAGATTACTAGGAATCTGACCTCCTTCAAGCATCTTTGTGTTGACCCCCACCCCTGTCACATATAATTTTGCAACTGTATGTAAATATTATTAAAAATACCTTCTCTCTACCCACCTCTTTTACAGCATCCTGGGAAAAGGATCTACATGGGTTAATTCAAGACATAGATTGGGAGGTGATTTTCCGTAACACCCAGGCGAGTTCTCTTAATCTATATACATTAGAAAACTTGTATAAAATTATATATCAATGGTATAGAATTCCCATAAGTATTAATATAATGTTTCCAACTGTTTCAGATAAGTGTTGGAGATGTAATTCAGCCTTAGGTAGCTTTTTACATACATGGTTGGAGTGCCCGAATCTTACTGTCTTTTGGACCAACATATTTCAATGCTCAGAAGCGATCCTTAAGGGAGATGTTCCTAAGGACCCTGGCTTTTGGATCCTGAATATCACCTCAGTTACCACCAAACCTATAAGAACTCCCTTTTACGACACCTTAACAATGTGGCAAAAGCCGTTATTCCAGTTTTTTTTAGATCTACTACAGCTCCCTCCTTTAGAGATTGGTTTAAAAAGATCGAAAATTATATAGAAATGGAGGACCTAATCTCCTTTTCATCAGGTGGCACTTCGACTTTTGCTACAACCAGCTCCCATTGGTGGAATTTAAAGAATTTACCCTATATTCTTCCTTAATCAGACAAACTTAATTCATTCTAGGACTAGCTATTCTTCTCATTGACTTCAATACACATATCGGAACAATATTCTCACCTGGACTGTATTTTTGCTACTTTTGATAATCTGATATATATCTGATTCTTGATTGTCTTGCTATACGTAAAATTGTCTTGTTCGCAAGATTAAATACTACTCTTTCACTGACTTCGTACTTATTCAATTAAGGCTCCACAAACTTTGTATTTGCAATGTATACAACTTTATTGTATTCAAAATATATTTTGTGTATTACAAAACCAATAAAAACAGTTTACAAAAAAAGAGACTGTACAAAGAAGGGCAACTAAAATGGTGCATGGCCTACATCACAAAACATACCAAGAAAGACTAAGAAATCTCAATATGTATAGTTTGGAGCAGAGAAGGGAAAGGGGGAACATGATAGAAATTTTCAAATATATCAAGGGTTTTAACAGAGTCCAGGAGGGAAACATTCTCCAAATGAAGAGAAGCAATAGGACACGAGGACATGCAGTGAGACTGGAGGGGGGGGGGGGGGTTCAGGGGAAATTTGAGAAAAAATTACTTCACAGAAAGGTTAGTGAAAAAGTGGAATTGCCTCCCATCAGAGGTGGTAGAGGCTAAGATAGTAGAGCAATTTAAACATGCATGGGATAGACATAAGGATATCCTTACAATGAAATAAGGATCAAATAAGGTTTGAGATAAAAAAAATATGTAAAAAAAAAAAGAAAAATAAGGCAGACTAGATCGGCCAAGTGGTTCTTATCTGCCATCAAATTCTATGTTTCTATGTTTCTATTGTCATACAGATTGGAAATTCAGCAGAGGGGTGTCATACAGCTCACCAGCCAGCCAGTGTAAGTAATCACTGGGTAGTTTTGCAGGAATAAAGGAATTGCTGTGTATTGCAGGTAATCACAGGTCTCTCTGGAGCTAAGTGGTAGACATGTGTCTTCCATTGTGATGCTCTAAAACAGTCTCACACAGTTCCAAGAAGGATCTGCACATGTTCAGTAGATATCATGACATGGAATAAGGAATGAAGCTTCCCTGGAAAACAGGAAGACTGGAGTATACACATTCATCTTTCAACAATATATGCATGTCAGAATATAAAGTACTAAGCTGTGTCAGAATATATTTGGGAGTATGTTAAAATGTAAGTGTGGCCCCTATTTATCTTTCAGCAAGGCTGTGGAAATGTGGACCAGAATCCCAATCTTTTTGTGTCTCATGGAGTAGGGCATGTTTTCAGGGTCCTGCTGTAGCTAAATGATTTTTACTTTATTTGTATGTTTTTTGTTTTCTTTTTTGTTAGGTACTGTGTGCTGCTTAGAGCATCATACAGTGTTAGCGCATGCGGCTGCAGGGGGCTATATGTGGCTTGCTATGCCATGTATGTCATATATTGCTGTTTCTCACATTCACTTTTGGGTGTTCATCAGTATATAGTGCTGTGTCACTCTCAATTATGAGTATCTGCTCTACATTTTGTAATCCTGTGGTTCTCAGCTATGCTTGTTTTGCAGTGTTACTTTCTTCTGTGTGTGTATCTACAGCAGGGACGTATGCATACAGTGACTAACTCAGAGGTTTTCTGTGAGCTATCGGCTACCAAAAAGTCCTGTGCAAGCATTGAAGGACATTGCATCAGTCATAGTACAACCTACAGGGGCTCAGGCAATCTGCATGTCGATGTCCCACCTTGTTTAATTGTACTGTGGTGCTTCTATGGGGCACTGGACATATTCAGTTGCTGCTTCCTCTCAAGCACAGTATTCTCTCCCTTGTTATTAGTACACATACAGTACACTATCTCTATCGCATAAAGTGTGCAGCATGGGGTGAGAGGGTTTAACAGTTTTCCACTTGTTGGCTTTATTTTCCTTGGGTACTTTACCCTATGACAAATTTAGGTGAACTCCGTTATTTGTTGACGATAACCTGCTCCAAAGGGCAACACAGCTTCACAGTCCAGCTGATTATAGGATAGTGGCTGTGTACTTTGGGCCTTCACACTCATATGTAAAATACAATGTTTTAACGTGGTATTGGCCATTCTGTTCCATCTAACTGGCATTGCTTTTGTTAAACTGCTACAACAAGAACTCCACCTTATTCCTTGTTGAGGCTAAATGGCATCGAGATGGGCTGGGATTCTTTTTTGACTGCATACATACAAGGAGATTGTCAACTTAATAATGTAAGCATTATAAAGTGCATAGAGATTTATACAAAATATATTAATTTAAAAACCATTTTAACTCAAATTCCCCATTAAGACCCTTTTAAAATGGGGTCCTGTTCTAACAATTTCCAGTAATTTTTTTATTATTGTCTCTATTTCTTTATGTAGGCATCTATATTCAGAAATAAAAGCCCATTCAAAATTTTCTTTCGATTCCTTTTTTGGTTTCTCAATTAAAAGTTAATTTCTTGTTATTTGTGTTATTTTATCTTTTGCAGCTGTTAATTTATCCCTTTGGTAGCCTAAAATCTAAAAAAAAAAGACAGAAGCTAACTCCATGTTAGCTAAACCAAAAGATAACTTCAATACGGCAAAAAAATTAAATTTGAGCAATAGAAAGTTAACAGATATAGAAGAGAAAGTTTTAAGGAAAAGTTTGAAATTCGCACCTACTAGTGAACCAAGTCCATTTGAACTATATATAGATATTAATACATTTGACAGGAAACTTACTATTAAAAAGTTTTCCTTGGGCAAACAGACTACTTCTGATGTCCCTAACCAAGATGAAGCACCCAAATCTAAATTTAAAAATAAATCAAGTTTTTATCCTGCAAATGTAAAAGGAAGCTGTATAGACTGCTTTGGAAAGGTAGTAAAATATGAAGTAGAAAAGTGTATTCTTGCTAACAAAAAGAAAAAATGTAGAAGATATAATCTGCATGAGAAGGAATTTATGGCAATTAAATCCCTACAACAGGACACAGATCTTATTATAAAACCTGCCAATAAGGGGGGTGGAGTGGAGTGAATCGATCTGAATATATAAATGAAATTAATAAACAACTTAAAGAAGTTAACACATATAAACGCCTTAAAAATGATCGTATGAGTAAGATTGTTGATGCCCTTAAAGATATAACATCTAGAGCATTAGAAAAAGGCCTAATCTCTAAAGATGAATATGAATTTATTAATATTTAAGAACCTAATGTACCTACCATATATATACTACCTAAGGTTCATAAGGATTCAATCCACCCCCCTGACAGACCTATCATTTCTGGCTGTAATGGGATAACATCAAACCTTTCTGCTTTAGTAGATTCTTTTCTACAGCCTTTGGAAATTCAAAGCAAGTCTTACTTAAAGGATACAAGGGATACCCTTAGAAAATTGCAGACAATAAAAATGGGATTCAGAGTGCTTTTTATGTACATATCATGTAAGTACCCTGTACACTATTATTCAACCAGCTCTGGGAATACAGGCAGTATCATATTTTCTAGAGAAAAGAAATATGGATGGCCCTATGAAAGAGTTTATCCTGGAGGGTATTATGTTTATTTTACAAAATAATTACTTTTATTTCAATGGAGAATATTATCTCCAACAGGTGGGCACAGCCATGGGCACCAGGTTTGCCCCTAGTTATGCCAACGTATTCATGTCCCACTGGGAGGAGATGGCAGTGTGGCATGGTGAGCTGGCCAGGACAGGCCTGGTGTCCTGGCACTGCTTCATCGATGACATTTTATTTGTATGGAGAGGAAGTGAGGAGAGTCTAAAAAATGTATGTGATCAACTAAATCTAATTGTTAGAAATATTAAAATAACATTTAATATAAGTAAGCATGAGGTCCATTTCCTAGATCTTAGTATATATGTAAGAGATTTCCATTTAGAAACAAAAATGTACAAAAAACCAACTGACTCCAATTCGTTTATATAAAGAAATAGTCAATACCATGCAAACTGGCTGGAGGGTATACCCTTCAGTCAGTTTGTTAGGATAAAACGAAACTGTTCTGACCCACAGATTTGTAATATGGAAATGGAAGAAATGTCAAAGTGCTTTGAAGATGAAGGCTACCAAAGGGATAAATTAACAGCTGCAAAAGATAAAATAACACAAATAACAAGAAATGTTCTTTTAATTGAGAAACCGAAAAAGGAATCGAAGGAAATTTTGAATGGGCTTTAATTTCTGAATATAGCTGCCTACATAAAGAAATAGAGACAATTATAAAAAAATAACTGGAAATTGTTAAAACAGGACCCCGTTTTAAAAGGAAAAATTCCTACTAGGCCATCATTCATATATAGAAAATCAAAGTCGTTGAAAGACAAACTTGTTAGAAGTACCCTTAATGAACATAAATGAAGTAGTGAGCATGTATGTGGATTTCATCATTGTGGATCATGTTTAGTTTGTAGAACTGTGAAGACCAATTCATCTAAATATAGAGAAATTAAAATAAATGGTAATTGCTATAAAATTAATCATTTTATCACCTGTACCTCTAAGAATGTAGTTTATGTCATTGAATGTAAATGCGGCCTCATTTATTTAGGAAAGACAACATGGATGCTAAAAACCAGGTTGTGTGAACACATTTATAACTTTAGAAAGGGATTAGAAACACATACCCTTTCTATGTATTTTAAGCAACACCATAATTCAAAAGAATGCGAGATACATTTTTTGGGGGGAAATCAAACAAATTAAGGGTACATGGAAAAATAAAAATATTGAAACTAGGTTAGCCAAAACTGAAATGAAATGGATTTTTAATTTAAAAACATTGGTACCCCAGGGTCTTAATGGGGAATTTGAGTTAAAATGTTTTTTAAATTAATATATTTTTTTCAAACCAATATGCACTTTATAATGCTTACATTATTAAGTTGACAATCTCCTTGTATGTATTTTAATATTAATCTGTGTTTTTATGTGCTTTTTTATCTTTCTTTATGCACTTTATGATGTCCTATTGCTGCTATATAATATGATCATGACGACTTCCGGAACGCATTTGAACCACAAATTAGCATGAACATGCTCAAACGGGAGCTATACTATGATATGGACCATGTGACCAGAAATGACGATTCGCGCCCTGGAGCGCATCTGAACCGCAAGGAAGTGGGCACATAGAAACCTGGTGGAAGTTCACGAAAGACGCAATGTCATGTGACCAGAAGTGATGACAGCGGAAGCGCGGCATGTTTGAAAATCGTAATAAAAATTATTACACCTGACGCTTATTTGAGGACTTTAGGGGGATATATATAGGGGAGAGTTTTAGTGATGCACAATCTGCTTTTGAGAAAGGTTAAAACTGAAACGCATCAAGCGGGACTGTGCTTTTGTATCCTGACGGTTTCCTGCATATCTCATATACACCACCTGGAAGGGGAGCCGTGAGTAACCGGGACTCTGACTGCACCTGCTGGAATTATCATCTCAGCGAACCAGTGTGGATGTCTTTTGGGAGATGCGGGATAACGACGTGTGATATGCTTTCTTTTCTTTTTTATTATGTGAGTGCATTTATGTCAAAATAAATACCTGTTTGTTTAAGGGATTGCTGCACTCTTGGCCTCTTTCTCTGTCATATGTGTATCGGAAGCATCTGAGCACATACTTTTAGGTTAAAGGAGAAGGTTGAATACTGGTCTCTGTGGATTTGGAAAATTTTTTGGTATAAATAAACCATGATGTGCCTAAAATCTTTGAGAACTGTGAGTGCTATGTATTAAAACAGAATATATTATTATCCTTAAAAGGACCTCTACACTATTGTGTTTTTTTCTTTTTTTCTTTGTGTGTGTACTTTGATGTCATCCATTATTGAGTGATAATAAAAAAGTACACACATTACTTAAGTTGTGACTTTGAAGTAATAAGTTGACTTTTAGTGACATGTTAAATCTATAAAACCCTGACGTTTAAAAATCATACACAGCATTAGCATGAAGACACAGAGTCGACTGTGCAAGTAGGCACAGATACAGCTGCACAGATACAGCTGGAGCAAAAGACGTCTGCATCCATCTCTGGATCAGGCCCAATATCATCAATTAAGGCAATGCTTTCTATTAAACTTTATTAGAAGTCATTGGGTGGAAAGTCCAGAGGAATGTACTTATGATGAGGGAACAGTAAAAACCTTTCAGTTTATTTAACAGTAATTATTTGCAGGTGTATTGTAGGTCACAGGCAACCTGTCACTTTTATTTCTCCAACTGCTAATATGCCTTGGTTACTACAGGTATGCTGGCACTTGTATTTATACACCTGTCAATCTATCAGAAAACACTTTAGAGTTGCCAGGACTTGCTGAAAAAAGTGACAGTTGGACACCAATCCACAAAAAGCTGTGTGTTAGGAGGAGCTATGAGCTTTCAGTTCATGTTGAGGGCATATTTTTTATTGACCTGATTCCTTTATCGAATTTAAGACCTTACTCAGCATCAATTGCAGTTTTACTAATTTAGCAAGACTGCAACCGCTAACAACCACATGCTGGGGGGCCGTCCAGCACAGAGCAAGGCCATCAAGCATGCTAATTGCCACCATATTATTGAGGTTAATAATACTGTAGGAACAAAAAAGGCCCACATGATTTGATTTTTGTTTATTTTTGAAAATCCAAATCCAAAACCAGATGATGATTTAGAATGAAAACCAAAACCAGTAAAAATGGTCCCATGCACACCTCTTTAAACTATACTGTATGCCAAACTATTAGCAATACTGCTGAACCCATTATTACTGGACTTGATCAGTAATCCGATGACAGTGCTCGTCAGGCTCTCAATATTCTTGAGCATTTTGCCAATGGAGAGGACCAACTTCTGGCACTCTCATTTGAGGTGGAGAAAGCCTTTCATAGGCTCCGCTGTATATATGAAGACAGTCCTTGAATATTTTGGTTTTTCTGGGAGGTTTCTAGAAGCTATTATAGCATTGTGCTTGGGGCCCCTGATTTTTCCAATGTTTTCCTGTCTTCTAGATTTCCAATTAGTAATGGTATCCAATAGGGGTGTCTGTTTTCCCCTCTAATATTGCCATTGGTCATTAAACCCCTAGCTGATTGTGTTCAAACTTCTGTAATGGTGACTGGGCCTTTAATTAAAACATTAAAGCAAAGGGCATTCTTATTTGCAGATGATGTCATCCTCTTTTCTACCCATCTAGAAACCTATCTCCCAGCAATTAACTCTATACTGGGTGACTACTATAAAGTTTATTATTATAAATCAGCGGTTATCAAACTCGGTCTTCAGGACCCCACGCGGTACTCGTTTTCCATGTCACCCAGCAGCTGCACTGTGTATCACTAACTGTCATATTTTAAAAATCTACAGGTGACCTGCAAAACATGAACCATGAGGGGCCCTGAGGACCAATTTTCGAACCTGTGTTATAAATTAAACCCATCAAAAACTGAAATGCTCCCTGTCAATGTCCCACCCTCATTATTGTTGTCTCTTTTTATTTTGATATATTTTTTAATGGTACAGCAAAATGTATCAGACAATACAGGCTTGGAAAGTGCAGAAAAAAACAATATAATCATTAGACCAAAACAGAAAGCTCATACAATTCCAGAATAATGAATCAATAAAATTGCTTTGTATTTCTTTTCTTCTTTTTTAGAAGAAAATAAAATAATATAAATTAGCTTTTTGTTCTTGTTTTTCATACCAGATTAATAGGTGAAAGCAAGTTTTCTGGAACATAGGGCCTAATTCGAGGTTGTTTGCAAATGCTAAATCTTCCTCTAATGGGCAAAACCATGTGCACTGCAGGTGGGGCAGATGTAACATGTGCAGAGAGAGTTAGATTCTCTCTGCACATGTTATATCTGCCCCACCTGCAGTGAACATGGTTTTGCCCATTAGAGGAAGATTTTGCTTTTGCAATCAACCTTGATTTAGGCCCTAAGTAATGAGGTATCTGCACCTAAAATAAATTTCTGCATAAAAAAACTCAAATCCTAGATTAGCAAGAAAGAAATAGAAGTGTAAACAGAAAGAGGGGAGTACAGTACAGGGATAGGGATTTCTACTGTACACCAGTGAAAATATACTTTATGCTGCCTAGATCATAAGGAGGAATGGCATTCCCTAATTTAGAAATGTATCAAAGTTCTTGTTTAATTAATTAGAATAGCAATTGGTCTGTTATCCCTAATGCCAAACCCTGGGTTAAGTCAGAGGTTGAAATGCTAGGCAAGTTTCCCATACGAAAACTTTGGAGTCTAGGGTGACTCTAAAAGCATGGTATAAACTACTTAGTCTTTATGATAGGATCAATCTCCATTTGGGTAATTTATCTTTATAATGTTTGGCAAAACTTTTCCCACTTCTGAATCTGTCTACATGTGTTACTAAGGGCAAATGTAATGAACAAGATTTAGATCTGGATGATACACTTAAGTCATTTGCTCAGTTACAATCCTATTTTTTTACCATCTGCTTATATTCATAAGTTCCTTTAAATACAGTACAACACTGCCTGCATTTTTCCCTTCCTTGTGGGGGAACCTCATTCTGTCCCTTCTCATATTATATTTCATGTTTCTTCTGCTACTTGCCAAGGAGGTATATCATTTTGGCATTCCTTGGTGTTGATGGCCAAACCATTGGATAAGTTGCTGGCTCACAACAAATGGATACATGATCTTGATATTTGTTAAGCTCCTGCTGAATGGTCTCAGTTATTCCAGTGTATACAATGTTTAAATGCATATCTATAACTGAAATATATATAAAACTGTTTTATCATCTGTACTTGATCCCTGGTAGATTATACAAAATCTGTCCCTCCCAGTCTAGTTTATGTTGGAGGGTTGTGCTGCAGCTGGGGATATTTTGCATTTTTTTAATGTTGTCCTATTATCTGCACTCTGGTTAAAGGTGGAGATCTTAATATTACGGGTTATGGACTTTAGACTGACTATATCCCTGCAAATGGCTCTCTTACATACTGTATATTCCCTGCAGCTGTTTCAACCCATCATAAACGCTTTGTATTCACCTTTTCTTTGCCACAAAAGCAGGAATTGCCCAATATTGGAAACAACTTATACCCCCCCATCCCCCTTTATTGTTAATAACAACCAAAATTAAATATAGTTTCTGATGGAGCCACTGTATTACCCCTTCTCTACCTCAAATAATTGCCTACTGAAAAAAACGGTATAACTGCCATGTGTAATTTACTTTGGATCCTGGTGCTACGTAATGCTTTTGATATATAGTACATTGTTAAGCTATGTTTCATGAATATAAATAGAATGTTTTGCCTTTATTGAGCATTTATTTCTATGCAATGCATATTGCGGACCTGATCCTTCCTTTTTTTCCCTCCCCATCCTTTTTTTTCCCTTTATATTCATGTTTTTTTTTTAAATATAATAAAAAATGTTGTTTAAAAAAATGTAAAATGTATTCCTATTTTTATGATAGTATTATTTTATCTCATGGATTTTCATTATTTTACACTTTAAAAAAAGTTTTGAAGTATATCAAAATAATATAAAGCTCCTGTGATTTTGTTGCACATCCCTAAGTTATTGCTTTCATTGATCAAAATATCATAAAAAATAATCTTGAAGAAAATTTGAATATAAAAATTATGCAATCATTATATTTCAATTTTACATTTGTTTTCAATATCTATGTCTGAATTGTACAATAGAAATATATTTACTGATTTTTTTTAGCTCAGCCTGTTTTAAGAGGTAGTTCTTATTTTTCTTGAGTATTCTCTATACTGCAAATGTAACTCTCTTGAAGAAGGGTAAATAAAGTTCTTATTTTTGTTAAATGTTATATAGAATGCAAATGTAATTCTCTGGAAGTAGAGAAAATTGTAAATGTTTTTGAAATGTTGGCTAAAAACACAAGATTCATTAATCACTTGCCTGGTATGGTCCAATCAGATGTGACCACACAAGGCTGGGCGTTTGCTGACATGGCAACACCTGATGCGACATGTCAGAAAGCCTACTGTGTGGTTGCAGGAAGAGAATGTTCCTGCAGTTACCTCTCTCAGGTGGAACTCCGGTCCCTCAGCTTCCTGTTTCCCTTCCCCCCCAGTGCTTTCTGTGCTGCTGAACATTGCTGAAGGGTCAGCCTGACATTACCAATCAACCGGAGGCTGCAGACATTAGCAGCCACTAGGGAAATGTGAAAAAGCAGCCCCTAACCTTTCCTCTGGACCCCCGGAGATTACAGAGAGAAGCAGGTGCCAAATAAGTGAAGTTGTGATGTTCACAATGTTCCGACCATCAAAGTTCTTGATGTTCTGTTCATAAATGTTTTTACTGATGTTTCAATTTTTTTTATATATCAAATCATATTGGAAATATTTTAAATAAGAGTTTGTAGCCTAATTCAATCATCAAAAAAAATTCCGAGCGGTGTTTGCAAAAAATATTAGCTAGTTAAGTGGTTAAGACAGAGCATAAGGACAAGATAAATGCCCCACATGCATTCCAGTGTAAGTAAAGATGGGATATCACAATGTTAAAACTGGAGTTTTGAGAAGCAACATACTAGTATACAGTACAGTACTTGTAGCTTGTTTAGAGTAAGGTAACCCAACACAGAACATTTACAATAGTTTCAGTTTAATCCAATGACAAATATGAGCTAGATTTGATTATGATAATATAGTAAAATATAATTCCATTTTTATTTATTTTATGCTAATCACATTGGGTTTGTAAAACATCTTATATGGTACATTTTTATAGAAACATCAGAATCCTTTATGTTGTGACTTGATAAGAATCAAAGGATTAGACTTCTTATTATATTTTATTGTTGCTACAAAATTCACCCTTCACATTAAGGGGCATATTCAATTTGCTGCATAATTTTGACCTCGCCCAATTTTCAGTTAGCATGCATATACTTGTTCCTAATACCTGTGGTACTCAATTTCTGAAAAATTGAGTATGAAAATTTTTGTGGCCAAAATCTCTGGGTGAGAAATATGTGAGAATCAAGACTAGTGCCTGGAAATACGGTCTGTAGAGCCCTATTCCCCACCGCTCTTCACCTGTATGGTCTGCTCTCCTGCATTGCCTGTGCTGCCCACCACCCACCACCCATTACCTCTCTGGTCTGTTCTGCTGCTTTTCCTTCCCAGTCCTATTCACTGTTTCCTGTCACCCACCAACTCTCTGGTCTGCCATGCTGCCAGGGACACTGTTAACAGCCCAGACCCCCATCTACACTCTCAGCTCTGGTGTGAGTCACAGGCAGGAAGGACAAAACTTCAGATGCTGCAGTATCTGGAGGAAGACCATCCCATGTGATGCTGGTAGGGGAGGAGGACAGGTTTGTATGTAGGTAAATTATTGGATTGTTTAAGCTAATTGGAAACTTCATAATTTGAACATATATAATTGGTCTATAAACCAGTCCTGACAACTTTTCTTTGGAATGAAGATTTAAGGAAAAAATTGGATTTGCTCTGAGGCTACAAAAAAATAAAAATATAGAAATAACCATAGGCACAGACATAGTGGCTGTGTGAAATAATCCCATGCTGATTTTTTTTTCAAAAAACCCACCTGCAGTCCCTAAAATGATCAATTTCAATACAAAGTTTAATTAAATATGTATTTAAAGTACAACATTCTATGTAACAATTTTTTTGTTATATCATGTAGTGTTACAGAAGGTTTTTTATTGACTTTTTTAAGTTTAGTAGAAAGATTTTCAATAAACTGTATGGGTTCAATTTGCATAATTGTTCTTATTTTTGGGGGTTTGTCTTAATGAAACTTTTATTGTTGGTCAGAGTTTCTAACCAGTCCATCATGGACAGGAATAGAGACTCTTTGGGGATACATTAAATTGAAATCAAGTGTATTTGTGTCTATCCACCAAACACTGTTTTTCTTCTTTTTTTTCTGCAGACACTTCTATATATATATATATATATATATATATATATATGTCAGGCACAAGCAATATAACCAAATAATACACAAGTAGACAGAACTATATAGCACAGAGAGTGCAGAGATAAATTATAAAACTTAAAAAAGATTAAAATACATTTAAAATAAATATACAACACATATAGCCACCATAGTCCATATGACCATACCCTTAGATTATATATTGATAATTGCTTGTCTGACTGTCTATATCCATCTGGCAATATGTAAAGTTCCATAGTATAAGCAATTAAAGTTTACAGTGATAGTCTCACTTATTTGTATGTACCCACCGCACTGACCAGTGCTCTGCTCGACCTCCATATTCATTGAATTGCATAGGTACTGCTGTTATTAAATAATGTCACAGTTAACTTGCTGTGCTTAGATTGACATCTCTCAAAACTGCTATAACTGTTATTATATTATTACCAGTTATTACCAGTTATTTATATAGCGCACACATATTCCAAAGCGCTTTACAGAGAGTATTTGCCCATTCACATCAGTCCCTGCCCCAGTGGAGCTTACAATCTATATTCCCTATCACATGTACACACAGACACATTCACACTAGGGTCCATTTTTTTTTTGTTTAAAGCCAATTAACCTTCCAGTATATTTTTGGATTGTGGGGGGAATCCGTTGTACCCGGAGGAAACCCACGCAAGTACGGGGAGAATATACAAACTCCACACAGTTAAGGTCATGGTGGGAGTTGAACCCATGACCTCAGTGCTGTGAGGCAGTAATGCTAACCATTACACCATCCATACTGCCATAGCAGGATCGATACATTTATCCTGCTATGGCGGGGACTTTGGTGACTGCTGACCGTAGTTGCTGGTATGTACTGTAGAAAGTTTCCACCGTGCACCGATACTGCAGTGGCAGAGGAGGGAGAACGCAGTCATGGCAGGACTTGCGGTGTGTGGATACCTCCATGGATGGGTAATAGATGGTGGGTTTGGACTCATGGAAGCAGCCATCAGTACCTTGATGCATTTCTCCATCTTTAAAACATAATGGTTTCCTCAGAAGGTATGTAGCATGGCTTCCCAACAATAAAAATGATAGTATATTACAGCTATATTTTAAGAAATTCAATAGCAAAATGTCCTGGTATGCCAGTTTGTAATAGTAATTAAAGTCTGTGCAGCATGGACGAATATACAACAGGTGCTCTGAGAAACTATCTGTGTCGCACAAAGTGTGTGAGAAGTGGTTTGTGTTGATACAAGAATCTCTGATTACTATCAACTTAATTTGATCCAGCAGATTGTAAGACAAATGTTTTTCTTACAATGCTGCTTATATGTGTCTCACCTCAATGTATTCAGCAGCAGCTGGTAAGTAAGTATATGAACCAGGACCCATTCTCTGGGGAAGTCTCACCACTATGTGGCTCTTCTCTCCTGATTGTAAGATTGATACAGCAACAGATGCTGTGGGGGGTATAGTTTCTAAAGTGTGGGTTTTTAGAAGTGGAGATGTTGTCCATAGTAACCAATCATATTCTACTTATCATGTAACTAGAACCTTCTAGAAGATAATAACTCAAATCTGATTGGTTGCTATAGGGACATCTCTACTTCTAAAAACCCTCACTTTAGTAAATACAGATGGAGCCTCGCTCATTTAGCCTTCTCTGCTGCACCTAGGTACACCATGGTTTATTAGCATAAGTATTTCATCTATTGTTCTCAGCTGCAATACAATACAGAGAAAACAATACAGCAAGGGATTAAATCCAACAGCCCTGGTTCAATTAATCCTATTAAAGGGATAGATGAGCAGGGCTCCATCTGTATACCCTGGTTGCAAATCCTGATCAGGATCTTTCCTCCAGTCCCACTTGCCACTGCAATATGGCTCTCCTAATCCAGCTGTATTCGGGGGAGATAGCAAAAGTGGCAGTGTCCAGCTAAACTCTGCAAATGTATAAATGCTCCAAACATGGTCACTGGCTACAAGGATAAAACCTTCAATCTGAAAAGTGTCACTGATGCATTTTGCACACATTTTGGGGGCTTTTTCAAAAAGTATCTTCCAAAAGGTTTAATCTTTGGTTATCACAAATAAAGGGCACAATGTAACAGGATGGGAGTAATAGTGTGAGTACAACCTCACATCTACTCACTGCAAGTTCAGTGTGAGCTTGTATCACAACTCATACTATGTAAAAGCTTGCACCATGACTCATACTATGGAGTCAATGCAAGTTTACTTGTGGGTAAACTTGAACCTTGTAATGGAAGTTTCATTACTGCAAGTTTGATAGAAGCCTGATCAGATCAGAGAGCTCCATGCAGGTTTCTTTGTGTAAAAGGTAACAATTAGTTAAAAATAAAAAAGCACGGAATCCCCCCTCCTGCCTTCCCCAAAGCATAACCAGCCCCAGGCTCTTTGAGACAGTTTTTGATAATAAAGAAATGCATAGGTTTCCCCTGTAAGTAATTAACCAGCATCATGCTCTTGAAGCTGGACGTGGTTCTAAAAATATGTAGGGGACCCCCGTATTTTTAGAACCACTAGCAGAGAGTAATGCCACAGTCAGGGGACACATTTGTGGGGTCCCGTGGCCAAGTATTACTTTATTACACACCTAATACACATAGTTTCAGTACAATAAGAATCGGGATGCAGTAAAAATACTGGCTGTCGAGATCCTGGCATTCAGGAGACTGACACCAGAATCCTGACAGTCATAGAGTGGTGAGTGCGGCAAACCCACGAGAGGGTTGTTGCTTCCGGGATTCCGACAGATTGGATGCTGCTGTCGGTATACTGATAGCCGGCATCCCGTCTGCCGGTAAGTACTTATGTTTTCCTAATAATCATTAAAGCAAATTCTAAGCTTGGTTAAATACTTTGTTTTACCCCCAGTAGTCTCATCAGAGCTCTTTTCACTTCTATATTCCGTAGACTGTAGATTAGAGGGTTTATCATGGGTGTACCAACTGCATACAGTGCTGTAAAGACTGGTTCTAGGACACTGAAGGATTGTGATGGTGGCACCATATACACAGATACACCTGTCGTATAGTACATAATAACAATGGTGAGGTGGGATGAGCAGGTGGAGAAGGATTTATTTCTTCCATCCTTAGACTTTATCTGCAAAATGACCCTGATAAGATTTATATAAGAGGCCAAACAGAACATTACTGGGACAACTCCAAACACCAATAATTCTACATAGATGACAACATAAAAATGTTTGGCGCCACCACAGGTGATGTTAATCAAAGCTTTAGCATCACATAAAAACTGGTGTATGATATGCGACTGACAGAAGGACATGTGTGATATTGGTACTGCAAACACAAAAGAATTTAGGCATCCTGATATCCAAGTGCCAGATGCCAATATGAGACAGTTTTTCCTGTTTAGGACATAGCAATAGTGTAAAGGATCACATATAGCAACATATCGGTCATATGCCATAATGAATATTAGAACATTCTCTGTCGAGGCAACAAACACATAAAAGTACATCTGGGTGAAGCATTGTATGAAGGATATTGTATTATACCCAGATAGTAACATGTGCAGCTGTTTAGGGATTGTAGTAGTTATGTAAAAAATATCTACTAATGACAAATTACAAAGAAATAGATACATGGGGGTGTGTAACTGAGCATCAATATATATCACTATGATTATAATAGAATTGATAAACACTCCAAATATATACAAGATGAAAAACGCACATATCGTTATCTCAGTATACTCTAAATTTGTATAAAAAGTCAACAAGTGAAATTCTTTAATATAAGTCTGGTTCGTCATGTCAGTTTTAGGTTACTATTAATATCTTGATCCATTTATATGGCTGTATCCTCTATGGCTGTAAATCTTTGGGAAATAGAAAGACTTAGAAAATATATTAAGAAAAATAAATACATCACCATAAGGCAACATACGTGCTGCTTGTTCGACTGGTTTGCCCCTGGCATGTGTGTTGATATCATATGTGTAAATGGTACATACAGGGCTGCACTGTGTATATGAGATCGGAATGTGTGAAAGGCAGACGGGATGTCAGTGGTCACAATACCGATGCCGGATGATGGCCCCAACAGGGGTGAGGTAAATATTCTAACTCCCCCTCTACCCACTAGCTATAACCCTCTCTTACCACTGTCTAACCCTTGCCTCCCCCTTAGTGCCTAACCTTAACCTCCCTCTAAGTGCCTAAACTTAAACCCCCTTTCTACATCTCAACCTTCATCCTCCCCCTTAGTGCCTAAACCTAACCCTCCCTGTGGTGTCTAACCCTTACCCCCTCCCCGCAGACTAACTCTTAATCCCCCTGCAGCCTAACTCTGATCCCCCTGGGTGGTGCCTGAATCTAACCCTCCAGGATATACTTACCTTCAGGATTCTGGCTGTTGGGATTCCAGAATTGGGATGTTGACCTGTTCGGGATTCTGGTCTCGGTGTTCTAACAGATGTCGGGATTCCGGTGTAGGCATTCTGACTGATGGGATCCCAACAGCTGGTTTCTTGAACTTATACCATGTTTACAAATGGCACTATTTATCAAAATCAGTCATTTCAATGTGGGTTTGATAAATTATTTGTATTTAAATTCAAATGCAAATGACTGGAGGATTCCTTTCATAAAAGATCTCTGTTATTGTAGACCTTTGGCTACAATAGGCTAATGCCATCTTCAGACTGCTTTAAAAACCAAAGACAAGCTCTGGAATACTTTGGATTCAGGATCTTGCTAAATCCAGCATCTTATCACCTTCCATAGAATAATTTGGGGTCTAATTTGCTGTAAAAAAAATGGAGGGAATGCAGCAGATATCGTAAAATCTTATTTTACACTTGAATCTAGAGATGAGCTGTTCAGTTTTCCTGAAATCCGAATCCACCCAAATTTTGTGGATCCGAACTAAATCAAATCTAAGTCTGGATCTCAAGATTTTCAGGTTTTGGATTGCATAATTTAAATGATGTTAGCTGTTTTTATAATTTTTTTATAGATTTTTAACAATGATCACAGTTTTTAAAATTGATTTTAAACCGATCAAAAACTGAATCTAAACCAAAACACTCGGGGGTGGTTTTGCAAAACTAAAATACAAAGATGATTCCAGATCCAAAATAAAACATGTGGGTCATTGCACAATTCCACTTGAGTCTTATAAATGTTCCCTATAATTTTGCACATTACATACAGAGAGGACAGAAACTTTCTGAATTTAATACAGTATGTTGACAATTTTTCACTTGAATCAAAGGTTTAATTAATTACTCTTATTAATAGTCCTTTGTAGCATAGTATACACTTGTTGAATTAATTCTAAATTATGATATGTCAAAAAAGGCATTTCAATAAAAAAAAAATCAAAATACATAACCTTAAATGACAGCTGAATACATATTTAATTTTTTTTATTATCTTGATATATTACATATACAGTTTAGGAGTATTTAGCACCATTTATGACTGCATTTGTCTATGAGTAAAATATGTGTGGAGTCTTAGAAAATGAATTCCGTTTTGAATTTTGGAGAATTACAGTTATAAATACATGTAATTTAATTGCAGCATGTGAACATATTGTGTTATACAGGATGCGTTCAATTGGAGGGCTTTGAATTTCTGTTTTTCAGAACATTTTACTTAAAGCTGTGGACACTTAGGGGGTAATTCAGACCTGATTGCTCGCTAGCATTATTTTGCAGCACTGCGATCAGGTCAGAACTGCACATGCATATGCAGGCGCATCACACGGGTACAAAGCTGATCGCCGCTCAGCGATGGGTTTGTGCGAAGAATCCATTTGCACGGCCTTTCGCAAGAAGATTGACAGGAAGAAGGCATTTGTGGGTGGCAACTGAACATTTTCAGGGAGTGGTTGGAAAAACAGAGGCATGTCCAAGCGTTTGCAGGGAGGGTTCCTGACGTCAATTCCGTCCCGGAACATGCTGATGTGATCGCAGCAGCTGAGTAAGTGCTGAGCTGCGCAGAGACTGCACAAGATCTTTTTGTACAGCCTTGCTGCACATGCGATCGCACACTTGCAAAGCGAAAATCCACTCCCCTATGGGCGGCGACTATCTGTTCGCAGCAGTGCAAAAAACCCCTAGCGAGCGATCAGCTTTGAATTAGTATTTCGTGATGGTCAGCGCGCTCTAAGGGGGTATGAGGGGGGATTGTATGGGTTGAGATATTGCAGAGTAAGAGTGGTGGCTAAATGAATGATTGCGTCAGCTCTGTACCTCTGATGGTGGGTATTGTGTTAATGATCAGCCAGAGGTGGATTATGTTTGGATGCTTTATTGTGAAATTGGAAAAACGGGTCAGTGCCCTGATTGTAATAATGTTTGGTCCTTGTCCCAGGGTTTCTTCACCACTGTCAGGTGTGTCCTGCAGACTACCCTTTGCAAGGTATATCCTCCTAGTGGTATACCTGTAAGACCCCAGCTCAGGTAAATGTCAGGTGTGCCCTGTGGGTCACCTTTACCATAGGTGTGGTGGATGCCTATGCGCCTTCTGAAGCTGTGTCTATTTGTAACGTTTGAGGTGTGACTAGTGCGGCGTCCCGCCTGTCAGACCTCTCTCATGTGCGGCACTGAGTGGTGTGGTCATGGGCTGTGTCTTTCACACTTACCGCCGGGGGCAGGTGCTGCCTGCCGCCGGTGACCGGGTCTTTTCCGTCCACTCCTCAGGCCTGGTCTTCTGTGTCCGCGTCCTCCGTCTCCTTCGGACAGCTGTTTCCTCTGTCTCCCGTGGACCGCGCGCTCCACCTACGGCTGCTGGTCTCCTCCGTCCTCTGTCCCGTTCTGTTGCTTCCTGGTTCGCGTGTCACGTGCCGGGTCACGTGAGCGCGCTGTGTGCAAAGATTGCCGCTGTGTCTCTTTCTCCAGCCGGAGAGGGGAGACTGTAAATGTTGATGGTATGAATTAGGTTGTTTGTGAGTTCCCAACGCGTTTCAGCACGAGTGCCTTTTTCTAGGGTTACATGTTTAATTTCCTGTAGCCATTTTATGCTGTACTGGCTGTGATGATTGGTCCATCCTCTTTGTCCTTAATCCCCCATTCCCCGATGTGATTGGAGGGGAACGTATTAAATCATGTCAATCATGTGCACATATTTAATGTGCAGTTGTGTCAATCATATGCATTTGTTTCAGTGTGTAGCTTTCTAAGCTCAAATTATGGATTCCCCATATGTACTTAGTTATATGCCTACCTAACTATCAGAAATGTAATTCATATGTGAAACCTAAACTGTTCGATGAGGGACTGATATACCATTAATCAGCAGTGTGGGGAGGGGCTATGGGTTGAATGTACTGAAGTAATTGTGGGTGGATATTTATTGAGCCCTGACGGCGGTGAATCTATATATGGTATACTTCTATTTACATGATGTGGCACAATGTATAGGAGGGGTGGGATATGTGGGGAATGTTGGGGGATGGGTGAAGGGTGAAGGATTGTATTTTGATGTGGGGTTTTTTCCCCCTCCCGGTATAAAATATCTATTTACAAAGCTGCAGCTGTGTTGTAGTCTATATTGAGGCCTCGTGGTGTGAGGGTCTTCAGATTGAAGATCCATCTGAGTTCTTCTCTATTGATTTTTTTCACATAGTCTCCCCCTCGCCAGTTGTTGGTGACCTGTTGTATTGCCATGAATTGTAATTTGGACGGATCTTGCATGTGTTTCTCTTTGAAATGTTGTGAGACACTGTGTTTGTCATATCCTTTCTTTATGTTCTGAATGTGTTCAGAAATCCTAATCTTTAATGTTCTGATGGTGCGTCCAACATATTGTAGTCCGCACGGGCATGTGATCAGATATATAACCCCTTTTGTGTGGCATGTGACTTCTTCCCTAATTTTATATTTCTGTCCTGTGATGTTCGAAGAGAACTCTATAATTCTCTTAGTCGTTCTGGAATTGGATGTTCTGCCACCTAAGCATGATCCGCAGTAATGGAATCCCTGCCTTTTCCCGGTACCATCTAGTGTTGTCTGTTGTAGTCTCGATGGTGGAATGTGGTTGTGTACAAGTTTGTCTTTCAGATCTGGGGCTTTTCTGTACACTACTTTTGGCTGTGGGGGTAGTATTCTGGCTAACGTTTCGTCTTGCATTAGGATTGCCCAGTGTTTCATTATACTCTGTTTTATCTGGCCTGCTCCGATGTTGTACTGTGTTACAAAATAAATGTCATTGTTGTGCTGTTTCTCGTCCCTCGCTTTATATTTTAAGAGGTCTCCCCTGTCTGTATTCTCCAGTTTTTTGTATGCTTTGTGTACAGTTTCTTTATCATATTTTTTGTCTAAAAATTTCTGTTCCAAAGCTTGTCCTTGTTTGTGGTAGTCTTCTATCTGTGTACAGTTTCTTCTTAGTCGTGTGAATTGGCCTGTAGGTATACTGTGAAGCCAATTTGGATGATGGCCACTTGTAGATAAAATGTAGCTATTGACGTCCACCTGTTTGTGATGTGTACGTGTGTGGATCTGGTTGTCCTTGATGTAGATGTCTAGGTCAAGAAATATTGCTTGTTCCTTGCTGTATTTGGTAGTGAACTGTAGATTTCTGTCGTTGTTGCTGATGTATAGTAAGAATGTCTTTAAGTCACTTTCTGTCCCTTTCCATATGAATATGATGTCGTCTATGTATCTGCGCCAGAGGACCAGGTTCGCCCCAAAGTCATGCCCATTCCAGATGTTGTCCTCCTCCCACTTACTCATGAACAGGTTCGCATAACTTGGTGCGAACCTGGTCCCCATGGCTGTCCCTGTCTGTTGTTTGTAATATTCATCCTCAAACCAGTTATAGTTATGCTCCAGTATAAATGTAATGGCCTTTACTATGAAGTCAATTTGTGCCGGTTGTAGTGTGACGTCTTGTGAAAGGAAGTGTCTGGAACTATCGGTCCCTTGGTTGTGCTCTATGATGGTATAGAGAGATGTTACATCACTGGTCACCAGTGTCAGGTCTTCTGTCCATGTTATGTCTTGAAGTAGTTGGAGTATATGGGTAGTGTCTCTAATGTAAGATTTCTGTTTGACTACGTGTTGTTGAAGAAAAGAGTCTATGTATCTGGATGGGTTGGATGTGAGTGAATTGATCCCTGAAATGATTGGTCTTCCTGGTGGGTGTTCTAAATCTTTGTGTATCTTCGGAAGGTAATAAAATACTGGTATCACTGGGTTTGATGGTGTGAGGAATTCAAATTCTTTTGTATTGATGATTCCTAATGATAAGCCTTCATTTAGTAATGATTGTAACTGCCGTTTGTATTCTTGTGTTGGGTCCCCTTTTAGTTTGGTGTATGTTTGTGTATCCCCAAGTAGTCGTCCTGATTCTTGAATGTAGTCATTTTTATCAAGTAGCACTATACCTCCCCCCTTGTCCGCCGGTTTGATGATGAGTGTTTTGGTGCTTTTTAGTTCCTCCAAGGCCTGTATTTCTCCCTTGTCCAAATTTAGACGTTTTTTATGTGTATTGCCAATTTTTTCTAGGTCGTTGGTTACCATTTGTTCGAATGTGTTGATTATGTGTCCCTTTATGTGTTGTGGGTAAAATGTCGACTGTGGTTTGCATTCGGTATGTCTGAATGTTGTGGTCTTGTCAGCTGGTATATGTTGTAGGTTGGTCTGTGCAAATAATTTTTTGAGGGTGATCTTCCTGGTAAATGCCTGTATATCCATGTAAGTTTCAAACTTATTCATTTTTTTGGTAGGTGCAAATTTGAGCCCCTTGTTGAGTAGTTTCTTATGTTGATCACCTAATTGGAAGCTACTTAGGTTAAATACTCCTTCGGTTAGCGGAGCTTTCTCTGTGTCCTTGGAGGTCTGTTTTTTTGGCCTCCCCTACACCCTCTTCTGTTTCTGGGATTTTTCTTTTGTTGGTTTGTCTTTTTATTGTAGGTGTGCGGCAGGCCGCAATGCCTGCCTCTAGGTCTAAAAAATCTATGTCCCAGTGTTCTCCGTTTTTCGTGGTGGTGATGGGTGGTTGGTTGTGTGATCCTTTGGTTTGTGTGGTGTTCTCTTTTGCAATGTCGCTTGGTGTTCCTGACTGTGTGTCTAGTACTGCTGTTAAGCAGCCTGTCTCTAGGGATTGTCTTATTGTGGCCTCGTAATTTGGATCCTCTATCTCGTGGATGGAGAAGGATGATTCTATGTCTTTCATGCATGATGTGTCAGTGATATCTGATTCCGTCTCAGAGTCCAGTTGTGTTGGTCTATTTGTTTTGGAGTGTAGTAGTGTCATGTATTCTTGATACGTCAGGATCCTTTTGGTGTTTGGGTGTCTGTATGTTGTGTGGATGGTGTTGCGTTTATTTGTGCTGTGAAGTGTATTAAAGTGTCCTGATCTTGACTTTGGTGTGGGGGGTGTGGGTTTTTCCCCTTTGTGAGTGGTTTTGATGCCCCACTTGTCTCTAAGAAACTTTTTCTTTTTTTTTTCAATAATGATGTCCTCCCCCTTCTTTAATCTGTTTTTTGTTAATGTTTCTATTTCCTGATAGTCCTGGTCTTTGTGATATAATTCTAACTTGCTGTGTAAGGAAATTATATCCTTGTCTATTGTTTCTAGGTCTTTCTCATGCTGCTCTATAATGATATGTATCAATTTCAAGGAGCAATCTCTAAGAGTACTGTTCCATTTTTCCATGAATTCCGCATTCTCTCTATTGTGTGTGGGTATTTTCTTAATGGTGAGTCCCTTTGGTATGGTTTTCTGGTCTTCGTACCATTGTAAGGCAAACGTGTCCCACCATAATTTTGTCTCCTGTTTTAGTAATCGTTCTAGCTGGACGATTTGTGTGCATAAATCCTGTCCCTTGCTAAGGAATGATGTGGTTTGTTCGAATGTGTTGAATGTTTGTTTTGCCCTATCTATACGCTCATTCCTGTAATCTAATAATCCCATATGTGACTAACGTGAGGTGTTTGGTTGTTTAATAGGAAATGGGGTTGTGGGGATGGGGGATGTGTGCTGCAGCCTCTAAGGGACAGATGGTTATTTAAATAGGAGGAGAGGCTGCGCTCACAAATGAGGGAAAATGCTAAGAGTGCTGCTGTACCTGGAGGTGTCCCACCTCCTGTTAAATTTGTATTTCGTGATGGTCAGCGCGCTCTAAGGGGGTATGAGGGGGGATTGTATGGGTTGAGATATTGCAGAGTAAGAGTGGTGGCTAAATGAATGATTGTGTCAGCTCTGTACCTCTGATGGTGGGTATTGTGTTAATGATCAGCCAGAGGTGGATGGTATATCAGTCCCTCACGTGACACGCGAACCAGGAAGCAACAGAACGGGACAGAGGACGGAGGAGACCAGCAGCCGTAGGTGGAGCGCGCGGTCCACGGGAGACAGAGGAAACAGCTGTCCGAAGGAGACGGAGGACGCGGACACAGAAGACCAGGCCTGAGGAGTGGACGGAAAAGACCCGGTCACCAGCGGCAGGCAGCACCTGCCCCCGGCGGTAAGTGTGAAAGACACAGCCCATGACCACACCACTCAGTGCCGCACATGAGAGAGGTCTGACAGGCGGGACGCCGCACTAGTCACACCTCAAACGTTACAAATAGACACAGCTTCAGAAGGCACATAGGCATCCACCACACCTATGGTAAAGGTGACCCACAGGGCACACCTGACATTTACCTGAGCTGGGGTCTTACAGGTATACCACTAGGAGGATATACCTTGCAAAGGGTAGTCTGCAGGACACACCTGACAGTGGTGAAGAAACCCTGGGACAAGGACCAAACATTATTACAATCAGGGCACTGACCCGTTTTTCCAATTTCACAATAAAGCATCCAAACATAATCCACCTCTGGCTGATCATTAACACAATACCCACCATCAGAGGTACAGAGCTGACACAATCATTCATTTAGCCACCACTCTTACTCTGCAATATCTCAACCCATACAATCCCCCCTCATACCCCCTTAGAGCGCGCTGACCATCACGAAATACAAATTTAACAGGAGGTGGGACACCTCCAGGTACAGCAGCACTCTTAGCATTTTCCCTCATTTGTGAGCGCAGCCTCTCCTCCTATTTAAATAACCGTCTGTCCCTTAGAGGCTGCAGCACACATCCCCCATCCCCACAACCCCATTTCCTATTAAACAACCAAACACCTCACGTTAGTCACATATGGGATTATTAGATTACAGGAATGAGCGTATAGATAGGGCAAAACAAACATTCAACACATTCGAACAAACCACATCATTCCTTAGCAAGGGACAGGATTTATGCACACAAATTGTCCAGCTAGAACGATTACTAAAACAGGAGACAAAATTATGGTGTGACACGTTTGCCTTACAATGGTACGAAGACCAGAAAACCATACCAAAGGGACTCACCATTAAGAAAATACCCACACACAATAGAGAGAATGCGGAATTCATGGAAAAATGGAACAGTACTCTTAGAGATTGCTCCTTGAAATTGATACATATCATTATAGAGCAGCATGAGAAAGACCTAGAAACAATAGACAAGGATATAATTTCCTTACACAGCAAGTTAGAATTATATCACAAAGACCAGGACTATCAGGAAATAGAAACATTAACAAAAAACAGATTAAAGAAGGGGGAGGACATCATTACTGAAAGAAAAAAGAAAAAGTTTCTTAGAGACAAGTGGGGCATCAAAACCACTCACAAAGGGAAAAAACCCACACACCCCAAACCAAAGTCAAGATCAGGACACTTTAATACACTTCACAGCACAAATAAACGCAACACCATCCACACAACATACAGACACCCAAACACCAAAAGGATCCTGACGTATCAAGAATACATGACACTACTACACTCCAAAACAAATAGACCAACACAACTGGACTCTGAGACGGAATCAGATATCACTGACACATCATGCATGAAAGACATAGAATCATCCTTCTCCATCCACGAGATAGAGGATCCAAATTACGAGGCCACAATAAGACAATCCCTAGAGACAGGCTGCTTAACAGCAGTACTAGACACACAGTCAGGAACACCAAGCGACATTGCAAAAGAGAACACCACACAAACCAAAGGATCACACAACCAACCACCCATCACCACCACGAAAAACGGAGAACACTGGGACATAGATTTTTTAGACCTAGAGGCAGGCATTGCGGCCTGCCGCACACCTACAATAAAAAGACAAACCAACAAAAGAAAAATCCCAGAAACAGAAGAGGGTGTAGGGGAGGCCAAAAAAACAGACCTCCAAGGACACAGAGAAAGCTCCGCTAACCGAAGGAGTATTTAACCTAAGTAGCTTCCAATTAGGTGATCAACATAAGAAACTACTCAACAAGGGGCTCAAATTTGCACCTACCAAAAAAATGAATAAGTTTGAAACTTACATGGATATACAGGCATTTACCAGGAAGATCACCCTCAAAAAATTATTTGCACAGACCAACCTACAACATATACCAGCTGACAAGACCACAACATTCAGACATACCGAATGCAAACCACAGTCGACATTTTACCCACAACACATAAAGGGACACATAATCAACACATTCGAACAAATGGTAACCAACGACCTAGAAAAAATTGGCAATACACATAAAAAACGTCTAAATTTGGACAAGGGAGAAATACAGGCCTTGGAGGAACTAAAAAGCACCAAAACACTCATCATCAAACCGGCGGACAAGGGGGGAGGTATAGTGCTACTTGATAAAAATGACTACATTCAAGAATCAGGACGACTACTTGGGGATACACAAACATACACCAAACTAAAAGGGGACCCAACACAAGAATACAAACGGCAGTTACAATCATTACTAAATGAAGGCTTATCATTAGGAATCATCAATACAAAAGAATTTGAATTCCTCACACCATCAAACCCAGTGATACCAGTATTTTATTACCTTCCGAAGATACACAAAGATTTAGAACACCCACCAGGAAGACAAATCATTTCAGGGATCAATTCACTCACATCCAACCCATCCAGATACATAGACTCTTTTCTTCAACAACACGTAGTCAAACAGAAATCTTACATTAGAGACACTACCCATATACTCCAACTACTTCAAGACATAACATGGACAGAAGACCTGACACTGGTGACCAGTGATGTAACATCTCTCTATACCATCATAGAGCACAACCAAGGGACCGATAGTTCCAGACACTTCCTTTCACAAGACGTCACACTACAACCGGCACAAATTGACTTCATAGTAAAGGCCATTACATTTATACTGGAGCATAACTATACCTGGTTTGAGGATGAATATTACAAACAACAGACAGGGACAGCCATGGGGACCAGGTTCGCACCAAGTTAAGCGAACCTGTTCATGAGTAAGTGGGAGGAGGACAACATCTGGAATGGGCATGACTTTGGGGCGAACCTGGTCCTCTGGCGCAGATACATAGACGACATCATATTCATATGGAAAGGGACAGAAAGTGACTTAAAGACATTCTTACTATACATCAGCAACAACGACAGAAATCTACAGTTCACTACCAAATACAGCAAGGAACAAGCAATATTTCTTGACCTAGACATCTACATCAAGGACAACCAGATCCACACACGTACACATCACAAACAGGTGGACGTCAATAGCTACATTTTATCTACAAGTGGCCATCATCCAAATTGGCTTCACAGTATACCTACAGGCCAATTCACACGACTAAGAAGAAACTGTACACAGATAGAAGACTACCACAAACAAGGACAAGCTTTGGAACAGAAATTTTTAGACAAAAAATATGATAAAGAAACTGTACACAAAGCATACAAAAAACTGGAGAATACAGACAGGGGAGACCTCTTAAAATATAAAGCGAGGGACGAGAAACAACACAACAATGACATTTATTTTGTAACACAGTACAACATCGGAGCAGGCCAGATAAAACAGAGTATAATGAAACACTGGGCAATCCTAATGCAAGACGAAACGTTAGCCAGAATACTACCTCCACAGCCAAAAGTAGTGTACAGAAAAGCCCCAGATCTGAAAGACAAACTTGTACACAACCACATTCCACCATCGAGACTACAACAGACAACACTAGATGGTACCGGGAAAAGGCAGGGATTCCATTACTGCGGATCATGCTTAGGTGGCAGAACATCCAATTCCAGAACGACTAAGAGAATTATAGAGTTCTCTTCGAACATCACAGGACAGAAATATAAAATTAGGGAAGAAGTCACATGCCACACAAAAGGGGTTATATATCTGATCACATGCCCGTGCGGACTACAATATGTTGGACGCACCATCAGAACATTAAAGATTAGGATTTCTGAACACATTCAGAACATAAAGAAAGGATATGACAAACACAGTGTCTCACAACATTTCAAAGAGAAACACATGCAAGATCCGTCCAAATTACAATTCATGGCAATACAACAGGTCACCAACAACTGGCGAGGGGGAGACTATGTGAAAAAAATCAATAGAGAAGAACTCAGATGGATCTTCAATCTGAAGACCCTCACACCACGAGGCCTCAATATAGACTACAACACAGCTGCAGCTTTGTAAATAGATATTTTATACCGGGAGGGGGAAAAAACCCACATCAAAATACAATCCTTCACCCTTCACCCATCCCCCAACATTCCCCACATATCCCACCCCTCCTATACATTGTGCCACATCATGTAAATAGAAGTATACCATATATAGATTCACCGCCGTCAGGGCTCAATAAATATCCACCTACAATTACTTCAGTACATTCAACCCATAGCCCCTCCCCACACTGCTGATTAATGGTATATCAGTCCCTCATCGAACAGTTTAGGTTTCACATATGAATTACCTTTCTGATAGTTAGGTAGGCATATAACTAAGTACATATGGGGAATCCATAATTTGAGCTTAGAAAGCTACACACTGAAACAAATGCATATGATTGACACAACTGCACATTAAATATGTGCACATGATTGACATGATTTAATACGTTCCCCTCCAATCACATCGGGGAATGGGGGATTAAGGACAAAGAGGATGGACCAATCATCACAGCCAGTACAGCATAAAATGGCTACAGGAAATTAGACATGTAACCCTAGAAAAAGGCACTCGTGCTGAAACGCGTTGGGAACTCACAAACAACCTAATTCATACCATCAACATTTACAGTCTCCCCTCTCCGGCTGGAGAAAGAGACACAGCGGCAATCTTTGCACACAGCGCGCTCACGTGACCCGGCACGTGACACGCGAAATAGGAAGCAACAGAACGGGACAGAGGACGGAGGAGACCAGCAGCCGTAGGTGGAGCGCGCGGTCCACGGGAGACGGAGGAAACAGCTGTCCGAAGGAGACGGAGGACGCGGACACAGAAGACCAGGCCTGAGGAGTGGATGGAAAAGACCCGGTCACCGGCGGCAGGCAGCACCTGCCCCCGGCGGTAAGTGTGAAAGACACAGCCCATGACCACACCACTCAGTGCCGCACATGAGAGAGGTCTGACAGGCGGGACGCCGCACTAGTCACACCTCAAACGTTACAAATAGACACAGCTTCAGAAGGCACATAGGCATCCACCACACCTATGGTAAAGGTGACCCACAGGGCACACCTGACATTTACCTGAGCTGGGGTCTTACAGGTATACCACTAGGAGGATATACCTTGCAAAGGGTAGTCTGCAGGACACACCTGACAGTGGTGAAGAAACCCTGGGACAAGGACCAAACATTATTACAATCAGGGCACTGACCCGTTTTTCCAATTTCACAATAAAGCATCCAAACATAATCCACCTCTGGCTGATCATTAACACAATACCCACCATCAGAGGTACAGAGCTGACACAATCATTCATTTAGCCACCACTCTTACTCTGCAATATCTCAACCCATACAATCCCCCCTCATACCCCCTTAGAGCGCGCTGACCATCACGAAATACAAATTTAACAGGAGGTGGGACACCTCCAGGTACAGCAGCACTCTTAGCATTTTCCCTCATTTGTGAGCGCAGCCTCTCCTCCTATTTAAATAAGCTTTGAATTAGGCCCTTAAAGCGGCAATGTTTAGTAAGTACTAACTAAGCATTGCTGCTTTAAATTTCAAGGATACTGTAAATTGCTGGAATCTCAGTGTTTTCAGAATCCTGCATCATATTACATTTTCCCCATAGTGATATTTTTTATGGAGTCTTAAAGTAGTTACAAAGAGTTGTTAACATTAGTAATGTCCGAGAAACATGCACATTTGTGCAATGTGCACAGTAGTATAATGGATTTTTGTCATTTCTTCTTTGTGTATCATATGCTTGCCAACTGTGCAGGATAAATGGTATTAAAACCTATCAGGACTCCTTTCACTACAGCCTGTGGTCCACTAGGGAGTCAATGAAATTAAATACACCCAAAAATGTAAAATGTATACAAATTACATACCTGTCTATAAGAGGGACGTTCTGAGTCCACAATGATAAGGTGGGGTGAGATTATTACAGAATCGCCAAATGTTACCTTTATTTTATTGTATTTATTTATTTATTTACAGTATAATAATTCTGATTTATCCCCAAAAATGTTAGTGAATAATTCAGATTTTTTATAAATATTGCATCTACTGTATTCAACTTGATATATTCATATTTATTGACTTCAAGAATTATATTTTTTTTATCAATCATTTAAATTCAAGTCTATTGTTTTAATTTTTCTTTAAGGAATACTGATTTATTTTTATTTTTTTGGGGGAGGGGGTATTTTACAGATCTTATTTAAGTATTTCAAGGGCAACACTTTATAAAAGACGATGTTGTACACTTGTATCCCTAAACAATTCAAATTGTTTTGTAAAATTATGTTTTTATTTTAAGTTATTTATGTTGTTTCTTATTTCTAAAACTGTACTAAAGTGCTAACTGTTAAGATCAGACGCCCTAACAGAGTCACATCCACAGTCAGGTGTCTTCACTGGGCCAAAGTATACTGAAATGTATTATGCCCATTAATTGTTACCTTATCACTTCAGTGTTCATAAGGAACTGTAGGTATTATAGGAAATCGTAAACCATATACTTTGTATTTTTTAAGTATCAGAAGTCATTTTAAATTTATGTGATCTGTTTTAACAGCTGACAACCTACAGCCGTATATACTATATGTATGTGGTCACATAAGTGCTTGGTAGCTATTAATAACTATATACAGTAATATAGTTTAAGGAGTGCACTATACTAAAAATATAATACTTTTAACACAAAATAACAACATGAGAATCAACAAAATATATACCCTCTGCTATTTAAGTGTATCCAATCAATAACCTTCAATTTCCATCATAGGCTTGTGTAACCCATCAACATCTAGTACTTTAATTACAAGCATTAATAATCGTCAATTTTAGGGTCTTGTTCTACAGTAATTCAAGTCATACACTCACCAGGTATTAATGATCTGTCATATTACTGTATCTTCTTTTGCACCTTAAATGTATCAGAAAAGGGCCCAGCCTTCTTAGGAAAAAAAATAATATTTTTATATCTATGTTAAACTTTTATAAATATAATTTTTTTAAAATGTAAAATTAAATTACAGACAAAAGTTGCAAATCCTGTGAGCAATGCAAGTGGCTCATATAGTATAGAAATTCAGATGTAGGCATGATGTGAATTCTGTTACATTTGTACTGTATGATGAGAAATCTACAATAAAATGTGCATTTCAATATACGATGATGCTACTGCTACCTCAAGGCAAAACTTATTTTCAAACGTACTGTATGCTAAAACAATGATTGACCTGGTAACCTTGCAGTATGCATTTAAAACACATACTCTGTTTAACCTATATTATAATGAAGTTTGGATGCAGTACTGTACAAGGACATTACTTACTGCATGTGTGTAAAACATGATATTCTACATTTTTGAGTTTGTGTTGCTTTATGTATTATCACTGATGTTGCCGTATTTTAAATATATTCAGCACAAAAATATCAGCTTGTAATATTTAGAAATTTTATAAGGATTTCAGATATTAAAATCTTCAAGAATGTACAGTATATTTACTATGTACAGTGGTTTCCATAGTGCAAGCAAATGCGCTGTGTAAATACCTTGTCAGACAGGTTATTCCTTCACTGATCTTCAATGAAAGTTTCATGAAGGTCTGTATAAGCTCCAGATACTTTGTTATATGTTACTACTAAGCCTTTAATATCTTCAGGTAGATTGTCTTGTAAAAGTTGTTGATAAAAAGTTTTGCTTCCTATGTTGGGTACTATGGATCCATTACAATTTCCTAAATATTACACACAATGCTCTAAAAATGTACCACACTATCACAGCAATAGATCAGTCAAAGTGACATTGGGTTGGATTTTGCAATGTACAGTAGCAGATGGATCACAACTCGCTTTTGGATTGTTATTAATCAGAACTAAGGGATAAATAGTCTTACTTATACAATCTTATTCCCTA
The DNA here is from genome assembly GCF_028390025.1 of Pseudophryne corroboree. Taxonomy (NCBI): domain Eukaryota; kingdom Metazoa; phylum Chordata; class Amphibia; order Anura; family Myobatrachidae; genus Pseudophryne; species Pseudophryne corroboree. Next base: position 465,234,436 of record NC_086450.1, read on the forward strand.
TTCAACAAAGTTGTTAGTATGGTGGATGGAAAGTTGTGGAATTGCTTAAACTTTAAATTATGCCTGTGGGGTTTGATTATAAAGTGTTTAGACTGAAACAAAACTTTGTATTCTCTACTTCTCTACATTATTAATTCCCAGTTTGGTTTTGTTGTAACATTGTGATTTAATATTTAATTAAGACATAACTATCTGGAATTTAAGAAATGATGGCATTGCATCGCCCGTAAAATGTAGCAATTGAGGTTTGATTACAAAGTTTATAGATCTACAAAACTTTTTATTCTCTCTTTCTGTACATTATTCATGTTCAGATTTTTACAAAATGCATATATTTTGTATTGTAGATTATTAAAAAGCATTAATGAATCAAAATAACTGTACAATACAGGTTTGAGTATCCCTTATCCAAAATCCTAAATCTCACATTTTTGGGTCCCCTACTGAGATAATGACATATCTATTATATATATTATTTAAAAAAAATATATATATATATATATATATATCTATATATATATATAAACAAACAGTCCCGGCACTCCCTAATCGTGATGATGATGAGCTGCGGTGCCCTCCTGGGGAAGATAAGTAGCTCTCCCAATATAGACAGAAGATAACAACAATAGGCGGCACTCAGCAGACTTGTATTTGATGAAAAACTGGTTAGTTTATTCCGACATGTTTCGGGGATAACCCCGTCCTCAGGGCCTAGTGGACGGGGTTATCCCCGAAACATGTCGGAATAAACTAACCAGTTTTTCATCAAATACAAGTCTGTTGAGTGCCGCCTATTGTTGTTATCTTCTGTCTATATATATATATATATATATATATATATATTTATTTTCACACCATTCGCCGGCACTCGGTTCGCCCACTGGGCTCTCTTGCCCTGGTGCCCTCCACTGGGGTAGCAATCCCCTGTATCTATATCCAAATAATGAGGCGGCACTCAGGGACTGGAACAAGTGATTTTTAGTGAGAAAACTGCATCACAGCATCAACGTTTCGGGGCCTGTCACCCCTTCGTCAGGATAAACACACAGTGCAATAAACAACAATTTATAGAGACTCACCCCTGGCGTCCTCCCCATGTCTGGCTCCCGCCGGCCGCGCCATTCCGGGCCCGTTCGTCCGCCCACTGAGAGTGACCACTTCCGCCGGAAGTGGCGTCACATGGTGACGTCCGGGTCCCGGGCCGCGTAACCACGGCAACCCTGTAAACACAATGACGTCATAATTAAAAACAGCAATACCACTGTTTAAGTAAGAAAGTGTGATCGATCGTGCTGGTATAAAATGACACCATATCGTGTCACTAATGTTCCTGTAAAAACTAGAATCTGCTGATATAAAAAAAACATCAACCTCTGTGTGCACGCAGTGCAGACAATAACACACGTGAAAAAACACGCACTCGTGTGCGACTCAATAGTGTAATTTCATTATATATATGTTGGTCGTAAAAGACCATGGTGTAATACCTAAAAAACATAGCCTGATAAGGGCTACTGAATTAATAATATAAATATTTAAATATGTGCATATAGATCACACCTGCTACAGTGGTATTGACACATAACCATAACTACCCACCCTTCAAACATTTAAAAACATAACAAGTACAGGGGTCCATCACCCCCTCTTACCCTATGTGACCACAGGTACGTATTCATTACACCCCACAATACAATTATTATGACAGCACATATAAACTCCACACAGAAGCAGAAAATTTCATATAATCTCTAAGCATTTTTCTCCCTATAATCCAACAGTTTTAGAAACTCTACTGCCATCTTGCCCCTCCCTTTCCAGGATGTTCTTTACCTATAAAAAATTGTTAAGGCCTAATGATTCATTTAACCCTTTAGGTCGGATGGTATCCAACCTAAAAATCCATCTGGATTCTAGTTGGAGTAATTTCAGGGCTCTATTTCCTCCCCTAATTGACTCCGGTACATGGTCAATTATTCGGTACCTAAGAGTGGCCATGTTATGTTTAGATTCAGCAAAGTGGCGAGCAACAGGTTGATCGCTTACTCCGGTATTGATGGCCGCCCTGATTGCCTGTCTGTGCTGTGCCATCCTAACCTTCAATTGACATTCCGTTTTGCCAACGTAATAGAGTCCACAAGGACACATAATTACATATACCACAAACTTTGAATGACATGACAGCGGCCAATTGATTGTAAACTTCTTGGCCGAGTGTGGATGTCCAATGACATCACTTGTGGACATATAGGTGCAAGTTGTGCAACCAATGCACTTATAACAACCGTTGGCTCTTGTCAAAAAATGTTGCGGGACTTTCTTTTTAAATTTGCTGAGATCGGTTTTAACCACAAGATCCTTAATGTTCTTGCCCCTCCTATAGCTGGGCATGATTCTGGTGTTTCTAAAGCATTTTAAATCGGGATCTGAGGCTACCATTGGCCATAGTGTCTTAGCCTTTTTACTAGTGTGCCGGCTATTGGTGTTGTATGTATTGACCCACGGGAGTCTATCTTTTTTATCTGTGGGACTCACATTAGTAAGTAACTTAACTCTGTCTTGTGCTGCCGCCTTAGCACGTGCTGCTCTTACTAGAGGTAAAGGATATCCCCTCTGTAAAAATTTTTGTTCCATGAGATTCAGTTGATTCTCAACATCTTCGGCTCGGCTGGTGATTCTGCACACCCTTAAAAACTGTGAATAAGGTAACCCACAGATGGACGGGGTGGGATGAAAACTATTAAAGCTCAAGATGGTGTTCCTGTCAGTAGGTTTAGTAAAGAGATTAGTGATAATCTCCCCGTTGGATATGGTAATTGAGATATCTAAAAACTCAATATGTGTGTGGCTGCATTTTAGGGTTAATTTGATGGGACTGAGGGACCTGTTCTGTTCCATGACGATGTCCTGGAGTGACTGTTCACTTCCAGTCCAGAACATCAGTAAATCATCTATGTACCGGTAATATAAGAAAATATCCCTGGAAATTACCGGATTTTCATAGAATAAACTTTTTTCAACATCCCACATATAGGTGTTGGCGAACGCTGGCGCCACAGCCGAACCCATTGCGCACCCTGTTGTCTGTCTGAAGAACTTGTCCCCAAACAGAAAATAGTTGTGCGCAAGGGTGAACTCCAACAATTGAATAAACAATTCTACATCGGGTCCTGTATAGTGTGGATTTCCTATCAGAAGTCTCCTCACCGCCTGCACACCTCCTTCATGGGGGATGCAGGTATAGAGGCTCGTTACATCCATTGTTGCCATAAGCAAATCAGCTGGTACTTTCTCTACCCTTAGGAAATGCCTTAACAATTCATTAGAATCTTTCAGATGTGAAAATGTATGTTGGATGCACGGCTGAAGATAGGCATCCAGAAAAATTGCCACTGGTTCGCACAGTGACCCCCGGGCCGAAATAATCGGTCTCCCAGGGGGTCTCTGTGCATCTTTGTGAACTTTGGGCAAAGTGTAGAAAATTGGTACTACCGGATGATCTGTGGTTAATTTTAAAATGACATTGCTGGACAATAGCCCCTGTTCACCTGCCTTTTTTAACAGATCAACCAATTCCTTTTTGTAAGCCTGAGTGGGATCTTTCCCCAGTGTGCAATAAGTCCCCGTATCACTAAGCAGTCTGTTACATTCTGCCACATAGTCCCCAATGTCCTGAACCACCACTGAACCCCCCTTATCCGCCCCCCTAATAATAATGTCCTCTCTTGTACTCAATTTTTTCAAGGCGGTGTTCTCCTCCTTCGTGAGGTTGTTAAACACGTGGGGTGGCTCTTCGGTGCCAGCCTGTTCTAGCAGTCTGCTAAACGTTTTAAGGGTTGGATTGGTGGATAGGGGATCAAAGCGGGAATGGGGACCCAGTTTCCTAATTCTTGATGGAACATTGCTCACAGGGTCTTGTTTAGGCTGTTTCTCAAAGAATTCTTTCAATTTAAGTGATCGGTGTAGTTTAAAAGAATCTACTTTCCATTGGAATTGATTGGGTTTGTTTGTCGGCACAAACGTAAGACCCTTTTCCAGTACACTTACCTCAGCCGGGGAGAGGGGGCTGGAGGACAAATTGAAAATTAAGTCCTTCTCACTGCTCTTGGGGGCCTCCCCCTTCTTCTGCCGGTTTGTTTGACCGCCCCTTCTAGTACGTCTGCGTCTCGAGCCGCTGGCACTGCCCGAGTCCCTGCCCCTAAAGGGGTCGCTTGTGCCTGTCCCCTGCCCTGGTTGGCCCGTCGGTTTCCCGGATCATCAGAGTCACTGGCAGAGGTGGTGCCTTGGCGTGCAGACTGATATCTTGGGCGGAATCTGGGAGCTCTGTTTCCTGAGGTTTGGCCACCTGTATTGCCCAGCCATGTGTACACACGATGTTGTGCATAATCTTGCTGAACTTTAAGCAATTTTTCTCTTTTGAATTTCAATAACTCGACCCGATATTGTTCTACTTGCTCGTCCAGCTTCGTCATCCTCGTTAGATCGACTGCAAAAGCTGTGCTCTGTTCCATCTTATACTTGCTAATTTTCTCTTTAGTGACCGTATATTCCCTGGTCGCCTCCTCTATCACCAGGAGGAGCAAGTCCATGGAGCACTTGTTTAGCACTGATATCCATCTTTTGCAAAAATTAATGTTGTATCGGCCGATCGTCGGGGCATTATGTATCCGAAATCCCCTCGGGATGTGTTTCGCACGATAGTAGTCTGATAGCGTGCGGCTATGGTAGAGGTAATCTACCTCCCGTTTCTTAAGTTTGAACAACTCGCGAAAAGCATCATCATTTGTAGTTGCTGGACTGTCCCCAAAGGCAGATTCTTTGGTCAATATGCCCTCAGCCTCCAAGTCTGAAAAACTTAGGGTGTCATATGTGTCACATTGTAGTAGAAATGTGGTGGAATCATCATCTCCTCTCTGAGATGCAGCCATCATTCACATCTGTGCATATATTTGCATTATTCAATATTAACTTCGTGCAGAGTAAAGTGCTGGTCCAAAAGTGCAAAAGTGCAAATGGCAAAAAAACAAACAAAAAACATGGACAGAGTTCCTGAGAAATGAGGATCAGTAATAGTAACTGACCGGTGCCCTGCGTGGCACAGTACCTTGCAACAAGTGCTGTAGCCGAATATTTTCACACCATTCGCCGGCACTCGGTTCGCCCACTGGGCTCTCTTGCCCTGGTGCCCTCCACTGGGGTAGCAATCCCCTGTATCTATATCCAAATAATGAGGCGGCACTCAGGGACTGGAACAAGTGATTTTTAGTGAGAAAACTGCATCACAGCATCAACGTTTCGGGGCCTGTCACCCCTTCGTCAGGATAAACACACAGTGCAATAAACAACAATTTATAGAGACTCACCCCTGGCGTCCTCCCCATGTCTGGCTCCCGCCGGCCGCGCCATTCCGGGCCCGTTCGTCCGCCCACTGAGAGTGACCACTTCCGCCGGAAGTGGCGTCACATGGTGACGTCCGGGTCCCGGGCCGCGTAACCACGGCAACCCTGTAAACACAATGACGTCATAATTAAAAACAGCAATACCACTGTTTAAGTAAGAAAGTGTGATCGATCGTGCTGGTATAAAATGACACCATATCGTGTCACTAATGTTCCTGTAAAAACTAGAATCTGCTGATATAAAAAAAACATCAACCTCTGTGTGCACGCAGTGCAGACAATAACACACGTGAAAAAACACGCACTCGTGTGCGACTCAATAGTGTAATTTCATTATATATATGTTGGTCGTAAAAGACCATGGTGTAATACCTAAAAAACATAGCCTGATAAGGGCTACTGAATTAATAATATAAATATTTAAATATGTGCATATAGATCACACCTGCTACAGTGGTATTGACACATAACCATAACTACGTTGGCAAAACGGAATGTCAATTCAAGGTTAGGATGGCACAGCACAGACAGGCAATCAGGGCGGCCATCAATACCGGAGTAAGCGATCAACCTGTTGCTCGCCACTTTGCTGAATCTAAACATAACATGGCCACTCTTAGGTACCGAATAATTGACCATGTACCGGAGTCAATTAGGGGAGGAAATAGAGCCCTGAAATTACTCCAACTAGAATCCAGATGGATTTTTAGGTTGGATACCATCCGACCTAAAGGGTTAAATGAATCATTAGGCCTTAACAATTTTTTATAGGTAAAGAACATCCTGGAAAGGGAGGGGCAAGATGGCAGTAGAGTTTCTAAAACTGTTGGATTATAGGGAGAAAAATGCTTAGAGATTATATGAAATTTTCTGCTTCTGTGTGGAGTTTACATGTGCTGTCATAATAATTGTATTGTGGGGTGTAATGAATACGTACCTGTGGTCACATAGGGTAAGAGGGGGTGATGGACCCCTGTACTTGTTATGTTTTTAAATGTTTGAAGGGTGGGTAGTTATGGTTATGTGTCAATACCACTGTAGCAGGTGTGATCTATATGCACATATTTAAATATTTATATTATTAATTCAGTAGCCCTTATCAGGCTATGTTTTTTAGGTATTACACCATGGTCTTTTACGACCAACATATATATAATGAAATTACACTATTGAGTCGCACACGAGTGCGTGTTTTTTCACGTGTGTTATTGTCTGCACTGCGTGCACACAGAGGTTGATGTTTTTTTTATATCAGCAGATTCTAGTTTTTACAGGAACATTAGTGACACGATATGGTGTCATTTTATACCAGCACGATCGATCACACTTTCTTACTTAAACAGTGGTATTGCTGTTTTTAATTATGACGTCATTGTGTTTACAGGGTTGCCGTGGTTACGCGGCCCGGGACCCGGACGTCACCATGTGACGCCACTTCCGGCGGAAGTGGTCACTCTCAGTGGGCGGACGAACGGGCCCGGAATGGCGCGGCCGGCGGGAGCCAGACATGGGGAGGACGCCAGGGGTGAGTCTCTATAAATTGTTGTTTATTGCACTGTGTGTTTATCCTGACGAAGGGGTGACAGGCCCCGAAACGTTGATGCTGTGATGCAGTTTTCTCACTAAAAATCACTTGTTCCAGTCCCTGAGTGCCGCCTCATTATTTGGATATATATATATATATATATATATATATGCAGAGAAAGGGGTGGTTTCTAAGGGCGCTAAACCCAATGATATCTTCCCGGATTTGACCATTTTTACCAGGATTTGACCATTTGTACTTGTGTACTCCATCTAACAGGGAGTACGTACTGAGGTTGAGCTCTTCATTTAGCACTATTGTTAGGTCTACTCCATTTTCCATATATATTATATATATCACTGCTCAAAAAAATAAAGGGAACACTAAAATAACACATCCTAGATCTGAATGAATGAAATATTCATATTAAATACTTTGTTCTTTACATAGTTGAATGTGCTGACAACAAAATCATACAAAAATTATCAATGGAAATCAAATTTATTAACCCATGGAGGTCTGGATTTGGAGTCACCCTCAAAATGAAAGTGGAAAAACACACTACATGCTGATCCAACTTTGATGTAATGTCCTTAAAACAAGTCAAAATGAGGCTCAGTAGTGTGTGTGGCCTCCACGTGCCTGAATGACCTCCCTACAATGCCTGGGCATGCTCCTGATGAGGTGGCGGATGGTCTCCTGAGGGATCTCCTCCCAGACCTGGACTAAAGCATCCACCAACTCCTGGACAGTCTGTGGTGCAACGTAGCGTTGGTGGATGGAGCGAGACATGATGTCCCAGATGTACTCAATTGGATTCAGGTCTGGGGAACGGGTGGGCCACTCCATAGCATCAATGCATTCATCTTGCAGGAACTGCTGACACACTCCAGCCACATGAGGTCTAGCATTGTCTTGCATTAGGAGGAACCCAGGGCCAACCGCACCAGCATATGGTCTCACAAGGGGTCTGAGGATCTCATCTCGGTACCTAATGGCAGTCAGGCTACCTCTGGTGAGCACATGGAGGGCTGTGCGGCCCCCCAAAGAAATGCCACCCCACACCATTACTGACCCACTGCCAAACCGGTCAAGCTGGAGAATGTTGCAGGCAGCAGAACATTCTCCTTGGCGTCTCCAGACTCTGTCACGTCTGTCACATGTTCTCAGTGAGAACCTGCTTTCATCTGTGAAGAGCACAGGGCGCCAGTGGTGAATTTGCCAATCTTGGTTTTCTCTGGCAAATGCAAAACATCCTGCACGGTGTTGGGCTGTAAGCACAACCCCCACCTGTGGATGTTGGGCCCTCATACCACCCTCATGGAGTCTGTTTCTGATCGTTTGAGTAGACACATGCACATTTGTGGCTTGCTGGAGGTCATTTTGCAGGGCTCTGGCAGTGCTCCTCCTGTTCCTCCTTGCACAAAGGTGGAGGTAGCGGTCCTGCTGCTGGGTTGTTGCCCTCCTACGGCCTCCTCCATGTCTCCTGATGTACTGGTCTGTCTCCTGGTAGCGCCTCCATGCTCTGGACACTACGCTGTCAGACACAGCAAACCTTCTTGCCACAGCTCGCATTGATGTGCCATCCTGGATGAGCTGCACTACCTGAGCCACTTGTGTGGGTTGTAGGGAGGTCATACAGGCACGTGGAGGCCACACACACTACTGAGCCTCATTTTGACTTGTTTTAAGGACATTACATCAAAGTTGGATCAGCATGTAGTGTGTTTTTCCACTTTCATTTTGAGGGTGACTCCAAATCCAGACCTCCATGGGTTAATACATTTGATTTCCATTGATAATTTTTGTGTGATTTTGTTGTCAGCACATTCAACTATGTAAAGAACAAAGTATGTAATAAGAATATTTCATTCATTCAGATCTAGGATGTGTTATTTTAGTGTTCCCTTTATTTTTTTGAGCAGTGTATATATATATATATATAAATAATATATATAATATATATAATATTTATGTCATTATCTCAGTAGGGGACCCAAAAATGTGGGATTTAGAATTTTGGATAAGGGATACTCAACCTGTATTGACATACTTGAAGCTATTTTACAGGCAGATGTTGTAAAGCATTAATTATGATAAAAAAATAGAAAATTAGATATTTCCATAATTTAACCATCACTTACTCTATGTCTACAGTTTTGAAGTGAGAACTAATCTCAAACGTTGTGCAGCTACTGTAGCTGGCTTTTAATTCTAACATAACAATGAGAATGTGTTGATTACTTAAATATTCTTCTCAATGCTGCTCCCAATAAGTAATCTGGATTGCTTCAATTTACACTATAATTACAATAGAACTATTAGTGTTAGAAAGAGAGTGCATACATAAAATACAGTTACAGTATAATCTTTTTAATAATCTTCCCACCCTCCCAAATTACCTCACTTACCACAATTTTATTATCTGTTGACCACAAATTATCTCCTCTCTTTAGTTTCCAAGTTTGCTGTCTTAGAGTTATTCTTGACTTCTCCATCTCCTTTAAACCAGACATTCAGTACCTCTCACAATCCTGCCATTTACATCTCAAAAATATTTCCAGGATCAAACCCATTCTAACACTGGATGCTACTATGACCCTCATCCACTCACTGGTCATATCCAGATTGGACTACTGTAATCTTCTCCTATTTGGCCTCCCTGACAACTGCCACTCTCCACTCCAATCTATCATCAATACTGATGTCCAGCTCATCTTCTTCTCCAAATGTACTACATCAACCTACCCTTTCTTACAAGCCCTACATTGGCTCCCTTTCCCCTTCAGAATTTAATTCAAGTTTCTCACACTCATTTATAAATCCATCACCCAATATTCTCCCATTTACTTCTTTATCTCTCCCCATCAGATTCTCCAATTGTAAAGCTATTTGCTTATATTCATGGACTACAGTCCCACTCCTGTGTGATTATTTGGACTGTAGTTCATTAATATAAGCAATTAGCTTTAAAAGACAAATAATTATTAGCGGACACTCCCTAAATTATTGCTTTCAGTCATGTATTAATTGGTGATTTATTAGTGGATTTTCTGTTACTGAAATCCATTTTATGAGACATTGAATGTCTTTTATAGATGCATTATTTGGTTTAATATATTTTACTATATGTGGAATTGGTATTTAATTATAAAAAATTTTTTACTGTATTTTATTTATGCACTCTTTTTATAACAATAATAGTGTTATTGTAATTGTTCAGTAATGGAATACCCTGCAAGAAGTCAAACAAGAAAACAAATTGATATTTTGAACCAAAAAGACACCCTGTTTTATCTGTATATAAGGATGTTAATATATGTGGTTGATTCAAAAATTTGAGGCTTCGGAGCAAGATAGAGCCTCAAGTTGCATCCAAGAAAACAATATTTTTATTTAAATTTATAGATTATATACATTTTTTATAATATAAATTCATTGCATGATGCAAAAAGATGAGTGGGCATGATTATGGTGGCCAGCATAATAATTCACTGCTTTACTTTCGTGAGCAGTGCAGTATATTGCCTTCTTTTCCCTTTCACCAATGTTCGGCTCCCAATGTGGCACTTCCTCTTCCACCATGGATGAGCTCTTGTCTGCCACTATCACCAAGCAAAACTGCAGATGTAGGAGGGAGGGAGCAGATATGGTGGAGCTGGGAGCCATTCATAGAGAAGATGGAAATAAGAGTCAGTCACAGAGCCGATGGAACTGGGAGTGATTTGCCAAGAAAATGGAGCAGTGAGTCAATCCCACAGGAGATGGAGCAAAGAGCCAGTGACAGAGTAAATGGAATTGAGAGTCAGTTGCAGAAGGATATTGAGCTATATTCAGTATCAGATGGGATGGAACAGAAGAGACAGATCAAGGGATCATTCACAAATGAGCTTGATCAAGGAGTGAGTGGCTGAGAATATGGAACTGAGAGTCAGCCACAGAAGAAATGGAGATGAGAAGGAGTTACTCAGTTCCTTATGTTACTATTGGAATATAAGATGGTGTGTGTATACATATACAATAGACATAGGGGTATATTTACTAAGGTCCCGATTTTGACCGAGATGCCGTTTTTTCTTCAAAGTGTCATCTCGGTCATTTACTAAACTCAAATCTCTGCAGTGATGAGGGCAGTCGTATCTTTTTTGAAGTCCAACAAAAAAAATACGAATGAATACACCATCGGTCAAAACGCGGCTGTTTAAGTATGAATCTCGGTCATTTACTAAGAAGTGCAAAGCAAAAAAAAAAAAAAAACACTGCCGTGAAAAAATACAACTCGTAAAAAAGTGCTAAAATAAAACAGACCTGCTTTTTTGAGCCGTGATTGGATAGGCATGCACGGATCCATGAGATCCGTGCATGTATATCAGTGGGAAGGGGTGGGAAAGTGTTAATTTTTTGAAAAAAAATTGCGTGGGGTCCCCCCTCCTAAGCATAACCAGCCTCGGGCTCTTTGAGCCGATCCTGGTTGCAGAAATATGGGAAAGAAAATGACAAGGGTTCCCCCATATTTAAGCAACCAGCATCGGGCTCTGCGCCTGGTCCTGGTTCCAAAAATACGGGGGACAAAAAGCGTAGGGGTCCCCCGTATTTTTAAAACCAGCACCGGGCTCCACTAGCTGGACAGATAATGCCACAGCCGGGGGTCACTTTTATACAGTGCCCTGCGACCGTGGCATCAAATATCCAACTAGTCACCCCTGGCCGGGGTACCCTGGGGGAGTGGGGACCCCTTCAATCAAGGGGTCCCCCCCAGCCACCCAAGGGCCAGGGGTGAAGCCCGAGGCTGTCCCCCCCATCCAATGGGCTGCGGATGGGGGGCTGATAGCCTTTTTGTAAAAGTGTAAGATATTGTTTTTAGTAGCAGTACTACAAGGCCCAGCAAGCCTCCCCCACATGCTGGTACTTGGAGAACCACAAGTACCAGCATGCGGCGGAAAAGCAGGCCCGCTGGTACCTGTAGTACTACTACTAAAAAAATACCCAAAAAAAGACAATACACACACACCTTGAAAGTAAAGTTTTATTACATCCATCCACACAAACATACATACATACTTACCTTATGTTCACACGCAGGTCGGTCCTCTTGTCCAGTAGAATCCATGGGGTACCTGTTGAATAAATTATACTCACCAGATCCAGGGTACCAGGCTCCTCGGATAATCCTTTTGTAATCCATGTACTTGATTAAAAAAATAAAACGGAGACCCGAGCCACGCACTGAAAGGGGACCCATGTTTTCACATGGGTCCCCTTTCCCCGAATGCCAGAAACCCACTCTGACTTCTGTCTAAGTGGGTTTCTTCAGCCAATCAGGGAGCGCAACGTTGTGGCACCCTCCTGATCGGCTGTGTGCTCCTGTACTGACTGACAGGCAGCACGCGGCAGTGTTACAATGTAGCGCCTATGCGCTCCATTGTAACCAATGGTGGGAACTTTCTGCTCAGCGGTGAGGTCACTTTCGGTCAACCGCTGAGCAGAAAGTTCCCACCATTGGTTACAATGGAGCGCATAGGCGCTACATTGTAACACTGCCGTGTGCCGCCTGTCAGTCAGTACAGGAGCACACAGCCGATCAGGAGGGTGCCACAACGTGGCGCTCCCTGATTGGCTGAAGAAACCCACTTAGACAGAAGTCAGAGTGGGTTTCTGGCATTCGGGGAAAGGGGACCCATGTGAAAACATGGGTCCCCTTTCAGTGCGTGGCTCGGGTCTCCGTTTTATTTTTTTAATCAAGTACGTGGATTACAAAAGGATTATCCGAGGAGCCTGGTACCCTGGATCTGGTGAGTATAATTTATTCAACAGGTACCCCATGGATTCTACTGGACAAGAGGACCGACCTGCGTGTGAACATAAGGTAAGTATGTATGTATGTTTGTGTGGATGGATGTAATAAAACTTTACTTTCAAGGTGTGTGTGTATTGTCTTTTTTTGGGTATTTTTTTAGTAGTAGTACTACTACAGGTACCAGCGGGCCCGTTTTTCCGCCGCATGCTGGTACATGTGGTTCTCCAAGTACCAGCTTGCGGGGGAGGCTTGCTGGGACTTGTAGTACTGCTACTAAAAACAATATTCATAACTATCAACAAAGGCTATCAGCCCCCCATCTGCAGCCCATTGGATGGGGGGGACAGCCTCGGGCTTCACCCCTGGCCCTTGGGTGGCTGGGGGGGACCCCTTGTATGAAGGGGTCCCCACTCCCCCAGGGTACCCCGGCCAGGGGTGACTAGTTGGATATTTGATGCCACGGCCACAGGGCACGGTATAAAAGTGACCCCCGGCTGTGGCATTATCTGTCCAGCTAGTGGAGCCCGGTGCTGGTTTTAAAAATATGGGGGACCCCTACGCTTTTTGTCCCCCGTATTTTTGGAACCAGGACCAGGCGCAGAGCCCGATGCTGGTTGCTTAAATATGGGGGAACCCCTGTCCATTTTTTTCCCATATTTCTGCAACCAGGATCGGCTCAAAGAGCCCGAGGCTGGTTTGCCTTAGGAGGGTGGACCCCACGCAATTTTTTTTTAACATTTAAACTTTATTTTTTTTTTAAACAAAGTGCACAATGAAGCCCAGCACGGATCTCTCAGATCCGGCCGAGATTCATTGTATTAAAGTCGGCAGTGTTTTACAAGTCACTCACGTAAAACACTGCCTAAAAAAATGAATGACATCGACATCGGAAAACCCGAAAATGCAGAATACGGCAGCTTAGTAAATTAGTCGTAATAAATTCAAAAAGTTGCAGTTTTACACTTTCGATGTCATTCGTGATTATTCTCCCACCAAATCGGGAGAATTACGAATGTTAGTAAATATACCCCATAGTTTCAATAAAGATGGAGAAATGACCCGATCACACAATGTCATTCCAGCTGTTTATGCCTTACCTGTAATTACCTCAAACTCTGGATCCAGCACATACATAGTTTCAGTGGTTACAGAGAAGCAGTTATATAGTGAATGTAAACCAAAGTACATTTGCAATGACATAGCCCTGTCAAGGTAGGGCCAATGTTCTGCAGAGGTGAATGCAAGTCAGTTATTGGTGATTGTATCTGGCGTGTCTTCACACTGTGCATGCCCTTAATGCACACAAATACAGGCAATGTGGAGTAGTACTTTATACATCTTAGCTACATTTCCACTTGTAGCCTAAGGAGCATAACTGGGAAGAGACAGGGTCTTTGCAAGTAGACTGGTTTCAGAGTGGATGCATCAATCAACATTCAGGCTATAGAGAATTGGGCACATGCATAATCCAGACATATCTTTTACAATAATGGACTGATTGACATTGCTAATGATGACAGCCTTGAAACCATGATGCATACAGCATGCAGCACTGTGTCACAACTCTCGGGTGGATAGTATGGATGTTACCTGTACTATTAGAATGAACTAATACCCTGAACACAGAAACAGGGTCTTACTGTGTCAGTGGATTTCACCTGGGACCCCTAAAGGTGGTTTGGGTTCTGTTATGCTGGACACGCAGGTCACAGCTCTCTGCATGGGTACCTAATTAATGGGCTGGTTAATACTGGAACCACTGCTCACTGTAAGGCATGAAGGGACAAAGTCACCTGAACTGGGTCAGAACCAAACATGCAATGTGGTAGCTGAGGTCAGGCAGAATCAAGTCAGGTGAATAGTCAAGGTCAATACCAGGAATCACGAGAAGCACACTGGGAGTTCACAGGGAGAAGACACTAGAGTTAGATATATGGAGCCCAATACTCTGGAACTGAATAGTGCTAAGAGACTGTCTTTTCTAGGAAGGGTGTTTGAGTTTGGCACCAGCGTGATGTCAATCTTGACATGTCTGACTCTTTAAACATGAGAGTGGTGGTCTCCTGTCAGAGCAGCCAGTATCCAAGCCACAGAAGCTAAAGGAGTGGAGATAAAGTGCCATTGGTCACTGCAACAGCTGATAGTGGACCACTGACAGCAAGGGAATACTGCAGTGGGTGCTGACTGGTACCCACCTGTGCATGGAGCAATGCAGCTCTGGGAGAACAGCACCACAGGACTTGGTGACACTGCATGTGGGAGAATATAATCTTATAGTTCCATGTGATCCATACATAAGCCGTTATTCTTGCATTTATCTCTGCATTGTTCCAGGGTATATACAGTATGCACCTATTCTACTCTAATCTGTGAATTTTTAAGATTTTATCATCATTTTCTCATTTCCTATCTGATATTCACTGCTTGAACTTGAGTATTTCATGAAGACTGCTCAGTAAAAAAATCAATGGAGATACAAACACAAAATTACTCTTATATTGCCGACACAGAAATCATATCTGCTACAATGGGAATTGTCTAAAATCCCTCCAACTTAAACATGTGAGACAAGAAAGTATGAGCACTAATGTGTTAATTCTGGGTGAAATAAATAATGTGAAAATACATGCTAACATAACATAACAGAGTATATATTAACGATCTCAAATAGCAATATATCTGTATGAATGTATTACGTATACCCTCATATTATTGGATAACTTAAATGTCAATCGGGTACACCATGGTAACACAGTGCACCTGCATTATCTCTCATCCACACGCATTACTTGCTCACACTCAAAATTACAGGACTTTATCTGGGCTTCACCCACTCTGTGGAATGCCCTCCCACGCACAGTAAGACTCGCCTCTAGTCTCCAAACCTTTAAATGTTCCCTGAAAACTCACCTCTTCAGACAAGCCTATCAAATTCCAGACCCACCCACATAACCCTCAGTGTTTCCCTATCTAATTACATCCTCTGTAGAGTATTCATAACATCACATATCTTGTCTTTCTTTAGTCTCACACCCTCCTGACACTTGGATAACTTTGTGGGGTATCATCATACAACCCATTAAGAACCTAGCAATCTGGTGGACCATTATGCAATAGGTAGCATCTATCCTTGTGTATCTATGCCTATTTCCCTATAGATTGTAAGCTTGCGAGCAGGGCCTTCATACCTCTATGTCTGTCTGTTTTTACCCAGTTTTGTTCTATTACTGTTGTTCTAATTGTAAAGCGCAACGGAATATGCTGCGCTATATAAGAAACTGTTAATAAATAAATAAAATAAATAAATTATTGGTAGAATTTTTAATTAAAGTTTATTTCCATAAATACATTTGTGAGTGATGTTTCTTTCAGGTTTTCTGGTAGATGGGTTTTTTATACTCACATCCCGTCTATATGACAAAGAGGTATTGTCTAATTTAACCAGACTATTTTGTCAATTTGTTAACACCAATCAGTTATTGGGGGAAGTGATGTAATAGGGTTCTCACAATAAATAGGAGGGAAGTTACTCCATGCAAACACTCTAGGCATTTTTGCCAGAGGAGAGCCACACCTTCTTACTGAAAGGTTAGTAACTAGTACTTAGCACCATTCAAAATAGCTATTTCAACAAATTACCACTTTGATTATGGCCTCATTTATTTGTTGATGAATATACTGTTAATGTGAAAGAATGGTATAATAACTAATATGAACCGGTGCCTCATTTATTTGGGGATATTCATAATTAACAATGTGAAAGAATTGTAAAATTAAGAAATATGAACTGTCTATTTGTTTGTAACAACTCTATAGTATCATTTAATTTTTGTAGTGATCTTTTAGAACAAGCCATACAACTAGTTTCATTAGACAATTTACATTAATATATTGTTAAAGGGACATACTGTATGTGTATTTATTTTCTACATACAGATACTAACGTTAGAAGATTGTTGGGTTGATATAAACCATATATTTGAAGTCACACATAGATACTAATGTTAAGTAAATTATTTATTAGGTCAAATAGGTTTGGGATTTAACACTGAATTTAATCTTCATAATTTCAGAGTTTTTAATACTTCTTTTATGAACCAATCAGGTACATGCTTCTCTTTGTCCAGAGTGGTACACATTAAATTGTTTCCATATGTTTAAATCTTAGAACATATATATGAGTATTATGATAATGTCTCTTTATAGGTCATTGGGCCACGCCATATAGAGTGTTGATGCTTAAATAATAGAAATGTGACTGCCAAGTACTGTTTTTCATCCATTTCTCATTTATAAATGGGTGCTACATTAATAAAAAGCTATGTGCCCTCATGTATTTTTGTATTTTTGAATACTCACCCATTTGTGTCTGCCTTTCCATTTGTGCTTGTTCTTTCTGTTATCCATCAGTCATACTTTGTCAAATATTGTTTATTACATTGTATGTGGTATCCACTGTTATTGTGATTGTTAGAATTATTGTATAAATCATTGTCTAAAAAAGTCTGTATCCTACGTTTTGTAGACACACCTCTGATAAAGCCTTGGTGTGAGACGAAACGTGTCATATATCTGTCTCTAGTGTGACCTTCAAGTTATATGAATCAAATGAAGAGACTTAAAGGATATTTGTCCAAATATTGAGAATTGCTGTCATCATATTTTTATGTATGTTATGTATTTGAATAAATCTTTGCAATAAGTGGAACCTTTTATATATTTGTACATTTGATTGTGAATAACATGTTCCACCTAGTAGGTGGCAGAGACTGATGGAACTAATGGTCTAGGACTATAACCAAATAGAGGCGCCAATTACCCTATTGTTGTATATGAACCATATCAGTTCTTTCTAACAGGGAACTCAGTGTAATATGGCTGCCTACAACTACTTTTTAGATTTGAAGTCACACTCATATAGCGTAAATAAGATTATTATTTTGCATATAGCACAGTATATTTAAACAATCTCAAATAGCAATATATCTGTATGAATGTATTACGTATACCCAAGGTAAAAAATCTGTCATGTAAACCAGTAACAGAATTGCTTACATTTTCCATAGAGGAAAAATATGGACAAGCTACTACTTTTATTGCTTAAGTGCTACAGCCAGTGGTGACTTTAGAGGTGGAGCTGCAGCACAGTCAAAAATTGAAATAGGGGAGCCACACCCACTGTCAATGAGTCCCACTGGCAATGTTTGGCAGTATTTTGAGTGGCAGTTGGTGCAGCTCCCCTATTAGAATGCTGGACTTGTTGCAGTCCCAATTATGGAGCCCCTACTGACTGTGGCCATTCTGTTCCAGCAGGCATAACATAGGCCCTGTATGCAGTTGATGTGTCTAAGAATATGTATTATTTGGTGAATTGGTTGTTTTGAGTTTCCATAAAATTAGCTTGAAATACCTGAAATTGTGCCAGAGTTCACCATTTGCTGGCCTGGGTCCCTTGTGAAGGATTAGGGTGGCTACAGTGTAGTTTCCTCAGCTGGCTGCTCTTATTGGCAGCTTGGGAGCAGTTCATACAAGTTGAGTATAACATACTGTAGTCCTCCTTCTCTTCCACTGCCGTTGTTGGTGTGTTACAGCTCTGTGGCTTCATATGTAGCACCCTGGGATTATTCTTTAAGAAAAATGAATACAGAAGTATTTCAGAAAAAATAAATGGTCAGTGTAACCCATTAGACATAAATTATCAAAACATTTGCATTATAAAATGAATAAAGCTAACTGTCATGAGGGGTATGGACTAAATCCCCCAATGTATAGTTAGTAAGCTATTTGCAGCACTCACGGAAATATACCATTACAAAATTGTGCAAACAGCAGAAAAAGATGAATAAACCCCGAAGATTAAGAAATATAGCTGGAGCCCCAAGCAACTATCCCAGGTCCCACCAGGCACTTGCTATGAACATTAGGGTGTAAAATACAATAATAATGAATAACAAGGAAAAAAAACAGAACAAGGGCAATTTAATACTGAAAAAAACCAGTAGGTAAAAGTACAGGAGCAGAAAACAAGAACACAATTAAATGAAAAAGGGGAGACTAAGGAACAAAATAGAATGAGAAAAGGGGGAGAGTTGGGGAGTTAGCAGAGACCAAGGTGAGCTGATGACTAGAAAAGATAACACAGGGACCAGGCCTTGTGAAAAGTGGGCAGAGAGTTGTTTTGCAAGCACATAATATATTTAGTTGAGGCAACAAAATGAACCCAGGCCATAAGGCTATTAATGAAGATGCCTTAGCAGACTTCCAGTTCTTAGCTATAAAAGATTTGGCAGCGTTAGATATATGGAACACTAGTTTGACTAGATACAGTATTTAACAGTATGTGACACCAATGCACTTAGATGTGCTATTGGAACTTTAAGGTGTTCCAATATACCTAATACCTGTGAAATCATAAACCAAATTTGATCCCAAGACAAGCTAATAATAGGACAAGACCAACAAGTGTAAAGAAATGTACCTACTGTACATCCCCTTAATGTCTCAAGCAGTTATTTCATGTCGCAAGGAACATCTTACACAAATTAGATGGTAACAGGTGTCAATCCTGTACCAGACAGTGTAAAAATTGTTTAGCAGTATGCAGAATTCAATTTTCTGTACCAACCATTGGATAAGCAATGCCTTTGTATATGTTAAAGATTTGGTGGTGCTTCCCAGATTTAAAGAATACTGAGTACACTGGGGATGGGAGAGGGAGGGAGTTGCAAGCGAGCAAGAAACAAACATCTTTTTGGGGGCACATTTTATGGCTTAATTAAAAAAATACTTTTAATAGGTTTGCAATAAAATATAGATGGTTATTTACCGTGGTGTAGAGGGGGTATAAAGAAACTCCTCTTAGTGGAAATAACCAAATCATAGTTTATTTCCCCAATTCAAAAGGAGATGTATTAATAGAGCCTCTCACTTTCTTAATGAGAATAAGATGCATGAAAAGTGCTGGCAAATATGTAATGCCGGCCAGGTGAAAGTACTGTATAACTAAAATGATTCTAAGACATAGTGTTGGTCAGATATCTATTTTCTGTAATCTAGAAGAGGGGGTTGAAGGTAGCAAAAGCTGCCAGAGTTCTTGGATTGGGAGTAAATGATGAACTTGAAGATTGGCTATAGTGAGGCCAGAACTTTAGAAAAATAGTATTCATTTGAATTTTAAAATTCTGTAAAAGGTTGTGACTTCATCAACAAACATTTAGCCATGTGAGAATTTTTTTTCAAAGTAATTTGGTAAATTTGAAGTGCTAGGGATGGGGTTTGGTCCCACAAGAGACTAATCAATGTGGCTGGAACATATAAGACAAGGATGGACTCAAGAGAATGGTTGTACAGTCTGGTTTGGCCAGGTTAGTGATAGGGTATGGGAACTATTTTAGAGAATATGAGCTAGAAGTTTGGTCAAGAGTGTCTAGATTCTGTTTGATGGCGCAGGAGGGAATACTATGGGAATTAAAAATAGAGTGAGAAGGTGGTGGTATGTCAGCAGGCAAGGGAAGTAAGAGAAAACAGAACAATTGCAAATGTGGATGAAGACAATATCAAAGGAGTGACCAAGCTTTGGGTGAGGAAGGAAGACCACTGGGATGAACAAAGGAAGAAAGTAAGGGAGTGGAGTTTGGAGGCAGCAGTGTCAGAGTGCTACACAGTAGAGATGTTGAAGACACCTTTTTAGTTTACGGATGATCAGATGAACGGAAATGGGGGAACCAGGCCACAAAGTTAATGAGGAAATGGGTAGGGGCATTTGGAGGGCAGGAAATTAAGTGTCTCATTTGGAGGCAGCAGATAGCATGGCTGAGGCCCATGTTAACAGTAGTGGCTTGGGCTTATGCCCTACAATGGCAGAGATGCAGGACACCCCACTTGTTACAACAAAGCTAATGGTGGAAGTTGGTACCCACAAACCACTTTTGATTTACAGTAAGATTAAGAGCAGGACTGATAGTATTTATTTTGTATATATATTTTAAGCATACTTTTTAGATTTATAGCTTTTTGTCTTTTTCATGTTTATTTTATTTAGTTACATTTTAGAGATGTTTGATATGTGTATTCACACTGTAGAATCTGGTGTTATATCACAGGTGTCTTTGGGTGAACTCGGCAAAGGAGTACCAGTGAATATTAAGCTGTACAACTGCAAGAGATGCATTAATTTAGTTTAGATGAGCAAATGAAGTGACAGCTGCAGTCAACCAGTCATGTACTGAACTGTCTCTCAGAACCACCAGATTGTCCACAGTGCACCATCTCTGGGTCAGCACAGAGAACACGAGGGGTTCAGTGCTATGATCTCCAGTGCAAAGATCACATAGTCAATGTTGGCGGGTGCTCTCTCAGAGTCAGATACTGGTGGAGTACCCCAGGTTTCCAGCTGAATAGGCCTGGCTGTGGTGAGAGCAAGCTCATATAGTAAAGGCAGGCTACAGAAAAGTCTCAGAGATTCGTCCAACAAATTTTTGGTTGGAAATAGAGAATTCAGGTGGCTTCTTAGAAGAAATGGAGACACAGAATTGGATAAAGAGAGGTGGGGGCTTAGGTACAGCCTCTACATGGGCCCCCTCCTATCTTAATTATGAGTACACTCTTGCCCAATGCACTAGGCCAGAGACAACTGAACATGAACAGGTCTCAGGGAACATGGCACCCACACAATGTTCCAGATGAATTTTGTATATGACAAGAACAGTCTCCAGGAAAATATCTGATGTGCCAATTACTCTTATATTTATGAAATGCCAGTGCTGGACATTCAAGAGGTAAGTGTACTTAGTGTCTAGTGTGTGCTTTGTGGGCACACCTAAACCCAGGGGCATACGTTTGTTGCACACCTTGCACTCTTTTTTATCACAGCAGTGTGTGCCAACAATGACTTTTGAATCATCAAGAAGTACAAGGATATGCATAAATAAAGTAACATCTGTAGGTGGAGGGAGTTGAAATTTGAGGCTTTTAATGGGAGGAGCTGGCGGAATCAGGCCACATCCAGCTAAATGGGACATGGGAACAGAAGAAAAACACTGAAGTGCATCAACATGCAGTGACGTGATTTTGCTTTGTGAGGTATATTTAAACTACATTGAATTGGGGAGTAGGACCTTCCCTAGTTAAGGAAGAAGATGCAGAAACTATTTCCTCCTCCTCAACAGGTCTTTACTGTATTTCTGAGGTAGTTTATGAGCTGCTACTATAGATTTTGTGTATTCTGTGCGTTCACTGAAGGGACTTTTGTACTGGTCATTGTATTTAATGTATATATCTGAATGTATAAAAGCACAAATAACCAAGTAATACCATAACAGCAATGCACAAAAGTACATCACTTTTTTCCTGTGGCTGTTCTGGTGAGACACCAACAAAATAATAGGTCTGTATTAAATCCAGGTAGCCGTACTCCATCTCAAATCAGATTACATCAAAGTTTATTGTACTGCTAACTCTAAAACGTGAGTGTGAGGATACATATACTGGATTAATTATAAGGTTTATTTTTCCCTGCAAGCTGACTGGTCTACTGGTAGGTCAATCTAATATGTCCCCTGAAAATCCTGGAACCTGAAGTGAGTTAAGAATTAACTAAGGAAAGTATTTGATGAAAGCTTCACCATTTTATCATAACAATACATACAGTGCAAAATAGTAGTAATAATGTTACAATACCAGAGGGGTCACTAAACTCCCAAGTACACACTCTCCTATCCCTCACCACTATCCTTGTCTAAGCAATTACAATGCACAATCACAGCTGCTAGACCACAATATAAACTCCTCTATATACTTGGTAGTGACTAAACTCAATGTCTTCCAGCTTTTGGTGGGTGGACAAAGTAGCAAGGTCCATAGATAATTCTCAAACAATTTTGGTCACTCTCCACTGTCTTTATGGTATTTCAAACTACCCTCTCTCTAGTACAATCAGAGCCATTATCAGACACTTACAAGGTTAGGTCCACAAAACATAGACCTCTTTGACTGCAGCTTTTTAAGCCGTGCTGGCAGTGGTGCTGAGAAGGAGGTAATTATTACCTGTGCCCAGGTCTGATGGAGGGCCCAAGGTCATCCCCCCCTCCATACCTGGCAGCAGCAGCTGCAGCGCTTCTTCTCAGCACAGCACACTGCTTTGTGCTGGGCAGCAGTGTGACCAGGGAGGAGCTTACAATACAATTTTTTTCTGTATTTTTTTCTATGGGTGAATGGCCATGCCTCCTGTGGAAAGGACACACCCCCTGAAAGTACCTGAGCCCAGCTAAGCTCTCTACTGCCCTGCCTACTGGTCTTGCAGTGATTACCTTTGAACTCCCCCAGAATTTGTGTCATCATGATCAACATGCAGTACCTGTATGTGGCCATATACGAGTCAGAAAGTTGCTTTCTAAATGCATGAAGGGGATGTGAATACAGTAGGTTGTCCAGTATAATGTTATATTATATAATTTTTGAAACCTATAATTTTCTATTTTTAACATTAACATTTCTATTTTAAATAATGTCAAAACCAAAATAAAACAATTATTATAGAAACACACAGAATATGGCAAAAAGTAAAATATCTGACTGTGAAATAATTTGTATATAAATATTTTGGAGTATTCTGACTAAAACCATTAACATAATGTTATAACATAATCAAAGTGAAAAGTATTAATGTACATTAACAGAAATTAAAAAGTTTTGCTGCTTTATCTCTAAAAACTTTATAATCAAACTCCAAGGGAAATTTAAGAGTGATTTAATTCCATAATGTATTCTATTCCACATAGTAACATCTTAATTAACAGCACGTAGAATTGGGATCCAGACTTTATAAGTAAGATGCTTTCCTATCCTGTGTTCTGTTTATGACAATCTTAAGGTATGTCATGATCTATCTACTATATTACAATATACAATGCAGTTATATTGTAACAGATTTATAGTTCGGAAGGTGGTATATTTAAAAACATTTTGTAGATTTTTTTGCATTATTGCTTTAGTCATGTATTCTTTTTATTTTATGAAAAAGCAAAACATTTTACTACACCTTTTCTAAGACCATGGATGTGAAATATAGATTTCTCTGTGAAAAGAACATTTTCCATTCTTAGTTCTATGAGGAACTCACAAAACATTTTGTTTGCACTATGCAGTTCATTAAAAATATATATAAAATAGAGAATTACAAAGTCAATATTAACAAATTTGTAAATATTACAAAATGTGATATCAACACACTACAATGGGGGTAATTCCAAGTTGTTCGCAGCAGGAATTTTGTTAGCAGTTGGGCAAAACCATGTGCACTGCAGGTGGGGCAGATTTAACATGTGCAGAAAGAGTTAGATTTGGGTGGGTTATATTGTTTCTGTGCAGGGTAAATACTGGCTGCTTTATTTTTACACTGCAAATTAGATTGCAGATTGAACACACCGCACCCAAATCTAACTCTCTCTGCATATGTTAAATCTGCCTCCCCTGCAGTGCACATGGTTTTGCCCAACTGCTAACAAAATTCCTGCTGCGATCAACTTGGAATTACCCCCAATATAATTTAAACCTTGACTGCTTATAAAATCCAGAATATGCTATAAAGAAAAAAAAAATTGTTTTACAGGAAGTGCCTTCACAGTAGATTTTACTCATCACATACAGTAATATAGCATATTTCAACATCCTGATTAAATCTGGAGGACTTGATGTCTGAGAGCCACCTGCTTTAGCTGGTAAGGTAATGTGCTATTATAGAAAGTGATTGTCAGATTATGAAATTGAGCACTCTTCTTGCAGCCACACATTTGTGCTTGTAGATATAACCACAAAAATAGCTAGTGTGCAGAGTGATAAGTTGTTTCTACGCTACATGTCAGTTGTATAAATCACAAACATCAAAGTGTATTTTACAGTAGTTTAGCAGCACTAGTATAACAGCCTGTGACTAGCCCTTGCATTCAAAATAGATTGCAAGAGTAATAAAAACTGCTAAACTAATCTGCCGGAAAGAACACACTGGATGTAATGTAAAGCATCATCTATTAAAAAAAAAAATGTAAACATTTTTTTCTTAACTCAATGATCAAGTGAGATATAAAAGATAACATCAAATATATTCAAGTCAATAACAAGCATTTGTCCTACTTACTGTCGCTGTGGTTAAGGGCCAATGTACTAATCCATAAAGAGAGATAAAGTGAGAAGAGAAAGTACCAGCCAATCAGCTCATAACTGCCCTGTTACAGATTGTGTTTGAAAAATTACAGGAGCTGATTGGCTGATACTTTATATCTCTACACTTTTCTCTCTCCAAGAGACTTAGTACATAGGCCTCATTATCTTCTTCTGTGCAGACTTCCTACAAATTTTGTTCACAGTCCAGACATTTCTGAACCACATAGGTAGACATGGCACATGCCCAAGGTATCACAAATTAAGGGCATTTATGTTATAGTCATGTTTAATGTACTTGCTTTTCCTGTTTTATTAGTTAAGACTTGTTTTTCGACTATTAAAATATTTTATTCTGGTAAAATAACTGAAGAGTAGGAGAGGGACAAAAGAGCAGGAACTTGGGGGTTATATAATTCTTAATTAAGATTTATTAACACACAACTCCTAAGGCTGTTCCAATACAAAATATATTGTGGCCACAACATATTGTAGTTATGTAACAGGTTTGGAACAGAAGGTGGGAGATGATGCTCCTGAGAAGTCCCTAGGTACAGTACTAGATAGAGATGTAAGGAGAAACAGCAAGCCTGAGTGCTATGGTGATTGGTGTTTTGAATATAATCTGGGAAATAAATGCTGATAGCTGGAGAACACATTCGGAGTTGTACATGTACATGATTCAGAGACTATAAATAACTTTTCTGTGGATACAGTTAAACCTAGAGTAATCTATGAGCTATTCAGAATTATAGAACATATTTATTTTATCACTGTGACTATGAAACACTGTACTCCCATATATTTAGGATCTTCCAATATAACAAGAGACATTACTTAGAAAAGCTCTGCAAATGAGAAAGCAATAATCATGACATGAAGACAATTGCTTTCTCAAAGAAGATTATTGAGCCAATTAAATTCATATGTTGTGTTTTTCCAGCATGTTCTCTGTCTACCCAATGCTACTGAACATCTTTATCACACCTATATGAGACTTCTTACACTAAGATAAAGAACGACTAAGATAAAGAACGACCAAGCTACAGCTGTGTGACTCATCTAAGGAGGATACTACCACCACACATCCATACAAATGGATTAGAGTAATAGTATTTTTTCTTTGTAAAATAGCCTGATTATGACATGGAGAACCAGACATACATTAGAGAATTATTCTTATTGTCATTTTATATACAATCTGATTATATATTATTAAATACCAGTGTCTTTTTTTCCTATATGCATTTGGAATTTTTATTAACTCTATTATAATCACAGTAATATATATCGATCACCAGTTACACACCCCCATGTATCTATTTCTCTGTAACCTGGCCTTAGTAGATATCTGTTATACAACCACTACAGTCCCTAACCTGCTGTACATGTTACTATCTGGAGATGATAGAGTGTCCTTCATACAATGCTTCACCCAGATGTACTTTTATCTTTTGGTTGGCTGCACAGTGGATCTTCTAATACTCATTATGGCATATGACCGATATGTTGCTATATGTCATCCTTTACACTATCACTGTATTTTAAATAAGAAACATTGTCTCTTATTTGCAACTGGCACTTGGCTATCAGGATGCTTAAATTCAATTGTGATTACAGTATCGGTATCACACATGTCCTTCTGTCAGTCTCGCACCATACAACAGTTTTTCTGTGATCCTAAAGCTCTGATTAACATCTCCTGTGCTGGCAGTAAAGTGCTCAATATTGTCATCTATATGGAATTATTTATATTTGGAGTTTTCCCAGCAATGTTCTGTCTGACATCTTATATAAAAATTATCAGAGTCATCTTGCAGATAAAGTCCAAGCAAGTAAGAAAGAAAGCCTTCTCCACCTGCTCATCCCACCTGACAATCCTCATTATGTACTATACAACAGGTGTGTCTGTGTACATGATGTCACCATCAGAAAACTCAGATGTCCTAGAACAGGTCTTTACAGTTCTTTATGCAGTTGTTACACCCATGATAAACCCTCTGATCTACAGTCTACGGAATAAAGATGTAAAAATGGCTCTGCTGAGATTATTGGGTGTAAAACAATGGATTGAACAGTAAGGATGAATGCATTTAATGTTAATATAACTCAATATGGCCTATGCAGAGTTGACTGCATGTTGGCCATAATTGTGCGTATACTTCATGTGTGGAACAAAATGCTTAAAATTACTGATATGGTACGTTGGACAAATCTCTGCAATTGAACCATTACAAATATAAAACAAAATCGAACCAAACACTTGGCACAACCAAAATGGCCGCAAAACGACCACCAACACAAGTCAGGACAACTTGATACAAACAGACATATATAGTAAAAATTTGGATAAATCTTGTGCCAAGTTTGTTCCAACTTCTGTAATTTTAATTGTTTCTGACAGTGTTTCCTTTGGGGAGATAAACCTGTATGTTCTCAATGGGAATTCACTTAAAAAGAGAATAAAAAAGAAAATAAAGAAAAAACTATCAGTCATACATATAATGATTATGCTGTGTATGTTCCTTTCCAACACCAGATGGGGGAGTGGGATGACCCAACTGAATATAATTTCTAACACCCTTAGTGAGAAAAATGGATGCTCACATTCATGCTTACATCTGATGAGTTGTAATCTCCTATAAAGGAATCTTTTCTGGATTTTCAATTGTAAAGGACACACCACAATGTGCAAGATACAAACAATGCTTACATATTATCTTACAGATAAATGTTTGTAGTCTCATCGAGTTTTCTTTCACTTAATCATGTTTTTTCTGTTTTTACATGACTAAGTAAAAAAAAAACGTGAAGAGACTTGGCTACATCTGCACAGGGCACTGACCATACCCATACAACACTTGCCACACCCAGGTGAGACAGTCCACCCCCCCTTCTATAATTTACGTACATCTCTGATCAAATTCTCACCAAATTTCCAGCAGTATATCCTGCTACACCTGTGTATAATGCCCATATGAACCCTGGGGCTCATATATTGTGTGTAAATCTGGCTATGGTATTAGCCAGTGCCTCCTGAGCCATTCACCTCACCGCACATCCCTGGTACAAATTCACTGAGTGCCTGATTGGCTCCAGAGAGCTGCAGCAGGTGAAAAGAGGCATTGACAACCTCATAAAAACTCAAACTAAGGAAAATGTAAGCCATGCTGATGTAACCTCAAAAGAATTTTCCAAACAAGAGAATCAAATTAATTAATTTCTATTACTTACACATTATTATGAGCATCTCCTTCATATGACGTCGGCAGCGCGTAGCACATGATGTACATCATGTGTTGTGCACTGGCTTGGTGAGTACATAAGGCGTGCTATCTGCACACATATCACTCATTGCTGTCATGGGTAAAAGGCACAATTTTTTCCAGTAGCAAAAAGGGATGATTATTGACTTTCGGCCCAAGGGTGGCAGTATTTCTGAAACAGCACAGTTTGTGAACTGTTCACGTCCTGATGTGGTGAAGGTGTATTGTGACTGAACAAATGGCACCATTGTGAATAACTGATGTGGAAACTGCAGAGAACCACGTGTCATTTATGTGAGAGGTGAATCTCGGCTAGGAAAGTGCGTAAGGGCTGACTAACACTCTACAGTGGAGCAGCTGCTTACCGTCAAAATGAACCTGGAGGCTAACAGACATTTGTCTAACATTACAGCTCTGCCCATCTAGCTGCTGTCTGTGCTGCACACGGCAGTTTCTGTGGTTATTAGCTGGTGGACCATATCTATATATATATATATATAGATAGATAGATAGATATATCTATCTATATATATATATATACTGTATACTCTCTACAAGTCCGGCACTCCTTATGGAAATATGCTGCGCTGGGTGCACCCACTCACTGATAAACACGATACCTTCATGTGTGGCACTCCAAGCATGTAAACAGAAAACTCCTCATCCATATTAAATTCAACGTTTCAATGCTTTATACATGCATTTTCATAAGTACAATTACAAAAAGTTAAAAGACGCTTACCTATAACACATGTATCACCCAGTGAGCGGGCACCATTGCCCGGGGCGGAACCGCATCCTCGTGCCGCGGCGACCACTGATGACATCATCACATCCGGCCGCTATGCAAGAACCATCACCATGACAACTAGTGAACAATACAATGGGGTAGTATTCAACGGCAATATCACAGCACAAGTAATTACAAAATATATATATGTATCACTGTAGCAGCAACAAATTCACAGTACTAAAACTCAAACTATTAGACTATCTACTAAACAAGTAACACATGTTTGAGATACATAAAGGGACATTTAATTACCAGCTTAACATTATATATAATAGATTAAAGGAGAACACTAAGTCCCAAATATTCATTACGGCCCTTATGCGCTATTGTTTATAAATGATAGACCCATCTCGTTTCACACTGTAAGAGTCTCAATGATCTGTTTCCTCCCCATACAGAGGATGTGATCGATCATTCGGTACCTAAGTGTGGTTAACGGATGAGCTGCCTTAGCCAAGTGTCTAGCAACTGGCTATTCACTGTTGCCAGATTTAATGGCTGCTTTTATGCTTTTATCGCTGACCTTTGCGCCGTCATGCGCTCTTTAAAGGTCCTGTCCGTTTTCCCGACATACGATAGCCCACATGGGCATATAATTTGGTATACAACGAAATTACTATTACAAGTAAGAGTATGTCTAATAGAGAATTTCTTGCCATTATGTGGGTGGTAAAATTATTGACCAGGGATTAAGAAATTACAAGTAGTACAACCCTTATGTCTCTTATTGGAAGGTTTGAAATTAGATTTATCTGTTTTGACCAGGATATCGCGTATAGCAGGGCATAATCCTGGTATCACCCAGTTTAAGTTCCTCGTCTGATTGTACAATTGGCCAGTGTTTTTTCGTGATAATATTGATATTCTTACTGGCCTGAAAATATCTATTGATAAAGGGAATCATTTTTTATCTGTTTTATTTTTTTGTTAACTCATTCCTATCTAGTCCAAGGACCTGTTGTTTAAATATATATATATATATAGCAGCACTCAAATAAAGAAATAATCCTTGCTTAGTATCAACATTTTAAACCAACGGACATGATGTTCATCAGGAGACAATCATGTTGGATGGAAACGTTGATACTAAGCAAGGTTTATGTCTTTATTTGTCACTCTGAGTGCCACACCTTCTGTGGCTGCATTTATTTGAACTTGTGGAGGCACCAGGCCAATATATATTTATTATTCAGGCGTGCCGGAACATCTGCTATATATATATATATATATATATATATATATATCTCCAAAATACTTGATTGGAGGAGTGCAACTAAGCACACAATGTGCAAAAACATCCAGTATTTGCTATAAGTGGTGAATTTGAGATGCATTTGGTAGGAGCATTAGTGACTAATACAGATCATTCCTCTAAGGTATCACGGTTAGTGGTTTCTAAGATGATGTGAATGACATTTCATGGAAAATATATTGGAGCAAAACATCAGTATCGTGATTTTTGTGCACTCAATTGATGTTCAAGGCAACAAAAGTGAGCATCTGCTAATCAAATGTCTAAAAATTTAAATTTTTTACATGATCAGCCAGTTGAATCAAAAACATCCAATAAAAACTTCTCATAGCAGGCTGTAACAGATTGCAGTGTATAAACTGCTCATCACATCTGCCAATCCATATTTGCAAGTTCTGAGGTGAAGAAAGCACAAATTACTACTAAGCAATGAAGGAAGGTGATATTGTCAGATGAATTATCCTGTACATCGCTTGGCAACTAGTGGAGTATATTTTTGGCACCAACTGAAAGAATTATAAAGCCAAAGGAGCAAAATATTTAATGTTTCCTGCTATGAATAACATCTGTAAAGAAGTTATATGATTTCTATACCTATTATTAAAGATTTTCAACTTTCCATTTTAGCTGAACATTATGGACATTACTCAAATTTCGACAGTAGTTCTACACTGGGTAGTAGATACTTATCACTAGTGAGGTATTTTATATTTTATAGGTATTTTATATACAACATAAAAGTCAAATAAAAACACAAGCAGAGAATGTGCAGGGGTATTATTATTCATATACTCTAAGATCACATAGTGAGTATTGACAGCTACTGTATATTATAAAACCCATTGATGGTGAACTTTCACTGCTTGTAAAGGATAACACTAAATTATATCAATAATTATTTATTATTATTTATTTATTAACAGTTTCTTATATAGCGCAGCAAATTCCGTTGCGCTTTACAACTGGACACAATTAGATGACAAAACTGGGTAAAAACAAACAGTCATAGAGGTAGGAGGGACCTGCTCGCAAGCTTACAATCTATGGGAAAATAGGCATTGATACACCATTATAGGTGCTATGAATTGCATAGTTGTCCACAGGATTCTAAAGGTTCTTGGTGGGCTGTGTAACATCACATCACAGCAGTGATGAACCAGGGTCAGGAGGGAGGTAGAGTGAAGAAAGAAAATCTGTGGGGGATGAGTGAACTGTACTGTGGCGATATAATTGGATAGGATAACTATGAAGGTAATGTGAGTGGTTCTGGAATTTGATAAGCTTGTCTGAATAGGTGGATTTTCAGGGAAAGCTTGAAGGTTTGAAGACTAGAGAAGAGTCTTATTGTACATGGTAGCGCATTCCACAGCGTGGGTGCATCCTGAAGAAAGTTCTGTAATCGTGCATGGGAGCAAGTAATGAGTGTGGAAGAGAGACGTAGATCTTGTGAAGAGAGAAGGGGTCGGGTTGGGAGATATTTTGAGATAAGCGAAGAGATGTATGTTGGTGTAGTATGGTTAATAGCCTTGTGTGTAAGTAACAGTATTTTATATTGAATACGGTAGAATACAGGTAGCCAACAGAGGGACTGACATAGTGGGTCTGCAGACGATGAACGTCTAGCGAGGAATGTTAGACTTGCAGTTGCATTCAGAATGGATTGTAAAGGTGAGAGTTTCTTCTTAGTAAGAAGACTATTGCAATAATCAATGTTGGAGATAATGAGAGCATGTATTAGGCTTTTAGCAGTGTCTTTATTAAGTTATGATCGTATTTTGGATATGTTTCATAGATGCATGTAACATGATTTTAAGACAGATTGAATGTGTGGAGCAAAGGACAGTTCTGAGTCAAGTATGACACCTAGGCAGTGAGCTTGTGGTGTAGTGTTGATTGTAGAGTTCTCAACAGTGATAGAAATATCAGGTTGGTAACTGCTATTGGCCGGTGGAAATATAATTAACTCTGTTTTTGAAATATTAATTTTGAGGTGGCAAGATGACATCCAAGATGAAACGGCAGAGAGGCATTCAGCGACACGGCCCAATACAAATAAAGACAAATCAGGAGAGGATAGGTAGATAGGTAGATTTGAGTATCATATGCGTACAGGTGATACTGAAATCCAAAAGAGCTGATTAGTTTCCCAAGAGATGAGGTATAGACTGTGAAAAGCAGAGGACCTAGGACTGAGCCCTGCGGTACTCCAACTGAAAGAGGTAGTGAAGAGCAGGTGGATTCAGAGAAACGGACACTGAAAGAGTGATTAGATAGGTAGGATAGGAACCAAGAGCACAGATAAGTATTTATATATACTTCCAAGCCCAAACTGATAAATACCAATCATATTTTAGATGCCAAGGTGAAGGGCTGGAGACAAACAGGATAATGTAAAGCATGCGAGGTCAAGGCTTGCAGCTGGCAAATTGTGGTCAGTAGAATAGCCAAGGAAAACAACACAATGATGTATGGAACAGGGTCAACAACAAGCATATCTGTGGAGAGAACTGTGGCATGGAAAATAAATATGATTCAGGGTTTTACTTGACAACTGGTGCTATGACTGTAACAAAAATGTCATAAATGTGCTATAACCAGCCAGGCATCTGTCCTAAAAGACTGGCCATTTCAGCAGCAAGACCTGCTGATACTTTTAACATTATCCTTCCGCACTTTAAGAGAGTTCAGAGGTCCCCATTGGTTTCTGAGGATACTGTACCATAAATTGAATACTTAATTTTGTTTGCAAAATTATTTTATTATCTGGTACCCACGACATCTTTTCAAGGCCATAACATTTATAATAGAAGAACTAATTGCCCTGTCCTATTCCATTCTTAGAATTCAAAGATTTTTCCTCTTCAAATTCTGACTCACCATTGAACAACAATGCAGCTGTACAAGGAGAAGTGCTAGCTGAAATTTTTGGAAAAAACTCTAGCTTGAGCATGAACAATTCAATGTTCTGGACAATCTTACAGACACATGTAAATCTAAATGTAAACACACAGGACTTAATTTCTTGAAAAATCTAAGTCCACTTTAACCAAATATTAGGGTTTTATAACAAAAGTGAGTCTTACAGTCTGAATACTACTGTATTTTATTATGATAGAAACAAAAATACTTTCGTCCATCTTGGCAAGAGTTGCATGAATTTTTTTACATAAATTCTTAAAAATGTATGATAACACTTTTAATATCAGAATCCTCAGGCTCGTGAACATAAGAAAAAGATGTGGCCTTAGGCTGTTGAACATACATGCAAAAGTAACTGATGCTTTATGTTGGTATTAATATTAGAGATGAGCTTTTCAGTTTAGCTGAAAGTCAAGCTTACCCAAACTCTGGAGTTTTGAGTCCCAGCTCAGGTCACTTTGGGGATCTGAGTAGAACCGATTCCTGGCTCGGGTCTTCACTCTAAGTTCCTATTACAGATCTCGAAAATGGATCTTGCTTGTTTTGGATTGCATTTAAGTCTCTCCATCATGATTACAGGTGCCAAAATTGATCAAAACTAACTGGAAATGACTGAAAATTTATGTTATTGATGTTAATACTACTATAGGAACAAAAACAGGTCCAAGTAACATGATTCAAGCAATTTTTATAAATATTTAAAGACCAACCTATATGAAGGTGATTTTGTCAAAACCAAAATGAAACAAACCCAAAATACAGGGTCTGCACATATCTTTAATTATTATACACAATCTCTGCACAAGAAAGTGATTCAGTTCAATTCATGTGCAAGGTTAATAAGTAACATCTAATATACCTCTCTAAAGATTAATGAAACTTTTATTCATTTGTGAATGAATGCCAATGAAAAACTCAAATTGATGACCAACATAATAGAAAGGGGTGGTGAAATCCTTAGTGGCGCTTCTAGTGTACCGATTGCTGCCTTCTCGGTCCAACAATGGACTTATCCCAAGTTGTCCAAAAATAGAATAGAGAGAGTTGTGGTGGTGTGGACTAGATGGCGCTATCGTTCAAGCAGTGATTGTGAGAGTGTAGTAAAGATATTAATGCTGTGCATTTAAATTGACTGTGCCTCTACAAGGATTTTTTTCCATGAAAACTCATGCATAATAAAGTGACTAATGGGTGAGAAGGTGACATCTATCCATATAGATATTTTATTTTTTCTACTGTGTATGTAGCATTTTCTTTAGAGAAACCACTTGAGTTCGAAGTCGTGGTTCAATCCGCCCGGGGTGGATGTTCTATTCAACATATAAAAAAATTCATTGGAATTAAACATATCAAATCTACATGGAAGGATAAGAACATAGAAAAAAACCATGCAATGTCTGAAATGAAAACCATTTTTCTACGTAACACCCTTACCCCGGGCGGATTGAACCACGACTTCGAACTCAAGTGGTTCCTCTAAAGAAAATGCTACGTACACAGTAGAAAAAATAAAATATCTATATGGATAGATGTCACCTTCTCACCCATTAGTCACTTTATTATGCATGAGTTTTCATGGAAAAAAATCCTTGTAGAGGCACAGTCAACTTAAATGCACAGCATTAATATCTTTACTATGCATGAGCTTTCTTAAAGGCACAGTCATTTTAAGTGCACAGTATCTATATCTTTGGGAAACAGCCCTTTAAATAATCACCTTCTCCTTTTGTACCACTCACCCAATAAGTTTTAAGGACTTATTGTCTAAATATCATATGATTATGTTTATTTCATTTTATTATCTTTGTCAGTTCAAAAAGAATGGGCAACAAGAATGCCTTTATCATTACTCCTTGAAATCTTTCCATTGGTCGAGCGATGAGAACTACTGAGATCGCATTATTTATGGCCACCTCCTCCACAGCACTCTGAAAACTACATTATCCAGAATCCGATCAGTGTTTCTGTTTCCACCGTGACTGGCCTACTACAATTAGGAACTACACTACCCAGAATCCGCGCGACATTCCCGCTTCCGTTTCCACCATCATTGGCATACAACTATCAAGTACTACATTACCCAGAATCTTAGCGGTGCATCCGCCGCGGCTTCCGCCGTCACTGGCACACAACGATTAAGAACTACATTACCCAGAATTTTAGCGGTACTTCCGCCGCGGCTGGCGCTTTGTGAAGAAGAGCTATGTTACCCCAGAAGCAGAATAGGACTTCCGTTCTCGCCGCAAACGGCGCTGTTTCTAATGAGAATTATGTACACAGACTACATTACCCATAAAGCCGAGCGGGATTGTCATTTCCTCCGCAAACGGCTTTGTTCCTACTAAGAACCATATTCATAGACTACATTTCCCACAATCCCTAGTGAAAGCTGATTTTTATTTTCAATTATGAATACCTTTATAACCATTGTTTTAACTTAGTAATGAATTCTCTTGTATGTTAGTATACATCTCAGGCTGTTAGGAATAATTTTTATTCATTTTTGGAATTTTTATTATCCAGTCCCGGTCATGTGACCGGAAATGATGTAATCACTTCTTACTATAAATAGGGAAACCTGTTTGTTTGGACTCTCATGCCTTGCAAAAGAGTCTTCTGACTCAAAATACGTTGGTTTAGAGGGGGCTCTTCAACAGCGGACCTGTCATCTTGACTCTGAGGGAAGGTAGGACCTTGTCACACTTACCTGTTTACTTTGTATTTGGAACCCTAAAGTTGGTTACTTACTGTTCCAAGACGGTACTCACTTCCATCAGAGCCTGACTCTTACATTGTGATTAAGCCTGTTTTTACCTTTTAATGTACTTTGAATAAATTCTACCTTTTAACTACTCCTGGATTGATGTCCTTGAAAGAAACCACTATATGAGGATACCTACCGTCCTTCACTGAGTGTTAGGTACGCCTCTTTCACGTCTGTAGATTTAAATAAGGTCCTGGCTATCTATCACTGATTGATAAAGAACACACCACTTTTTGAAAGATACCTTTATGGGCGTCTAGACACCTGTTTCCATGTAAGTCAGGTGTGTTCATAAGAGGATAATTGTTCCACTACCGGCATAAAAAGATACCTTTATACGTATTTTCTGACGACTCACGTTGTAAGTGAGGTACACCAGTAAACAGTGGTGAAGATACCACGTATTTGTCCATTTATTACGACAATACCACACATTGCGTACTCTTGTTTTATATTCTTTGTATATGGTCGAGTTCTCTATCAAAAAATTGGATACAGAACAACCCCGACAATCCTCCTGGATTGATGTCCTTGAAAGAAACCATTATATGAGGATACCTACCATCTTTCACGTGAGTGTTAGGTACGCCTTTCTCGCATCAGTGGATATAAATAATATCCTGGCTATCTAGCACTGATTGATAAAGAATACAGCACAGTTTGAAAGATACCTTTATGGGCGTTTAGACACCTGTTTCTGTGTAACTCA
This sequence comes from Pseudophryne corroboree, assembly GCF_028390025.1. NCBI lineage: Eukaryota > Metazoa > Chordata > Amphibia > Anura > Myobatrachidae > Pseudophryne > Pseudophryne corroboree. Next base: position 465,271,016 of record NC_086450.1, read on the forward strand.
GGTGTGTGCATAAGAGGATATTTATTTCTTAATCAACATAAAAAGATACCTTCATACGTATTTTCTGATGACTCACATTGTTAAGTGAGGTACTCCAGTACACAGTGGTGAAGACTGCATATTACGTGCTTTTCATTTATTCATCATGATAATACTACACATTGTGTACTTCTGTCTTATTTTTTGTATATGGTTGAGTTCTCCATCAAAAAAATGGATACAGAATATCCCTGACAATCCTTCAGGATACAGCACAGCTAAGTATTTGTTATCACTCTCACATTCACCATCACTGCTTGAACAATAGCGCCATCTAGTCCACACCACCACAACTCTCTCTGATGACCAACATAGTCCAAAGAGATTTCCAAAAATAAGAAATGAACTGAGATTAACCTGTTATAAACCAGATATCATGATAAAGAGATAAAGTAACCTATATTATTAAATCTATCCATAACCACACACTGTTTAGAGTCACATAGATGGTGGCAATTCTACAGTGAGGTCCATTTAAATATGTAAACAAAGCTAAGGAGTGATAGGTAATGCCGTAATATGCTCAAATGAATGACCTCAGTAACTGTTACTACATGCACACACCTGACATGCACAAATTCTTCATCATCCTTCCCAAGGTATGGCCACCAAACTGTACAATACAAAACCTTAATTGTTTTAATAATCCTAGATTGGAAATGAGCTTTGACAAGTATAGTTTTTCTTAAATTCTGCTGGAGTATCTGAAGGAGCCTGTATTTGAGCTGCCTTATACAATACCAATACATTTCTGATAAGACCCTCAACAATAATTTTATCTGAGATAAGAGGAGTAAAAGGAGGTGGATCACAATATTGTAAAATAAATCTTCTGGATTAAACATCAGCTTTCCAATTCTTGGAATTTGACATGTATAGTAATGTCCCTTGAACTCCCTGGAGTCCAGATAGCACAGATTTTGACTAACTTTTCTTGAGATCTGTACTATGTGTGCTTACGATTTTGGCTTATGTGAGACGTCATTGACATGTGAGATGAACTAGATAGTACACCGATCTAGCAAGGATTGACTTGCCTGCGCAGTCTATCTTTTCTTGCGATGCCGACCTGGCAGGACCGCGCATCGGGATCGAATCGGGATCGCAAAGTGACTTTCACCTTGCGATCTGCACTAACTTTTCTTGAGATTTTGACTATATAGTCAAAATCGAAAGAAAATATCTCACCATGTGTACACACCCTTAGATAAACACAAAGCAAGTTTGTCTAAGGATAAGTAATTTTACTGTTTCATTGTACTAAAAAATATTGTGCTTAGTAAAAATGCCCTAAGCCTTCCAAACAATTCTGCCACTCTTTTAAAGCCCATTTTAAAGCAAGAAATAAAAATTTCCCCACACTGTAATTCATTTCAGCACAGGAAAATATATGGGAAAAAAGGCAGACATGTAACATTTTATCCCCAGAATTAAGTAGATAACATGAGTCCAACGACATCTACCTTAACCTTAAATGGTAGGCCTAGTTGAGGATGACAAAGGACTCGTGTGGAGATAAGGGCCTATTTAAACTTTAAAAAAACACTATCAGATTTTTCAGACTAATACCCCTTTCACATCGCACAAATAACCCGGTATTGACACGGCATATTGCCGTGTCGAAACGGGTCAGTGTGCGATGTGAAAGCTCCTTTGCTGAATTATCGGGTCGCCTGACCCGGTATTTCAACCCGGTAAAAAAGAAGGGTTATTACCGGGTTGAATACCGGGTCAGGTGCAGTGTGAATGGGAGCCATTCCGATGCGACACGGCTCCCATTCACAGCATAGGGAGAGGCGGCGCAGGAGATGAGCTCATCTCCCAGCGCCGCCTCCACCCCTGCCCCTGCTGCTGCGCCCCCCGCTGCTATGGCAACCGACCCGGTATATTGCCGGGTCGGAAAGCCAGCAACGGAGCGCAAATGCCGGATCCCACCCGGTAAGGACACGTTTCTCTTACCGGGTGGGATCCAGCATTTGCGATCTGAAAGCAGCATAAGTAATGGTACCATTCCCTTTTCTAGTCATTACCTTGAGAAGGGGGAACAATAATTAAAAATGACCGGATATATCACATCAATACAATAAGTATTTATCCCCTAAAATATTTGGAGAGCTTTTAAATTAATATAATTTGTCCAGTCTTCAATAACCTGTACTTTGTAACTATACATGGATAAGCTTTAACTGAAATAACATTACCCAGTAATTATACTTTCTTGAAATATTTCAAATTCACCTTTTTCTAACTTAGCAAAAAGTTGCATTCCTCTAAAATTAACGGACATGGTCACAATTCTGTCCTAGTGAGGAAGAAAAAACAAATTTAATTCAGGTGTTACAACATATTTCCCCAATAACTGCCTAAGGACATCATTTATCAGTTCCTGAAATACTGCAGGAGCATTGCTTGACAAAAAGGACCTCATCTGTATGAATACTAAATGCTGTTTTACATTCATAATTTTTGAAAATCCAAATCACTTCATAAACACCTTGCAAATAAAATTTATTAAATACATTTGCCCTGTTAACAGATCAAACTACTTAGGTATCAGTTGGACAGAATACTTACTGTAATGTTTAAGGTGATCTCACTAAACCTTCTATAGTCTACAGTATGCATGGGCTGAACTTACCATTTTTGTGGCTACAAAATATAAACAAGTCCCTAGTGGTGGTTTCGATAGTTTGATTAATTTATTATTATTATTATTATTATTATTAATATTAACAGTTTCATATATATTTCAGTAAATTCCATTGCACTTTACAATTGGAATCAATAGATAAAAAAAACCTGGGTAATAACAGACAGTCATAGAGGTAGGAAGGCCCTGCTAGTAAACTCACAATCTATAGGGAAGTAGGCATTGAAACACAAGGGTGTTATTCATTGTATGGGTATGGTTCGTTGTATCGACAGTATCTAGGTCGACAATGTTTAGGTCGACCACTATAGGTCGACAGTCACTAGGTCGACATGGATGGAAGGTCGACAGGGTTTCTAGGTCGACATGTGCTAGGGCGACATGTCTAAAGGTCGACATGAGGGGGAAAAAAATTGCTGTCATTTTCTTCGTAGAGTGACCGGGATCCCAAATTAGTGCACCGCGTCCCCTCGCATGGCTCGCTTCGCTCGCCATGCTTCGGGCATGGTGCCTTCGCTCCACTACCGCTTTGCTCGGCACACTTTACCGTTCCAATCGTAGTCCATGTGGATCGTTAAGTATGAAAAAATCCCCCCCCAAAAAAATGTAAAAAACTCATGTCGACCTTTAGACCTGTCGACCTAGCACATGTCGACCTAGAAACCCTGTCGACCTTCCATCCATGTCGACCTAGTGACTGTCGACCTATAGTGGTCGACCTAAACATTGTCGACCTAGACACTGTCGATCTTCAGACCGGATCCCCATTGTATAATGATCCAGCAGATTTCAAAGGTTATTTGTAGCCTGTATGATATGGTCATGTAGCAATGTTAGCGTGCTTAATGGTAATCAGTATCACTAGGACTTCAACACTTGAATGTATCCAGTATAGTTATATCTATAAGTGTACAAATGGTAAATAATATTGTGCAGTTAGTGTAGAATTATACAGTAGGTTGATAATAGTTTTGTCAGAATACAGACTACTGACAGCTATATTAGAAATCACACTGATGGTAAAATATTGAGGCATATCAAGGAAAACACAATTATAATTGTCTGAGTGCATATACTGTAAGTATTAATACAAGTTTCCAAGTAGAAACAGATAATTATCAAACAAACCATTTTGTATACAGTATGTGAATGTCAAGGGCTGGAGACAAAGAGAATAATGTTAAAATATTCTGGGGTCAGGGCTGGCAGCAAACAATTAGAACAAGAGCAAGAGAGAATGTTGTCTGCTGTGACGCACTATTAAAATTTAACTTGTATTATTTTTGTGGAACAATATGAAAAATTCCTAAAACTTTGTTAATGGGAGATGTGTGTTGCAGGATGAAAATGACTTAATAAATGGTCACACAATGATTTAATGAGCATGACACTGATGCTTTCCATAAGTAATGGCCTTCTCATCAATCAGATGTGAAACCAATCAAGCATTTGTAGTATACTCTGGAATGATGACAGACATATGTTCCACCACCATTGAGCAGACTTATACAGTTGAGTAACTCTGTTTTGGAAGACTGATGCTGCAATCTTACTGTACAATATCAGGCATTGGTACACAAAATGTAACAGCACACTGGCTTTATGTGATTGTCCAATATCCATAATAATTACTTTATGATGATATAATTTATATTTGTTTATCCACTACCAGTATAATGTCTCTCTTCCCTTATTATGTGTAACCACAAGAACCAGTTATAGTAAATAAAACTGAACTTAGACTTTAGGAAGATTTACCAAAACAAACATTCAATGGAATAATCTGGATGCAATAATTGTGTTTTGTAATGAGGTATAGGTGATATTATAATTCTAATCCTTTATAGAAAGCAACATAAAAAAATAATTATTCATGGTTTTGTTCACATTAAGGGTTCACTTTTTCCAAGATACTGTACAATGTTCAAGCACAATGTAAGGTCATAGACAATATTCATATTATGATGTTGCAGGTGGATAATTTTGGTTCAGTAGTCCATTGCACAGCTCTTTGTCCTCAAAACAAATTACTTTTATGTTTACTTTTTAAATTATTCAGGAGAGAGAATTATTTTGTAATAACAAGGAATCAGTTAAATGTATTAAAGCAGAAATACTAATACTATAAAGTCACAAAGAGCAAAGCAATACAAAAGCTACCAACACAAATGTAATACATTTATAAAATTAATATTAAAGAAATAGATAATACTATTTTTGTTGCTATAATTTGAAAAAGCTTTACAATCAATTCTCAAGGGCAAAACAGGTTGATGATATCATTCCATAATTTTCTACTACTCCCCACAGTATCATCTAAATTACATATTGTGTAGGGATCCACACATTATAAATAATATTGTTTCCTTTCCTGTGTACTCATCTATGCTGATCTAATGGTGAGTTGTGATGTTATATTAAACTTCTGTACAATGTATTGTACAATTTCACTGCAGTATATTTTTATTGTATTTTTTATAATTTATTTCCAAATTGCAAATAACCATTAGTACACATTTTTTTGTCAACTGCATGTTCTTAAAAGTAAGCAAACATTTTTTTCGTCTAACCTTTAAAATAATGCTGCACATAAAATACAAATTCCCCTATTTTTAAAAGTATGTGGTAACATTTAAAAGGTTCTTATTAGTGTTTCAAGGGCTAACAAAAGAAAAAAATTAAAATAAGATGACAATTGTGTTTAAAGATAATTTAATCCAAGTATTTATTTTTCGAGGACACTTCAGGAATCACTTGAACTCTAAAAAACTGATAACACACAATATTTATTTGAATACAAATGTGAATTTGTTTGCAATATAAATGTCAAAATACAATACTTTTGTAAGCAGGAATTAAATCTTTCTACAGTAGTGTTTTTTTAACCAAATTCCGGATCATAGCTATCGAATAGCAAAAAATTCTATTAATGCTACTGTATTTTTACCCAGCACTAACAAAGACAACATAGAAGCACTAACCAACCAGAATAAGCCATTCAAAAAAAATTATAGACAAACCAATTAACCATAAATATACTGTAAGATATAATCAAAAAGTAATAATCAATTATAAAAAATAATATAAGAGTAGTTACAATTTTTTACTAATAAATCTCTATAAAGTGTCATAGGGGAACTTAATGAAACATACGGTATGGTTATTAGTCGATATTAAGAGGGAGGAAATACTGTATGCCAACCAATGAGCTGAATATTGCCATAGTAGTCCTTGTTCTGCAAAAATGTCTCAATTGAGACAAAAAAATAATGAACGACCCATATTATTTAATTTATTGTATAAAAATATTTAGTGCATAATCTTCATTAGGTCAGGATGGAGATATTATTTGGTTGGTAACCATTAGCTTGCACTGAAGAGGGGAATCCACATGGATAGAAGATTTGGAAATAATCTCAACATAGATTTAGTGATTATTATCTTCTAAATATTTTTATACAATAAATAATATGGGTCATTTTTTTTATTTATTTTTTGTCTTAATTAAAAATGTGTACTGTATATTATGCTATGCAAACTGGGGTAAGCAAAGCTCAGCATGAATCCCTTAGTGTACTGTATATATTGTACAGATGTGTCCTCATACACCTTTCCCTTTTTGCTTTATTTCGCATGAAATGCATAGCATGGCTAAGATATTACATCACAAGTAGCGATTGGATGGATTCCAGTTTTTGTCTGCAAAATAATTTGTATAAAGTAGCAGATTAAAGAACCATGTTTTATGGAAAATCGCATGGTGTGGCTAATTTGCAGATTACATTACATGGTTCATTTGGCCATATGGCTAAACTGGGCAAAGGTGTATATGGACACATCAAACCACCTCCTGTCAATGTGTACCTGGAATATGTAATATTTCCTAATTATCCACTGAATTCCAAGGGCCTCTGAGAGAACTCTTATATACAGTATATATATTTTTAAGAAGACTGAGCATGCAGTACAAGCAGGTGCTGACCACACAAAGAATAGCAAAGAACAGATTAATGGATGTACAACGTACAGTAGGTAGGCACACACATGTATTAGTCTATGAAACCTTATGTAGGTAGTTTACATTTAATAGCAATATCTCATTTTTGGAGATCGGATCCCCCTCAAATCATATACTCAAAGTACATTTACTCGCATTGAGTTTCTAGATAAATATAACAAATATTCGGCAATGCTGCAATATTTAAAAGCTTTTTTATACACAGAGTAAAGAAATAGTCATGAGAATGAAATCTGTACTGAGTTTACAATTTTTTTGGCTAGTTTTTATTAAAAAAATGTGTAAAAATATTTTATAGAACAAAAACATGGGCAGCACGGATGGTGTAATGGTTAGCATTACTGCCTCACAGCACTGTGGTCATGGGTTCAGTTCCCTTCATGGCCCTAACTGTTTGGATTTTGTATATTCTCCCCGTGCTTGCATGGGTTTCCTCCGGGTACTCCAGTTTCCTCCCAGAATCCAAAAATATACTGGTAGGTTAATTGGCTTGCAACAAAAAAATTAACCCTAGTGCAAATGTGTGTGCATATACATATGGTAGGGAATATAGGAGGTCATTCCGAGTTGTTCGCTCGCAAGGCGATTTTAGCAGAGTTGCTCACGCTAAGCCGCCGCCTACTGGGAGTGAATCTTAGCATCTTAAAATTGCGAACGAAGTAATCGCAATATTGCGATTACACACCTCGTAGCAGTTTCTGAGTAGCTTCAGACTTACTCGGCATCTGCGATCAGTTCAGTGCTTGTCGTTCCTGGTTTGACGTCACAAACACACCCAGCGTTCGCCCAGACACTCCTCCGTTTCTCCGGCCACTCCTGCGTTTTTTCGGAAACGGTAGTGTTTTTTCCCACACGCCCATAAAACGGCCTGTTTCCGCCCAGTAATACCCATTTCCTGTCAATCACATTACGATCGCCAGAACGATGAAAAAGCCGTGAGTAAAATTACTAAGTGCATAGCAAATTTACTTGGCGCAGTCGCAGTGCGAACATTGCGCATGCGCACTAAGCGGAAAATCGCTGCGATGCGAAGATTTTTACCGAGCGAACAACTCGGAATGAGGGCCATAGATTGTAAGCTCCACTGGGGCAGGGACTGTTGTGAATGGCCAATATTCTCTGTAAAGTGCTGCGGAATATGTGTGCGCTATATAAATAACTGGTAACAAATAAATAAACATGTTAGTTTGAGAAATATGGTAACCAAATATCTAGAAAGCATTACATACTGTATAAAACATAAGTCCCAGTAAACACAATTTAAATACAAAACAAGAAAATGTAGGCAACAAAACAGAAAGACACAGGACACAGACACATGTAGGATACATGGTCACAGCAAACACAGATGTGTAAATGTTAGGAAGGCAGCTCAGGGTGACCAACCAAGACAAAGAGGTATTAATGTTCCTTATATAACTGTTTGAGTGTTTTATTAATGAGGTGGGGGTAGGTAAATATCTTGAATAGTCTAGAAGGAAGATACATTGATATTGAGGTAAGAAAGATGATTAAAAACATGAGGAGTGGGAAAGTGAACCAATGCTGGGGGTATGAAATCACAAAGTTTCAAAAATATGAGAAAAACAAAACAAAGTAGAGGTTAATAGGCAGCTCAATGGGGATGTGTTATTGTAGATACACCATGGATTCCAGACCATGTATTAGGGTTATACTGTGTCATGAAGCAAGCTGGAGATTTTGTTAATAAGAGCCTCCAAAGCTGGAGGTGAAGTTTTCATCCAGTCTTTGATTAAGTGGGTTTTGGTAAATGTGTCTTATAAGCTTATGCAAAGCCTTGTTGATGATGGGTAAAAGTTTATGCAGTAGAATAATGACTGCATCAAATGGAATGTCATTTTCATAATAATAATAATAATAATAATAATAATAATATAATAATAATAATAATAATAATAATAATAATAATAATAATAATAATTATATGATTCCAAAATCCTTTAATTAGTGGATAGTCCCACTTCATATAATATGCAAATAATTCCACATTTGCCCACAATGCCTTCAGCAAAGATCATACTTAAGAGGGTAAATAGCATGAAGTCTTGAAGGGACAATTGCTCTCATTCAGCATGGATTGCAACTGCAAAGCTGCTCGCAGCCATAGCAATGCAAATGCAGTAGGAGGTGTTACACACCTACTTGCTGCATTTGCGATCATAGCACTGTGTCCAGGGTCGCAGTCTGGGATCAAACATCGCAACCATCTGCAAAGGCAAGCTGAGTCAGCCTCAGTTTACTCAGGCTGGCCATCGCAGGGCAGTCTTGCGAGACCAAGGAAACTGCATCTCATGATGCAGTTCTTGTCCTTGCCACTCCAGGAAAAAGTTTCTGGCAATGCTGGTCACCCCGCCACCATCCTTCACCCCGAATGCCTCTGCCTGTCAATCAGGCAGAGGTGTTCCCAATACTGTGATGTGATCGAAGGGCCCATTCTGCACGTGCACAGAACGGGTCCTGCGCATGTGTAGTTTCCCAATTATATCGGGAAACTGCGCTGCGGATCACATAAGCGATCCATACTGAAAATCCCCCAATGTACCATCTGTATAGACCTTTCATAGATTTTCTTTATGACTACATAGAAAAGCAATGAAAGAATTTTGACCGTGACCATTTAAAAAAAATTATATCTTCAGAAGGGGCTGCATGAACTGTTATGCTGTAGTAAGGAGATGGCCACCTGTCTTTCGGAATTGAAAGTATGCAGTCTATAAAAGTTAATGAGTTTTCTTTTTTATTTCACAAATTCGTTATATAGTCCATAAAAAAATTAATTTAATATAAAACATCCTAATACCGGTATGCAACCATATAGGACATTTTAAGACATAACTCACATTGAACATTTAACATAAAAACATATATATCTCTTATTTGGTAGTAGGATACACTACAAATTAGCAGTTTACTCCCAGACCACCTAGATTAATTATTTTCCAACTTTCCAATAATAATGGTTTCTTAGAAGGAATTGCCTCTTGTTATTCTGATCCCCCACTGGGATAAGTACCCCAAGTCATTTGGTTATAACCACCAATAAATGTAATTGTCCAGGTATCATTTACCTCAACTTCCTCAGTGTATGTCCTGTATGGAGTCCGGGTCAGTAAAAATAGGTCTGCCAGCAGACTCTTACTCCTATTGACGCATTTCACCCCTATAAGGGGCTTCCTCAGGATAAATGATGTTTTTTTTTCTTTTGCCCCAGATCTCCAGTTTATAATCTATGCTGTCCATGCTGGTAAACGGGTGCCAACTTCCGGTCCGGTCCCAAGGGCCACTACTCTATGCTTATTCTCCTTGATTTCTCTGTGGCATTTGACACTGTGAATCAAAATCGCCTCCTGCAAGTCCTTCATTCCATTGGTCTGCGTGGTACTGCACTCTCCTGGCTGTCCTCCTACCTACCTGACTTGTCCTTCTCTGTATCCTCTCACGACTCCATACCCCCCACACTTCCTCTAGCTAGTAGGTGTCCCCAAGGTTCTGTTTTTGGACCTCTCCTTTTTTTATACATCCTCTTAAGGTGAGCTCATTAGCTCTTTTGACTTCTAATGTCATCTCTTTGCTGATGATTTTGAAACCTATCTTTGCTCCCCTGACCTCTCTCCTCACTCGTATCTCCAACTGTTACACTGCTATCTCTTCTTGGATGTCCCAGTGCTATCTTAAACTTAACATATCTGAGTCTGAGCTGATCATCTTCCCATCCTTCTGCATATCCTCACCTCACACAATTTCATTATCTATTGATGGCATAACTATTTCCTATAGTCTCCAAGTACAGATGCATCCCTTTATATTGTTGCCACAATGTGTATGCATAGGCACACAGATCATGGAAATGCTGTAACCTACTAGGCTGCATACACTGGCAAATGCAGTTTTCCCTTCATTCAGTATGTATGGATTGCAGGTGAGCATGTATGCATGCCTGTGGAATCTCGTGAGTCACATGCTGTTATAAGTATGCATTGCAGCAAAGATATAAGTGGACACATCTGTATGCTGTCTTCGTGATATACTTGATTCCTCCCTCTCCTTCAAACCACACATTCAGTACCTCTCACAGTCCTGCTATTTCTGTCTCAACAATATTTCCAGGATTAGACCTTGCTCACTCTGGAGGCTGCTAAGACCCTCATCCACACACTGGTCATCTCCAGATAGGGATACTGTAATTTTCTCTTATCTGGCCTCCCTTACTACCACCTCTCTCCACTTATATCTATCCTTAATACTGTTGCCTGGATCATCTTCCACTCAAAATGTACTATGTCCACCTCTCCTTTCTTGCAAGCCCTACACTGTCTCAACTTCAGAATACAATTCAGGCTTTCCAAAAAGCCATCACCCATTCCTCTCCCATGCACAAAGCTGGCCATATTTCCCTTTAACTTGCACCTGCCCTCTTCACAAATGTATGTCACCACTCCTGCCAACAGATTACTTACCATATTTTCCTGTCTCCAACATATTGGCTGTGGTGCTCCCTACCTCTGGAATTCTTTACCTCTTCCTATCAAACTCTCCACCATTCTACAAAACTACAATTGGGCTTACCCATTTCTTCATCAAACCCATTTGTCTCTCATCCAAACCCTCTGCTTCATGCTCACTTCTACCCCATCTGTGCCAACCCTGTCTGTTTGCCACTCCCCTTCAGATTGTAAGTTCTTACTAGACTATTTTCTACTCCATACTCCCACCACCCTCTGTTGCTTTTTTCAGTGTTATGTCCCCTTATGCAGCAATGTTTGTATACTGTACCATGCACTTATCCTACATTTTCTTGTAATCGTTGTTTTCTTGTTTGCTCATTTTTTATTTACATAATTTTTTTTAGGCACTGCGGAACCCTTGTTGTTCCACATAAATAAATAATAATACAATAATAATCTTGAAAATCACAGAATGTTGATGATAGTAAGCCAAGTGAAAAGAGTTTGGGAAACAAAATAATTTGGGATATGAGGGTGCATCCAAATAGGAGGAAGTGGAGAATGGTACTTTGTGAGATGGTGCTGTTTGTTTCCCTTATCCCAGACCTTCAGGGTAAATTGAACAGAAAGTATGATCTGTGCCAAGGCCTACCTGAATGATCAAGGAAACCAGTGCAGGAACAAACACAAAAGAGGTGTCTTTCACACCACAACTCCCGGCGCAATTAAACCAATTCTGTTCAATTGAACTTCAGCTGCACACATTAAAAAGGATTAGCTAAATCCTCAGAAGAATTTAAACAAAAAAGAGGGAACAATGGTGCGCTTGAATTAGAATATAAAATTATATAATATAATGAGTGTCTGCCTTTACTCACTGCTGCAATCAGTAAACAAAGAGTCTGCTTTAATTTAAATACAACCTTTTACTCCAATTAAATGACAAACATATATACATAAAACTTTAAAAATCAAAATTAAAAGATCAGTATGTTCCACACACTCTAGTAGGAGACAGATAGCATCCTTTGGCACTATAAAGGATTAGCAGCAACAGTGTAATTATACCATTAGTAGCAACATTGTATTCATATGACACTAAACAGACCCATCCAATCTGTTACATCCAAATGTGCCACATCAAAATGTGTCAAGACTGTATCAACTGCCAACAAATTGTATCACAAGTCTCTCAAATCCTTTTGCTACTGGCGTCCCAGTGCAGAGGAATGCTGCTGTATTCTTACCCGAACCTGTGGGAATATCCGGTAATACGATGCAAGCACCCAGAGAGATACACGTCCTTTGCAGCTTCCAGACACAGCGCCTACCGCCGGTATATATAGTTGTTAATTTCAGTCCTGGCGGGCGAGTGAATTTGTATTGCTCCAAATTGCCGCTTGCAGTGTAACCGCTAGAGATAGCACACTCTCAGTTCTGGCGAGCGGATAGAGGGAGCTCCGGTCAGCGTCTCAGGTGGAACCGCTGGAGACAGCACTTGTATGGATACTTCCATCAGTGTGTGGATACAGACAGGGAGATGACGTCAACGCGTTTCGTCCCGTCACAGCCCAGGACTTCCTCAAGACTATACAGTCTTGACACATTTTGATGTGATACACTTGGATGTAACAGATTGGATTGGTCTGTTTAGTGTCATATGAATACAATGTTGCTACTAATGGTATAATTACACTGTTGCTGCTAATCCTTTACAGTGCCAAAGGATATTATCTGTCTCCTGCTAGAGTGTGTGGAACATACTGATCTTTTGATTTTGATTTTTAAAGTTTTATGTATATATGTTTGTCATTTAATTGGAGTAAAAGGTTGTATTTAAATTAAAGCAGACTCTTTGTTTACTGATTGCAGCAGTGAGAAAAGGCAGACACTCATTATATTATATAATTTTATATTCTAATTCAAGCGCACCATTGTTCCCTCTTTTTTTGTTTAAAAACCAGTGCAGGAAGCCTACACCAAGACCAGTCACTAACATTTCTTTAATGGCAACCCATATTTTATTTTCCATGCTTACAAACAGGAGAGGGTGTGACTAAGTTTTACAGCTTGTTAATATGTCTCATGTAATAATTATGGGTCAGCAAAGTCCTCCAGTGGTTGATGTTTTGGCTATATCATACAAGATCTCTTATTTCTTGGTTTTCAACCATTCCATATAAACACTACACAGATTAACTGTACATCCTGAGATAAGAGGCATGCATCTGGACTGGGTGTACTTGGAATGGGTAAAGCAGCTTTGGCAGAATATAAATTTTAAGCCCAAAAAATCAGGTCATATTTAATTAATTTCAAAAAGATGTTTTAATTAGACAAAACAGCTAGTCAGAATATTTAGTGATCTGGCTCCTATTGAATTTTCACTGGTCTCCATTCAAAGTAAAATTGAACCTAAAGTACACTAATAAAAAAAAACAGAAGGGAGGTGAAATTCCAGTGTTTCAGATTTAGAATGGTACATTTTGTAAGGTGATAGGAAGCCAAAAGTATCCAGGTTTAAAAAAAACATTAGGAAGTGACATTTGTTGAGAAGATTAACTTTGTCAACTTAAAGTGAAATACTGTATTACAACCTTTTATTTGGAATACAGTATATTTGACATTCAAATCCATGCAAATTATGGCAGTCAGGAGTTTGTGTTTTTAACGTATAAAGTAAAGGGTATATTGTGCAGTCATATTTAGTACAATTTCTTAAGATGAATGCAGGCGAATCAAACAATTTGTCAACACAGAGGGTCTGGAATGTAGGCCCAAGAAAGTTGATGCCAAGAAGGCCCAAAAACGTTCCTGGCATTGAATGCCAGCACTTCTTATGGATTTTCTATGTTTTGCAAATACGAGCTATAATGTCTATGGTCCTCCTAAATGTGTCCAAATATTGTCTAATGGGTGAGTTTCACATATTTTTAATAAGCTACATAGGCATACTCTATTTGTTGCTAGAAACTATGTAAATCTGCTATTCTGATAAATACTAAAATTATTATAAAATGTAATGCAGATACAGATGCATGCTCATATATCTACCCTCAATACGTCATGCAACTCGAGATGCCTAGCGTGAGTGAGCATCAGGTAATGTGCAACTCTGCTAATTTCTAATTTTTTCCCAAAAAAACGCATCTTAGTCACAACACAATGCAGCTAGCATGCAAGAGGAGAATGTGCTGATATATGCCACTTGTATACCTGTGTGTGACTGAGTCTGTATACAAAGAAGAACAGAACTTGCATTTAAAAAAAAGCTGCAAGTGCTACTTTGTAGCACTTTGTACACATGTTTAGAGACTCGGTCGCACACAGATATACAAGTTTTATATATCAAATTTAACAGCAGAGTCTCCTTGTGCATAATAATTTAATTGCATTGCAACTAAGATGCATTTTTGGCACAAAAAATAGCATAAAAGATGTCAGATGCTAGACAAGTTTCATGCAACCTGGTGTGCCAAGAGGAGCAGTTTGGTATGACTGCAGGAAAGATGTATGAGGAGTAACAACGAGCATTAATATATACTGTATGGAATTTAAGATATCTGGAAATATTAAACAGAAAGTATGATCTGTGCAAAGGCCTACCTGAATGATCAAAGAAACCAAGGATTTCCATGCCAAGGGATACATATAATATCTCTGGATACCAGGAATGAGGTGGCACGGAATTACTAACATGCAAAAGTGGTTTTATCCTTCATTTCAATGTTTCAAGACCCCACGGGTCTTTTCATCAGGATGTGTTTGCATTCCACACCCTGCTACATGAAAAAAAAAATATATATATATATATATCTGTTTGTGGATAGTCCGGCACTCCCTCTTATTGGCAAACAATGCCCAGGTGCCCTCTGTGGCATAAAGGTATAGCAAAGAATTAACAGTGGCACTCAGGGTCTTCCGCAACAAAAACTGTAATGAACAAGTCACAAAAACCGACGTTTCGAGCCACAAAGCCCCTTTTTCAAGGTGTGAACAGCGGATAATAAAAGTGCTTACCTTAATTCTAAAAGAGAAACCCACCATTGTGTAAGGAATGCCCTCGGCTCCACTGTCTCCATTGGGTCCCATTACTTCCGGGTCCTCCGGCGTATGATGTCACTCGTTACTGATGCCAGATCGCCATGGTAGCGCCCGGCGCTGGTTGCCATGTGTGGGCTGGGGCTAAGGAATGTGAAGAGGGACAAATCTATTACAGAACCCTTCACCCTTAGTTAGATCTTAAATTACATATAGCTAAATTAAGGAATTACACAATAATATATCTGTATGTTGCTGGCTTGGACACTTATGTCTAGGGGGTTATTAGAGGACAAGGGCCTTATAATACGCCCAAAGGTATCACCATTACGGTAAATGTGTATCCATTCTTGCTTACATCAATAAAAGCTTGTTCAATACAGTTTTTGTCACGGAAGATGGGGATATATACAGCTTCAGTGAGGAAGATGCTGAACGCCTATTGTTTAGAGAGGGCCTCCAACTGGCTGAGTCACAACTCGATGTGCAGGAAATTTTCCAGCAACTCTTAAAGCTAAAGAAAAAAGAAACAGACTACCTCCTGCATGAAGTGTTGTTTTCAGACTACCACAGAGAGCACATAATCCCCAGAGGATTTAGGGTAAACATTTTTCCTACTCTGGGTAGATACAATCCAGAGTTTGAAAAAAATGGATAGGGATACTGAATAAATGTAGTATGGACTTGATCCTTTTGGTGGTGGAGGAAGTGGGTCTAGAATTGAAACAAACGAGGGAGAAATTAGAGGCCTATGAGAAAATCAACCTACCAATTCTTCAACAGGATAACTCCCAGGATTGGTTAAACAAATTACACAACCAATGTGAAGTATACCGGAAGGAGTTAATCAAATTTAAAATAAATAAGCACCAAACTGTTCAGGCTGATTATGACGACAATAGAGTATACAAATGGCTGATGGGAGGTGAACAACAGAACACAGGCCCCTGAAACCCCCGCTTCAACCCAACCTGGAGAAAAAGAAGGGAAGGGAGATCCATAAGGAAGATGTCCTCCATGAGCGATAGCGAATTCACCAACATGGACTCGGAGGACTCCCAAGGGGCATCTGCTGTCCCTTTAGGATTGAACCAGGTCACTCCAACAGAGGACCATCTAAAAGAGCGCCCTCCCACAGTGGGGCCCAAAACAAGAGGCAACAGAAAAGTATCAGACAAGAAGAAAATTGTATATTTAACCTCTCCTCCAGGACATTTAGTGATATTGAATTGTCTGTGCTAAACAAAGGCTTAACATTTGTACCAACGAATCCCCACGATGAACTCACATGGAAAATTGATTTACATAAACTCTCACGCAAACTGCATCTACAAGAACATTTCCAACACTCCCCAGATCAAGCTACAACAAATATTTTCATGGATTTTATAGCTAATAGATCCCGTTCCAACTTTGACCCACCTTATTCAAACCCCTCCATCAAAATGTTTACGTGACTACTCAATGCATCTATTACGAAATATACTAAAGTGGCAAGTGGCATACGTTACAAACTGATGAGAGCCCTTAACCACTTGCCTGTCATGGTCGCATCAGATGCGACCATACCAGCAAGTGTCTTATCTGACCTGGTCGCACAGGATGCGACCAGTCAGATGAGCAGTGTTAGCAGTGGCAGAGAAGGGAAACTTCCCTCCGCTGCTGCTCTCAGAGGGACTGGAAGGTCCCTCTGACTCCCTGCACCCTCCCCTCAGTGTTGACGCACTGCCAATCATTGCTGATCGGTCAGCATGGCAGCCGCAGGGAAAATGTGAAACAACCACCCCAAGCCACCCCCAGACCCCCCCCCCTGTGTACCTGGCAGCTGTCTTTGGGGTAAAAAGTAACATTGCGATGGTTGCGTTGTTACCAATGTTCCAATGTTACCTATCTTCCCAACTGATGCTCTGATGTTTGAGGGTTTTTTTATGCAAAAAAAAAATCTTTTTTTTTAACTAAACTCATGTTCTTAACCTAATTCACTTATAAAAAAATGACAATTTCAGAGTGTTTCTTTGGGAAACAAATCATCAGATAAGTGGTTAAATATCTGAGCAACTGCCGGGATCTAAAATTCCGGTCAGCGGATAAAGGGGGCGGTATAGTCATCCAAAATTTGTATGACTATATGGATGAGATCAATAAACAACTGGCAGAAGAGAATACTTACAGTCGACTCAGTGGAGACCCAAAAGAAAAGTACAAAAGGGAACTGGACACAATACTTTTGAAAGCTAAGAATGAAGGTAAACTGACAGATAAGGTCTACAAGGCCCTTATACAAATATCCCCAGTGGTCCCTATTCTGTTCACCACTCCAAAAATCCATAAAAACCAAGAAAGACCCCCAGGACACCCCATAATATCTGCAAGAGATTCTCTATACCAACCAATCTCCCAACTTTTAGACACAATTATGCAACCTCTAGTGGTTAAACAACCAACTTTTTATGAAAAATATGACCAACTTCCTTAATTCCTTCAATAACATCCCAAACATCCCGTCAGGGACACTACTATGCGTGAAGGACGTCTGTAACCTCTACACCAGCATCTCCCACCAAGGAGGTTTGGAGGCAATGAGCAAATTTCTATGCAAGGAAGGAATGCAGCACATGGGTCATCAGATTTTCCCTTAAAGTACTGGAGCTTACGCTCACACTTAATTACTTTTTTATTTAATGTATTATTCTATGAACAATTCACTGGATGTGCAACGGGAAGTAATGTGGCGCCTTCCTATGCCAATATGTTTATGTTCCATGAGGAATTCAACCTATTCTTTAAAGACCCGAAGATTAAAGATCATATATTGATGTATTCTAGATTTTTCGAAGACGTAATTATGCTGTGGACAGGAGGGGAGGATGGATTCAATCAGCTAATGCAAAACATCAATGAGAAGCCGCCCCCAATCAAATTCACTTACCAAAGCAGTGATCGTTCCAACCACTAACTTGATGTACGAATCACTTTAAAATACAATTCACTTTCAACTAGTGTTTATCCAAGCAAATGGATAAGAACTCGTTTCCGAGAGATAATAGCCACCATCCTAAGGCCCTTACCAGAGGCCTACCAAAATCAAAGATGATAAGAACAGCCAGAATCAACAGTGACCGTGATCAATTAGATAGTGATTTGGATGCAGTCATTTCAAGATTCCTCTCACGGGGGTACAATATGGAGCTCTAAATGAAACAAAAAGCAGAGGTCCTGGCCAATGATAGGCAAATGTTTTTACAATCTCGGGATAAACACACAGACCAACAAATAATTCCCTGGAAGAACAAGATCTCTACCTCCAGTGCAGTAATCCAACGTGCCACAAGGGTGCTATTGCCAATTATTGCCACCGATAAGAATTTACTGGGTCTTAACAAGAAGAGACCTGTGGCATGTTTTATGCGGGCAAGAATTATCAAGGACTCTATAGTCCTTACAGACATCACCAAATTTAATGTCCAACATCCAACAATGTTTATGTCTAAAACCCCTAGTTCCTACAAATGCCTAGGGTGTACAAACTGTTCTAACATGATAATGGGACACACGATCAAATATCTTCATATGGGACAAGCAATTAAAATAAGACATGTCCTTACGTGCACTTCAAAATACATTATCTATCTAATTGTTTGCCCTTTTGTTAAGGGCTATGTTGGAATACTACAAGAACAATGAGAGAACACATGGCACTACACCGATCATCTATCAAACAAGCACTGTTAGGCAAAACTTCGGAACAACCTGTCACTAGGCAATTTGCCGAGAAGGAAAACCGCTGGCCAGTTTGCCTCATATCGTAATAGACCACATTCTGGAATCACGTAGAGGGGCAATATGAACAATAAATTGCTCCAATTAGAGGCTAGATCAGAGGTTCCCAAACACGGTCCTCAAGGCACCCCAACAGTCCAGGATTTAGGTATATCCATGGCTCAGCACAGATGGTTAAATCAAATTGACTGAGCTGCTAATTAAGTCACCTGTGGCAATGCATGGATACATTTAAAACCTGGACAATTGGGGCTACTTGAGGACCGCGTTTGGGAACCTCTGGGCTAGATGTATCTTCAGATTGAACACTGCAAGCCCAGATGGACTGAATGAGAAAATGTCATAGAACATATTCAACTAATTGGCATCACGGTTGAGCACAGCACCGTTAAACCTTCTATAGACGTGAAATAGGGGACAATAAGTACCATTGTGTAACTCCAGTCTTTTTTTGTCTTTTTTTCTCTGTTCTTTCTTTACTTTGATTTATTTTATCCACTTAGGTATGGTAAGCCTTGTATAATATGTATTTAAATGTAATTTAGTCAACACACTTGGATTCATACAATAGCACTCCCTAGTGGAATACCTGTACCTTTCCTGACTAGTTAGTCTCTGATCACATATTTGCTTGCAATGCATTCTGTATGGAACATAGCTTGCTCACTAGACCACATGTTTCAGCCATATACACATTGGTGGATCATGGTTATATAGTCACCACATCCAAACCAGGCTGTCCTTTTTCATCTAGCGAACTCTCCATGGAATAGGCCAGGTATTCCCTATTGTTATTGACCATATGAGTACTTTATTGAAATATACTAAAGTGTATTGAATTTTACTAAACTCTAATAGGACTCTATATTTATAACTTCGGGAGCATATGACCCCATATGGTACTCCATTGAAAAACTGTGTATAGCCCGTTAGCTGCATTGGTTCCCATACTTGGAGTGCATGACATAATAAGTAATAGTAGTAAATTTTGCTTTTATTGATGTAAGCAAGAATGGATACACATTTACTGTAATAGTGATACTTTTGGGCATAATATAAGACCCTTGTCCTCTAAACACCACCCTAGACATAAGCGTCCAAGCCAGCAACATACAGATATATTATTGTGTAATTGCTTAAGTTAGCTATATGTGTGAGATCATACGCCAGAGGACCCGGAAGTAACGGCACCCCGACAGAGATGGTGGAGCCGAGGGTATTCCTTACACAATGGTGGACTTCTCTTTTAGATTTAAGGTAAGCACTTTTATTATCCACTGTTCACACCTTTAAAAAGGGGCTTTGTGCCTCGAAACATCGTTTTTTGTGACTTGTTCAATATAGTTTTTGTTACGGAAGACCCTGATTGTCGCTGTTAATTCTTTGCTATATATATATATATATATATATATATATACACTGCTCAAAAAAATAAAGGGAACACTTAAACAACACAATGTAACTCCAAGTCAATCACACTTCTGTGAAATCAAACTGTCCACTTAGGAAGCAACACTGAATGACAATCAATTTCACATGCTGTTGTGCAACAGGTGGAAATTATTAGCAAGACACCCCAATAAAGGAGTTGTTTTGCAGGTGGTGACCACAGACCACTTCTCAGCTCCTATGCTTTCTGGCTGATGTTTTGGTCACTTTCGAAAGCTGGCGGTGCTTTCACTCTAGTGGTAGCATGAGATGGAGTCTACAACCCACACAAGTGGCTCAGGTAGTGCAGCTCATCCAGGATGGCACATCAATGCGAGCTGTGGCAAGAAGGTTTTCTGTGTCTGTCAGCATAGTGTCCAGAGCATGGAGGCGCTACCAGGAGACAGGCCAGTACATCTGGAGATGTGGAGGAGGCCGTAGGAGGGCAACAACCCAGCAGCAGGACCGCTACCCCCACCTTTGTGCAAGGAGGAACAGGAGGAGCACTGCCAGAGCCCTGCAAAATGACCTCCAGCAAGCCACAAATGTGCATGTGTCTACTCAAACGATCAGAAATAGACTCCATGAGGGTGGTATGAGGGCCCGACGTCCACAGGTGTGCTTACACCCCAACACCATGCAGGACGTTTGGCATTTGCCAGAGAACACCAAGATTGGCAAATTCGCCACTGGCGCCCTGTACTCTTCACAGATGAAAGCAGGTTCTCAGTGAGCACATGTGACAGACGTGACAAAGTCTGGAGATGCCAAGGAGAACGTTCTGCTGCCTGCAACATCCTCCAGCATGACTGGTTTGGCAGTGGGTCAGTAATGGTGTGGGGTGGCATTTCTTTGGGGGGCCGCACAGCCCTCCATGTGCTCACCAGAGGTAGCCTGACTGCCATTAGGTACCGAGATGAGATCCTCAGACCCCTTGTGAGACCATATGCTGGTGTGGTTGGCCCTGGGTTCCTCCTAATGCAAGACAATGCTAGACCTCATGTGGCTGGAGTGTGTCAGCAGTTCCTGCAAGACGAAGGCATTGATGCTATGGACTGGCCCGCCCATTCCCCAGACCTGAATCCAATTGAGCACATCTGGGACATCATGTCTCGCTCCATCCACCACAGACTGTCCAGGAGTTGACGGATGCTTTAGTCCAGGTCTGGAAGGAGATCCATCAGGAGACCATCCGCCACCTCATCAGGAGCATGCCCAGGCATTGTAGGGAGGTCATACAAGCACGTGGAGGCCACACGGACTACTGAGCCTCATTTTGACTTGTTTTAAGGACATTACATCAAATTTGGATCAGCCTGTAGTGTTTTTCCACATTAATTTTGAGTGTGACTCCAAATCCAGACCTCCATGGGTTAATAAATTTGATTTCCATTGATAATTTTTGTGTGATTTTGTTGTCAGCACATTCAACTATGTAAAGAACAAAGTATTTAAGAAGAATATTTCATTCATTCAGATCTAGGAAGTGTTATTTTAGTGTTCCCTTTATTTTTTTGAGCAGTGTGTATATATATATATATATATATATATATATATATATACATATATAAAATACACCGGTAGGTGCGGCACTCAAGCTGATTGTTCAATGACGTTTCAAGCACATTTGTTCAGTTGTATCAATGTTTCAATATTTTGTTCATATTGTCATCAGGATATATCAGAGACATTCTTACAACTCCTTGTAAGTTTTCACCTCATGTGCAGATCAGCATGTGGGTTGGGAATACACATCCTCCCCTCAGCTGAATCATTCATCAATCTAAGAAATGTCAGCTGTGAAAATAACCAAAATGCTTACACCAAATACATTTAAAATACAAGAAAATACTGTGGAAACAGGTACATCTACATAAAATCGATATAACAGTATAACTAGCATATCAAATGATCTATAATGAGAATACGCTATGCACTCATTCAGGCCATTCGGATGTAAAGTATTTAGGCGATTTATCCATCGCTCTACACATTTCAATAATTGAATAGTGCGATCACCCCCTCTGGCTTTGCGGGGGACAGTGTCAATCATTCTGTACTTTAAACTAGCTAAAGAGTGTCTACATTCTGCAAAGTGCCTAGCAACTGGTTGGTTGCTGGTACCTGTCGTGATGGATGCTCATAATGCATCCCGGTGATTGCCCATTTGTTCCTTGAATTTTGATTCTATCTTTCCTATATAGGATTTACCTCAAGGGAAAAGCAACTGATAAACCACAAACGTGGAATTACATGTAAAATAATGACGGATTTTAAATGGATGACCTGTGTAGGGGTGATAAAAAGTGTCACCTGTTAGCAGATATTGGCACGTGACACAAGTACACTTAGAGCAACCAACTCTGGTATTGCTTAGAAAAGTGCTTTTTTGAGGTGTAGTTTTAAGCACCTCAGTTTTTACAAGCATATCACTCAAATTCCTTCCATGGGAATAACAGGACATTAATTCGTACTGATCCAAATTCAATTTGGAATCAGACTTAACAATGGTCCATACATGTTTTGCAGTACTCTTCACTAAGGATGAATGTTTATTATATTTATTCACCCAAGTCAACCTCTTTCCTGCTTTGGAATCCGTCAGTGATTTATTCAATAATGAAATTATATCAATAGATAGCACCTTGTTCTTACTTTGTGCCAGTATTTGTATATTGTAGCCCCTAGACAAAAATTTATCTATCAAAGAGTTAATTTGTTGCTCAGCTACTTGCTTCTGACTTTTGATATGATGGATCCTTATCATCTGGGAGTATGGCAAGCCCCTAATGAGTGATTTAGGATGATAACTCTGCACTTTTAATAACGTGTTTCTATCTGTTACTTTAGTGTAAACACTAGTATGTAGCTTCTGGTTATTAACTGTTACATAAACATCAAGAAAATTCATGGATGATTGACTGTAATTAAAGGTGAATTTTATGGGCTTATCAGACACAGTATGTAACTCTAGAAATTTTACTAAGATCTCAATGTCACCCTGCCAAATTAAGAACAGAACATCAATAAAATGACTAAACGAGCAGATGTGAGACACAATAGATTCATCAGAAAAAAATAGTTGTTGTTCAATCATGAACATTACTATATTTGCGTATGCCTGGGTCATGTAGCTGCCCATCGCACATACCATTATCTGAATTAAAAAAAAATCACCGTTATACATGAATAAATTGTTATCCAGAATTAACTCAAATATAAAAATGATTATATCTATTTTATCCACAGACAGCTCCCTTTTACTGATCAAAAATCACATTTCTGCCTGCAATCCAAATTCATGGGGAATGGAAGTGTATAAATTAATAACATCAATTCCCACTAACCAACAGTCAGGAGATACACAAGGAGTTTCAAGCAATCTATTCAAACATGCCGTAGTATCCAATAGGAGAGTGTACTCTTTTTGTATTAATGGCTGCCGGATCACGTCCAAATAAGTTGCCAGAGATTCATCCAAATAAGTGGCCAGAGGTTGAAGAAGTGATCCTCGAGCTGATCCAATTGGCCTACCTGGAGGGGGATTTAACCCCTTATGCATTTTAGGGATTGCCTAGAAAATGGGGATTACATGTGTAACAGGAATTAGATCAGATTTAACTTCTTCAGTTTCAAGACCCACATCCACGGCCAAAAGTAAAATTTCTGATAGCTGTTTATTACATCTTTTGGATGGGTCAGCTGGTAACTTGCGATAAACCAGAGGGTCTAATAATTGCCTCAGGGCTTCTTTATGATAGTCCTAAAAGTCCTGTAGGACAATAGCGCCCCCTTTGTCCGCTTGTCGTATTATCAGTTCTTTATTTTGAGAGAGAAATTTTAAAGCTGAATGTTTGTTTGGAGTTAAATTAGGATAAACCAGTTTGCTTGATTTCAAAGAAGTGTGTACGATATCATCCACAGCTCTAATGTAGATTTTTATACTTGCATTCTGCGTCATCGGATCAAATTTAGAGCATGGTTGAAACTTCTTTAATTGAGCTGGAATATGATTGTTGAAGTTACTGTTAGCTCCACAAAAATTCCTTCAACCTGAGGCTTCTTGCTAGATCATTTTTCTCAATTCCCCATTCAAATTCATCAAAACCAGTAGTAGGTATAAAAGATAAACCTTTCGATAAAAGGCTATATTCTCCCTGAGATAATTCATAACTGGAAAGACTGAAGATTAAGTCTTTCTCGACAAAGGAGGATGCCCTGCACGGTGTCTGCCTCTTGTACTGTTGTCCTCTGCACGTGAATTTCCTCTTATGCTGTCTGTGTTGTCCTTTTTTGGACCCCCAGAGGTTCCTAAAGGGTCAGAGGGCTAAATGTAACATTCAGTTTCACTATTAGAACTCATGTTGTCTTGAGAAGAGTTTATATTAAATCGTGAAGCAGGTGGGCGATTCCGACGTATATCATGTATGTAGAATGGGCGTTTTGAATTAACTGATGAATTGCCTGAAAACCATTTGTATACATTGTGTCTCTCTTAATTCACTTCTACCTTTACTAATTTTTCCTTCTTAAATTGCAGTAGCTCCTTTTTGTACACAGATAACTGTTCATTTAGGCGGTCCTTCCAATTTACACTATTGTCAGTAGACAAAACAGGTAGGTGAATTGATTCAAATTGTGCTATTTTATCCTTTATCATTTGCAGTTCTTTCATGGAGTGTTCTATTACCAACACCATTAAATCAAATGAGCAACAGTTTAAAATACCCACCCAGCATTTACAGAACTGAAGATCATGGCTCCCAATTGTTGGGCAGTTACGCACTCCGAAGCCATGGGGAATCTTTTTAGATTTGAAATAGTCACTCAAAGATAAACCATGAAGAAAAGAGTCTATCTTTTTAATTGTGTTTCATCTTATTGAAATTTCTATGCTGTTTTTACAAGTGACAGCATATTGTTTTTAAGCTACAAATAACTGTGGTTATATGAGCGGAACATTACATTGATTGTTATTGCGTATTGAACCAACTTACTGCAACAAGCACTATTGCACCTCCCTGTGCTGTTTGTGAGACTGTGTTGTTTTTTTCTGTACTTTTGCAAAAGGAATATTATGGCGGAGTCTTTGGAAGAAGGTGAGTCAGCTCTCACTCAACTGAATTTTCCTATTGGAGATACCTACAACTTTTCTGAAGCTGAGATTGAATCAATTTTGTATAACATGGGGTTAAATGATGAGGTGGAATCCTCAACACCTGAGATTGTTTAAAGAGATCTACTGCGGCTAAAGAAAAAGGAGACAAACTTCTTTCTTCACGGTTTATCTTTTAGTGACTATTTCAAATCTAAAAAGATTCCCCATGGCTGCAGAGTGCATAACTGCCCGACAATTGGTCACCATGATCCCCAGTTCTGTAAATGCTGGGTGGGTATTTTAAACCGTTGCTCATTTCATTTAATGGTGTTGGTAATAGAACACTCCACGAAAGAACTGCAAATGATAAAGGATAAAATAGCACAATTTGAATCAATTCACCTACCTGTTTTGTCTACTGACAGTAGTGTAAATTGGATGGACCGCCTAAAGCAACAGTTATTGGTGTACAAAAAGGAGCTACTGCAATTTAAGAAGGAAAAACTAGTAAAGGTAGAAGTGGATTATGAGAAACACAATGTATACAAATGGCTTTCAGGTAATTCATCAGTTATTTCAAAATGCCCATTCTTCAGATGTGATGTACGCCGGATTCGCCCACCTGCTTCATGATTTAATACATACTCTTCACAAGACAACATGAGTTCTAATAGTGAAAGTGAATGTTACACCCAGACCTCTGACCCTTCAGGAACCTCTGGGGGTCCAAAAAAGGGCAACACAGGCAGAATAAGAGGAAATTCACGTACAGAGGACAACAGTACAAGAGGCAGACGTCGTGCAGGGTGTCCACCATTGTTGAGAAAGACTTAATCTTTATCTTCAATCTTTCCAGTTATGAATTATCTCAGGGAGAATATAGCCTTTTATCGAAAGGATTATCTTTTATACCTACCACTGGTTTTGATGAATTCGAATGAGGCATTGAGAAAAATGATTAAAGAAGTTTCAACCACGCTCTAAATTTGATCCGATGTCACAGAATGCAAGTATAAAAACCTACATTAGAGCTTTGGATGATATCATACACACTTCTTTGCAATCAAGCACACCGGTTCATACTAATTTAACACCAAACAAACATTCAGCTTTAAAATCTCTCAAAATAAAGAATTTATAATACGACAAGCGGACAAAGGGGGTGCTATCGTCCTACAGGACTTTTAAGACTATCATAAAGAAGCCCCGAGGCAATTATTAGACCCTCTAGTTTATCGCAAGTTACCAGCAGACCCATCCAAAATATGTAATAAACAGCTATCAGAAATTTTACTTTTGGACATGGATGTGGGTCTTATTACTGAGGAAGTTAAATCTGATCTAATTCCTGTTACACTTGTAATCCCCATTTTCTATACAATCCCTAAAATGCATATGTGGTTAATTCCCCCTCCAGGTAGGCCAATTGTATCAGCTCGAGGATCACTTCTTTAACCTCTGGCCACTTATTTGTACGCGATCCTGCAGCCAGTAATTCAAAAAGAGAACACTCTCCTATCGGACACTACGGCATTTTTAAATAGATTGCTTGAAACCCCTTGTGTATCTCCGGACTGTTGGTAAGTGGGAATTGATGTTATTAATTTATACACTTCCATTCCCCATGAATTTGGATTGCAGGGAGAAGCGCAATTTTTGATCAGTAAAAGTGTGGGGTCTGTGGATAAAATAGATGTCATCATTTTTATGTTTGAGTTAATTTTGGATAACAATTTTTTCATGTATAATGGTGTTTTTTTTTATTCAGATAAAGAGATATGCATTGGGCACTTACATGGCCCCGGCATACGCAAATATAGTAATGTTCATAATTGAACAACAACTATTTTTTTCTGATGAATCTATTGTGTCTCACATCTGCTTGTTTAGTCATTTTATTGATGATATGTTCTCAATTTGGCAGGGTGACATTGAGATCTTAGTAAAATGTCTAGAGTTACATACTGTGTCTGATAAGCCCATAAAATTCACCTTTAATTACAGTCAATCGTCCATGAATTTTCTTGATGTTAATGTAACAGTTAATTACCAGAAGCTACATACTAGTGTTTACACTAAAGTAACAGATAGAAACACGTTCTGTAAAGTGCAGAGTTGTCATCCTAAATCATTCATCAGGGGGTTGCCATACTCTCAGATGATAAGGATCCATCATATCAATAGCCAGAAGCAAGTAGCTGAGCAACAAATTAACTCTTTGATAGAGAAATTTTTGTCTAAGGGCTACAATAGGCAAATGCTGTAGTAAAGTAAGAACAAGGTGCTATCTATTGATATAATGTCATTATTGAATAAATCACTGATGGATTCCAAAGCAGGAAAGAGGTTGACTTGGGTGAATACATTTAATACACATTCATCCAAAGTGAACAGTACTGCCAAAAAAATGATGGCCCATTGTTAAGTCTGATTCCAAATTGAATTTGGATCAGTACAAATTAATGTCCTGTTGTTCCCGTGGAAGGAATTTAAGTGATATTCTTGTAAAAACTGAGATGCTTAAAACTACACCTCAAAAAAGCACTTTTCTAAGCAATACCAGAGTTGGTTGTTTTAAGTGTACTTGTGTCACGTGCCAATATCTGCTAAAAGGTGATACTTTTTATCACCCCTACACAGGTCAACCATTTAAAATCCGTCATTATTTTACATGTAATTCCACATTTGTGGTTTATCAGCTGCTCTGCCCTTGTGGCAAATCCTATATAGGAAAGACAGAATCAAAATTCAAGGAACGAATGGGCAATCACCGGGCTGCAATATGAGCAGCCATCATGACAGGTACCACCGACCAACCAGTCGCTAGGCACTTTGCAGAATTAAGACACTCTTTAGCTAGTTTAAAGTACAGAATGATTGACACTGTCCCTCGCAAATCCAGAGAGGGTGATCGCACTATTCAATTATTGAAATGTGTAAAGCATTGGATAAATCGCCATAATACTTTACATCCGAATGGCCTGAATGAGTGCATAGCTTATTCTCATTATAGATCATTTGATATGCTAGTTATACTTTTATATCAATTTAATGTAAATGTACCGTGTTTCCACAGTATTTTCTTGTATTGTAATTGTATTTGGTGCAACCGTTTTGGTCATTTTCATAGCTGACATTTCTTAGATTGACGATGTCAGCTAATGATTCAGCTGAGGGGCGGGTGGGAAGTCCCAACCCACATGCTGATTTGCACATGAGGTGAAAACTTATAAGGAGTTGTATAAATGTCTCTGTTATATCCTGATGACAATATGAGCAAGATTTTGAGACATTGTTGCAACTGAACCAATGTGTTTGAATCATCATTGAACAATCAGCTTGAGTGCCGCACCTGCCTGTGTATTATGCTGAATTCCTGTGAGGGCACCGAGCGCAGAAAATTTGGTGAGCGGGGAGTGCCAGAACTTGGACATGTGTTTTATATATATATATATATATATATATATATATATATAAATTCCCATGGATGCGGCACTCTGGTTCACTTCAAAAGCAAGAAGCGGGTGTGGACTCTCAAGTTGACACCCGCTTCTTGCTTTTGAGGTGAACCAGAGTGCCGCATCCATGGGAAGTTATCTACGTTTTACATGAAGGCACCGGTGCAGGTGATTTATTGTTAAGAGGAGTGCCAGACCAAAAAGAGTCTCTCTCTCTCTCTCTCTCTCTCTCTCTCTCTCTCTCTCTATATATATATATATATATACATATATAAAGAAATAATGTTTAAGAGGGCGCTATTAATAATCGAGTTGACCAATTTTCTTATTCAAATATTAAACTCTCTGAGTAATCTCCCAGGATATCATCCAATCATAAAATCTGAAACATATAGAAATATATTTTTAATTTATTTTGCCATAAAAGTATTATTTGTCAAACATTTAAAACAATAGCAGCAGTATTACTACAATTAACATGAGAATATAGAGATGTGTGGTGGGAATTTTTCGTGTTTTGTGTTTTGGTTTTGGATCTGGATCCCCGCTCGTGTTTTGGATCTGGATTGGTTTTGCCAAAATCACCCTTTTGGGTTTTAGTTTTGGTTTTGTATCTGGATGATTTTTGAAAAAAAACACAAAAACAGCTAAACTCACAGAATTTGGGGGTAATTTTGATCCTACGTTATTATTAACCTCAATAACATTCATTTCCACTCATTTCCAGCCTATTCTTAACACCTAACACCTCACAATATTGTTTTTAGGCCAAAAGGTTGCACCAAGGTAGCTGTATGACTAAGCTAAGCGACCCAAGTGGGTGGCACAAACACCTGGCCCATCTAGGAGTGGCACTGCAGTGTCAGACAGGATGGCACTTTTAAAAACTAGGCCCCAAACAGCACAGGATGCAAAGAAAAAAAATAAGAGGTGCAAGATGGATTTGTCCTTGGGCCCTTCCACCCACCCTTATATTGTATTAACAGGACATGCACACTTTAACAAACCAATCATTTCAGCGACAGGGTCTGCCACAGGACTGTGTTTGAAATGATTGGTTTGTTTGGGCTCCACCAAAAAAAGAAGCAATTAATCCCCCCACCTAAAAAGAAGCAATTCATCTCTCCTTTCACAAACTGGATCTAAAGAGGCAAGATGTCATCCTCATCCTCATCCTCCAATTCCTCACCCCTTTCAGTGTGTACATCCTCCTCCTCACAGATTATTAATTCGTCCCAACTGGAATCCACCATCACAGGTCCCTGTGTACTTTCTGGAGGCTGTTGCTGGTAAATGTCTTCCTGGAGGAATTTATAATTCATTTTGATGAACATCATATTATCCACATTTTGTGGAAGTAACCTCCTACGCCGATCGCTGACAAGGTTACTGGCTACACTAAACACTCTTTCAGAGTACAAACTGGAGGGGGGGCAACTTAGGTAAAATAAAGCCAGTTTGTGCAAGGGCCTCCAAATTGCCTCTTTATCCTGCCAGTATACATACGGACTGTATGACATGCCTACTTGGATGCTGTCACCCATATAATCCTCCACCATTCTTTCAACAGTAACAACATCATATGCAGTGACAGTAGATATGTCAGTAATCGTTGGCAGGTCCTTCAGTACAGACCAGATGTCAAAACTTTGTGACTGTCCTGCATCACAGCCAGCGGGTGGGCTAGGAAATGTTATCCTTTTCCTTGCAGCCCCAGTTGCAGAAGAAAATGAAGGAGGAGCTAGTGACATGTTATGTTCCACTTGAGTTGACAATTTTCTCACCAGCAGGTCTTTGCACCTCCGCAGACTTGTGTCTGCCAGAAAGAGAGATACAGTGTAGGCTTTAAAACAAGGATCGAGCACGGTGGCCAAAATGTAGTGCTCTGATTTCAACAGATTGACCACCCTTGAATTCTGGCAAAGCGAATGAAGGCCTCCATCCACAAGTCCCACATACTTTGCGAAATCGCTCCATCTTAGCTCCTCCTTCAATTTATCCAGCTGCTTCTGCAAAAGTCTGATGAGGGGAATGACGTGACTCAAGCTGGCAGTGTCTGAACTGACTTCAAGTGTGGCAAGTTCAAAGGGTTGGAGAACCTTGCACAAGATGGAAATCATTCTCCACTGCGCTTGAGTCAGGTGTATTCCCCCTACTTTGCCTATATCGTAGGTGGATGTATAGGCTTGAATAGCCTTTTGCTGCTCCTCCATCCTCTGAAGCATATAGAGGGTTGAATTCTACCTCGTTACCACCTCTTGCTTCAGGTGATGCAGGGCAGGTTCAGCAGTGTTTGCTGGCACTCCAGTCTTCGGCATGCAGTGGCTGAATGTTGAAAGTGGCCCGCAGTTTTTTGGGCCACCGACAGCATCTCCTGCACGGCCCTGTCATTTTTAAAAAATTTCTGCACCACCAAATTAATAATAAGTGCAAAACATGGGATGTGACGGAATTTGCCCAGATGTAATGCACGCACAATATTGGTGGCATTGTCTGATATCACAAATCCCCTGGATAGTCTAAGTGGGGTAAGCCATTGTGCATTGATGTACCTCAGTTTCCGTAAGAGGTTGTCATCTGTGTGCCTCTTACGGAAACCCGTGATACACAGCATAGCGTGCCTAGGAACGAGCTGGTGTTTGTGAGATGCTGCTACTGGTGCTGCTGCTGTTGTTGCTGCGGAAGGCAATACATCTACCAAGTGGGCTGTCACAGTCATATAGTCCTTAGTTTGCCCTACTCCACTTGTCCACATGTCCGTGGTTAAGTGGACACTTGGTACAACCGTATTTTTGAGGACACTGAGGACACTTTTCTTAATGTCCCTGTACAGTCCAGGAATCGCTTTCCTAGTGAAGTGGAATCTAGATGGGATTTGGTACCTGGTACACACTACCTCCATCAATTGTCTAAATCCCACTGCACCAATGGCGGATACCGAATGCACGTCTAACACCAACATAGCTGTCAAGGCCTCAGTTATCCACTTTTCAACAGGATGACTGCTGTCATAATTCATCTTCCTCGCAAAGGACTGTTGGACAGTCAATTGCTTAGTTGAAGAAGTACAAGTGGTCTTCCAACTTCCCCTCTGGGATGACGATCATCTCCCAGCAGCAACAACAGCAGCGGCATCAGCAGTAGTCATACCACTCAAGGAACATCTGGAGAAATCCCGGTTAGGAGAGGACTCGTCAGTCATGCCAGTGATATGGCCTGCAGGACTGCTGACGTTCCTGACTGAGGAGGAAATTGACATTAAGGGAGTTGGTGTGGCTTACAGGAACTTGGGTACAACAGGAAGAAGTTATTTAGGAGTCAGTGGACTGCTATGCTCTTCCCCAAAGTTTCTGAACTTGACAATGACTTCTGATGAATGCGCTGCAGGTGACGTATATGGGAGGATGCTCCTAGGTGGTTAACGTCCTTACCCCTACTTATTACCGATTGACAATGGCAACACACAGCTTGACACCTGTTGTCCAAATTTGTGTAGAAATAATTGGACTGATGCAGCACAACACAGCACCACTGCACTGGACTTACACAGCAGCACTGGACTTATGGCAGCACAGGACACCACCACTTGACTTATAACAGCACAGGACCCCACCACTGGACTGATGCAGCACAACACAGCACCACTGCACTGGACTTATACAGCAGCTCTGGACTTATGACAGTACAGGACACCACCACTGGACTGATGCAGCACAACAGAGCACCACTGCACTGGACTTATACAGCAGCACTGGACTTATGGCAGCACAGGACACCACCACTGTGACTGGACTGATGCAGAACAAGATACCAGCACAATGCAGCACTGGAATGACACATAAAAGCAGGTCGCCACACCACTTTCCCACAAAGACAGAAACTGAAGATACACGTCCTCTCGCTACACTCTCCAGGACTGGAGTGAAAATGGCGGTGATGCGCGGCTCCTTATATGCAATCCAAACCCTGCGAGAATCCGACAGCTGGATGATGATGTTTTGCCTCTTTCTGGTTTCTGAGTCTGGCGGGAAGACCCGAGCCTGACTCGGATCCGGGCTTGGGACGTGAAGTTCGGTAGGGTTCGGTTCTCTGGGAACCGAACCCGCTCATCTATAAGAGAATAGATACCACATTTTCACCAATGACATTGATATTATAGAAGTCATATTCAGGTGAGTGCGAATCTCCTGGTTTTGCGAGCACCAGGAGATTCGCACTCACCTGAATACGATGAAGTCCAGGTAAAGAGAAGAAGGACAAAACGCATTGAGGCTGTGTGGTACTCCTGCTCTGGGACACATATGCTGGTGTCTCTCCTTGTGCTCAGATATGCTTTTATTGCACTGACCAAAAATCTGTGCACATTTTATCTTGTATGCTTAACATATTTTTTTGTGTATGTGTGTAATACATTTTCTTAAAAATAGATTTTAATAAAACCCAGCGCTCGCTAACCACCAAAAATGTCTAATTCTATACAAAAAAATAAATAAATATATCCACCAAAGATTCCTGCGTCTCCCACCGGTGATACTGTGCCACCAGAAATAATCTATATATAAAAAATAGTATACACTATCAAGGGAGCGCTTGAATCGTATTGGATTTTAAATATATGTATTTTATTCGTATTCTTGTTACAACATATAACATAAAACCATATGTAGGTGTAAATTCATATATAAAATATACTAAAATCCACATACAATATCCACATGCAATAACTCATATAAAATTGCCCTTTATATTCATTTGTAAAAGGTGTCCATGAAGTATCTTTTGTATATATGCGTATACTCAATAGCAATTGTTATTATTACATGGACAGCCATTTCTTTAGAAATACCGGAATGTAAGGTGCAGTCATTAATTTTTGGCCACTTGATCCAATTAATAGAATTTATCAGGGGGAGAGCGCTGTGTGTTCAGCTGTCCACAGCGGTTTGCTACGACCCCAATTTATACTGCCATACTAGATCTCTTTAGCCGGAATATGAGTATAGAGGAATAGCTTCACTCATTTAAGAGCTTTCTTGTTGCTGACAGGGGGAGTACGCTGTGTTGGATGTTGGCTGCAGCGATACACTCCACCCCTATGCTGTCTGGCAATGGTAAATGTCACAGGTTACTCACGGCTATAGCGGCTTCAGAATATACAGGGTGCGGACCTCCTTAGCTCGGTTCCGCTGTAGCCTTTACCCTGTTTGTAGACTTTCCGGTATTTGAAGAAAGTAGATAGTATCGGGCAGCAAGATGCAGATGCTGGTGCCTTCCTTACGCGTTTCTCCGCTAAACTGGCAGGCGGTTTTCGTCAGAGGATATTCCCAACAACAGCATTGATGTAGTTTTTAAAGTAAAGTGGACCAATCAGGATACTAATAACATTTATTATACACATCTGTTATCTAAATCACTACATATGTGTGCAATACGTAATTACCATTAAAAAACAATTATACACAATTCAGACATTTTAAACATTTTAAACATTTTTGGTGGTGTAATCATATAACCGCATACAATAGCGACTCATACCCAAAAAAAAAAAGGTAAAGATATACAACCTATCCAATCAAGATATAAAAAGAAAAAAGAAGAAATTGACCAGGAGATATAGTGAATGATTCCATTATAAATTTAACATGTCATAAAACCACATTGGATTTAAGGAAAACGCCTGTGGCTCAAAGGGAATGCTGACAACCATTCATTCACACAGACCTGGGTTCAAAACCCAAACGGCCTCATCTTCCACCGAAGCAACTCCAACATTAGTTTTATATTTAAACTTAGATCTCAAAATTCTTATTAGTATCTTCGATCAAGCAAATAAATTTATATTAAACACATCCTCTTTGTTAAGTATCTCATTCTATACATACATAGTATCCCTCATAGATC
This sequence comes from Pseudophryne corroboree, assembly GCF_028390025.1. NCBI lineage: Eukaryota > Metazoa > Chordata > Amphibia > Anura > Myobatrachidae > Pseudophryne > Pseudophryne corroboree. The sequence continues at coordinate 465,305,895 of NC_086450.1, forward strand.
TAAATTCAAATCAACCGATGATAGATTTATCTTACAATCATTGTTTGTGTTGTTAACACCTTTATACTAGTAGTCATAACATTTATTAATTAATTCCATTCGGGCGGGGCTCCAATAGCTCCAAGAAAACACTACCGACCATAAGAGTTTATGTTAAACACCTTTCTTATGTAAGCAGTTTGTTGTTCTTTATATACAATGAATATGCATATAGTAAATATATATCACAATAGAACTTATTTTGCAAATAGTATTTGTTAACACATATATATCCACATTCATTCCTTCTATTATTATCATGGTGCTCCATTAGCTCAGATAGAACACTACTGATCATCCATCCACAAAATCCCGGGTTCCCAACCTGAGCAATCACAATCCTACTCACAGCACAGGAACACCCCCAATTGGTTTTAATATATATTTATGTTTTCGCAAAAACAGGTCATACTGAACACCTTTCTTATATATATACACTTACTTTCTTGTTCTTATATGTGAAAGTATATCTAATAGTATTAAATTATTATTAATGTGCTGATTTTATTCACTAAATCCAGAGAGTTATTACGGTGCACATATTACTGTTTTTGTTTTTTACTTTTTTATATTTTAATACTAAGTGTATATATACTTCTTGTGTATATACATATACACTTTGTGTTTTGTTACCTTCTATTGATCTAACTTAATTTCAAGGCACCCCAAGCTTATCCCATAAGGTACAATAGATGTCTGATGCATTGTAGATTCCCCCTAAAAAGGAGAAAAGGGAAGAACAAAATAACCCTCTAAATATAGAGGGAATAAATTCGCTGTATCAGTGACCTTCTCACCGATGTCCTCAAATATTTACGTCCCATAATGCACTATATATATTTTTTTCTTTTTCAACTGTATATTATTCACTGCAAAATGATGGTGTAAGATGAGAACCAGTTCCAGGATTTATTATTCATACAAGTGCTTTTAGCCCAAATGGTATACCCTGGGCTTTAATTTGGGTACTTGTGGATGAATACCTTTTATATGTCAACTTTAAAAATTATATTTAATGCACTGGGAGGCGCCTTTTGCCACTTTTTTACTACAGGAATCTTGCCTATGGAGACATAGGATCAGGTGTTGGGCAGCCACCGGACAATCCAGGGAGTGCATATACAGAGAAAATTTCATACAAAGCACCTTGCACGATTGCTGAGGGGATCACTAAGTTTAAGAGCCTTTATCATTATTTGTTAAATATATGGACAATTTTATTTTATTATTCTTGACTTAACAAAACATTTTTATACCTATAAAAAAATGTAGGAGGAAGTGTTTTGGATAGGAGGGCCTTGATAGGAGGAATGCAGAAGTTCTTTTTTAAGACATAATGGAACCATTCTCAAGTTACATAATTTTGCTTCCTACATTATCTTCCAAATCTGATTACACCACATTAATTACCAGATGTATTTTTATTCCTATATATGTTTGGTGTCCTTGAGACCCTATCACAGAAGAAAGAGACCTTGGGGTTGGACCCCAGATATGTCCAAGTTTTTGTCCACAACCGTATCAGCAGGTATTGGTGGAGTAGGTTAATTTATCAGGAGTGTGTTTCATAAAATCAATTTTCAAAATCTTAATGCACACATTATTGACCTTTAAATGCACAGATTACTGACCATTAAATATAGTTGATGCATGATGTTGAGAGACATTATATTTGGAATTAAATGTATAAGTTCAATACCAGGTAATTAGTGAAGAAGATAACATTTCAAGAAACTTCATGTTCACATCAATATTAATATTTCATAATTGTTTAACTTGTTTTTAAAAGTTATACTGAAAAACCTTTATAAATAACTAAATAAAATTATATATTTAAAATGTTATTTGAAAAAAACCGCTGAATTAATTTATACTGTAAACAAGATATCCAGCAAACTACATCACTATTACTGTATGTGATGTATCGATTGAAGGAAATTTACTCTGATTTATGCATAAAATAATAACAAATCTATACTAGCTACAAGGTGAGATTCAGTGTTCATTTGCTCCACGTCAATTTTCTTTTGCAGGCAGCAGTTACCATGAGGACAGATGGCATTAATGTTGTTTTAAGTGGAATTTATTTACTTTTCCATCTTGATTTTTTTTTCTTGTCCAATCTATTTTCACATATCTTTAATTCCAGGTAACAAAACAATGAGAATGTGCGAGACATAACGGCATAACTACTGTATGTTTTATTACCAATCATCAATAGAGCATATTTATTGACAGTGACCACTAATAAAAAAATTACTGTATAATGTTTCTTACAGAATAGCTGAAGTACATTATGGAAAACCAGACTTATTTTACAGAATTCTTCTTGCTGCCATTTTATACAAAATCCGATAACACATCATTAAGCGCCAGTATTTTTTTAATCTTATATATAATTGGAGTATTCATAAATTCTATTATAATCACAGTGATATATATTGATGATCAGTTACACACCCCAATGTATGTATTTCTCTGTAACCTGGCCTTAGTAGATATCTGCTATACAACCACTACTGTCCCTAAACTGCTGTACATGTTACTTTCTGGAGATTATAAAGTGTCCTTCATACAATGCTTCACCCAGATGTTCTTTTATGCTATGGTTGCACTCACAGAGGATCTTCTAATATTCATTATGTCATATGACCGATATGTTGCTATATGTGATCCGTTACACTATCACTCTATCTTAAATAGGAAACATTGTCTCATAATGGCATCTGGTACTTGGATATCAGGAAGCTTAAATTCAATTGTGTTTACAATTCCATTGTCACACATGTCCTTCTGTCATTCTCACACCATACACCAGTTTTTCTGTGATCCTAAAGCTCTGTTTGACATCTCTTGTGCTGGCAGTGAAAGGTTTTTTATTATCATCTTTATAGAAACATTGATATTTGCAGTTTTCCCAATTATGTTTTGCTTTGCATCTTATATAAAAATTATCAGGATCATCTTGCAGATAAAATCTAAGGACGGCAGAAATAAAGCCTTCTCCACCTGCTCATCCCACCTCACTATTGTCATTATGTACTATATGACAGCTATGTCTGTGTACATGATGCCACCATCAGAATACTCCAATGTCCTAGAACCGGTCTTTACAGTACTGTACGCAGTTGTCACTCCTATGTTAAATCCTATCATTTACAGTCTGCGGAGTAAAGATGTAAAAAGGGCTCTGCTGAAGATACTAGGGATTAAACAAAGTACTGTATTCAGCTGTAAGGCTGTGGATCACTAATGTAATTCTGCAATATTATAGAGCAGTGGTCTTTGAATATTCTATTATTGTCTCTAATAATTGAGAAGATTTGACACCCATGTTTGCTATTGAAAATTAAACTTCAATTTCAATGCACTTCTTGTTGCAGACCAAAATATTGTGGAGATTATATAGAGTTGGACATATGTTTATTTGTGCAGTATACTTTGGTATAGTAATAATGTAGGTTACTTTTCTGGTGCTATTTTAAAACACTACAGTAATATAGAATTTTTGTTGGTTAATCCTACCTGTCAATAATGAGCTATTTATAAATAAGAGACTGTCCATTCTATATGGGTATCATAAAATACTGTGCCAAGTGTTTATATTAAAAATACATACTGTATAATATCACAGTGTCCTGGAGATATGTTAACTCCTACCATGGATACACACACAAAAATAAAATCACAATTTAAAGAGGTTGGGTTGAATATGCCGGCAGTTGGAATGCCAGTGGTCAGAATACTGATTGTGGCATCCCGATAGTCTGAATACCCACAAGGGATGGTAAGTATATTTACCTTCTCCCAATGGCCCCCTACCCCTCCCTATCAGCAGCCTAAACCTAAGCCTCCCTCCCCTGAAGCCTAACCCTAACACTCTCCGGTGGTGCCTAAACCTAAACCCTCTTCACACAGCCTACACCTAACCCTCCACCCGCAGCTTAACCCTAACTGTCCTTGGGGTGCCTAACACTAACTCCCCCTCTACGCAGCCTAAACCTAACTTCCCAAGGCCACAACATAACCCTAACCCTCCCCCCACAGCCTAAACCTATCCTCCCCCACCCCACAGCTTACATCTTCTGGCGGGCAGCGCACAATCTTTCTGGATCCCGGTGGTTGGGGTTCCAATGATGGCCTTGTAACCCTATTCAGGATGCCAGTGTCGGCATTCTGAGTAGTGTCAGGACCCGTGCATTGGAATTTCAACAGCAGGGCTCCCAATTGCCTCGATCTGGATCCTATTTAAAGACCAAAAAAATACAATGGCATAATATGCAATCTTAATAGGATGTATATTAAAAACAATATACATAGGCAATAAACATAAAGCATAAAGCAAAATGTAATTAAAACTGACATATGTTACATGCTTTAAGATCATTTTATGATATTGCTGTCTACATAAGGAATACCTGAAGTCTATATACTTAATACTGTTGCAAAACACAGACAGGGGCTGTTTCTTTTTGCACCTGATATATTATATTTCAGTTTATTCTTTAAACTTTGTCAACTGGAAAGAGCCATCAGTATCTAGGCAGCATAGATAACCCCTAAATAGATACAATACAATAGAAAGGTAGCACAGGGCACAAACCTGAAATATGTGGAAGTAAATAGATTTGGGATCAAATTTACCTCTTTAATGGACATAATTAAACACCATTGTTAGTGAGGGACAACTTCTGACAAATGTATTGTAATAAGCGACTGTGCAGCAGAGACAGGTGCCTTGGATGCTTTTTGAGACTTTAAAGCAGCAGCCACCACCTTTCCATAATTAGCTTATTCAGTTGTTGGATGTGAACAGGTCCCAATATAGACAACGTGCATTAGTCCTCAAAATGCTGTAGAGTGGTATTATTGGAAGTCTATTGAGCATATTATAGGGAAGGAAGTCATAAAACCTCTGAAAGGTGCTATTGAAAGATCTAAGATCAAAAATCTTATTTCCCATAGACCCTCTTATGCCAAGGTTAGCCTGCAAAGCCTTCACGGCTCTAGGCTGTCTAACTAACTAGGAATCTGTCTGTTACTTTTATTATACACGGAAGCGGCTGCAGCTCCTGGGCTGACTACCTAGTGCAGGATGGGGGGTGATAAGCACATATAAACATTCATGTGAAGATGTACGTAATATATCTGCTGGCAGTGTATCCGGGATTGGCACCAGAGCTGTGTATGACAGCCACCGTGCAGAACTCAGGACTCAGCAAGCATAAGGATTCACTCTCCTTCTTAGCTCGCTCCCAGGCTTTCATTGGCTAGTTTCACAGGAGCCTGGGAGTGGGTTTAGGTGAATGAAGCCAAATACCAAGTTCTGGTTTAATAAAAGACGTTATCCAATATAAATCCTAGAAACAAATATGTAGAGAGAGATAAAAGTTTGGTTTGTGCAAAGCTTGAATCATTAAACACTTACAAAAAGATGGACAGTATTTTTCTCTTCGTTGCATAGTATAAAAACAATCATATTATTAAAAAATATATAGACATACCCTATACTGGTAGGTTTTAATATTAAATCCAGATTTGATGATTCAAATTTTTGATAGGTCCCAGGCTGTGATTCAGAAAGCCAAGGAGATTATAAAAGTACTTTGTTATTAATCATCTATAATCAACTCACACAGAACAAGGCATGCATATATTGCTATAAAGAAAGGAACACCTTTAAGAAGTTAAAGTACAGTAAAACTCATTAAGCTAACATTTTTAAAAGCATTAGCAACTTAAAACTAATTTGACAGTCACAATGTATCTAGATATTTAATATATTATTAGACTACATATATTTCTTATAAAAGTTATCACCCTTATTGGCTAATTAAAATCTCTGACATTGTTTCATTCAGTTAATAATGCATGCTTTCATATTTTTATTTTATAAAACCTTTTTTGCATGGTCAAGGTCAAGTTTTTTTTTAAATCTTTGTATTAGTTTTTCAGAGAGATACAATGTCAGTATACATTTAACCAGTATAGACAGAGAAATAGTAGCGAAGACATATATGGCACAAGACATACACAAGAGGCTAAATGGGGTGAGGGGGAGTGGGGAAGGATATTTGACTAGTAAGACATCTGCGTAAAACATACACAGTAAAGAATCATAAAACCAAAGCCATAAGATATTATAAAAGGTCCAATTAATGGCAATATTCTAGAGATAGAAATATATATATATAGGCATGAGAGTATGCTGGCTACTATAATGCAACATACTCAATTATGTAATTCGGAAGATCTTATAATAAAGGAGGTTATCAAATGGTGGTAAGAACTACAGTTCACTTGGGGAAGAAAGTACAAGCAAGTGCTCTGGTCCAATCCCTTGAGCCCAGATATTGTGCGGATTTTTTTATCGAGTGGATCAAAATCAATTTCTTTGCCAGTCACCATGAAGGGAATAACGACAGAAGAATTTTTTCCCAGCTTCCAATTATCAAAATTAAAGAGTACTCATGCAGCAGGATCAAGTGACAATGATAAACCTAGAACAGAGTTTAAAAAGAGCAAAACCTTGTTCCAGATTCTACGTACTTTAGAGCAGGTCTATAGCATTATCCATGCTACACTTCACACATTCACCTGAAGTTTCATTTGACATGTGTCTCCGTTGAGCCGGTGCATTATAGGCTCTATGTAAGAAGCGAAAATGGACCTCCTGGAGATTAGCTGACCTCTAGTTTTTATTACTATTATAAGGCAATAAACAGTTATCAATTTGGTCAGGTAATGAAGGTATGTCCACCTTCCATTTTGCTAAAAATTGGGAAAAATAAAGGGGTGCTAGTATTCTAGAGTCAACTAAAGGTAAATAAATGTACTTCACCTTGTAGGGACATATCAGAAATTTGTCAGAGATTTGGCCGTTACATAAAATTTGTGGTTTGGGGTCAGAGTACAGTATTCGAATATAGGATATAAAAGGGGTAGGGATACAAAAGTGGGCCATGGAGTCGAATAGGTGTGGCCAGAGAACAAGATCAAAGGCCTTTTCTACGTCTAAGGATACTATCACACCCCGGGCGGTAGTACCAGAGGAATCCTGAAGGTGCTTAATGGCAGTTAAAACTTTTCTAACATTTATAACTGAATACCTGCCTTGGATGAACCCGGTTTGGTCCGGGTGTATAACACAAGGTAACACTGTTTTAAGTCAATCAGCTAATAATTTGGCTAGAATTTTGTGGTCAGAGTTTAGGAGCGAGATAGGCCTATAGGAGCCAGGTAGTATCAAGTCTTGTCCTAGTTTGGGAAGAATTTTGATATAGGCAGCATTAAAATATAATGGTGCTTTGCCAGACTGCAAAATATGATTAAACATATGTACCAAGGAGAGTAGAATTTCAGAGCATAGTTTTTTGTTTGTTGTAGAAACCGGGGTGGGAGAAGGTGCTGAGTATTGTTCAGAATAAAAACTTTTCATAATGTCTGTTATTTGTTTATTGGAGGATGTAAGTATACCATCCTCTTTCCGAAGCGGACGTACTTCTGCAGAGGGTCTAGAACCATTTAAGATGTTAGTAAGGAGTTTGCCGGACTTATTGCCAAACTTATCATATCTATAATCTACCCGGCATAGGTATTTATTACCCCTTTTATCTAAAAACTCATCGTAATGTGTTTTGGAGGTGACATATTTAAGTCTGTTAGTTAATGACGGGTTACGGTGATAGTCGGAATAAGTAATGGAGAGAGAATTTTGTAATGTAAGATAAGAAGTCGCATAACCCTTGTTCAAGCGAGACACATAGTTATGTGACACATAACACATAGACACATAGACACATAGTTATGTTTCCTCTGAGGACAGATTTAGCTGTCTGCCAAAATAGAAGAGGATTGCTGGTGGCACAGTCCTGATTATTAGAACTGAATTCTTTCCAACTTTCTATGAGCATTTTTTTTTGAACTCTGGAGATGTGAGGAGATGAGAAGGAAATCTCCAAGAGGAATGATTAGGTTTCTCGTCAGTGGCCTGAAATCAATATTGGCTCTATTTCAACTGCAGATATTCTTGTGAACAAGATCTGAGATACCAGCTGGTAGTCTATTCTTGAAGATGTCTGATAAGCAGCTGAAAGGCATGCATTTTCCTTGACCATAGGGTTAGAAGCCCTTCAAATATCAATTAAAGAAAGCTGTGACTCAAGCTGGGGAACTCCTAATTTGGGCAAAGAATAAGAGGATTTAGGAATGGTAGATCTATCATGATATATATCTGAGACTACATTACAATCTCCATATATAATGAGAGAGCCATCCATGTACGGAGTCGGTTTTGCAATTAGGGATTGAAATAAAAATCTGTTATAAATGGTGGGGGCATAAATACTACATAGGGTAAATAGTTGTGAATATAATGATATGTGGGTGATAACAAACCTGCCTAGAGGATCTGGGATGGTGTGGACCAATTCATAAGGAATTATTTGTTTAATTAAAATAGCCACAACACGGGCTTTGGAAGAATAGGAGGCAAAGGCAAGTACAGTAGTTTCCAACCAAGCATTTGTAACTTTTGCATTTCAGAGGGAATTAAATGGGCCTCCTGAATAAAAATTAAATCTAGTTTTAAGGAATTAAGGTATTCCAGTGTTTTTCTTCATTTTGCAAGGGAGTTGAACCATCAATATTAATGGAGCCTATACGTAACTCTGCCATAGGAGTATAGGAAGCATATGTGTTATATTACTTGGACCAAGCACATTAAGACATTTCGCTAGTGAATATTCAAGAAAATGAAATGGAAGATGATTGGGGAAGGGAGATGAAACAAGAAGGGAAGGGGACACATAGACATACATATATATCAATGGCATTTGAAAAAGTGATAAAGGCATTAACATGCGCAGCGTGTCAAATAGTGTTGAACTGTAATCACATGACTTCTGGACAGCAACAAAAAACATCAATAGCGAAGTAACTAGGATAAATTCCAACATTAAACCGAGAGCATAACTCCATTTGAGCCCGGTCATATATATCATAAACACCTTTAAGCGGGGGTATTTAGATAAATGAGAGGCCAGTATAAACTATAGAAACCTATAGAAGGAGGCTTAAGATAGGAGTAAAGGTGTAATGAGCCAGTTATGTGAACTGTAACTTTAGTGTGAGGATGCAACCCGACAGTTCCATTACACTGGATCAGTGATGTCTAAAGCGAAGCCAGCATCCATATTCTTCAGGAAATCAGCAGCATCAGTTGGAGTGAGAAAGTAAAAGTGTTTGTATTTATCAAAAAGGTAAAGTTTTCCTGGATAAATCATAGCAAATTTTTGCTTATTAGCAACAAGCCTGGTGCATATAGGGGAAAAGGCTTTCCTGGCTTTCGTTAATTCAGCGGAGAAGTCTTGAAAAATTCTCAATTTCTTTCCTTCCCAATTTATAACAGGTTGTTCCAGGCTTTCCATTTCTCTAATTTATGAGTGTAACTCAAGCACTTGAAAATAGTAACCCGTGGGCGTGGGTCATTAGGGCACAGATGAGGGCCCACTCTATGTACCATTTCTCTAATCATGTCTTAACAGAAATCTTGAATTACCAATAATTGGGGCAGGGTATGCTTGACAAAATGCTCTAGAGCAGGGCACTTGATGGATTCCGGGATCCCAACTATGCGAATATTATTTCGCCGAGAGCGATTTTCAAAATCCTCCATACAGTTTATAAGACTGCAATTTTGCTTTTCAAGGTGTTCCACCTCACATTGCAGCTCCTCCTTGTTATGGGCCAGAGAACCTATTGTATTTTTAGTGGAAAGGACACATGTATTGAGCTGCTGTACCTATGCTGAAATATGTCTCACCACTTTGGAAAGCAACGGTCCAACAGTGGTGGTTATCGCTTCCACCTGGTTTGCATATGTATTCGGGGCGTCGGATGACCTGTATAGGCGTGGGCATCAGAGTCCTCAGCCTCTGTAGTGGTCTTCTTGCTGGCCAGGGAAGTAACGTGCGTCCCTGCATCTGGCACCATTGCGGTATCCACTCCTCGTTTCACCTGTCTCAGCATCTGCTGCTGAGACTGCGGCGGATGGGTTGGAGGTAACAAACTTGTCATTCTCTGACTCTGGCACCCAGGGCAGAGTGTGTGCGGTGTATGGAGGCTAATAATAACCGTTTAAAGTGTGTTATTTGCTGGGCCCGGAGTGAAGCTTTGAGCCTGCGATGCTCACTCCATGCACCCGGAACCGGAAGTGTGATCAAGGTCAAGTTTAATATTTTGCAATGTTTTACAAAGAATATATAATACTGCTCTCTTTTGCCATTTTAATAAGACTGACTAAAATTAATTCCACCATGTTAGTCTTGTGATAGAAACACAGCAAATAAACGAAAAAAGGGGTAATCAGGTATTCCAATAAACATGCTCCTTTCCCTAAATCTGGTATGTGAATTTATCTAGTTCAGCATACTGAAGAGTCTCCATTGGTGTCTTTTCTGACATCTAATATCCCAATAATAATCTCCCACTAAAATGGAATAATACAGATCAATATATTTCAATGAAAACAGTAGAATCACAAAATTCCACACGGATGTCAATATTGTTTTATTAAAGTTAAAGCCTAGTAGAAAATATAATGTCTAACCAACACACATTTCCAACCAGCAAAATACAGATCTCAGGCCAATTCAAGTGATTGCAGGTGGAATATAAGTATTTAGTAGCAGGTAAGGCATTGATAAAAGGAAAAGTAATTTGGATAGACAGAAAAACATATTAAAGCAAGCATCCATATGTGAGTTTACATACACACTGAATCCAAATGGCAAATAACAAGCCTCAAGACAATATCAATTGATATTGTAAGGGGTGTGGCCAAGCAGATACTAGATAAGTACATATTTTCCAGGTGCTATTTATATAAAAAAACTGCACATACTGTAGGTTGCCTTTCCCTGCCTTTTTTATGACACAGGGCACCTACCTTCTCCCCATACTGCTGGGACCATTAGGTAAAAATGTGGCAACCCTCAGTGCCCTGTTGCTCTGGAGGCCTCTCTCACACCAAAAATTGTGGGCTAAAGTTGGCTGTTGTACCAGCCATGGCCCATGCTATTACCTCTGCCTTGCTCCTTCTACCTGATTCTCCTTCTGCCAGCTGCTCCACCTCCCATTTCCTGCTGCTAGACTCAGGGTCTGACTACTGGGCAGGATCTGCAGCCAAGATGGCTCTGCTTCTTCTTTTGGTGGCCATCTTGGATGTGCCTCTTGGTGGGTGTTGATGAAGTGGACACTTGTACCTCTGCAGCCTCCTCCATCCAGGTACACAGGTGCATTTTGTATTGACTGCCCACTGCAACTGACTTGTTCCTCTGAGGCCATATTGCCTGCTCTGCGGGTGTTATCACAGTCATTTTTGTTAACCTCAGTGTTCCTGAAAGCTGAGGAGATTGGCCATGCTGTGGACAGTGACTGGTGGTGGGGGTGTCAATAAAACATCTGAGTGACAGTGATGTGCAGGATGGAGTCAGTATGACCTGGGTGGAGCTGTTATTCAAGCACTGAGCACCCCTTGTTGTCCTTCAGTAAAATAAGCAGATTAGAGGCACAGTTCCCCTAAGCTAGGTAACGCCATAAGTGGACCAGTGGGTGTGGCCTTTGCAAAATGGAGGCAGTAGTGAAAAAAGGAAGACTCCTGTCACTGACATCAGAGCTGACAAGCAGCTTTAGGCAGTGTTGGAAGTAGCAAAGACATTTGGAGGGTATTGGAAGCCCCTTAGAACACAAAGACCAGAGGTCATTTTTTGCATGACAGACACTTTCTAATATCAATATATTAGTGGAAAAAAGCTACAACTGTCAACCATGTACAATTCCTATTACATACTGTAGCTAAATTTAGTATGATGAATTTCAGGGAAATTGTACCTCCATTTATCCAAGGAAGAAGACTATTAAGACTCAAGTAGCAGCATATTTTATTCTGTCAAAAGAGATGTTACAACTAAAATGAAAACACAGATAAGTTTTATAGCTCATGACATGCATTGATTCCCTGTGAGCAGTTTCCTGAGGCAGGAGCATAGTACAGGGAAAGTATAAATGGCTTTCAGTGAATATAGTATAGATTATGATCAGTGGGTGTGGCCTTTGCAAAATGGAGGCAGTAGTGAAAAAAAGGAAGACTCCTGTCACTGACATCAGAGCTGACAAGCAGCTTTAGGCAGTGTTGGAAGTAGCAAATACATTTGGAGGGTATTGGAAGCCCCTTAGAACACAAAGACCAGAGGTCATTTTTTGCATGACAGACACTTTCTAATATCAATATATTAGTGGAAAAAAGCTACAACTGTCAACCATGTACAATTCCTATTACATACTGTAGCTAAATTTAGTATGATGAATTTCAGGGAAATTGTACCTCCATTTATCCAAGGAAGAAGACTATTAAGACTCAAGTAGCAGCATATTTTATTCTGTCAAAAGAGATGTTACAACTAAAATGAAAACACAGATAAGTTTTATAGCTCATGACATGCATTGATTCCCTGTGAGCAGTTTCCTGAGGCAGGAGCATAGTACAGGGAAAGGATAAATGGCTTTCAGTGAATATAGTATAGATTATGATCATGAGGAATTAAGGAAAAGCCACTTACTAGTTGGAGCTAAAATATTCCATCAGCAAAATCAACTTTTGAGAAAAATGATTAGCCAGGAGCTGTCAATCTTCATTGAGCATTTATCAGCAACAGTTTAACTAAATTGGAATAAAAGAAAAAATTGGGGGGCACCTACCACTTTGGCAGCTTCAAGCTGCCCTGAGCTACGTCCCCTCCTAAAGTGTCACCACACTTTCAAATAGACGATGGATATACAGGAGTTGGAAGGGATTTGGCCCTTGGCGCTAACTTGTACAATATTCAACATTTTCCATATATATATATATATATATATATATATATATAAAAAGAAAGTGGATTAGTGCGCTTGTCCAATTTGTGCGAAGTTCCTTACTGATACAATATATGTGTATATAGTCTAAAGTCAGAAATTATATTTGGTCAAAGGACCAGTTTGTTATATGAGTTTTTCAAAAACTTATGTTTTGATTGAGTTGTCCAATAGTCCACACTTTCCCCGTTTTAACGGGTGGCTGCTCAGTTCTTCAAAAAGTGCCACTAGATATACGTAGCCCAAAGGAAAATCTGAAAATAAAGGAAGAAACAACAGAGCGCCTATAGTGTAGTATCCCTTGAGTTAGTTTTTGTCACACGCAAGAATAGTATTGCGTACCGGATTACGGCTTGACTCAATGCCTATCGGTCCCCTGGTCTTCTAGTCCACGTCTCTGTCGGAGTCTAGATAGAGTCAGGAGAAAGGGAATCGCTATATAGCGTAGTAATTACTTGGAAATTGGCATCGGCTGTTACGTCTCACATAAAATTAAATGCGTACCAGATAGAACAATAATTTGTGCATATCAGTGTCAGTACTCAAGTCCCGGTCCTCATCAGAGTGTGATAGTCATCTGGGAACCTTTAGATGATATAGTAATGCTCCAATCAAATAATTATTATAAAAAGTTCCCAGTTTTATTAGGTATACAGAGTTTATATATATATAAAAAATTGTAAAAAAATTGCTTAGCTTTCAAATGACATAAGTGTCAGCAATGGTAGGTCAGCAGGTAGGTGACCTGCTGACCTACCATTGCTGACACTTATGTCATTTGAAAGCTAAGCAATTTTTTTACAATTTTTTTATATATATATATAAACTCTGTATACCTAATAAAACTGGGAACTTTTTATAATAATTATTTGATTGGAGCATTACTATATCATCTAAAGGTTCCCAGATGACTATCACACTCTGATGAGGACCGGGACTTGAGTACTGACACTGATATGCACAAATTATAGTTCTATCTGGTACGCATTTAATTTTATGTGAGACGTAACAGCCGATGCCAATTTCCAAGTAATTACTACGCTATATAGCGATTCCCTTTCTCCTGACTCTATCTAGACTCCGACAGAGACGTGGACTAGAAGACCAGGGGACCGATAGGCATTGAGTCAAGCCGTAATCCGGTACGCAATACTATTCTTGCGTGTGACAAAAACTAACTCAAGGGATACTACACTATAGGCGCTCTGTTGTTTCTTCCTTTATTTTCAGATATATATATATATATTAAAATCAACAATACATCCCTCTTAGTGTATTTCCAAAGTGCTCCTTTCTTTCTTTCAAAATTGATCCAATGGTGTTTTCCAGTAGTGTAAACAATATGAAAAATAAAAAATAATAATACATGTGTAGAACAGTCTCAATTTATAAAAAAAAATCTATTTTTTCGGTTCACCGAGCAAAGTTCTCCAAATAAATAGTAAAACGTGACGTGGGCGTACCCCGACTCACACTGTTCAACGTGATGCTATATATATATAAAGGTATCTTTTTATTTTTCCACCACCAAAATCACCGATACTGCTGTATTAAGATTGGCATACCCCACTCACTAAATTTGTAGAGTGGAGAAAACTCATAAAGGTATCTTTATCTTCTATAATGTGTACAGATACGTACCCTACTCTCAAGGTTGAAAATGATGGCAAGCGTATCAAGGTTTCTTTTTCCTTGGTTCTCTTGATATCAATTTAGGCCCCATGTTACCTGATAAACCTAAATATATATATAGAAAAGCATCCAATTTAAAATCTAAACTTGTTTCCAGCATGTATGAATCCACTATCTGCAAATCCAACATAAAATCTACAGGTTTATACAGATGTGGGACATGTATTGTATGTAGGAGTATCTCAAATAAAGGTGGGAAAAAAACAGATCAGTTAATTATAAATGGAAAGACAGTTTTTATCAGAGTTCATTACATGTAGTACTGAAAATGTAGTCTGCGCAATTTTATGTAGCTGCAATAAATACATGTTGAATATTGGTATATTCATCAGGTGAATTATTTGTATAGGACATACATCGATGATTGATTACTTTTTTTAAACAACAGTAATATATGTTAAAACCATAGATCTCTGTCGACTATATGCATTGGATATACCACGTATAATAATCATATAAATTTAAACCATGATATGAAAACTTAAACCACTTTATGACAGTTTGTATTATAGATGAGAAAAACAAGACAAGACCTCGAAAGTTGGAAGATCAAGAGACCGTGTATTATGGCACTTATTCTGCTCCATGAATTTATTTGTATATTGCAACTTATGAATCTATTCCTGTATTATAACATCGGGGATTTGTAGTAAATGTTATGTGTCTATTTCAGGGGAATTCGTTGCCATGGAATGAAGTTCATTCCCTAGATAACTAGATTTATCCGGAAATCACGTCGGATGACGACTTCCGGCAATCAAGGAAATTAATGAGTGCGGGTATTTTCTTTTCGGCCGTGTAATGCTCCATGGTTCCCCCAGGATGTGCGTCATCTGCGGGTCACGGTGCATTCCACAGGTGACGTGTCTTTGGAGGTGTAACGCTCCGTGGTCCCCCAGGATGTTGTCATCTGCGGGTCACGGTGCGTTCCAAAGATAGCGCACTTCCTGCGTTTCAAAGGGAGCGCGCTTTATGCACGTCATCTGTGTTTTAAAGGTGGCGCACTTCTGGACTAAGAAGCACGGCCTCCCGATCTAAGGGGAATATATTTTCTTCCCCATGTTACATATATAACCTCCAGTGGGGGATCATAAATTAAATATCGAGCACAGTTTCAGTGACAGTTTCATTGTAATTGCCACTATTAAATACTGGATGGTTTGATGGTTTCCATGGAATCGGCCCGTGGAATGACGTCATTTCCTGGATATGTCTATTTTATTTTATAGATTATATGTAAAAGTCCATATTAAATGAATACTTGATATAAAGAAAGAAGATTTTATTGAATTAGAATATATCTGATAGATGATGTATGGAATTTGATATGTAAGAATGAATTAAAAGTGTTATGTAACAATTATGATGTCATTTCCTTGGAAAATGTGATTTGCTGTCCTTCATATAAATATGTGGCTCTCCACACTATCCCTATGTCTTGATAAAAGGTCCAAACAGAGACCGAAATGTGTCGACAAAGAGGAGTGTGGACAGCCAACTTTTTCATCTTTTATCCTTTTGGACTTTGCATAAGGTAAAAACCTTGTTTTTAAGAATTTTTTTAATTTAATTTTTTATTTTATGTAAGCTGTTTATCTAGAAGGAACTGCTTTCCCCTTCTGGATTTTTGTATATATTGGACTGTTCTTTGAACACTGTTATGTACTCCCATGTTGGGAGCAGTGTGGAATAAAATACAAATATCTTCACTTTTTGGTGGATTTTTCTAATTTATGGAACTATATACATCGGGTTGGAAGCCCTTCAAAGGAGCCGTCTGATAAAGGACTTAAAAGAAACCCTGATGCGCATGGTCAGAACCAGCTAGACTGTGAGTGGGGTACGCTTGTTGGAATTTATCCACCTCTTTATAAAGAAACCGTTATATGTAATCCACTACCCCTACCTTGTGTAAGTGGGGTACGTCCATTTTAATCCAACACCTTTACATGCAGGGTTAAAATTATACCTACCTTTACGGCTATATGAACCATATCTGAATAGGGTATGTTCCTTTAATTGTAAGGGTTCTTTATACATATACTCCCACAACAGAAGACTTTAAAACAATTCTCCCATGGGGCCATCCCTCCTATAGATCAGAATAAGGGAGTTTGTCACACATATGCCTCTACAAGGGTATATTTTAATTTGCCCTTTTTTTCCATATATGCCTCTTAATAATTAGAGAGATCTGTATATATATATATATATATATATATATATATGTTTTGGCACAATTCTTCTTTATTTAGTCTACACATTGGTTTTTTGTAAAAATGTTTCACATATGTGGCACTGAATTATTGAGGAGATTAGGAAGAATATCACGCATCTCCTATAAGAGAACCACAGAAAAAGAAACCTTGATATGCTTGCCATCATTCTCAACCTTGTGAGTAGGGTACACATCTGTACACATAATAGAAGATAAAGAGACCTTTATGAGTTTTCTCCACTCTACAAATTTAGTGAGTGGGGTACGCCAATCTTAACACAGCAGTATCAGTGATTTTGGTGGTGGAAAAATAAAAAGATACCTTTATATATATAGCATCACGTTGAACAGTGTGAGTCGGGGTACGCCCACGTCACGTTTTACTATTTATTTGGAGAACTTTGCTCGGTGAACCGAAAAAAGAGATTTTTTTTGATAAATTGAGACTGTTCTACACATGTATTATTATTTTTTATTTTTCATATCATTTACACAACTGGAAAACACCATTGGATGAATTTTGAAAGAAAGAAAGGAGCAATTTGTAAATACACTAAGAGGAATGTATTGTTGATTTTATGATATAAATATATATATATATATATATATATAAAACAAACAATTAGGTCGGCATTCACATGACTGACCAGATAGATATTGCTCGGGTGCCCTCCTTGAAGTTGGAAACTCCACCATGTATACACGCTAATAGGCGGCACTCACAAGTCTTACAACAAAGAATGATTCAGACGAACATCGTTGGTGTTCAACGTTTCAGTCTATTGACTTTTTTCAAGAACAAGTATACAAAAGTGCAAAACATACCTTAAATAGTGTAGTCTGCTCCGGGCGCCATGCTCCGCTTCCGGCCGCCGCCAGTCCCCTTCGGATGACATCCACACTGCGCGCCCCCACCCCGTTCGCGCCCTCAGGAGGTGTCTGGCGTCACCCGACGTCGTCTCCACTCCCTGTGTGCACAGTTGGAACGCAGCGCAAGTGACGTCTCTCGATGGGATTGAGACACCAGCTGGTTGCCATGGCACCCTGTACACAGACGACACAACACAAAACATGATAACACGTGCATAAAACAGTGAAAGAAATAAAAAATATATCAATCCTTGTGAACAAACAAAGTGAAACAGGTGTATTGTGTTTGACAGTTGTTGAATCTGAGCAAAAAACACATAAAGTGTTGATTAAAGGCCGCAATTGATGAGGCTAATAAAGTGCAGTGTATTAATCAAAAAGTGCAATGTGTTTAAAAATATGATAGATAAATTAGGTTTTAAATAATGTGTTGTCCACAACCCGCTGCAATCTACTAATAGAGTTAAAACAACGAACTACTGTCATGTGAATATCTCTACTACTCATGGCTAATGGCACAGTTCTATCCTGTGCACTAGGATGTGAATGTGATTACACTTAATAAAAAAAAAACCTTTTTCTCTTAAAAAGGTCCCTTCCAAAAAATGTATTTTCAAAAAATTCCTATCGAGTGCTAAAAAAGAGCTATGATGGAAAAGAAGGTCAACTTGGTGAATCTCACCAATCAACCTAATGGTTGTGTCGCATCCTGCTATATAAAATACATTTTTAGCTAGAAGTTGATTAATTCTATGTCAAAGTGCCACTGGTGTCGTGGATGTATTAATAAACAAGTGAAAAAAATGTGTTAAATACATTTGACATATATATTGGCTATATGTGCCTCAAAATCTGACCTAAACTTGCAAGATCCACAAAGATTAAAGGAAACAAGAAAAAGACAAAGTCTCGTTAAGGCCATACGATGAAACAGCATTCATACGATGGATCCATTTGTCCTCTAGTTGTAATAATTTCTGGTCTCGATCCCCTCCGCGTATGGATGGTGGGACATGATCTATCAGTTTGTATACTAAAGAGGATAAAGGATGTTATTTCTCTTTAAAATGTCTGGCCACCGGCTGACCAATGGTCTTGCCCTCCAAGGCCATGCGTATCGCCGATCTGTGTTGGGTCATCCTCTTGTGTAAAGTGCATGATGTTTTTCCGATGTATACAAGGCTACAAGGACAACGTATCAAATATACCACATACCATGTGGTGCAAGTAAGGACGTGATGAATGGCCATTTTCTTGCCAGAGTATGGATGTAGGACATAGCTGCCAGTTTCAAGATATCTGCATGCAGTGCAACCTGTGCACTTGTAACTTCCAGCCTTTTTGGTTAAGAAGTGAACAGGATTGTCCCTAGTAGGGGTCTCCACATTATTGTGGACTAGCCAGTCTTTCAGATTTTTATTTCTCCTGTATCCCATCATCAGTTTGGAACCTTGCAAAGCTGGCAAAGATGGATCTGTGTTAACAATAGGCCACAATCTTTTGGATGCAGAATTGATGGCTTGAGATTCTGTGTTGAAATTATTAACAAAAATCGTTTGCCGGCCATTCTGTTTAGGCTTGTGTTGCTTCAATTTATCACGGCTCAGCTGCATAACCTTGATTTTGGCCATGTCCAGTAATTTCTTGGAATACCCTCGTGCTAAGAATTTTTGTATCATCTGGACTATTTCCAACACAGCCAACTTGTCATCAGTGGTGATTCTACGTATTCGCAAAAATTGCGAATAGGGAAGACCCATCTTGAGGGCTACGGGATGATGGCTTTGTGTGTGTAGCGCATTATTAACATCTGTAGGCTTGATATATATGGATGTGCTGATGTCTGTCCCATTCCAATGTATGTTAACGTCCAAATAATGAATTTGTTGATGATGACATTCATATTTAAATTTGATGTGAGGGTGAGCAGCATTGACATCCATCATCATGTTCCTAAAGCCACTTTCCGTACCTGACCATATAAGGAACAGGTTGTCGATGTATCTCGTAAAGAAAAGACAATGTTGTTGAAACAACAGATGTTCAAAAAACAAGATTCTCTCAATCTGGAACATGTATATGTTTGCATAAGAAGGTGCCACATGACTTCCCAAGGCACACCCTCGGAGTTGGACATAAAAGTCTTTATTAAACAAGAAATAATTACGGGTAAGTGTCTTTTCCATTAGATCCATGAAAAGATGTATTGGCGGTCCCTTATATTCCGGATTGCACCCGAGGAACTCCTTCAAATGCTTCAATCCCTCATCGTGCGGAATACTTGTATATAATGCCACAACGTCCACCGTGCACAACAAGATATTTTCTGGGAGTTTATCGAGACTGCAATTTATCCAAGAATGTGTTTATGTCTTTCAGATAAGTGTTCTCCCTCTGCACCAATGGCTGTAAAAAGAGGTCTAAATATTACCATATTACCATACTGTAAAGGGAATTTCTGGTGGATATTATAGGGCGACCCGGCGGGGCTAGTATGGTCTTCTGTATTTTTGGCAGGCTGTATATTAGGGGTACCTCCGGAAACTGTATAGTGAGTGCCGCCTGCGTGCTTTCCGTGATGCTTCCTTCCAGTACTGCTGCCCTCAAAGTTTGGGTTAGTTCATCCTTAAATTGGCCAGTGGGGTCATGCTGTAACTTTTTGTAGACCTCTGGCATGTTGAGTTGTCTGTACATCTCCCCAATGTAGGCTGCAGTGTCCTGTATAACCAATGCACCCCCTTTGTCGGCCCCGCGTATAACAATTGATGGGTCCTTGCTTATGGCCTTCAAAGCCTTGAATTCTTCTTTAGACATGTTGGGATACTTCATCCGTTGGCCGGTTTGTGTGTATTCATCACCTCTTGATCTAACAAACGTGTAAAACTTTTTATGGATGGATTAAATGATTGAGGTTCAAAATTTGATCTCTTCTTAATTGGTACCATGGATGGATTATATGTAACATCAGGTTGAGGGAAAAATTCTTTCAACTTTAAATTTCGATTAAATTTCCACAGTTCTTTCTTCCACTCAATAGAGTCAAATGTTGCAGTTGGTATGAAAGTCAGGCCTCTGTTCAATATTCTGGATTCAATGGGAGAGATGTTATGCTTGGATAAATTCACTACTATGTTTTCCTCTTGTTTGTGCTTCTCCCTTTCACATTGGCCCCCCGTGCCGCGTGCGCGCCCTGCGTTTTTTGTGGCGCTTGTGGTAACCCCTAAAGGGGGTTTCTTATTGGATGATGACTTGATGCTGTCTGCGTCACTGTTGGACATGTTGGTGCCACCCGAGTGATCACTATCTATCCTATAGGGACGTCTCCTGTGTGGATATTTCAACCGTCCTTCGCCTGTTGCTGATTTACCCGTAACCCAAGAATAAACTCTTTCTTCCTGATAATCCGCGTTAACTTTAGAAAGTTTTTCTTTTTTGAATTTGATGAGATCTTTCTTGTATTCATCAATTTGTATTTTAAATTTCTCTATCCAATTACAAGAGGGAACTTCAAGTAAGGTTTTTTTATGTGTTGATTCAAAGGTGTGTATTTTGTCTTGGATACTCCTCATTTCTCTAGCCGACTCTTCAATGACTAAGAGAATTAGATCCAGTGCACATTTATTTAACACCGCCACCCAACGTTTGCAGAATTCAACATTATTGTGTCCAATCGTGGGCACCTTCTTCACCCTGAACCCACGGGGGATTTTTTTCTCCTTATGGTAATCAGTCAAAGTGACACCGTGCAGGTAGTTTCTACCTCCTTCTTATTGAGTCCATGTAATATGGAAAAAAGTTCAATCGCAGTCTCTGTCCCAGCGGTTTCAGACAAAGAATCTTTAAAGTACAAGGCTTCCGCCTCAGAATCACTAAAGGACAACACATTCCCTAATGTAAGTCGTTGGTTCATGAAACCACTCCCATCTTCTTTAGCGCTTGCAGCCATAGTGTTTTAGCAATGATGGATTTAAACTAAGTAAAGACTCACTTGTTGCAAAGTGCTTGAAAGAGTGCAGCATGTGAGTGCACTGCTCAGTTCAAAAAAGTCATTTAAAGGTATACAATAAATGGGTATATGGGTGCCTTACCGCAGGAGAATGTAGGTGCCCCTGTGTACATCAAACAAACAATTAGGTCAGCACTCACATGACTGACCTGATAGATATTGCTCGGGTGCCCTCCTTGAAGTTGGAAACTCCACCATGTATACACGCTAATATGCGGCACTCACAAGTCTTACAACCAAGAATGATTCAGACGAACAGCGTCGGTGTTCAACGTTTCAGTCTACTGACTTTTTTCAAGAACAAGTATACAAAAGTGCAAAACATACCTTAAATAGTGTAGTCTGGTCCGGGCGCCATGATCTGCTTCCGGCCGCCACCAGTCCCCTTTGGATGACGTCCACACTGCGCGCGCCACCCCGTTCGCGCCCTCAGGAGGTGTCTGGCGTCACCCAACGTCGTCTCCACTCCCTGTGCGCACAGTTGGAACGCAGCGCTGGTGACGTCTCTCGATGGGAAGGAGACGCCCGCTGGTTGCCATGGTACCCTGTACACAGACGACACAACACAAAACATGATAACACATGCATAAAACAGTGAAAGAAATAAAAAACATATCAATCCTTGTGAACAAACAAAGTGAAACAGGTGTATTGTGTTTGACAGTTGTTGAATCTGAGCAAAAAATACATAAAGTGTTGATTAAAGGCCGCAATTGATGAGGCTAATAAAGTGCAGTGTATTAATCAAAAAGTGCAATGTATTAATCCATCCATGGTATCAATTAAGAAGAGATCAAATTATGAACCTCAATCATTTAATCTGTCCATAAAAAGTTTTACACGTTTGTTAGATCAAGAGGTGATGAATACACACCAAACCGGCCAACGGAGGAAGTATCCCAACATGTCTAAAGAAGAATTCAATGCTTTGAAGGCCATAAGCAAGGATGCGTCAATTGTTATACGAGGGGCTGACAAATGGGGTGCATTGGTTATACAGGACACTGAAGCCTACATTGAGGAGATGTACAGGCAACTCAACATGCCAGAGGTCTACAGAAAGTTACAGCATGACCCCACTGGCCAATTTAAGGATGAACTAACCCAAACTTTGAGGGCAGCAGTACTGGAAGGGAGCATCATGGTAAGCACGCAGGCGGCACTCACTATACAGTTTCCGGAGGTACCCCTAATATATAGCCTGCCAAAAATACACAAGTCCTTACTAGCCCCGCCGGGTCGCCCTATAATATCTGCCAGAAATTCCCTTTACAGTATGGTTTCCAAATATTTAGACCACTTTTGCAGCCATTGGTGCAGAGGGAGAACACTTATCTGAAAGACACGAACACATTCTTGGATAAATTGCACAGTATCGATAAACTCCCAGAAAATATCTTGTTGTGCACGGTGGACGTTGTGGCATTATATACAAGTATTCCGCACGATGAGGGATTGAAGCATTTGAAGGAGTTCCTCGGGCGCAATCCGGAATATAAAGGACCGCCAATACATCTTTTCATGGATCTAATGGAAAAGACACTTACCCGTAATTATTTCTTGTTTAATAAAGACTTTTATGTCCAACTCCGAGGTTGTGCCATGGGAAGCCATGTGGCACCTTTTTATGCAAACATATACATGTTCCAGATTGAGAGAATCTTGTTTTTTGAACATCTGTTGTTTCAACAACATTGTCTTTTATTTACGAGATACATCGACAACCTGTTCCTTATATGGTTAGGTACGGAAAGTGGCTTTAGGAACATGATGATGGATGTCAATGCTGCTCACCCGCACATCAAATTTACATATGAATGTCATCATCAACAAATTCATTATTTGGACGTTAACATACATTGGAATGGGACAGACATCAGCACATTCATATATATCAAGCCTACAGATGTTAGTAACGCGCTACACGCACAAAGCCATCATCCCGTAGCCCTCAAGATGGGTCTTCCCTATTCGCAATTTTTGCGAATACGTAGAATCACCACTGATCACAAGTTGGCTGTGTTGGAAATAGACCAGATGATACAATAATTCTTAGCACGAGGGTATTCCAAGAAATTACTGGACATGGCCAAAATCAAGGTTATGCAGCTGAGCCGTGATAAATTGAAGCAACACAAGCCTAAACAGAATGGCCGGCAAACGATTGTTGTTAATAATTTCAACACATAATCTCAAGCCATCAATTCTGCATCCAAAAGATTGTGGCCTATTGTTAACACAGATCCATCTTTGCCAGCTTTGCAAGGTTCCAAACTGATGATGGGATACAGGAGAAATAAAAATCTTAAAGACTGGCTAGTCCACAATAATGTGGAGACCCCTACTAGGGACAATTCTGTTCACTTCTTAACCAAAAAGGCTGGAAGTTACAAGTGCACAGGTTGCACTACATGCAGATATCTTGAAACTGGCAGCTATGTCCTACATCCATACTCTGGCAAGAAAATGGCCATTCATCACGTCCTTACTTGCACCACACGGTACGTGGTATATTTGATACGTTGTCTTTGTAGCCTTGTATACATCGGAAAAACATCATGCACTTTACGCGAGAGGATGACCCAAAACAGATCGGCGATACGCATGGCCTTGGAGGGCAAGACCATTGGTCAGCCGGTGGCCAGACATTTTAAAGAGAAACAACATCCTTTATCCTCTTTAGTATACAAACTGATAGATCATGTCCCGCCATCTATACGCGGAGGGGATCGAGACCAGAAATTATTACAACTAGAGGACAAATGGATCCATCGTATGAATGCTGTTTCACCGTATGGCCTTAACGAGACTTTGTCTTTTTCTTGTTTCCTTTAATCTCTGTGGATCTTGCAAGTTTAGGTCAGATTTTGAGGCACATCTAGCCAATATATATGTCAAATGTATTTAACACATTTTTTTCACTTGTTTATTAATACATCCACGACACCAGTGGCACTTTGACATAGAATTAATCAACTTCTAGCTAAAAATTTCTTTTATATAGCAGGATGCGACACAACCATTAGGTTGATTGGTGAGATTCACCAAGTTGACCTTCTTTTCCATCATAGCTCTTTTTTAGCACTAGATAGGAATTTTTTGAAAAGACGTTTTTTGGAAGGGACCTTTTTAGGAGAAAAGTTTTTTATTTAATTTTTTTTTTAAGTATAATCACATTTACATCCTAGTGCACAGGATAGAACTGTGCCATTAGCCATGCGTGGTAGAGATATTCACATGACAGTAGTTCGTTGTTTTAACTCTATTAGTAGATCGCAGCGGGTTGTGGACAACACATTATTTAAAACTTAATTTATCTGTCATATTTTTAAACACATTGCACTTTTTGATTAATACACTGCACTTTATTAACCTCATCAATTGCGGCCTTTAATCAACACTTTATGTATTTTTTGCTCAGATTCAACAACTGTCAAACACAATACACCTGTTTCACTTTGTTTGTTCACAAGGATTGATATGTTTTTTATCTCTTTCACTGTTTTATGCATGTGTTATCATGTTTTGTGTTGTGTCATCTGTGTACAGGATGCCATGGCAACCAGTGGGCATCTCCTTCCCATCGAGAGACGTCACCAGCGCTGCGTTCCAACTGTGCGCACAGGGAGTGGAGACGACGTCGGGTGACGCCAGACTCCTCCTGAGGGCACAAAAGGGGTGGCGCGTGCAGTGTGGACGTCATCTGAAGGGGACTGGTGGTGGCTGGAAGCGGAGCATGGCGCCCGGAGCAGACTACACTATTTAAGGTATGTTTTGCACTTTTGTATACTTGTTCTTGAAAAAAGTCAATAGACTGAAACGTTGAACACCGACGCTGTTCGTCTGAATCATTCTTGGTTGTAAGACTTGTGAGTGCCGCCTATTAGCGTGTATATGTATATATATATATATATATATATTTATTTATTTATGTATATGGAAAATGTTGAATATTGTATAAGTCAGTTTAACTATATTGTTTCCAGTAGCAAATGGCTTAGAATTGTGACATTAAAGGAAGGCTGGATTCAGTTGCTTCAGACTAACACAGAATGTCTCCTACTGTTGCAAGTGATAACAGCTCTACTGTCCTTCAAAGTGCACCACTGACAGACTATCTAGGAAGAATTACCAAAATTAGCCTGGAATTAGTGAACTTTGCAATAACAAACTACAGTTTGTTTATATATTGATGTGTAGAGTTTTAGTTCACCACTTTCTGTTGTTTTTTCTAAGTTTGAAAAATACTGTGAATGTGAGGTTGTTGAGTTTTTAGTGATAATAGCACTTTTAGTAGATAAAGTTAGAGGAGGACCAGGATATACATAAGTATACTGCATCCACTAACATATTTATATTACCTGTTTAAGTTACACTTTTGCAAATAGTTTGCTCACATTGGTGTAAACAAGCTATATACAGAATTAGTGAATAGTTCCAGCTATTTAAAATAGACATTATTTTGTTTATTGAGATATTCATTGTATTAGGATTGGGGATGACCTGCCTCTCTGCTGTGGTGTTGAAAACAGTAGACAACAGATACATCCAGAATGGTTAAAAGGATTATTACTAAAGGTCATCATGCAATCTCTTTGGGTTTTGCAAATGTAGTTTGACAATGCCTTAAGGTCCACACACACTGGGCATTTTTGCCCAGTGTATATGCCCAGCGATGATCGCTGACATCACTGGGCTTAAAATCACTCACTGCATACACACTGAGCTATTTTCCCCCCTGCCCAGCGATGTCAGCGGTGGTTTTCGGCTTTACATAGCAGGATACTATGGACAGCCATGCACCCGGCCGTTCATCGGCTGGTTATACCAGCAGAAAAACGGCAGCCATCGGCGATGATGTGGGGGCACGCATCAGCACTCATTGCTCATCACTGGGGCATACACACTGGGCGGTTTTGAGCTGAAAGCAGCTTAAAACTCCAAAAGTGAGCTGTTCTCAGCTCAAATTCACCCAGTGTGTATGGGCCTTTAGTTTTAGGAAGAGAAAGGGGATACACCCACAATCTAAGGAAGTTCCTTGGCAGGAATATCAATGATGCAGCCCAAATTGTGATGATGTGGAATAACTTTAGCCTGTAATTTACAGAAGACTTCTTTCAAATTTTGATATTAATGTGGAATAAAGAAATTCATATTCAAGATAGCTAATGGCCAGCTCTAAATGTGGTAAATGTAGCTGTAATCTGGGTAGACTGAGAACAACATGATTAGAGGTATAAGGCAAGACCAAATTTAAGACCAGTGAATATATCCCTTGGGAATACAGCTTCCATAAGTGTCATTAAACTAAATTGAGTATTTCAGTAGGCATGTTACTGTATTAACAGCCAACTTGGAAGCAAGGTTTAAATAAAGAAATGTCCGATTATTCCACTAGAGAAGGGGATGGACTAATCCTGAAAAATACATAATAGTAACTGTAAAGGAACACTCAGAAGATTTGTTATTGACAGGATAGTGAAAAATTACTCCTCCTTTATATTGCATCATTTAGACATACCATGCCCTGGCTGCTGTTTGCATCTAGCAAGCAAACATTCAGCTGCTGTTCAACAGAAAGACTACTTGTTCCTGAATTGCCTTTCATGCTCTGAGGAGTCAAACAAGATTGCTTATTTCACTGATTCTTAAGAAGTCTAATCTGGTGATTTAAAATGAGGAATTAATTAAACCTTGGAATGACCTATTCTTTATTTCTCAAATGGCCTGTATCATAGCCATAGATCAACCCTGTTGCTGAGAAAGGCAGGTAATTCATACAAAGTCAATTCCTCTGTTCTCCTCTCAATAAGGCATTGCCAGAATAGAGGAACAAGGGCCTCATAATTTGACTAGAGTTCAGTAGTTAAAGGGTGGAACTAGACCACATACTGATCCCTGGTCAGGGATCTATATTGGAGTAGAATAATACTGGAAATGGAAGAGATCACTCAACCTGGCTCCTCAATAATCTTGTAAAATTAGTTCAAGAAGTCAGGATAACATTGTTGTAAAGGATTGTTCATCACCATTAAGTTACTGATGGTAAGGATATAATGATGATTATAACAGGAATGCACATGTCATCAAAGGTGGGCTAGAATGGTTATTTGTATACTAAAGTTCAAGGAGAAAATCTGTAGAAATTACTGGAATATCAGAGCATAGAGCACTAGTAGACACAGTGTTGCAGTGATCGTAAAACTGGAGAACAAAATACACACAGTAGGATCACTGTAATTTGGAGCACAAAGAGAAGGATCCTAAGAAATAAGAGAGTTGGGTACCCAGAAATGTAGGCCAAAAATATGACACTAAACTACCAGCTGCAAAATTAAATAGCCTGCTTGGCAGAAGACAATCATTGGCTGACAAGGTTACATGACCAGAGTTTGAGAGGGAGATTGATGCCACAGCTAAAGTTAAGTTTGAGTCCTGCTCTTCTCCTATTAACCTGTGATATATTCACCTGCGAGTTGACCTGTATTTCCTAGAAGATGTCAAGTACTCCAGAACCAATAACTGCCAGCTGCAGTCCGATGTGTGAGAAATACAGCACACAATAGTGGCACAAATGTGACATTATCAGTAGGTTTGTCTCATTGCAAATTTTAGACACCCCTTTACCTCACCAGAGTCTTTTGTCTAAGTCACTATGATGCACAATCATACAGTAGCTCCTGTTCTACATGCTAAAACATCACTAACCACTACTGTGCCAATGAAAACCCTGTTAGCTTTGCAGTGATTCCCTGTGACTTCCAATATCCTTTATTAAAATATGGTCATCATGTGTGACCTTCCTCTGTTATCTCTGCCGAGGCCATGGGGGTCATTCCGAGTTAATCGCTTGCTAGCTACTTTTAGCAGCCGTGCAAACACATTGTCGCCGCCCATGGGGCAGTGTATTTATGCTTTGCAAATGTGTGAAAGCCTTTGCAGCCGCGCTCTGCAAAAATATTTTGTGCTGTTTCAGAGTAGCTCTGGACTTACTCTGCACTTGCGATCACTTCAGTCTTTTTGGTGCCGTAATTGACGTCAGACACCCGCCCTGCAAATGCCCTGACATGCCTGAGTTTTCCCCACCACTCCTTGCGATCGCCTGTGCGAATGGATTCTTCGCTATATCCATTGCACAGCAACGATGCTCTTTGAACCCGTATGACACGCGTGAACATTGTGCCGTGTGCGCATGCGCAGTTTTGCTGTTATTTTACCTGATCAACTTGGAATGACCCCCCATATTCAGTATGACTCAGTGAGATGGCTGCTGGATTCACAAAGATATATTACTATACAGTAATAGAAAATAACAATAATAATAACATTCATGTGATTCAATGGGGTGACATTTTAGAATACAAATAAGGTTATACAATACTTTCCAGAACATAAACATACAATATTGTAAACTGATAAATAACAGATCAAATTGTGTCCAGTAGGCTAAACCTCTATTCTTAATGCCCAATCCCTGGCCACACCAAGGCATTGTTTAATTCTTGAAAAATATTTTTTTTTTGCTTTAACTAAAATATTGTAAAAATAAAAAATATTCTAAAAAGAGCATATAGGGAAATGGAAAGTATTTTTGACTAAAGCAGAATGTATGTAAATATTTTTTAGTATTCTGACTAAAATCAATGCTACAACTTTACATCAAAATCAAATTGAAGATTAATAATGTCTACAAAGAGATATTGAAAAGTGTTTCTGCTTCATTTAAAAATAAATAAATTATAATTAATACACAGGAGCAAAATATAAGAGTTTATTTTATTCCACATAGCAACATCTTAATTAATTCCACATTGAATAGGGATCCATACAGTATAAATAATAGACTTTCCTTTCTTGTTTTCTTTTTTATGGCAAACTGTGGGTAAGTTGTGATTCGTCTACTATATTACAATAAACAATGCAAAGTTATTGTATATGATTTATAGTTTCATTTGTATTTTGCAAAGGGTAAATATTAATGCATAATTGTATATTTTAGTAAGATTTTTTATATATATCTCGCACACACACAATGTAAATTAATAAACATACTATTTATTAAAAAAACACATCAATTTCACTGAGCTTTTTTCTAAATAAAAATAATGTTGACTATGATCCAAAATCACTTGTCAAGACTGGTTTATTTTATTCTACAGTTCTGCCCATTTTTTGTATTGGAAGTTTAAAAAATTGCTATGTACAGTATATGTTCATTGTTGTCTTCTAATTACATTTTTTTCTTTTTCACAAAGCTCCATCCCCAAGATATAAGGCAACATATAAATGTCCAGAAACTCTACAGGGTGTTGGAAATAGCTAGTAAACAGTGCTAGAATAAAAAAAATGCACAATACACAATAAATGTAAAATAATAATAATAATAATAATAAAAGTAGTAGTAATAATAATAATAATAATAATAATAATAATAATAATAATAATAGTAATAATAATAATAATAATAATTAACTCATGCCTTTTAACAAACTGAAAATAAATGTTCAATATAGCAAGGACCAATAAAAACATCATGCAAACTCTGTTTTTTTCCAGGTTTTATTTCTTTTTATTATGTGCTCCATTATATTCTTTGAGCATTTATATCACAATAATGTCAAATTACATTTTTAAAAACATTTGTTTAGGACAAGCCTTGGCCAACCTCCAAGTGTTTTTTTTTTAGTACCTTGAAATTGTGTTTTTCCAAGATTTGGACATATAATGACAAATAAAGAAGAATGTCATGCCATTACTAATGGAAATCTACTGTAACTCATTTCTTCACCCCTGACTAACTTTAGGCAGGCAGTGTGCAAACACAAAAGGCCACTTGTAAATGGGATGTGATCCTGCCAAAAAAAAAGTGAGTTTAGCACTAAACTCGCACATTTTGTCAAACTCACAAATGTTATAGGGTGTGGGATCATGCAAGCTTGCATGTTTCCTGCAATCCCAAGACTCACAGTGGCAAAGCTCACATCCAGATATTTTGCCATTGCACACATAGAACTCAGGCAATGTAATAGGATGTGAGGTTACAACTTGCACCTAAAACATTACCAAAAGTTGCAAAAACAATAGACCAACTCTTGGCTGGCGAGTTTGCCAGAAGCTTGCACAGGTCAGTAAGATCCATGCATGTTTCTGCCAGGAAAAGTTTACAAATAGTAAAAAAAGAAGTGCAGTCTCCCTATAGCATAACCAGCCCCGGAATGAGAAGCAATACAGCTTTGCAGCTGTGGACTGAGCACTAAACAAAAAATGAATAAAATGCGTTTGTGCCAGTGTTTGTGGCTGACAGCAAAGTTAAATGACCTAAACCACAACACTGAGCTGCATTGACCTTGTGGTTTAGGTCAATTAACTTTGCAGTCAGCCACAAACGCAGATTCCCAGTATTGAGCTCAATGTTCTTTTCATAACTTTGAGCTCTATGAGAAGTCCAGAGCCAATCACCAGTGGAGCTCCTCTGGTGCTCCCATTGACAGAAGTAACCCGGGTCCCAGTCATTTGCACAGAGAAGCAGCATGTGGAAACACATGCTGCTCCTCAGTCCGGACTGGATCGGGTTAGCATTTTTTAATTTGTTTAACCCCTGGGATGCTGCCTATATGGAATGAAGAGGATGTTACCTACACAGGTGACTTGGATTACTACTGGAGAAGAGGACGTGAAGTACAACATGGGATGTAGGTAAGTATGTGTGAGTGTCAGTATGTATGTGAGTGTGTAAGAATGCTTTATTAAAGTTGTACTTTAATGGTGTGT
Source organism: Pseudophryne corroboree (assembly GCF_028390025.1). Lineage (NCBI taxonomy): Eukaryota > Metazoa > Chordata > Amphibia > Anura > Myobatrachidae > Pseudophryne > Pseudophryne corroboree. The sequence goes on from NC_086450.1 coordinate 465,337,406, forward strand.
GTACTGTATTTATTGTAATATGTTGTTTAGAAGTGGAACTACAGGTACAAGTGGGTCCTTTCATGCCCCACATTCTAGTACTTGTGGTTCTCCAAGTTCCAGCATGCAGGGGAGGCATGCCGATACCTGTAATTCCAGCTGTAAAAAAAAAAATAGTAATTATTTTTTACACTTATCAGACTATTAACTAGGCAACTACAGCCCAGGGATGCCGGGGTTATCCCTGAGATTCAGCCCTGGCCCTTGAGTGCCCTGGAGGGGTGAATTCTTTATTGGGGTTTTTTACTCCCTGGTGTACCCTGGCCAGGGCTGAATAGTTGCAGGGTGATGCTATGGCTGTGGGGACCCACATAAGCATGTCCCCAGGCTGTGGCATTAACTCTCTGGCTAGTGGTTCCAAAAATATGGGAACCCCTTTATCTTTTTCCCCCCATATTTTTGGAGCCAAGACCGGTCCAAGAGCCTGGTGCTGGATGTAAAAAATGCAGGGGAACCCTACTCAATTTTTCCCCTTTATTTATGCAACCAGGACGGTTATTCTTTAAGGGGAGAGGGGTATTGCACAGATGTTTTTTTTACTTTTTTTAACTACAGTATTTGTAAACTTTTCCTGACAGAAGTATGCGCGGATCTCACTGAACTGTGCATGCTTCTGTCAAAACTCGCACCTTACAATGCAACTCGCATTACAAGGTGCTAGTTTAACCACTAAAAAACTCACCCTACATCACACAGTGTAGTAGCCTTGAGCTTAAAAACTCACAGGCTGTTACATTGTGCAAGTTGCAACACCAACTCTGACCTTCTAATGTGCGAGAAGGTGCAAGTTGGATTTAACTTCCCATCACATTTGGCCAAGTCTCTCAATGTCTTTCCATTCCTGTCTCTCACAGGTGTAGCTAGCCTGGCTTTAGCTTGGCCTTTGGATTCTCACTTTTCAGCCTTATTTGGCCTTGGCAGCCACAGCTACTCACAGTCTCACACCTTGCTTCCTTGCAGAGTAACATAGGCTTGGCCTGCCTTGGCTCGCTGCCATAGCTTCACAGATTAGGGATCTCACTGCTTCCCTGCATGCAAGAATCCTGGTCACCTGGACTGCTTGATTTTCACTGCAGCCCCCTAGCTGGACTCTGTCTCTACAGGCAGTCTCTACTTAATGCAGCAGTCTTCCTTACTGACTCTCCAGTCCAGTCTTTAGGTGTTCTCCCACCTTCATTTTCTTCCCTGTGTTGGCGGATCCCTCCTCCACCACACAGCATGCACGTATCAGTATTGCAATTAACCCTCATACTGCCACACTACTAACACTGTAAAACTCACAGACAGGCAGGATACCATAGCAATAAAGTTCAGGGCACACAATAGTGTACTGTATGCAGCCCAGGCACTGTGCATTTACTGCCAGACAGTGTTTTAAGATCAATACTCATCTGCTCAAAGAGATGCAGGATATTTGTGCAATTGAGTCAAAACATCTGAATCACCTTCTGATCTCATAGGCAATCCAGGACAATTGTATATCTATAGGTACATCAGAGATGAAGACTACTGTACATGGGCCCTGATTCTGATGTTTTTGCCACCCACTTAGTACTTTGCTGATCAGTAGGTGTGATAGGTCCACTCACATAAAGCACATGGACAAGAGAGTGGGTGGGTTTGTTTATGTAGACTTTGAATTTGTTGAAATAGGCCACCCAGATGTGTGTTAATAGGCCTTAGATGACATAACTCAAAAATATCACAGTCCTGATGCACATCTATTGTTTCAAAAGTTATGTTGGCATACATTCGGTGAGTTATCAAATCGCTAACACAGTACATCAGGCACATTTACATTAGAAACTTCTGTAGTGTGAACTCTCTTGATTTGGGTGCAATTCTGGTTAATTTTCATCAACTCTCATTTTTTATGTACTGTGACTTGAAACAAGTCAGAACCATGCCATTTTTGCAAAATCACAATATACTACATTCACCTACAGTATACTGTATATCTTTATTGCACTTGCATGTGGAATCTTCTGTTTTCCTAGTATTGCATTCTGAGATAAAAACGTGTTATTGAACTGAGAATGATACTATAACCACACAGCCATGCAAATAGAATAAAATAATAAAATGATTTCTTTACAGAATGATCTTAATTTAACATGGAGAACCAGACTTACTTTGAAGAATTCATATTGTTGCCATTTAACCTGAATTATGATGATTTATTTAAACTTGCCAGTGTGTTTTTTTTCCTATATATATTTGGAGTGCTCATCAATTCTATTATAATCGCAGTGATATATACCAATGATCAGTTGAATGCTCCCATGTATCTATTTCTCTGTAACCTGGCCTTTGTAGATATCTGTTATACAACCAATACTGTCCCTAACCTGCTGTACATGTTACTATCTGGTGATAACACAGTGTCCTTCATACAGTGCTTTACCCAGATGTTCTTTTATGCTTTGGTTGGGATAACAGAAAATATTCTAATATTCATTATGGCATATGACCGATATGTTGCTATATGTGATCCTTTACACTATCACACTATTTTAAATAAGAAAAGCTGTTACACATTGACATCCTGCAGTTGGATATCAGGAGGTTTAAATTCACTTTTGTTTACAATCCCAGTGTCACACATGTCCTTCTGTAAGTCACATGTCATACACCAGTTTTTCTGTGATACTAAAGCTCTGATCAACATTTCTTGTAGAGTCACTGAAGAGTTTTTTATAGTTTTCTATCTGCAATTGTTGTTATTTGCATTTCTCCCAGTCATGTTCTGTTTGTCATCATATATAAAAATTCTAAAAGTCATATTACAGATAAAATCTAAGGATGGCAGAAAGAAAGCCTTTTCCACCTGCTCATCCCACCTCACTGTTGTCATTATTTACTATATGACAGCATTTTCTGTGTACATGATGCCACCATCAGAATACTCCAATGTACTAGAACCGGTCCTTACTGTACTTTATGCAGTTGTAACTCCCATGATTAACCCTCTGATCTACAGTCTACGGAATAAAGATGTGAAGAGAGCTCTACTTAGAACACTGGGGGGTACAGCAATTTGTAATACGGTAATGTAGAATTTGCAAACAATCTAAAAAACACAATATATTTCCAATAATTATAGTACAGCAACATAGCAGATTTCTTGCACATCTTTGTGGAGGGTGCAGGATTGTACTGTAGGTGATCACATGGTACCTGGGAAATGGTCAGGATTTCAGCACCTCATTGTCATCACCAATATATGAAGACTCTCCACAGAGTTTGCTCTTTTGATATTTTTTACAGATTTAGTCCAAAGGGAAATTCAAATTAAGTAGACATGTTCTTAGGGGTATGCATTTTTCTGTCCATGCACATGATGACCCATGTGAATACTGGAAAATCCATGTTTTATTAACATTAAAGTTTGCTTATGTGCAGGGGTGTAGCCAGAACTTTGTGAGCCCTGTAGCAACATATTGAAGGGACCCCTGTCCCAGTGCTTCTAGAGAAACACCTCTTCACATCAATTGCCAATATTATGCCCCATAGCAGTACCCTAGTTCATTTTATGAACCAAAGTAGTGCCCTAGTTCATGTTATGTCCCAGTGTAGGGCTGACAGTACACATTATGGAACACAGTACCCCTAATTTACATTATAACATACAGTGTCCCCAATTCATATTGTGCCATATTACAATGCCCCAACGTCACATTATGCCACACTATATTGCCTCCACTTTATATTTGATGCATTACAGTGCCCGAGTTTATATTATGTAACATTAGAATGCCCTCCAGTTAATTTTATACCACATTACAATGAGCAGGTCCAGGGTATACCAAGATATATTGCAGACCCCAAGGCAAAAGTTTATAAGGGGACCTATGTATCACCCAATTGTGAAAAATGTATATAACACATGTAACTATGATAGGGAAGGTGGGCCCCTCTCAGGCCTGGGCCCCATAGCAGCTGCACTGCCTGCACTTATGGTAGCTACGCCCTTGCTTATGTGGCAATATCAATGACACCTAAGTAATGTAATAAAAGTCTTACTGATATATACTGAAACAATCAGATTAAGAAATGAACATTTTTGCACCACATGTGGATACTGCGTTACAGTATATCACGTTGTTTAGAAGAGTACAAACCTTTGTACTGGAAATACACTTTATCTACAGTTTTCCCATCTGTTCTTACCCAATAATTTACCCCTTTATTCAGGGATCATAACCAGCTGATAAGGTCCCACCTATGTCGCTATCAGTTAGGTGCAGCTGAGATGTCTCTGCTGAGCTGCAGCTGATGTAGAGGTAGCCGTACAGCACAAGTGATCTGGAACAAGCAGGGCAGACAATAAACACAGGTCCTGGTGGGAGCAGGAGGAAGCAAGCCTGAAACAATAGGCAAAATTAAGTCACAATAGTAAACAAGTAGTGTGACAATCAAGGCCATTTCTTGACGCATATCTACAGGCTAAAGCAGAGGTTCTCAAACGCAGTCCTCAAGGAACCCCAATTGAGCAAGTTTTAGGTATATCCATGCTTGGCCACAAGTGACATAATTAGTACAGTACCTCAGTCAATCTGTGCTGAGCCTTTGATATAATTAAAACCTGGACCATTAGGGTGCCTTAAGGACCGCGTTTGAGAACCTCTGTGCTAAAGACTCCCAGTTTTATGAGAAGGATGGCACAATAGTATGAATACAGAAGGAGTGTTTTTAAGATAGCATTTGTTTCCTTAATCACCAGCCCAGTGATGTAAAAACCCTTTCTCTGCTAAAGTACCTGGGTTGATTTAGAGATTCTTACATAATCAGCATATGTTGGTATACTGTAGATTTATTACTACTATTATTGTAACACTAGGCATTAAATAGCTATATTGATTACAAACACAAGCAAACTGACAACCATGGATTGCACGTATAATGCAAAAAATATATATTCATATAATTATATAATCACTCTGGAAGCACTATTGTGCATACATGTGAACATAACGTCCACTAGTTTCAGTCCACATCTAAAGTGTGTGTTATGAGAGATCATTTTAATCTAATTGTGTTATTATTTATGTATGTAATTAAAATGTTTACATAAATGTTTTAAGCGCGTCTTACCATTGGTTTGCTTTGTGTCAATGTGTATATTTTAATTATATAAATTCCAATTCGAAGCGGCACTCTGCGGTATGTAAAATAACAGACACACACACTAACCATGTGTATAGCAACAATATTAGCGGGAGAAAATACTCATATAAGCGCTTAATAATACATAAATGAATAATACATTCCTTATATGTCCTCAATGATGTTCCTTATTCCTCTGTCTTCAGTATTGTGGTGGAAAATGATTCCGCTTCAATCCCAATGTATGAAACACAGAAACACCCTTTATGGAGCCTTTGTCGGTCCTTTATGACAAAGGCTCCAATAAGGGCCGAAACGCGTTGACAGATCCTGGCACTGTGACTTTGAAGCGCTTTTATCCAACTCGGGGACCTAAAGGTACTGTTCCACTATCCATACATTTGGGGGTCCGGACTTCCCCTCTTGTACTGTTTAGTGGTTAAACTTTTCCATTTGGGGAACCGATGAATTCTTTTTTTATTGTGGAACGTCATTTTTTGTAGTTTGGATATATACAAAAGGTGTATTTTTTTATCATGAGATGTATATGACTCCTTTTTAAAGAAATTATAAAGAGACTTGGTTTTTTAACTATTGTGGATTGGTTTCCTTGGAAAAGAATAGTTCACACTGGTCTAGATTGGATATTATACCCCTGGGGACTATAGCAGTGGAACCTACAGACGAAAGAAACCCAGATAAGAGGGATATCTCCGTCTCTATGTGTGAGTAAGGGTACGCATCACCTGTAATAAGATAAAAGAAACCTTTATTGAGATTGACAATCCATTATTTAGAAGTGAGTTGGGTACGCACTCCTTTCTCTCATTCATTTTGGTGGAGGTCATACTGAGTTCGGCTGTAAAGAAATCATTTCACATTATTGGAGGGGTTTTATACTGTGAACCAGGGTACGCCCTACATATCTCCTACATTTTCGTTTGTGACTCTAGAGGTCACAAAACAGCTCTACACATTTCATGTTGTTCTTTTTTTATATATATTCACGTGAAACTGAAAATTTTTGGAGGAACGAAAGAAGGGATTGAAGAACAGGAAACACGGGTGGAACCATCATTTGGGCCCAAGTAAAAGAAACCTTTTGAAGCTTGTCTCCCCCCTCCTCTCAAGTGAGTTGGGTACGCATTCTTTCATAATACGCTGGGTATATGTCCCATGTGATATCATTACTCGATATAAACTCTGGGAAATACGATTATAAGTCTGGGACCTTCTGGTAAAGGGTGTACGAGGCCTAGGACAAAGAAACTGCTACGTGTACAATATACAATACTCGATTGTGAGTTGGGGTACGGACTACAAGTTCTTAAAGAAATTTCCCTTCTTTGTGGGACAAGTGGGTTATATGTATTAGAACAGACTTGAAGCATTTCCACACATTTTTTGTTCTTTCTGTGTTTCATACTGAAGACAGAGGAATAAGGAACATCATTGAGGACATATAAGGAATGTATTATTCATTTATGTATTATTAAGCGCTTATATGAGTATTTTCTCCCGCTAATAGTGTTGCATTTGTTCTGGTTGGGTGTGGTGACACCCTTGAGGGGGATTATACACGTTAAAGCTGCGTTTTCTCTTGCGCACATCTCTAAGACAACTTCCCTTTGTTTTTCTGATGTGTATAGCAACGTTTCGGTTTATCCAACCATCGTCAGGCATATATATATATATATAAATGGATCTTCGGCGGTTCTCGGGAGAAGAAAGACACAAACGCAGCCACTTGAGCAATACCAACGTTTCAATGCAGAAGCATTTTCGTCAGGGCAGTAACAAACAATCAATTCACTCACCATTAGATGTGCTCCCCTCACCGCCAAAGTCCGCGCCGCCGGCTCCACTTCCGGTAGGCAAGCGCTTCCTGATTTTATCACCCAGTGCGCCCATCACCAAGGAAACGAATGATACACTAATGATATACAGAATAAATTTCATAGCATAGTGCAATGATAACATATAAGGCATATATTCCATCAGCACATATATGCATCCCAAAGCATATACAAGCAAATATTAGAGGACATAATAATGTATCTTAAAGAAAGCTGTTAAAACCTGTCTGTTCATTTAAACCACGGGGATTTAACGTATCTAGTAAAAAAAATCCACCGAGATTCACATTGTAACAACATTTTAGACCTGTCCCCCCCCCCTGATTGGTGGGGGGATGTGATCAATAATCTTGTGTTTGAGAGAGGTTGGAGAGTGGCCAGCCATGGCGAAATGTCTCGCCACTGGTTGTTCACTATTGCCGGAAAAAACTGCTTCACGTATGGCATATCTATGTTGGCCCATTCTCACTTTGAATGCACACTCCGTCTTGCCTATATAATACTTGCCGCATGGGCAGACTAAAGCGTATATGACAAATTTAGACATGCATGACAATCTATGCCTTATCTTAAACTGTTTTCCTGTATAAGGGTTTTTTATTGTATCACCGGTCAGCATATAGCCACATGTGACACAGCCTGTGCACTTAAAGCATCCATTTTTAGGTTGTCCAAAAAAGGGACTAATCACCCTTTTGTCAAAATTTGTAATGTCATTATGCACAACATAATCGCGTACATTTTTGCCTCTAGAATAACAACACATTATTTGTTTGCTTTATACAGTTGGCAGGTCTTTATCAGTAGCTAAAATAGGCCAATTGGACCGAACTGCTTTCCTAATCTTATTGCTAGCAACATTGTAACGATTGGGCCAAATAATTTTATTGGCTGTAGATTTCTTAGACTTGGCTTTAAGTGTGTCTTCCCGAGGGATAAGACATAACTTTTTGTTTTAATTTCAACAAGGACTGTTTATCATAGCCCCTGGCCATAAATTTGCGCTTCCTGGTCCAGTCCTCCGTAATCAAATAGATAACGTTATGAGTCTTGTGTCTGGCCGGGCTGCAGCAGGCTATATTTATACAAGTCTTCCAAAAGCAATACAATGGATACTGTAATCCCTTTGTCCATTGGACACAGGGATGCACTTTTACAGTACAGGAGAGGTCATAGGTTGATTTGAAAAGGTAGGCGATATCTTTCTCAACTGCTCTGGTGGGTGGTCTCCTCTGGATTCCCGCCGCATACATAATATACAGTAAATACAGTTTATATCTATATCCTGCTTCTGCACATAACTATCCGCAGGAACATGCGATCTTCTGCAGACCAACACCGGAATGTTACCCTTAAAATACTCTACAGCTGGATACCAAATACCACCTTATAACCTTAGTCTGTCCCCTCTTATCCTGTAAAGGTGAATCCCTTTGTTCTGCAACCATTTAAACAGCTATAACTTTCTGATGTGGTGCAAGGACACTATGTGTACATTGTGCACTATTTGGATTAAATATGTAATGTGTTTTGATATCTCTCCATGCGTTCACAAACTCTACCGTAAATGCCCATACCACGCGCTGATGCGCACGACCGCGGGAGCGACCATACGCAAATTGCGAATATGTGCACGCACAGCAGAACAAGTACATGCGTGGAGGCCATCTATGTTTTGTTTGTACGTGATGTGTGTACTGCAATATTTTTTCGACTTTGACAGTCCACCCTTTGGCAGTCACCAATAACTGCCGCTATCTAATTACTAAACAGAAAAATATCAATACAATATTTACAGAAGATGATGATCGGGGGAGAGTTGTAGGTGGGAAATGTATGACCTAGTGGGACAGTAGAAAGTATGTATGTATGAATCCATGTCTGAGGGGCATGTATCATCGTGCCGTAGATGTTCTTTATAAGCTTTGAGGCATTGCGAAGTATACATTTAATCCTTCTTATCCCGTATTAAGGGTCTGTAAGTGGGCCAACAAACACTGCCGAGCTCTTTTTGGCTTCTTGTTAAACAAATGGGGTGCACATTTAGTTAATGATACATGGAGGGGGAACATATGTGAGTGTTAGTATATGTGGATATCACCTGTCGACTATGTGTGTCATTAACTGAAGGTTGTAGAGATGAAGATAAGACACATATCTAAAACACATTCATATAACATTTTCATAAACATTCTTGGGTATGGTCGATGTCTTTTCCGGATGGGTGTATCTTGGCAGAGAAGGAGACAAAGGAAAAACGGGTGAAAGAAACAGGCCATGGAATTAATTTGCAATCCTTATCATAACACTGTCTCTATGGATGGGTCGTAAATTAAATCTGCTGCTGTAACAGCGCCCCCGCTCCTTAGACTCATCAATTTTGTGCCGTGCTTGCGCCGCGTTAGAATTCGAACACACCTAAATATCAAGCCAATAATTATGACGACTCCCAGGATGCAAAGGAGAAACTTCCCTACACTCATAATAACATTTTGAGCCCACTCTTCTAATCCTGAGAACCAATTTCGTGGGTTCAACTATGAAACCCAGCCGGTCAGTTCATAACTCACAACAGTCAGGGTAAGGTTGTGTCTCCTCCGGAACTCCCACTTCAACTGCAAGATATCGTCCATCTTTTGATTGATAATCACGGTTGAGTCATCAGTGCTGTTTGTAATATACGTGCAGCACTTCACACCATATTGAGTTGCCAAAGTGACACAGTACCCACCCGTCACGGCTGTGATATAATTAAGGACCATCCTGTTCTGGATCAGTTCTGTCTTGTAAGCTTGTAACTCCCTTCCTGTATACCTGAAGGTGTCGTCATACATCTCATTGATATTATCTATCAAGTTCGCTAGCGCATGGATATACCTATAATTTATAGTTCCTCTGGCAGTACGGGTGATGTCTAATGCAAGAAGGAATTGAATCCCGGTGGATTTGTGGATCAAATCAGAGGCTACGTGCTCTGTCCTATCTATAAGGTGTCTCTTGACGATGTGTTCATAGAGAGGATGAGTATAAGGAGCCTGAGCACTGCGGTGAACCTCTTTCATCTTATCATGGGTTATGGTCATGAACTCTGGCAACACTCTTCCAATATAACACAATCCTTCTGAGCTTGGGGCAAGCCACTTGTACGCCTTCCTCCCACATATGAAATAGGCATCATCGGGGAGAACATAGGGGACAAAATATGACATCACCATATTACAAACTTTCCAAGTGAAAAACCCAATCCCTAGTTCTCCTATCTGCTCTGTACAAGTATCGGGCTGGATGATATGAGCACAGTACCCTGGTGATACTTTTCCAACCCACATGGTCTTGCTTCCTCGAGTATACCTATACTGGAAATACCTTCCACTGTTGGCTATTTGGCGTACAAGTTCAGAGTCTATGGGTATCCTATCAGCTCTGTGCGAAAAGGTCATTGTCTGGTTATTCCAAGTCACTTCCCAATTACCCGGTTTTCAGTAATTGGAAATGTTGAAACACACTAAGGATCTATCTACATGATACTGGTGGAGCTTCAAGCTAGGGGGCCTAGAAATATTAAATTTCTTGTCCACCGGTCTCCCACACCGTATTTCGAGTACCTCATCTATTGCTAAAGGGTATGGTACTAATCCTGACTTGCTCTGACCTTGAAGTACTTGTGAGCACACCCAGCATTCTGTCTGGTTTAAGACCTTACCCACTAGTGAGTGGTAATCACTCAATGGATGACGGTCCATGTTGATATTAAGGCTGGACTGACATCTCTGGATGCACCCATCCTCGACTATGTTCTCACAATTCCTACAAATGCAATTTTCCTCAGCCAATAACCCTTCACAGTGCCTCCAAGCTCCCTGACTACCAGATCGCTTTCTGATACTCGCCTTTGTTCGAGTGATGTGTTGCTCTTGAGATTCTACTAATCCATCCCCGCCATCAGAACCCATTCCAGATCCTTTCTCGACCTCTCTGGGACCCTCACCGAAACAGACTGTCCTGGTCAACATCAGGATTAACAGGAAAACCCGGAACGCAGTCTCTTTGGGTAAGTACATCTTGTTAAGGGAAGAGAAGGGAAACAAGAAGGGGGAGAAAGAGAAGGCGAGAAGGAGGGTAGTGGGAGATGGAGAAAAATAAAAACTGGTGCGACAACCGCCTCTGGTCTTGTTGTTCTCTGTGCTCAGGTGCCATCTCAACAGTACTGCCTCTCAGCTTTCCCGGAACAGACACTCCAGTGATACGATGTTCTCTCCGGGTCAGCGACCTTTCTGTAGGGAACATAAATATTGCATTTCTATGTGTTTAACTGTTGTGTATTATCAGTTGTGTGAAGTAAACCATCTGTGGAAAGTGAAAAGAGAGGGAAAATAATAAAAAGAAAATTTGTCAGATTTGCGTTCACCATCAGGCTGTCACACCATCATTTATATCGGTATCTATGCACAGTCTCCCTTCACCAGTATTCCCATTCTCCACCCTTTGTGAATGACCAGGCACACTGATATTGGTGTCCCTATGCTGGTGAGATATACTGGGCTTGGGCAGAACTCTGAAAAGACAGAGTAGGCATGTGACGTTTGAACTGTAATCCTGTCAGTGAACGTAAGAAATGAAGAGGAAACTTTGAAGAATAATCACAGAGTTTAGTAACAGGTAAGTTTGTAAAGGCAAAGAAGATTTTACAAAGTTTGACATCTGGATTGGGCACTACGGGGAATGATTCCCTAATCGGTCTGTTCCCCTTAAAAAAATTATATGTGTGTTATATCTCTACTGGGACTATCCCAGCCATCAATCCAGTGTCTTGTCCATTCTAAGTTCATAGGGAACACGGTATCTTTGAGATAATTTCCTCTACCTGTGATGGACATGCATCTAAAACAGTGAAATGCAACATTAGTCTTCGTGGGTATCTAACATATTTTGTGCTTCCTGGGTGGGAGCACTCAATATGTTTACCATCTCTAACAAAACTCCTGTTAAGTTACTTAGAGGTCACTTCTGCTAGAGAGAGAAGCAGAAGTTTAGAGGCCTCCTCCTAACCCCAGTAAGTTCTGTCAAAAGGGTAAAGTTGCATTTATTCTGTTCTTCCCATTAACCAAATCTGTGTTTTTCTATACTGTATCGTGATTCCTTACTATATGTCCCTTGATCCCGTCTATGTGTTTAATAATGTGGTTTGTTTTCTCTGTCTAGGGGTCTATATTGACTATAAGTTCTACTATACCTACAATCTCTGGCAAAATGCTCTTCCTTCCTACAGATGTAGCATGTTCTAGGTCTTTTCCAAACAGCAGGGGTCTGGGGTTTAGGCTGATGAGACTTTGGTGTAAGAGCCTGTATACTTTCAATCCTCAGCCTCTCCTCCTGTTGTTTTCTACGCCTAGCAATATTCTTGTGGTGTTCAATTGCGCACTCTCTAAGGCAAGCTACTGTGACCCCTATCCAATTAGGCAAAGATGTTTGTACTCTGTCCCTTACTGTCTTATCGAGTCCGTCCATTAGCACAGAGACAGCCACCTCCCTGTAATTCGTATCGTTTCCTATATCCGATACCCCCATGTATCTATCCATTATTTGTAGGGCCCGATGGAAATATTCAGATGTCATTTAATTTTCCCTCTGCTTTATGGAGAAAATTCTTATCCACTTTAACAGTTGTGGGGAAATACAACTCTAGTTGCCTGTTAATTTGCTCTAAGTTCTCCTAATTGTTTTTGTCAGTCATAAGACTATCCGCTCTAATCTACAATCAGTGATACATTTTTTGGTGTCAATATTAGGGGATAGGCATGCTTTCAAAAGTGTCCGCCAATGTTGGTTTGTCGGTTCATACGCATTAACCAGATCTCTGATAAACTTTTGACATCTGGCTAAATGCTTCCGAGGGTCGGGGAATTCTGAAATGATTGACCGCAGCTCATCTCTGGGCCATGAGCAATATATTGCATTATTCCTGGTGAGGATTACTCCCTGACTATCGGTTCCCCCATTGGGAGTCACTATTTCCAAGACAGGGTGTAATTCTACCATTCCGTTCCTAATCTATTTACAGTGAGGTGTTGTTGTCTCTGTGCAATGAACTGTCTCACACTTACCGGTAGCTGTGACCTCACCAGTTCTTTCATTGGGGAATATTGTTACTGCACTATCTGGTTGGACAGGCCCCACCTGAGTTTCCTGCAAGGTGACTGCTTGGTGGAGAGTTGCAATTTGGCTGAATCCTTCATCTTCCTGTGACCTAAAACCTTGGAGAGACTTCAAAACAGGATACATTTTGCAAAAGTTAGGGGATAATACATTGCTCTTTCATATTACTATCATTTACGGATGTATCATTGACTGTAGCCTTCTGTTCCCCTTCGACCTGTGTCGACAATGGTGTGTTTGTGTTCTCATTCCTGCTAGGTTTGGAACCTGCTGCGTATGTTAATTTCCCTTGCATATCCCCTTCTTGTTGCCATAAGTTTAAACAATCTGTATGTCTAATCCTTTGTTTTCTGGATTTTATTAGACATATCCTAATCCTTAAATTCTGCAATACCTCTGGTTCAAAACCGCCTACCTTAGGGAATGGTTCCCTATCTTCCGCAGTCATACGTACCCATTCATTGCATAAAACTTCTGTGTGTGAACCATACTTTTCCCACATAATGTACCTCGCTGACCCCCTGGGCTGCGGTATGTCAACCTGAACCCTGGTTGAACGTTCCTTACTTGAGCAACTGGCCCCCATAATTTGGAGGTATTGCCCTTTCGACTAATCCCACAAAAAAACAAAATACTCAATATAAGGCAACGGTGAAAGTTCTCCGAGTGCTTTCACCCACTCACGCCCACGTTGGCCAGTACTACCATACACTGTTGATAGCGAAGGCAATGTACCCAACCTAGGGCCCCTATGTAACCTCTATTTACTGGTAGTTTCTGGGAATAACTTACCCTTTCCAGTAAATATAGGCCGTTGGAGATTTCCTGAGAGAGGCCAGCGAAAACTCCCTAAACCTTTATTATACACAAATCACGTTTGCGTATGCTATATACAGCGCTAATGATACCGCAATTTTACGCAAAGTTTGTAAAAAGGGTATCACGTTGCACTAAATATTGCACCCACGAACGCACGGTCCAAATGCACAGCCTATAGGTACTTGTTACTTATCCGCCATACAACCACTGGAATCGAATCACAAGCTGCGAAACCTCAGCTGTAGCTTATCAAAAACTATATGAGTAAACCTCGCTGACCCCCTGGGCCGCGGTACTCTAAACCTCGCTGACCTCCTGAGCCACGGTACTCTCCTACCTTGCTCCTTTGTACTTCTTCTCGACTTAAATCTATATTAACATGAGTCAGCTGCCTCATGCCACCAAGTATCCACTCACTTGATGTACCACTCGACGGGATCCCGAATTCCCAGGGTCCACTACGTTCACTGTTACGTTCGCTCACTCACGTTCGCTCACTCAAATACACTTTGGTTTTTCTGTACAGAAAATTATCATGCATTCAGATAAGCAGCTTTACTACCAGAGGCAATACAGTAAAAAAGGTTTTATTTATACTAATTTTTGGAAACCGAGCAATTTGTGCTATTGTAGCGTGGCTACTGTCCCACCTTTAAACTAAACGACACTATTGTATAATTTGTACTCAGCGCCCGCATTCTTACGCACTTTGCGCAAACACGCGACCATGTGTGTCCCTTACTTTGTCCGAGACACGTGTACCAATGTGCGTACACAATAAAACAACTCACACAATTTCTATAAATGTGAGCAATATTAACTATAATCACTCACTTAACACGCCACACAGTTTCTTTCTGTATAAACCTTTATGCAGAACTGCGTTTGTGTCTTTACGCTTACTTCCTTAAAATACTGTTATTTCAAATTTACCTATATATTTACCTATATATTTACCTATATAGCAACAAATGTATCCTATTTCACACAGATCTATAATGACTCTAGCAATAATCAATAATTTAAATTATATGATTCAGATTGGATAGCTATCTTGCAGAACATACACTGATATAAATATACACATAATTATAATAAATATATATATGTACCATTCACTGGTCTACCATGAGACTCATTTACCCATTCAGTGCTTCTAATTTGCATATGAAAGCTATGTGCTTTTTTTGACTGCCTGTAAAAGTTGTTTTTCACTGCTAAGAAAAAGCAGTTACACAGGTTAATTTGCATTTCAATGGCTATCTTATAGCAAGCAGAGTTAGCTAAATCCCAGAGGTAAAAGAAAAAAAAATCTTTGTTTTTATCTGTGTGTACTTCTTACATTAAGTATTCATCTTACTATTAAATTTTACTAGGCCCCATTGAAACTATTTGTAATTGACTATGGCATGGGTTAAATAAATGCATTGGTAACTCATAAATGGTGATTGATGTGAACAAGGAGAGCTGATTATTCTGGGCAGTGAGAATCAGCCATTTAGAAAAATGACCTTCCCAAAATGGCCGCTGCTCCTCCCCATTCCACATCCATGAGGGTTACACAAAATGGTGGACAGGCCATGTGGTTAGTCCAAAATGGAGGACAGACCATGCGGCTTCCTTTGTCACAAAGAAATCACACATCATACAAGCCCCTGAAGTTATTTTAGGCCTGAGTTAAAATAAAAACTATCTCAAGGCTATGCAACAACTTTTAAATGTACTTTTAAACCTACTTGAACAGATAAACAATCCAATCTGAGTCAAACACAATATGACTTATTTGAACCTTGTTTTGCAACAATAAAAATACATTTTAAAATCTTAAATATTATGAGAAACGCATTGTCCCTTAAATTTCATATCAGCGTCTTACTAATAACACAACACAATACAAACGGATATGATTTTTTCATCAGCTTCTCAATGCGTCCATTGGAGCCGGTCAATTTCAGCTGCGTTTGTAATGTACAGTGCATTATTAAGAACGTGATATACCGGATGAGCCCCCATATATGAATGCCATTTTTAGATTTCTCACAAATATTTTAAATGCCCGCTCTAATTATATTGCAGACGCCAGGCACATCTTATTACCATATACGATAAAAGTGCACTGTACATCGTAAAACACTGTATCCCTTAAGAGAAAACAATACACCCACACATTATCTGAGTTCCAAAGCTCATTGATGTATATATTTGTTATTAAAAAGGATATGCAGGAATGAAAGCTATACCTTACACACACTTAGATACACTTTTTTAACCTTTGCAGTAATGCAATGCAATGATATTACACTTTAAACCTTATGCAGCAATGCAATGCAATGATATTACACTTTAAACCTTATGCAGCAATGCAGTGTGATGCTATTACACTTTAAACCTTATGCAGCAATGCAGTGTGATGCTATTACACTTTAAACCTTATGCAGCAGTGCAGTGTGATGCTATTACACTTTAAACCTTAGCAGGGCAATGAGCACATGACACCAATTGTGATTTTACCGCTGGGTTCCGACACCACAGTGGATTATTTCTGAAAGGGGGTTTACAATACAAATTATACACTACAATACAAGACAATATATAACAGAATAATGGCTACAGTCAATGTACATACGTGAGAATATTCGCGTGCGCTTCCTGGTCCAGTCCTCCGTAATCAAATAGATAACGTTATGAGTCTTGTGTCTGGCCGGGCTGCAGCAGGCTATATTTATACAAGTCTTCCAAAAGCAATACAATGGATACTGTAATCCCTTTGTCCATTGGACACAGGGATGCACTTTTACAGTACAGGAGAGGTCATAGGTTGATTTGAAAAGGTAGGCGATATCTTTCTCAACTGCTCTGGTGGGTGGTCTCCTCTGGATTCCCGCCGCATACATAATATACAGTAAATACAGTTTATATCTATATTCTGCTTCTGCACATAACTATCCGCAGGAACATGCGATCTTCCGCAGACAAACACCGGAATGTTACCCTTAAAATACTCTACAGCTGGATACCAAATACCACCTTATAACCTTAGTCTGTCCCCTCTTATCCTGTAAAGGTGACTCCCTTTGTTCTGCAACCATTAAAACAGCTATAACTTTCTGATGTGGTGCAAGGAGACTATGTGTACATTGTGCACTATTTGGATTAAATATGTAATGTGTTTTGATAGCTCTCCATGTGTTCACAAACTCTACCGTAAATGCCCATACCACACGCTGATGCGCACGACCGCGGGAGCGACCATACGCAAATTGCGAATATGTGCACGCACAGCAGAACAAGTACACGCGCAGAGGCCATCTATGTGTTGTTTGTACGTGATGTGTGTACTGCAATATTTTTTCGAATTTGACACACCCATCTAAGGTTGGGAAGTATGTGCGATCCACCTCGCTTTGTATGTGTGTATATATATATATATATATATATATATATATTACAATCCCTACAGTATTACTTAAATTAAATAACGATATATATATAGTATTTAACTTATTATATGTGATTCTTATCCCTAAATGTTCCAGTATGTTCAATATATCACAAATGAGAAACATCAAGACAAGCCAATATTTGGCCAAATCTGGATCTCTGAATAAAGAGGGATATATTATCCCTGTTTCAGAGAAAATGAAAGTAACAAATAATTAATACACTTCATATAGCTTAAACCAGTGGTTCTCAAACTGTGTGCTGTGGCACCCTGGGGTGCCTCAAAACACTTGCAGGGGTACCCTGGGTTGGTGGTCCAGGTCCAATTCAAATTATATATGGTCACTGTAATAAACAAAACCAGTGGTGATGGCTGTCAATCATAAAATATGTGGACAAACAGGGGCAAATCTTATCCCTCACTTCACAATTAAACCTAAGGATATAAACACAATTTACTTAATTTAATTTATTTTTTCCTAAATTTCACAATAAGAAACTTCTGGCCTAGGGGTGTCGTGAAAATTCGGATACTCTAGGGCACTGTGATTCAAAAAAGTTTGAGAACCACTGGCTTAAACTATTGTTCTATATCAATCATGCAAACAATATCAAATTAGCTGGTAGTGTTTATAAGTATTAATAGAGGCAGGGTCGTTTCTTGGGGCAGGCGAGCAGTGCAACCGCACTGGGCGCCCGCCGCAGCACTAACTGTGGCTCCCTGCTTCCCCCTCCTTTTTCTCCCCGAGTAACCCGCTCACGGGGCGGAGTTTCACGGAATGACGCGGTTGCGTCGTTACGTCACGACGCCACCCCGTCTCTCCACGAAACTCCCCCCCCCCGAGCGGAGTACAGAGGGGTATCCAAGTTAGGAAGAGGGAAAGGCCAGCGCGAGGAGCGACTGGTGAGGTGGGCTGAAGAGCGGTAATCGCCTCTGTAAGTATTCTCTCTCTATCTCAATGTGTAAAATGGGGACACCTGCCGTAATGTGTGAAATGGGGACTCTTGCCTGCCGTAGTGTGGGGATTTAATGTATCAAGGGCATTGCAGTGTGTGGTATAATATGGTATAATTTTTTTTTCCTGTGGTGGTCGTGATCTGTTGGAGCAGGGTCAAAAACTGGATTGTGAGGTAGTCTTTTCAGACAAGGCCATGCCCATTTAAATGAGGCCACACCCATTTAGATGAGACCACACACCCTTGCCGGGTGCACGCGCAAGTTTTTTTTTTATCTAGGTGTGTGTGGGGGGGGCACATTTTTTATGTCATGGGGGGCGCATTTTTAAATCTCGCACTGGGAGCCAAATTGGCTGGAAACGGCCCTGAATAGAGGATAGTTGAGCTACAGTTCATTAATAATCTTGTATAGTCTATACCATATGAAAACAAACTCATAGTTTCGGACAAATATCTGTCTATTATGTATCATGAGAAAAGATGAACTGATGATCACATATTGCAGGATTAGACATATGTGAAAAGAATATACTTCTATATGGTTAAAAATGGTAAAGGAGGTGTATTTACAAAATATACCGTAATAAGGGAAGGCTAGAACATAAAAATGTAATGCACAGTCTTAAAATTCCAATTATATTGTCTCATTAAGGCCCTCAGAAAACAAAGTTTTAAAAGAAAATCCAAAAGGCATTTCTAATGCAGAATACACAACGTCAATCTCCTCATCTCTTGTTACAGTATATGTGATTTGTCCATCCACATTTGCCATAAACATGGTCTTCAGTAAAGAGATGAGTATTTAATTGTTGGATGATATCTTGGTGATGTTCAAGAAAGCATACAGTAGTTTAAACGTTCTTGTTGTCCGACCAATATATTATTAGTTGCAGGCACATGATGAAACATAAATGACAAAATCCACTTCAAAATTCCAAAAATCTTTTAATTTGGAAACTAAGATTCCTTGAATTTAGATGAAATACAGTTTGGAGTGTAATTAGGTGAGTGATGAGTATGTATGATTTTCTTATTTTAATGTTGTGGTCACATACCACAGGCACCACAGCAAACTAAGTGCCAAGTATTAAAGCAAATTGTGTGTGTAAATATATATATATATATATATATATATATATGTGTGTATGTGGACAAAAAATTAGGTAGTAAAGGCGACCGCTGGTGCCAAACAATTGCAGAGCTAGGCAGTTATGTGAAAAATATAGAAAACCGAGTATTAAAAGGTAGAGATTAATACAGTTAAAATAACATGCACAAGGGGGTGAATAAAACGCATAAAAAACTACAAAAAAACATAAAAAGGTACATAGGACATAACATATAAAGGAGTAAAAAATTCAAAGGAGAGAGGAGTAAAATATCTTAACTTAGTAATTGAGGTTAGATCAAGAGTGCTGCCTTGATCAAACCTCAATTACTAAGTTAAGATATTTTACTCCTCTCTCCTTTGAATTTTTGACTTTTTTACTCCTGTATATTTTATGTCCTATGTACCTTTTTTATGTTTTTTTGTAGTTTTTTATGCGTTTTATTCACCCCCTTGTGCATGTTATTTTAACTGTATTAATCTCTACCTTTTAATACTCGGTTTTGTTTAGTGCTTCACAGTTTAATAAATTCTATATTTTTCACATAACTGCCTAGCTCTGCAATTGTTTTGCACCAGCGGTCGCCTTTACTACCTCATTTTTTGTCCACACACTTTTATTTTAGGCACTTATACCAGTGCCTAAGTTTACCTGAGGTAACAGGCTGACGCCCTGAAAAACTGTGGGGAGTGTCCATTTGGCAGATCTTTTTAGTTATCTTACTGTTTGGTTCTGGTACTAGTGTTGATATTTGGGATACTGCATCTGTGGCGCTGGTAGCTTCCCTGGTACACACACACATATATATATTAATATATATATATATATATATATATATATATATACACTGCTCAAAAAAATAAAGGTAACACTGAAATAACACATCCTAGATCTGAATGAATGAAATATTCTTATTAAATACTTCGTTCTTTACATAGTTGAATGTGCTGACAACAAAATCACTCAAAAATTATAAATGGAAATCAAATTTATTAACCCATGGAGGTCTGGATTTGGAGTCACACTCAAAATTAAAGTGGAAAAACACACTACAGGCTGATCCAACTTTGATGTAATGTCCTTAAAACAAGTCAAAATGAGGCTCAGTAGTGTGTGTGGCCTCCATGTGCCTGTATGACCTCCCTACAACCCACACAAGTGGCTCAAGTAGTGCAGATCATCCAGGATGGCACATCAATGTGAGCTGTGGCAAGAAGGTTTGCTGTGTCTGTCAGCGTAGTGTCCAGAGCATGGAGGCACTACCAGGAGACAGGCCAGTACATCAGGAGACGTGAAGGAGGCCGTAGGAGGGCAACAACCCAGCAGCAGGACTGCTACCTCCGCCTTTGTGCAAGGAGGAACAGGAGGAGCACTGCCAGAGCCCTGCAAAATGACCTCCAGGAAGCCACAAATGTGCACGTGTCTACTCAAATGATCAGAAACAGACTCCATGAGGGTGGTATGAGGGCCCCGACGTCCACAGGTGGGGGTTGTGCTTACAGCCCAACACCGTGCAGGACGTTTGGCATTTGCCAGAGAACACCAAGATTGGCAAATTTGCCACTGGCGCCCTGTGTTCTTCACAGATGAAAGCAGGTTCTCACTGAGCACATGTGACAGAGTCTGGAGATGCCAAGAAGAATGTTCTGCTGCCTGCAACATCCTCCAGCATGACCGGTTTGGCAGTGGGTCAGTAATGGTGTGGGGTGGCATTTCTTTGGGGGGCCGCACAGCCCTCCATGTGCCCGCCAGAGGTAGCCTGACTGCCATTAGGTACTAAGATGAGATCCTCAGACCCCTTGTGAGACCATATACTGGTGCGGTTGGCCCTGGGTTCCTCCTAATGCAAGACAATGCTAGACTTCATGTGGCTGAAGTGTGTCAGCAGTTCCTGCAAGACAAAGGCATTGATGCTATGGACTGGCCCGCCCGTTCACCAGACCTGAATCCAATTGAGCACATCTGGGACATCACGTCTCGCTCCATCCACCAAAGCCACGTTGCACCACAGACTGTCCAGGAGTTGGCGGATGCTTTAGTCCAGGTCTGGGAGGAGATCCCTCAGGAGACCATCTGCCACCTCATCAGGAGCATGCCCAGGCGTTGTAGGGAGGTCATACAGGCACGTGGAGGCCACACACACTACTGAGCCTCACTTGTTTTAAGGACATTACATCAAAGTTGGATCAGCCTGTAGTTTGTTTTTCTGCTTTAATTTTGAGTGTGACTCAAAATCCAGTCCTCTATGGGTTAATAAATTTGATTTCCATTTATAATTTTTGTGTGATTTTGTTGTCAGCACATTCAACTATGTAAAGAACAAAGTATTTAATAAGAATATTTCATTCATTCAGATCTAGGATGTGTTATTTTAGTGTTCCCTTTTTTATTTTTTTGAGCAGTGTATATATATATATATATATAGTAACAAGGTAAGGGGAACAGGTACCATCTCCTGTGGTATACGGTGGTTAAAAGCAGATGAGAGATGATGCAAGTCCTTGGTTTCTGATGCGATGGACTTGCCAATTTTTAAGCATAAAAATTAAACATTAAAAAAATCTTGTCTTTCCTGCACTAACTAAACAGAAACATTCATGACTATCTACTACAAAGTTTCACCAAGTATAGCTGACTTGTACGAAGTAGCAGGTTTCTCTCACAGAGTCTGCAGTTGCTTTTATCCAGACAGTGAGAGACTGAATGTCCAGCATGACACCCTTTTATGACACTTACACAGGTGCAAATATTAATTAGACTAATCATAATTAGAATCAGCTTTATTGGCCAGGTGTACTCGCGTACACTAGAAATTCTTTGTGGTACAATGCATCGCCAAGCAGCAACATGAAGGGGGAATACGTGGCATACATTACAAACATTACACATATGAGTTCATACTGCACATTGCAACTGTACAATAGACTCGACATATTATACATGTAAGACTAAAAATGAAGGCTGCTTGGCAGAGCAGCACTGAGGCAGCCATCCGCGGTGCCAACTAGAACTCAAACAATGCACATAATAGTGAAGATTTAAGTATTACACATCAAAAGATAAACTACACAGACAAAAATAAGACACTGAAAGAATAATGCATGATTGGTGTAGGCATTTTGTGTAATAACTTCCATGGGCTGTGTATTCCACCCTCACAGGGTACCAGGTGCGGCAGCCATCTTCGGCGCACTGCGTTGGATTACCCTGGGTGGAGTTGTCCATCCCTTGAGGGGTAGACCTATAAGGTACTACTGATGTTCTCTGCCAGAGGGTTAGGGGTCATAGTCCTGGTGATTTCATTTCAGAGGTTTGATGAGTCCACATAATGTTCTGGATTTCTTTCTTGATGTTGTTCAATGTTTGTTCAACTGTTTTTTTTTAACTGTTCATTTTCAAAACGCTTAGAGATAGGAACAATTTGAGTATTGGAACGCACAGCTGTGCATGACTGAAGCTACAGATATACTATGGTAAATTGACACAACTACAGCTGAGGCAAATGTCCCACTAATCAAAGGAGCTAAATTACCCAGTGTTTGACTAAGCAAACACCAGCCCTGTCTGCCTTGATTAAATATGCAGCACTGATCAAACTTTGAAACACAGGTATTTTAAATTACAAACAAAACCAGAAATCACAAAACTATCTAACAAGAAATTTGAACATACATTTAGAATAGAGATGGTTTGCTGAGGTTCAGATTGCAATAGCAGATTACAGGGTGAGATTTGAACATACATTTAGAATAGAGATGGTTTGCTGAGGTTCAGATTGCAATAGCAGATTACAGGGTGAGATTTGAACATACATTTAGAATAGAGATGGTTTGCTGAGGTTCAGATTGCAATAGCAGATTACAGGGTGAGATTTGAACATACATTTAGAATAGAGATGGTTTGCTGAGGTTCAGATTGCAATAGCAGATTACAGGGTGAGATTTGAACATACCTGAGGATGAGAAGAAAAGGAAGATGGTTAAGTCCAGGCCAATGCAGGAACTATTTTTTTTAACTGTTAATTTTCAAAACGCTTAGAGATAGGAACGCTTTGAGTATTGGAATGAACAGCTGACCGCACAGCTATGCATGGCTGAAGCTACAGCCCTGAAGACTCGCAATTAGCCTAATGGATAGAGTCCACCGTTAGTCTCCATCCATAACCCAAGAAACCTTTATCTTACATTTATCAAAGCCCAAAAGCTCTTAGCAACTCATCTCAAATGTTTTCCTGTGGTTTTTAATCATGTACAGTAGGTCAGAAACCTGGGTCAAATATACCTGCCCTCAAACACTATTAAAGTGTTCTTGTCGAACAATCCCACCTGTTAAAAAAAAGAAGAGTCCCCCTTGTGTGTTGATATTCAGCATAGAATTTATTAATAAAGAAGGAACCATGCCCAATATTCTGTGCAGAGTAGGGTGGACCAAAGGTATAAATCAGATCTGATCACAGCAGCAAATCTGTTAGGTAATGGGAAAAACCTTGTGCACTACAGGTGGAGCAGATATAACATTTGAAGAGAATTTTAGATTTGGGTGGGTTATATTATTTCTGTGCAGGGTAAATACTGGCTGCTTTATTTTTACACTTCAATTTAGATTTCAGTTTGAACACCCCCCACCCAAATCTAACTCTCTCTACACATGTTATATATGTCCCCTTGGAGTGCACATTGTTTTGCCCATTAGCTAACAAATATGCAGCTATAATCAGATCTGAACTAGGCCCCAACACAGAGTTAATCAATGATCTCCATACCTTTAGAGTATGCTGCTTACATATTTTATACCTTAAAATTATACAATCATTCATATTTGATTTACAAACAAGGTGTACGTAATGATAAAATAGGAGAAATATATTGGTTGATGGACAAAAAGTGGACAATTCCAAAGATGACAAAACAGCTGATTTGGGAGAGTAGTTTTATCCAGTAGAAGGAAGACTGGTCCATGAATCTTAGATCCACTATACATAATAATTGGGTTATCAAATAGACTTCATCATCATATGGGTCATTTTTGTTCATAATAACATGTTGTTGTCCAAAGCAAAGGTTCATCAGATATTCCGGGTGGTATTCATGTGACCGGCAGTTGGGAGGCCGACGGTCACACGACCTCCACCGACAACCCGCCCCCTCACTATCCTGATGGTTGGCATGCCGACCAACAGGGACTATTTCCACTCGTGGGTGTCCACGACACCCATAGAGTGGGAATAGAACCCGTGGCGACTGCGGGTCGCCACCGAGCCCACAGCATGGCAAGCGCAGAGAGCCCACAAGGGTCTTGCTGCACTCGCCCCTCCCCGCTGGGATCCCAGCGTTGGTATGCTGCCGGGATCCCGGCGTTGGTATGCTGACCGGCATTCTCCTGACCGCCGGTCAGACACACTACACCCGATATTCCATATCATGTTCATTTAGTTCTGATATAAAGTCTTGTAAAATGTCATTGAGTCCTAGTTGTCCTGATAGAAGCCTTGATAAAGTTAAGTAAACACCTAATCAAATGATGTTCAGAGGTTGTCAGGAATTATTACCTTGTGCCTATTAACTCTATACTGGAATGAAGAGACTGATTACAGCAATACAGGATATAAGAATTATATCACATTTAATGAGACAATACATGGATATTTGATGTAACTTCAACAGTCCACCGTTTTTGTTGACTCTTCCAATAATAATTCTTTAATAAATAAAATATTATTTTTTTCATTTATTATAAGGTGAAGTAATTTTAGTAATGAGATAGGAAAAGGAAATGAAGCCTGTTCTCTGGATGCAAGCGCTAGATAAGCCATTAAGTTTTGATGCGAAAAAGTCTCTACCCTCAAGCTAACTGACAGACTAGGAAATAAAAGAGGTAGCGACAGAGTTCTGTTTTTCAATTTAGGGTTAGGCATAGGCTTTTCTTGTTATGTGTGGTTATGAAGTGTTATGCACACCAGTGCCTGCAGGAAAGTACTAGTGTCAGAACTGTTATGCACTCCAGTGTCTGCAGGAATGTACTGGTGTTTGAACTGTTATGCAAAACAAATGGACTCACAGACAAACTGGGGAATATGACATAACGTACACAGAAGGTGATAGGGTAACAAAATACACACACAGTGAACAGAGAAGCCCAGAGGCTAAGGAACTGGGTATCTCCCTTGTATTAGAACTGCTCAGATGTAAAAAGCAAGATGTTGTGTTTTAATACGTAGAGAACCCGAAATGCTGTTGCTAAGGGCAACAGCAAAACCCTAAAGGGTTACCAACGGGTGTGGCAGTAAACTCCTTGGTCAGAGATGGAATGATAGACACAAGGAGAGCCTCCACAATCCTGATTCTCACTTGCAGTGCACAGGTTTAAGCTTACTGCCACTAAACTGACCCCTGACACCTAGCACAGTGAGACAGGATTAGACAGGCAAGTGTTAGAATACAGCCGCAAACTTGCTAAGTTCACAGAGTAATAACAGAACCCCAGCAAGCTAAACGACTGACTCCAGTCTTACTGCTAGGTCTGGATTGGCAGAGTGTAATACCAAATTCCCAGGCCTATTTGCAGTAAGCAACAAACAAATACAAAGCTACACAGTACTGGCTAACTTTCATGAACTGACTAACCAACAGAGAATCAGCAGCATCTGTTTACCCTGAAAAGAGGCCTTATAAAGCAGGTGCTGTCCACGCCCCACTCAGACCTCACAGACTGTGAGCACAAAAACCAGCACTGGATCCCCTGCCGTGCACAGAGCCTATAACCACTGCACAGCAAAAGACCCGAACCGGAGTATCAGCTGCGCTCAGGTTACTCCACTAGCGTTTGTCTCCCGGTTGCCATGACGACGTGGCAGCACAGGGCAGGAGACCCTAACAGTACCCCCCCTCTGACGAGGGGTCAAAGAACCCCTACCACCGGGTTTATCGGGGAACTGCGAGAAGAAAGAGCGTATCAGTCTGGGGGCATGAAGATCACAACTGCGCACCCACGACCGCTCCTCTGGGCCATACCCCTTCCAGTGCACCAAAAATGACAGCCGACCCCGAACCACCTTGGAGTCAAGAATCCTTTCAACAACAAACTCCCTCTGGCCACGTATCAGAAGAGGGGAAGGTCTTCCACTGGAAGAAGGATTACTAATCGCCCGTTTTAAAAGGGAACAATGAAATGTTTTATTGATACCCAAAGAACGGGGCAGATCTAACTGAAATGCCACCGGATTGATAACCCTGGTGATCTTATAAGGGCCGATGAACCGGGGCCCTAACTTATGAGATGGCTGTCTCAACTTCAAATTCTTGGTAGACAACCAGACGAAGTCTCCTAATTTGAAGCTGCAGGGTCTTTTCCGCTTATCAAAAACCCTTTTGGTCACTAATGACACAGACACAAGGGCTTTCTTCACTTTCCGCCAAATACCTCTAAGGACCGAAACCACAGAGGAACCACCAGGCGTGGAGTCCAGGGGGTCAAAAGAATTGGCCTTAGGATGATGCCCATACACACAAAGGAAGGGAGAGATCCCTGTAGCAGAGTGAGCCGCGTTGTTATAGGCAAACTCCGCCATGGACAGATGAGCAACCCAGTCAGTCTGACACTTGGAGACATAACACCTGAGGAACTGCTCCAAGGACTGGTTCACCCTTTCAGTCTGCCCATTAGACTGCGGATGGTAGCCTGACGACAAGCTGACAGAAATCTGGAGATCGGAACAAAATGCCCTCCAGAATTTGGCCACAAACTGGGATCCGCGGTCAGAGACCACATCAAGTGGCAACCCGTGGAGACGCACAACATGCAGCATAAATAATTCAGACAGGCGTCTGGCTGATGGCAGCCCAACCAGTGGAACGAAGTGCGCCATCTTCGAAAACCTGTCAACGACAACCCAGATGGCTGTCATCCCCGAGGATTTGGGCAAGTCCACCACAAAATCCATTGAAATGTGGGTCCATGGCTTAGATGGGATAGAGAGTGGATGTAATGGGCCAACAGGAACCCCTCTAGGAGTCTTATTTCGGGCACAGATGTCACATGCCCGAACCCACTGATCCACATCCTTAGCCACCGAGGGCCACCACACCGCCCTAGATAGCAACTCCCGAGTTCTGGCAATACCCGGGTGACCTGCCGACTTCTTGGCATGGAATTCCAGGAACACTCGCTGTCTTAACCTAGGAGGCACAAACAAAAGACCTACCGGAAGGTCTGGAGGAGCCTGCTCCTGTGCTCTAAGGACTAATGATAAGAGGTCCTGGGTAATGCCCACTTTAATACATGATGGGGAAACAATGGGCAACGGCTCCTCGGTGGTCTCCTGGATTGGAGCAAAACTCCGCGAGAGCGCATCAGCCTTGATGTTTTTTGACCCAGGGCGATATGTTATCAAAAAATTAAAGCGAGCAAAAAACAAAGCCCATCGTGCCTGCCTGGCATTGAGACGCTTCGCTGACTCTAAATATGCCAGATTCTTATGGTCAGTGAGAATTGAGACCACAAACTTAGCCCCCTCAAGCCAGTGTCTCCACTCCTCGAGTGCATCCTTAATAGCCAACAATTCCCGGTTACCCACGTCATAATTCATCTCGGCAGGCGAAAATTTACGGGAAAAGTAAGCACAGGGATGAAGGCGATTATCAGACACTCCCATCTGAGAAAGCACTGCCCCAATACCCATCTCAGAGGCATCCACCTCCACCACAAAAGGACGCTCTGGATCTGGGTGTCGCAGCACCTTGGCCGAAACAAATGCCCTTTTGAGACGGGCAAAAGCCGCTTTAGCCTCACAAGACCAGTGAGCAACATCCGCCCCTTTCTTAGTGAGTGCCACCAAGGGCGCCACTATAGACGAAAATCCAGCGATAAATCGTCTATAAAAATTCGCAAAGCCCAGGAAACGCTGAAGCGCCTTCAAACTAGTGGGCTGCACCCAATCCAGGACTGCCTGTACCTTGGAACCCTCCATTTGGAAACCTTCTGGGGAGATAATATATCCTAGAAATGTGATTTGCTGAACTTCAAATTCGCACTTCTCCAGCTTCGCCCCAAGCCGGTGGTCTCTGAGTTTCTGGAGGACTAAGCGTACATGCTTCTGATGTTCCTCCAGGGAATGGGAGAAGATTAGGATGTCATCTAAGTATACAACTAAGAATCTATCCAAATATTCCCTGAGCACATCATTCATGAAATCCTGGAAGACTGCCGGGGCATTACAGAGCCCAAAAGGCATCACCAAATATTCATAATGCCCTGAGTGGGTATTAAAGGCAGTCTTCCATTCATCCCCCTCTCTTATTCGGATTAGATTGTACGCACCGCGTAGGTCAATCTTAGAAAAAATGGTGGCAGTACGAAGCTGGTCAAACAAGACCGAAATGAGAGGCAGTGGGTATGAGTTTTTAATCGTGATACGGTTCAATTCCCTGAAGTCGATGCAGGGTCGCAACGAACCGTCCTTTTTACCCACGAAGAAGAACCCCGACCCAACTGGAGACTGTGAAGGTCTGATAAATCCCTTAGCCAAGTTCTCCTGAATGTACTCTGCCATAGCCTGAGTCTCAGGACGTGACAGGGAGTACAACCTGCTCTTGGGAAGCTTAGCATTTGGCAACAAATCAATGGCACAGTCATAGGGGCGATGGGGAGGTAGTACCTCTGCAACTTTTTTGGAGAACACGTCCGCAAAATCTGCATAACACCCTGGCAATCCTGGCAAACTTAGCTGCGAGAGCCTGACTGGAAGGCTCAAGCAACTCCTGAAACAATCAGTACCCCAACTAAGAATCTCCCCAGAGACCCAGTCAAATTGAGGATTGTGGGCCCTTAACCAGGGTAACCCCAACACCAATGGGGCAAAAGTACAGACAGTCACATAAAAGGACAATTTTTCAGAGTGTGTGGCTCCAATAAACAAAGAAATCTGGCTAGTGCAAGAGGTAATTTTACCTTGGGATAATGGTTCCCCGTTTAACCCACAAATCTCAATTTCCGATGCCAAGGGTACTAAGGGAACAGAGTGTTTTAGGGCGAATTGGCGGTCCATAAAAACCCCGTCGGCCCCACTGTCCACAAAGGCCTCAGTCTTGACAGTTTGACCGAGGATCTTCAAGGTCACCGGAATGATAAAAGTCTTCTTGGGAAATTCTGACTTCTGGCCTGACAGGATATTTCCCATCACCCTCAGGCCCTGAAGTTTTCCGGCTTTTCTGGGCATGATACTACCACATGACCTTTATTCCCACAGTACAAACACAACCCCTGCTGTCTCCTCCGCGTCTTCTCACGCGAGGAGAGGCGGGTAGCCCCAATCTGCATAGGCTCCTCAGAAAATTCCTCAGAGTCTGAGGTTCCCTTGGGAAGGAAGGAAATCTCAGTCTCCCTTTCAAGCCTACGCTCTCTCAGCCGTCTATCCACCCGGATGGATAACTGCATGAGCTGATCCAAGCTATCAGGCAAGGGATATTGTACCAGTTGGTCCTTTATCTGGTTAGAAAGACCTCTTCGGTACTGGTGTCTCAGGGCTGGGTCATTCCACTGGGTATCATGGGCCAACCTCCGAAACTCCGTACAGTAAACCTCAACAGGCCTTCGCCCTTGCTTAAGGATCGAAATCTGAGCCTCGGCTGAGGCCGTCTTGTCAGGGTCATCATACAACATGCCCAGTGCCGTAAAAAAAGCATCAACACTTTTAAGCGACGGACAGTCAGGCTGCAACCCATATGCCCAACCTGTGGGTCTCCTTGTAGCAAGGAAATCACTATGCCCACCCGCTGAATCTCCGACCCAGAAGACTGAGGCCTAAGCCGGAAGTATAGCTTGCAGCTCTCCTTGAAACAAAAGAACTGCGAGCGATCTCCAGAAAAACGATCCGGGAGATTTACTTTCGGCTCCTTAACCCCTGCAGGTGCTGCTGCTGCGGGTGCTCCGCCAGCAGCCTGGGAGGTGTGCATTTTAATGGACAAATCATTAAATTGTCGAGTCAGGACCTGCACCTGATCGACCACCTGTTGCAACGTATTTTGAGGGGTATGCTCCATATTCCCACAAAATTTCAACAGGAGTATTAGGCTGCTGAATATGTTATGCACACCAGTGCCTGCAGGAAAGTACTAGTGTCAGAACTGTTATGCACTCCAGTGTCTGCAGGAATGTACTGGTGTTTGAACTGTTATGCAAAACAAATGGACTCACAGACAAACTGGGGAATATGACATAACGTACACAGAAGGTGATAGGGTAACAAAATACACACACAGTGAACAGAGAAGCCCAGAGGCTAAGGAACTGGGTATCTCCCTTGTATTAGAACTTCTCAGATGTAAAAAGCAAGATGTTGTGTTTTAATACGTAGAGAACCCGAAATGCTGTTGCTAAGGGCAACAGCAAAACCCTAAAGGGTTACCAACGGGTGTGGCAGTAAACTCCTTGGTCAGAGATGGAATGATAGACACAAGGAGAGCCTCCACAATCCTGATTCTCACTTGCAGTGCACAGGTTTAAGCTTACTGCCACTAAACTGACCCCTGACACCTAGCACAGTGAGACAGGATTAGACAGGCAAGTGTTAGAATACAGCCGCAAACTTGCTAAGTTCACAGAGTAATAACAGAACCCCAGCAAGCTAAACAACTGACTCCAGTCTTACTGCTAGGTCTGGATTGGCAGAGTGTAATACCAAATTCCCATGCCTATTTGCAGTAAGCAACAAACAAATACAAAGCTACACAGTACTGGCTAACTTTCATGAACTGACTAACCAACAGAGAATCAGCAGCATCTGCTTACCCTGAAAAGAGGCCTTATAAAGCAGGTGCTGTCCACGCCCCACTCAGACCTCACAGACTGTGAGCACAAAAACCAGCACTGGATCCCCTGCCGTGCACAGAGCCTATAACCACTGCACAGCAAAAGACCCGAACCGGAGTATCAGCTGCGCTCAGGTTACTCCACTAGCACTTGTCTCCCGGTTGCCATGACGACGTGGCAGCACAGGGCAGGAGACCCTAACATGAAGCTAGAGCGTGTAAGCACTTAGCAGGGTATGTTTCTGTCAGTGTGATCATGCATGGGCTATGCTGTGTAAATAACCGGGGTCATCACAATAAATTTAATTTTCAGCCTTCTTTGAGGTGTTACTATCCAGCCAAACTGTCGACCAAGAGCTGGCAGGCTTTTGAAGCTTACATAAATTATAAAAATTATAAGAATTATTATCATAACCTAAATGTACGATTTGATAAAGACACTTAGAAATAGCAGCTCCCATCCAACCAAAAGGATCTCAATCAGCTGCCTGGCTCATGTGTTCCTGTAAATATTGTAGTAATTTAACTTTCTGTTCAGTGGGGTTATAATTGTCAGAAATATTGAAACAACACATTCCTTTAAATTGTTCACAACCACTACCTGCCTTGAGCAGTAAATAATTGATGGCTACTCGGTTTTGAAGCATACTTTCCCTTACCTCTCTGAGTTCTTCATTTATGAGGTATATTGCTATACTTGTAGTATTTTTGGTCTTTGCTAATCCACTAGCTATACTATTAATTACTCTGGTATTATATAAACTGTGACCTGGCATTCCAATGAGAGAAAAAGCTAAAGCAGTTTATTGCCCTTGACTAAGTAAAGGTAAATCCGACCGACAATCGGCCGCAAGTGATCGTTTATCTTTTGTATGTGTGTCCAATGTAGTGATGTTAGCATGTGCAGCCACAAAAGTCTCCCTAAATAGCAAATTCCTGTACAATTGGCTGGGTAGTAGGAATAAGCAATATCTTTACACACTAAGAATAGCCCACAGGGCAAGTACATATAAATTCCAGGTTTATTTACCTTAAAAAAGTAATGCAATTTGATGTTGTCCATAAAGACTCAAAGTAGGGTTTAACTGTAATGCTCCAACAATTGTTCTCAAAAACACTAAGCTGAATCTCAAGTTTATACTTAGTGGTATGGTATTTCCTTTTTTTCCTCAGGGTTAGTAGTTCCTAACAGTTCTAAGCAGATTTCTGAAAAGGAGATATATTTTCCTGGTAATAATTCTATCTCCTGCATTTCAGCTATAGTGATAGGGATACAATTGAAGCATGTTCTGTAAGCTTCCCCTACATGTGGGATGTCCTTAAGAAAGATTATAGGAACTTATGCAAGAAACTAAAGACAAGGACATCTAAGGTAATATTTTCCGAAATATTACCTGTGCCACGCGCTAGCCCAGGGAGGCAGAGGGAGATTAGGGAGGAAAATGTGTGGCTTAGAGACTGGTGTAGGAAAGAGGGGTTTGTGTTCCAGGAACACTAGGGGGACTTTTCAGGCACCATCTTTTTTGTTGCGATGAATTGCACCTGGATGAGGAAGCAGTGCTGGGGGGAAGGATGGTTAGAAGGTTGGAGGAGATTTTAAAATAGGTGCCGGAGCAAGGGGTTAGCTAGAAACTACTGGTCATGCAGTGAGAATAGTAAGGACGGAGGTAGTGAACTAAATGGGGGTGGAGAAGGGGGGATGAAAAAGAGCAGCCGGCAAGGGTATTAACAAGGGTATTGCCAAAACACTAACTAATGATGATTAAGTTTAAATCAGACGGAACAGCTGAGTCATTCCAGTACTACAAGACTATAATATATTATAGAAACTGAAAAGCTAGTATCAAAGAAAAGTAAATCAAACCCCCAAAAGTTTTTTAAATACATCAACAGCAAAATATTAAAGAAGGAGAGTATAGGCCCTTTAAAGGACAAGTTGGGCATCTTAATTAAAGACGATAATGACATTGCAGAAAAATTAAATTAGTTTTTCTCATCTGTATTCAGAAGAGAGGACCAGATGGCGGGATTAACACATAACCTCAGCAACGATAATGTCCCACTGCTAAGTGCTTATTTAAGAAAGGAAGTAGTCTGTGACCAATAAAAAAAAATAAGATTAATAAGTCACCTGGTCCTGACGGAATTCACCCAAGGGTTCTCATGAAACTACACTCTGAACTAGCAAGATCGCTATTTTTGATCTTCAATGACTCACTTACATCAGGCATGGTGCCCAAAGACTGGCGTATAGCAGATGTAGTGTCGATATTCAAAAAGGAAAGTAAATCTGAACCAGGTAACTATAGACCAGTTAGTCTTACATCTATAGTGGGGAAAGTACTGGAAGGTACAGTATTTTAAGGGATAGAATACAGAATTTCCTTGAAGCCAATAAGGTTATTATTAAGAACCAACATGGATTTGTGAATGATAGATCATGTCAAACACACTTACAGATGGAGCCATGCTAGTTGTGGCTCTGTCTGTGCCTGGGAGCACCCGCGCCTATTGCTGAGAGCATCTCCAGGCGGATGCAAGCGTCCGTGATGGAGACACGCCCAATTTATTAGATTGGGAGAGTATATCCATAATGTGCTCAGATGGAGATGCTATGAAAGGAAGCATCTCTATGCACTCCCGGGATGACTAGGTGGACGGATCGCCTAGTCATGCCGGGAGTGCACGCCTGCGCGGCTCCATCTGTATTAGGCTTTTATGAAACAGTTAGCGCAAACCTACATCAGGGGAGGTGGATGTAATCTTTTTAGACTATGCTAAAGCTTTCGACACAGTACCGCACATGAGACTTATCTATAAGTTACAAGAACTGGGGCTAGGAAGCACAATATGGACTTGGGTTAGAAATTGGTTAGATAATAGGGAGGACCAAGTTGTGGTAAATGGAACTTTTTCAAATTGGACTGAAGTACTAAGTGGTGTGCCACAAGGGTCTGTACTTGGACCACTATTGTTCAACATTTTCATAAATGATCTAGCAGTAGGTGTAGAGAGCATGGTGTCAATTTTTGTAGATGATGCCAAACTGTGTAAGGATTTAAATTTGGAGGGAGATGCTGAGTCTCTTCAGAACAACTTATTTAAACTGGGAGCATAGGCAGCAAAATGGAGAATGAGGTTCAATACAGACAAGTGTAAGGAAATGCACTTTGGTAGCAAGAATAAAATAACCACCTACATACTAAATGGAGTAAAATTAGGGGATTTTGTACTGGAAAAAGACTTAGGCGTTTACATAGATAAACACAGAAGCAGTACCCATAGTAGGATTGCAGCAAAGAAGGCAAACAAGGTATTAGCATGCATTAAGTGGAGAATTGATGTAAGGGATGAGAGTGTTACATTTCCATTATATAAATCCCTAGTGAGGACACATCTTGAATACTGTGCACAATTTTGGGCACCGTACTACAAAAAGGATATCCTGGATTTAGAAAAGGTTCAGAGGCTGGTGACCAAACTGATTAAGGGGATAGAGATACTGGAATATGAGGAAAGGCTTTCTAGGCTAGGAATATTTACACTGCAAAAGAGAAGATTAAGAGGGGACATGATTAACATTTACAAGTATATAATAGGACAATACACAGAGATTGTGGAGGATCTGTTTTTGATAAGATTGACACAGATTACACATGGACATCCACTCAGGTTGGAGGAGTGGAGATTTCTCACAAAGAGGCAAAAAGGTTTCTTCACAATAAGTACAGTACGTGTTTGGAATTCCCTGCCTGAGAGAGTAGTAAAGGCAGACTCGGTAAATGCTGTTTAAAATGAGCTTCATTAATTCCTAATGAATAAGGATATAAAGGGTTATGGTGGGTAGATCACGCACTATATAAAAAAAAGGAATAAACACAAAGGCCGACATTCACAGCAGATAAAATGAATCCTAAAAATAATACAGCATAGGAGACCACAAATAGGTTGAACTCGATGGACAAATTGTCTGTTTTCAACCTCTGAAACTTTGTTACTATGTTACTATGTTTTTGGGGGTACTACACAAAAAGCGTTACTACAGTATGTGCAGTGGTGGTGTCCAATTCAACAAAAGTGTTTCTTCCATATGCTCTTGCTTTTTCTATTGGGTCTACATATTGGTTCTCATATGGATCAATGTGTTCCCCTTCTTCCCTATCTTCTCCAGATCATGATTCTCGACTGTGAGGTGTGTAGTGTGTATCCTTAGAAATTGTTTTATTTCCATCCTCAACTTCATAACACCATATTACACTCATTATCAGGTATTTTCCCACAGTGTGTACATATGCATCTAAACACATTTGACATCTTGTGGCATTCGTTAGTTTCTAGAGGGACCCTAACAGTGCGTGCACCTCCAAAAAGTACTGGATCATCTGGGTTCTGTCCACAATACTTACAAATACATCTAGGTACTTGTGATAACTGCTGATATCTGCAGTATGAGGATACTCTACCTTTACTTCTCTCTTTACTCTTATATTTTTAAAATCTAAAGGAGTTAAGAGCACATAACTGGGGTAAGGTGGTAAAACTAAATTAGAGGTCAGTAGAGACTTCCCACCCAGGCATGCGACCTTGTACACTCCTTTAGTTCTACTTTGCCCAAGATCCCCAATAATTTTGGTCAATAAGTAATAAGTCAACATGCACCCATCCAAATGATTACTCCCAAACTTATAACTGATGCTCCAATTTATACGGCCCTCCTTGATTTTTTTTGTCACCTGCTTCGGGTTCAGCATTACTGATTGTCCCAGATCATTTTCAACATACATCTTACCAAACCATAGTCCTTTCACTGCGTTTCTCCAAACAGTCTCTCCAAACTTAGGGTCACTGCAGTTTCTTCTTATGTTCTTCTTGAGAGTCAGGTTTCGCTCCTTCCTCGGTTTCAGCTACTCTCTTGGGAAACATGTATCTAAGTTGGCTTTTCTGCTACTTTTATAGATGTTGGCGTGGTCAACAGTACTTGATAAGGTCCTTCCCAATGTATGGAAGCATGTATCCAAGTTGGCTTTTCTGTGACTGTTATAGCTGTCGGTGTGGTCAACAGTATTTCGTAAGGTCCTTCCCAACATTCTACAAATGAAACAGAACTTAAGACATTTCTAACCATCACAAATTCTCAAGGTTTCACATCATGGCATTTTGTGGCATTTTGATTGACTCCCTTAGAGAAGATTAGTCCTTTGTGTATTTGAATTGTTCCTGCAAGTCTAGGACATCTTTTGTGGTCAGACCATGTAATTTAGAATGGTTCTCTTCTGGGCCGATCATCGAGTTCGGGGGTTTTCCAAATAACACTTCATTGGGATATAGACTGAGTGGAGGGGGGGGTTCTAGTAGTCTA
Source organism: Pseudophryne corroboree (assembly GCF_028390025.1). Lineage (NCBI taxonomy): Eukaryota > Metazoa > Chordata > Amphibia > Anura > Myobatrachidae > Pseudophryne > Pseudophryne corroboree. Next base: position 465,374,052 of record NC_086450.1, read on the forward strand.
GGAGTCACCCTAATGCTGTGTAATATGATAGGTGATGCATCCACCCAGTTTAGGTTTGTCTCCTCTATAATCTTTGAGAATTTGTTCTAAATAGTGGAATATGCTCTCTCCACAAGGCCTGACGCCTGTGGTCTATAGGGACAGTGAAGTTTTGAGTCTATCCCCATTACCCTACACATCTCTAGGAATACTTTGTTTGGGAAGTGTGTGCTTTGGTATGATTAAATAATTATTGCAATACCATATCTGGACACAAATTCCTGCAGTATTTTCTTTGCTGTGAAACTGGCTGTACAAGCTACAGCTGCGTATGCCTCTGGCCATCCACTAAAAATATCCACACAAACTAATGCATATTTAAAATTCCTACAGGGTGGTAGCTGTATGAAGTGTATATGTATTGCCTGGAAAGGTATGCGGGTATGCGGGATGTGTGCAATGGATGCTGGGACCATCTTACCTGGGTCCTTTCATAAGTAGGTAATTCAAGATTGGGCTTTCTTACCAGCGTAGGAGGAGAAATCAGGGGCAAACCAGTAGTTCATGAGGTTCTTTACCATACCTTCCTTTCCAAGATGAGTAAGCCCATGGGCTGCCTCAGCCAGACTTGGTAGGAAGGCTTTTGGTGCAACTAGTCTTCCTGTCATATCTTTCCAGATACCAGAGGAATCTGGATTGCACCCATTTAGCTGCCACAAGAAAATTTCCTGCTTTGAACATGATTGGTACATTTGTGCTAGTTTATCAAAAGTCACAGGTGTAAACAGTTGTAGCGATATGATGTTCTTAATATCAAGTACTGCATCCCTATTATCTATTGTCATCATGGCTGTTTTCTATGCCATCTCATCAGTGAAAGCATTTCCTTTTGACACTGGGTCCGTCTGACTTGTGTGAGTTTGACATTTAATGACTGCTACTTTTTTTGGTAGCAGTACCACTTTCATAAGGTACTGAACTATATTTGTATGTGAGATTGATATCCCATATTATGTTATGAAGTTCCTAAATTTCCAAATAGAGGTGTAATCATGTAGAATACCGAACACATATTGTGAGTTTGTGTAAATTTTAATAATTTTGTCTTTAGCAAGGCAGCAAGCCATCCCCAATGCTATGAGCTCTACTTTCTGAGCAGTGTGGTGGTGGGAGAGGGAGTGCCTCAATGCTTTGTTCATCATCCACAATAGCATATCCTGATGTCAGAATGCCTTGGTCATTTTGTCTATGGCAACTGCCATCAACGTAAAAATTGATATCTGCATTTGCGATTGGACTGTCTCTTATATCTGGTCTTGTAGAGCATAGGGTCTCTGTTAGCTTTTCACGATCATGAGTATCATTCTTCTCGCCCCTTTGTTACTGTCCAGTCACAGATAGAAGGTAATTTGCTAGATTAAGGGTGCTGCAATGCTGCAAGATGATGTTAGGGGTCATTAGAAGCACAATTTCCCACTTGGTTAATCTGGAGGCAGTAATGTGTTTTGTGGCTGAACTATTTAGAAAGGCTGCTACTGCATGTGGGACATTAAGGTATACTGTGTGTCCCAACAAGATATCAGCAGTTTGTCACAAAATGGAGGCTTTCAGCTCTTCCCAGCCGCGTTCTATCTTACCTCTGCCACAAGCCCTCGCGTGCTTCGTCATGTGTGAGCTCTCCTGGCATCCTGCGCAGTCAGCTGCTACACTATGGCTCCCCTGTCAACGCTGATGGTTCCAGTGGCCTTAGAAAACTCCCTAGGCCTCACCACGCAGAAGTTCCCTCCAAATCCAGCTATGGACGTCGCCATGACAGACAGATCCTGGTCAGATGACCTTCCTGGGCCCAATCCGGAGTCACTTCCTCATCAGGTGAATTCCTTAGCCATTCAGCAGAGAGCAGGAGACATAAATTCCAAGTCCCAGCACTGATAAGCTGTCAGTGCTTTGTTGTCTCTCAGTCTGTGTAGAGCTCCTGAATCTCCAGCTGTAATTGACATAGTACTAATTCCTTCTCAGTACTAGCTGACTCTTTGGCTGCTCTTAAAGGGCCATACTGCTATTACATCTCAGTGTGTCCAGGTGCATAGTTGTGCAATCCCAGTTCATCTAAAGACTGTTCTGAATACCACCGCAGCATCTGTGCTTTGCTAGTTCCAACCAGTATCTGGAAAACCTGCATTGCTGACATCACACAGCATTCTCAGAAAACCTGTACTGCTGGTTCCTTCCAGTACTTCGGAAAACCTGCATTGCTGAATCCACACAGAATCCTTAGCAAACTCCACTCTGCTGGTTCCATCCAGCATCTGGAAAACCTGCTGTGCTGGTACCATCCAGCCTTCTGCCAATCTGTCCGCTGGTAACTGCCATCATTCCTACTACCAGTCTTCATAGACTACCGTTATTAGTGACCACCCAGCTATCCATTGCACTGGTGGTTCACGCCACCAGTGTTTCAGTACTCAAATTGCTGGTCACTTTTTCTCCTACATTCCTCAGCCACCTGCCATGATTGCATGAGGAGATCGTATCTCAAGCCTGCAAAATTCTGTCCACAACTCTCAAGTCCAGACCCAGAGACCAGACCTAAACAGGGTTCACAAATAACCTCAGCCATTACACAGTTTTTTCAGCAAACATGACTAATGGTGTCACTGGGTGCAAACACTGGGGTAGGCCTTGTGCCACCATGGCTAGTTGCGCACTGTTATACCCCACTGGTTTGCGCCAGTCCCCGTGTTTCTGTCAGCACTCCCGTTGCGCAGCCTTCGAGCTCTGTACAAAAGAGAAAAAATGGTTTAGTATAACAAGAGAAGCCTAGAGCTAGAGTGCAATTGAGGGCTTCTTTCAATTTATCGAAAGCTAGTTCCATTGCATCATCATAAATGACAGGGTCTGGTTTCTTACACGATACCAGCTCTTGGAGTGGTAGTGCCATGACGTCATAACCTGGTATCCATTGTCTGCAAAACGTCATTCCTAAAAAGGTGCGTATTTGCTTTTGTGTGAGGGGCAGAGGCATGTTCTGTATAGCCTGGATGCATGAAGGGAGAAGATGTCTTAGTCCCTGGGAGAGGCAGTGACCCAAGTAATGGACTCGTTCCTGGGAATACTGTAGTTTGACCTTGCTGGCCTTCAATCTAATTGAGGCGAGAAAAGTCAACAGTGAAATGGAATCTTCCCAAGATTCTGCTTCTGTCTGTGAACATAACAACAGATCATCAACATATTGAATAAGGACTGAGTTATACTTGGGTACCAATTTTGTAGTTTGTTATGTAAAATAAAATATGTTGGCAAATCGATGAAGCCTTGGGTGAGGTGGGTCCAAGTATACTGGAGACCCTTTTATGTAACAGCAAACAGCTATTGGCAATCTGGATGCAAGGGTATGGAAAAGAATGCAGAGCATAAGTCAATAACAGTAAAATATTTTGCTTCTGAGGGTATCTGCGTGAGAATTGTGGCAGGGTAACACAGAGTGACAGGTTTTGACTACAGCATTGAGGGTACTTAGATCCTCCACAATATGGTACATGTGGCAGGGGCCTGTTTTTTGGACAGGAAAGATCGGACTATATGCTGTGCTTACACACTGGCACAAAATACCATGCTATAACAATGATTGAAACACCGGGAATACCCCTTCATCCACTTCTAGTAATCCTACTTCATCTTTATGAGTAGCCCATAGTGATTGGTGTACTTGCTGCAATAACTTCACTCGCATCTGCAAATTAGTCTTCTCAATTTCAAGTGCTAGTAATGGGAGAGGTGTTTCTAAGACCACCCTGGGTGTTGGTTTCCATGGATTTGGGAATATCCAGATAAATACCATCTGCCATGCAATAAATGGTACCCTTAAATTTGCACAATAAATCACGGCCTAATAAATTTGCAGGGGCATTGGAAGCAAGCAAAACTGCGTGTTTGTCAGGGGTCCTATCTGGTTATTGCTTTCATCTAACAGTGGTCTTTTCTGGATTTGTCATGACATTTCCAGGGTCCTTGCTCTAGGTATCCTGGTGTTGGTCCTGAGGGAACTGAGGGTGTTTTTCTCATATTTGGAGGATACTTACCTCTTTCTTGTCCTTGTCATGGGTGTACATTTGGTTGGTTAGTCCTTGGCTGCCTGCCTCCCTAAGTATTGTTGTTTACGGGTTGTTTACGGTTTGGGAAATTATTTTGGGTGTTATAGGACTTTGGGTTTTGCTTGCCATACTGGGTGGTGGTAATTGGTTCCACTTTAAGAATTCCAGTTTGCTTAGTGAGATTGTGTTCATGAGCTCTAGTTTCAGATACTATTGTTTTTAGCAGATTGTCTCTCCATGTCAGCTTGGTCTTGGTGTGTGCTTTCATCAGCTTGGGCTTTAAACCACCAGCAAAGCATGATACTATGATGGAGTTAGCTAGACAGGTGTACAATATCTGATCTAAGTCCCTGCAGGTGAATCTATGTACATAGTATTCCTGTGAGAGATACTCATAGGTGGCATTAGCATCCTTTCTGTGGTCTGGGAATCCTGCTTTTAAATTTATTAAGTCACTCTTTGTGAAAGGATAGTGTACCTCTACTGTGGTTTGTGGGATGGTGGGACTTATTACTGAGTGATTATCCTCATTTTTTACCTCTGGCCTTCTAGGCAATGTCATTGTGAGCCTTGGAGCCATACAGTAGTTACTGGATCTCCAGAAAGTGTTTGTGTGGAGGGTGAGGTTTCAGCTGCCCCTGATCCAGTAGCAGGCTGATATGTAGGGATTTCTATAATGTATTTTGCATACTTATCCTGTTCAATAACGTCTGTAATTTCCATTGTACCCGCACATTGATACACTCGCTTTCCAGTGTAGTTCAGGAACTTATAGTCAAACCTGGGTTGTCCTGTAAGGCTCTTGTGGACTTAACAATATTAACAGGAGTGCTGGTAACAATGACACATGCATTATTTTCTCTTAAATACACAGGTGATGTTTCAAGAGGAGTAGTAAAAGTGAGTTTAGGTTGAGGAAGTGAAGTAACGTCAGGAGTAGAAACAGAGGAAGAAGCGAGGGACGATTGTGAAGCATCAGATATCAGTGATACAAACTCTTTTGCCCTATATTCCAGGTCCATGGCAGGGCTATGTGCCTTTGGAGCTGCTTCTGCTATTTCATGGGGGACCAAGTTATGGATAAATATGTGCTGGCAGAATAACACATCCTCCTCAATAAGGGAGATGTAATTTGGTGCATCTGGCCAATGAGGGGCTGTGCTTGATGCTTGATCTGCCAGCGCTATTGAATGTGCACAATTGGTGTTATTTGGTGGAGGCTTAGTGTTTTCTATTACATTATTACTACAATCATTTACATTACGTGATTTCCTGTTGCACATTTCTTTTTTCAATAAATCTAAAATCTGTAAATGCTTTATTCTATGATTTGGTTTTATTTCTTTCTTTATCTGTCTCTCAAGGCACCCAAGGGTAATGGGAAAAAAAACTCCCTGTCTGTGGAAAACTGGCTTTCTTGTCCTTTGTGATGCCACACCATTTTTGTACATACTTAGCACATTCTTCACCATACTAGCTTACCATACATGAAACCACAGTTCCCTCGCTAAGCTTTGATGAGTCAATGCCCATTTTCAACAACAACAACAAATATATATATATACTTTCTATTACACCACAATGTCTGGTGATGAGGGTTACAATTTATAACCTGGACTATTCCCTGTGGGCACAGAGAAACTTATTAAGATTGCACACTGCGTATTTAACCATACTTTTAGCTTTACAAACAATATCAATTTTACTGGCAAGTGACTACTTTATCCCCCCTTGAAGGATAGTAAACTTATATTACTTGAACTTTTCTGCCATCATTTACACAGTTCACATACAGTATCTTCTTATCAATGTACTTTACACTTTCAGATAACACATTTGCATCAGTTTGAATAGAAGTTAGTTTTCCTCTACTCAATATTAATAACATAAATACTTAAGGTGCCGCGATAGATAGAGAGTGGAAATGGCTGTAATCTTATAACCATATCCTGTATACCATTAGGTATTAATTATGCATGTATATATATCACTATAACTCACCAAACCATCTGAGTTCAGTATAGCTAGCTCCACAGCAACCACAGAAGGCTTTTTCAGGTGCAGCAGATTAAGGGAACATCTTTGTAGAGTATTTTAATTTAAATATATATTTACCATGGTGTAGGTGGCTGATGCTCCCCGCTTCTGGTACATCTGGAAAGGCATCAGGTATCCATGCACTCAGAGTAGAAACCCACTAGGCCCAGACCCCATCTGTTAAAGAAAAAAAGATGAGTTCCCCTTGTGTGATGATATTCAGCATATAATTAATTAATAAAGAAGGAACCATGCCCAATATTCTGCGCAGAGGAGTGTGGACCAAGACAGATTTCAACAATGATCTCCACACCTTTAAGGCATGGATCTTAAATATTTTATATCTTAACATTATACAAACATTTATAATTGATTTACAAACAAGGCATACATAATGATAAATAGGAGAGATACATTGGCTGATGGACAAAAAGGGGACAATTCCAAAGACAACGAAACAGCTGTTTTAGGAGAGTGGTTTTATTCAGTAGATGGCGGACTGGTCTATGAATCTTGGATCCCTTATACATAATAATTGGGTTCTCAAATAGGCTTCATCATGATAGGGGTCATTCTTGTTCATAATAACATGTTGTTGTCCAAAGCAAAGGTCCATCAGATATTCCTTATCATGTTCTTTTAGTTCTGATATAAAGGCTCGTAAAATGTCATTGAGTCCTAGTTGTCCTGATAGAAGCCTTGATAAAGTTATTTAAACACCTAATCAAATGATGTTCAGAGGTTGTTAGCAATTATTACCTTGTACATACTAACTCTATACTGAAATCAAAACACTGGTTATAGGATTACAGGATATAAGAATTATACACTTGTAATCCCTAACCAACAGACATGAGGCAAAACATCTGCATTGGCTAGTTATGTACCAGACCTAAATTCAACCATAATCTTAAAATCATGCAACGCTAAAAAGTTAATTGTAACCCTGGCATTCTCACCTTTATTTACACAAATCCACTCTATTAGAGTGTGATCTGCCACAAATTTAAACTGTCTGCACAAGAGGTAATGGGGGGTCATTCCGAGATGATCGCTCGCTAGCTACATTTAGCAGCCGTACAAACGCATAGTCCCCACCCACGGGGAGTCTATTTTCACTCTGCAAGTGTGCGAACTCCTGTGCATCTAAGCTCTGAAAAAACAGTTTGCACAGTTTCTGAGTAGCGCTGTACATACTCAGCCCTTGCGATCACTTCAGTATTTTTGGTGCCAGAATTGACATCAGACACCTGCCCTGCAAACGCCCAGACACGCCTGCGTTTTCACTACCACTCCCAGAAAATGGTTAGTTGACACCCATAAACACCCTCTTTTTGTCAATCTCCTTGTTATCGGCTGTGCAAATGGATTCTTCGTTAAATCCATCGCTCAGCAACAGTCCGCTTTGTACCCGTACGACACGCATGCGCATTGCTCAGTAGAAACCTGATCGCTGCGCTTATGAAAAATGGCAGCGAGCGATCAACTCGGAATATCCCCCAATATCTCAAAGTGACTAATGCCCACTTAATGGCCAATGCTTCTATTTACACACTGATGTACTGTAGCTCTTTTCATGTTCATTGAGTTTAATACACTAATAAATTACAGGGTGCTCCTTCCATGCCTGCACCTCGGCCAGGTGAAATGATGGAGGCTCCATCTGTATCTATACCACAAAATATCTGGTGTTCATAACACAGGTTGGGTAAATACTGTAATGGCACTTTTAATGACTAAAACACTTTTTCTGTCTTAGCATTCCATTTCTCTATATTTTATTGTTTTCCTTTACTAAGGTCTGATAACAGAACTGCTGTGGTGGCATATCATTTATACCCTGTGATCCCAAAAAATGTCTATCTCCTTTTTTTCTTTACCACATGGGGCCAATTTTAAATAGTCTCAATTTTGTTCAATTAAGACTTAATCAGACCTCTACCTATGCAAAATCTGAAGTACAGTATTTAACCTCTTCCATTGCTAAGCAGCAATTCTTTGGGTTTGCTGTTAACCCTGCTTCTCTGAGTCAAACACTGTTTGTTTGTTTGTTTGTTTGTTTGTATCTAAGTAAGTAACACTCCCAGTCCAGAGTGTGAAATACTACATTGTCGAGATAGGCAGCTGCATACTGCCTTTGGGGCTTCAAAACCCTATCCATTGCATCATGTATGGTTGCCAGGGCCTAATGCAAACCAAAATGATATATTTTATACTGATAAAGCCCTTCTGGAGCAGAAAAGGATGCTTTTTTTTTGCAACGTCTGTTAATGGTATTTGCCTGTAACCTTTTGTCAGTGTGGTGAGATATCAGGCTATTCCTAGCCTTTCTATCTGCTCATCCACATGGTGCATTTGTTACTGTACAAATCAAACTTGGACACTGCATTCAGCTTACTAAAATCATTACCAAAGCATAGGCTGCCATCTGGTTTCAGAATAAGAACTATAGACTTGACCACTCACTGTTAGACATCTGTGTAATTCATCCAAGGAGGATACTACAGCAACACATCCAAGCTAATAGATTAGAGTAATAATAATGTTTATTTGTAAAATTTTCTGATTATGACATGGAGAACCAGACTTACATGTGAGAATTCTTCCTTTTATCATTTTATGTAAAATCTGATCATATATTATTAACTACCAGTGTGTTTTTCTTTATATATAAGTTTGGAATTTTCAAAATATCTATTATAATCACAGTGATACTGTATATATTGATTACCAGTTACATCACCCACACCAACCATTACTGTCCCTAAACTGTTGTATAGTACATGTTATTATATGGAGATAATTGTTAGGGTCTCCTGCTCTGTGCTGCCACGTCGTCATGGCAACCGGGAGACAAATGCTAGCGGAGTAACCTGAGCGTAGCTGATACTCCGGTTCGGGTCTTTTGCTGTGCAGTGGTTACAGGCTCTGTGCACGGCAGGGGATCCGGTGCTGGTTTTTGTGCTCACAGTCTGTGAGGTCTGAGTGGGGCGTGGACAGCACCTGCTATATAAACCCTCTTCTCAGGTTAGGCAGATGCTGCTGAATCTTTGTTGGTTAGTCAGTTCCTGAAAGCTAGCTAGTACTGTGTAAACTTTGTATTTGTTTGTTGCTTACTGCAAATAGGCCTTGGGATTTGGTATTACACTCTGCCAATCCAGACCTAGCAGTAAGACTGGAGTCAGTCGTTTAACCTGCTGGGGTTCTTTTGCTACTCTGTGAACCTAGCAAGTTTGCGGCTGTATTCTCAGACTTGCCTGCCAAAATCCTTTCTCACTGTGCAAGGTGTTCAGGTGTCAGTTTAGTGGCAGTAAGCTGAACCAGTGCACTGCAAGTGAGGACTAGGATTGTGGAGACTCTCCTTGTGTCTATTATTCCATCTCTGACCAAGGAGTTTACTGCCACACCCGTTGGTAACCCTTTAGGGTTTTGCTGATGCCCTTAGCAACAGCATTTCGGGTTCTCTACGTATTAAATCACTACATCTTGCTTCTTTCCATCTGAGCATTCCTAATATTAGGGAGACACCCAGTTTCTTAGCCTTTGGGCTTCTCTGTTCACTTTGTGTTTATTTTGTTACCCTATCACCTTCTGTGTATGTAATGTCATATTCCCCAGTCTGTCTGTGAGTTCATTTGTTTTGCATCGCTCACCGTTCAGACACCAGTACATTCCTGCTGGCACTGGTGTGCATAACATATTCAGCAGCCTAATACTCCTGTTGAAGTTTTGTGGGAATATGGAGCATACCCCTCAAAATACTTTGCAACAGGTGGTCGATTAGGTGCAGGTCCTGACTCGACAATTTAATGATTTGTCCATTAAAATGCACACCTCGCAGGCCGCTGGCGGAGCTCCCGCAGCAGCAGTACCTTCAGGGGTTAAGGAGCCGAAAGTAAATCTCCCGGATCGTTTTTCTGGAGATCACTCGCAGTTCTTTTGTTTCAAGGAGAGCTGCAAGCTATATTTCCAGCTTACGCCTCAGTCTTCTGGGTCGGAGATTCAGCGGGTGGGCATAGTGATTTCCCTGCTACAAGGAGACCCACAGGTCTGGGCATATGGGTTGCAGCCTGACTGTCCATCGCTTAAAAGTGTTGATGTTTTTTTTACGGCACTGGGCATGTTGTATGATGACCCTGACAAGACGGCCTCAGCCGAGGCTCAGATTTCGATCCTTGAGCAAGGGCGAAGGCCAGTTGAGGTTTATTGTACGGAGTTTCGGAGGTTGGCCCATGATACCCAGTGGAATGACCCAGCCCTGAGACACCAGTACCGAAGAGGTCTTTCTAACCAGTTAAAAGACCAACTGGTACAATATCCCTTGCCTGATAGCTTGGATCAGCTCATGCAGTTATCCATTCGGGTGGATAGACGGCTGAGTGAGCGCAGGCTTGAAAGGGAGACCGAGGTTTCCTTCTTTCCCAAGGGAACCTCAGACTCCGAAGAATTTTCCGAGGAGCCTATGCAGATTGGGGCTACCCGCCTCTCCTCGCGTGAGAAGACGCGGAGGAGACAGCAGGGGTTATGTTTGTACTGTGGGAATAAAGGTCATGTGGTAGTATCATGCCCAGAAAAGCCGGAAAACTTCAGGGCCTGAGGGTGATAGGAAATATCCTGTCAGGCCAGAAGTCAGAATTTCCCAAGAAGACTTTTATCATTCCAGTGACCTTGAAGATCCTCGGTCAAACTGTCAAGACTGAGGCCTTTGTGGACAGTGGGGCCGACGGGGTTTTTATGGACCGCCAATTCGCCCTGAAACACTCTGTTTCCTTAGTACCCTTGGCATCGGAAATTGAGATTTGTGGGTTAAACGGGGAACCATTATCCCAGGGTAAAATTACCTCTTGCACTAGCCAGATTTCTTTGTCTATTGGAGCCACACACTCTGAAAAATTGTCCTTTTATGTGACTGTCTGTACTTTTGCCCCATTGGTGTTGGGGTTACCCTGGTTAAGGGCCCACAATCCTCAATTTGACTGGGTCTCTGGGGAGATTCTTAGTTGGGGTACTGATTGTTTCAGGAGTTGCTTGAGCCTTTCAGTCAGGCTTTCGCAGCTAAGTTTGCGAGGATTGCAAGGATATTATGCAGATTTTGCGGACGTGTTCTCCAAAAGAGTTGCAGAGGTACTACCTCCCCATCGCCCCTATGACTGTGCCATTGATTTGTTGCCGAATGCTAAGCTTCCCAAGAGCAGGTTGTACTCCCTGTCACGTCCTGAGACTCAGGCTATGGCAGAGTACATTCAGGAGAACTTGGCTAAGGGATTTATCAGACCTACACAGTCTCCAGTTGGGTCGGGGTTCTTCTTCGTGGGTAAAAAGGACGGTTCGTTGCGACCCTGCATCGACTTCAGGGAATTGAACCGTATCACGATTAAAAACTCATACCCACTGCCTCTCATTTCGGTTTTGTTTGACCAGCTTCGTACTGCCACCATTTTTTCTAAGATTGACCTATGCGGTGCGTACAATCTAATCCGAATAAGAGAGGGGGATGAATGGAAGACTGCCTTTAATACCCACTCAGGGCATTATGAATATTTGGTGATGCCTTTTGGGCTCTGTAATGCCCCGGCAGTCTTCCAGGACTTCATGAACGATGTGCTCAGGGAATATTTGGATAGATTCTTAGTTGTATACTTAGATGACATCCTAATCTTCTCCCATTCCCTGGAGGAACATCGGAAGCATGTACGCTTAGTCCTCCAGAAACTCAGAGACCACCGGCTTGGGGCGAAGCTGGAGAAGTGCGAATTTGAAGTTCAGCAAATCGCATTTCTATGATATATTATCTCCTCAGAAGGTTTCCAAATGGAGGGTTCCAAGGTACAGGCAGTCCTGGATTGGGTGCAGCCCACTAGTTTGAAGGCGCGTCAGCGTTTTCTGGGCTTTGCAAATTTTTATAGACGATTTATCGCTGGATTTTCGTCTATAGTGGCGCCCTTAGTGGCACTCACTAAGAAAGGGGCGGATGTTGCTCACTGGTCTTGTGAGGCCAAAGCGGCTTTTGCCCATCTCAAAAGGGCATTTGTCTCGGCCAAGGTGCTGCGACACCCAGATCCAGAGCGTCCTTTTGTGGTGGAGGTGGATGCCTCTGAGATGGGTATTGGGGCAGTGCTCTCTCAGATGGGGGTGTCTGATAATCGCCTTCATCCCTGTGCTTACTTTTCCCGTAAATTTTCGCCTGCCGAGATGAATTATGACGTGGGTAACCGGGAATTGTTGGCTATTAAGGATGCACTCGAGGAGTGGAGACACTGGCTTGAGGGGGCTAAGTTTGTGGTCTCAATTCTCACCGACCATAAGAATTTGGCATATTTAGAGTCAGCGAAGCGCCTCAATGCCAGGCAGGCACGATGGGCTTTGTTTTTTGCTCGCTTTAATTTTTGATAACATATCGCCCTGGGTCAAAAAACATCAAGGCTGATGCGCTCTCGCTGAGTTTTGCTCCAATCCAGGAGACCACCGAGGAGCCATTGCCCATTGTGTCCCCATCATGTATTAAAGTGGGCATTACCCAGGACCTCTTGTCATTAGTCCTTAGAGCACAGGAGCAGGCTCCTCCAGACCTTCCGGTAGGTCTTTTGTTTGTGCCTCCTAGGTTAAGACAGCGAGTGTTCCTGGAATTCCATGCCAAGAAGTCGGCAGGTCACCCGGGTATTGCCAGAACTCGGGAGTTGCTATCTAGGGCGGTGTGGTGGCCCTCGGTGGCTAGGGATGTGGATCAGTGGGTTCGGGCATGTGACATCTGTGCCCGAAATAAGACTCCTAGAGGGGTTCCTGTTGGCCCATTACATCCACTCTCTATTCCATCTAAGCCATGGACCCACATTTCAATGGATTTTGTGGTGGACTTGCCCAAATCCTCGGGGATGACAGCCATCTGGGTTGTCGTTGACAGGTTTACGAAGATGGCGCACTTCGTTCCATTGGTTGGGCTGCCATCGGCCAGACGCCTGTCTGAATTATTTATGCTGCATGTTGTGCGCCTCCACGGGTTGCCACTTGATGTGGTCTCTGACCGCGGATCCCAGTTTGTGGCCAAATTCTGGAGGGCATTTTGTTCCAATCTCCAGATTTCTGTCAGCTTGTCGTCAGGCTACCATCCGCAGTCTAATGGGCAGACTGAAAGGATGAACCAGTCCTTGGAGCAGTTCCTCAGGTGTTATGTCTCCAAGTGTCAGACTGACTGCGTTGCTCATCTGTCCATGGCGGAGTTTGCCTATAACAACGCGGCTCACTCTGCTACAGGGATCTCTCCCTTTCTTTGTGTGTATGGGCATCATCCTAAGGCCAATTCTTTTGACCCCCTGGACTCCACGCCTGGTGGTTCCTCTGTGGTTTCGGTCCTTAGAGGTATTTGGAGGAAAGTGAAGAAAGCCCTTGTGTCTGTGTCATTAGTGACCAAAAGGGTTTTTGATAAGCGGAAAAGACCCTGCAGCTTCAAATTAGGGGACTTCGTCTGGTTGTCTACCAAGAATTTGAAGTTGAGACAGCCATCTCATAAGTTAGGCCCCCGGTTCATCGGTCCTTATAAGATCACTAGGGTTATCAATCCAGTGGCATTTCAGTTAGATCTACCCCGTTCTTTGGGTATCAATAAAACATTTCATTGTTCCCTTTTAAAACGGGCGATTAGTAATCCTTCTTACAGTGGAAGACCTTCCCCTCTTCTGATACGTGGCCAGAGGGAGTTTGTTGTTGAAAGGATTCTTGACTCCAAGATGGTTCGGGGTCGGCTGTCATTTTTGGTGCACTGGAAGGGGTATGGCCCGGAGGAGCGGTCGTGGGTGCGCAGTTGTGATCTTCATGCCCCCAGACTGTTACGCTTTTTCTTCTCGCAGTTCCCCGATAAACCCGGTGGTAGGGGTTCTTTGACCCCTCGTCAGAGGGGGGGTACTGTTAGGGTCTCCTGCTCTGTGCTGCCACGTCGTCATGGCAACCGGGAGACAAGTGCTAGCGGAGTAACCTGAGCGTAGCTGATACTCCGGTTCGGGTCTTTTGCTGTGCAGTGGTTACAGGCTCTGTGCACGGCAGGGGATCCGGTGCTGGTTTTTGTGCTCACAGTCTGTGAGGTCTGAGTGGGGAGTGGACAGCACCTGCTATATAAACCCTCTTCTCAGGTTAGGCAGATGCTGCTGAATCTTTGTTGGTTAGTCAGTTCCTGAAAGCTAGCTAGTACTGTGTAAACTTTGTATTTGTTTGTTGCTTACTGCAAATAGGCCTTGGGATTTGGTATTACACTCTGCCAATCCAGACCTAGCAGTAAGACTGGAGTCAGTCGTTTAACCTGCTGGGGTTCTTTTGCTACTCTGTGAACCTAGCAAGCTTGCGGCTGTATTCTCAGACTTGCCTGCCAAAATCCTTTCTCACTGTGCAAGGTGTTCAGGTGTCAGTTTAGTGGCAGTAAGCTGAACCAGTGCACTGCAAGTGAGGACTAGGATTGTGGAGACTCTCCTTGTGTCTATTATTCCATCTCTGACCAAGGAGTTTACTGCCACACCCGTTGGTAACCCTTTCGGGTTTTGCTGTTGCCCTTAGCAACAGCATTTCGGGTTCTCTACATATTAAATCAGTACATCTTGCTTCTTTCCATCTGAGCATTCCTAATATTAGGGAGAAACCCAGTTTCTTAGCCTTTGGGCTTCTCTGTTCACTTTGTGTTTATTTTGTTACCCTATCACCTTCTGTGTATGTAATGTCATATTCCCCAGTCTGTCTGTGAGTTCATTTGTTTTGCATCCCTCACCGTTCAGACACCAGTACATTCCTGCTGGCACTGGTGTGCATAACAATAATACATTGTCCTTCATACAATGTGAGAATGCTGATATCTATACCTTATTAAACACTCTAAGAGGTTAAGAGACTTTGTACGCTATTGGAGTATGTAGTACCGTAAGGGTACGCTCTTAGCGTAGCGGACGCTGCATCGGGAGCGAGCCGCTCGAGCGACACAAACGCTCGCGAGAATACGCTGTTGGTATCGGGCACACTATAGGTGAGCGACTACCGTAATGCTACGCTATCAGCGTAGCGGACGCTCGAGACCACGAGGAGATCACGAGCGGCGCAGACGCTCACACGATAACAATCATTAAAACTTGTATGTAACACGCTGGAAAGATATTCTTATGCTGTATACCATGTATCAGAACCAATGTAGTGATGTAACGCTGTTTAACCTTATAGATACTAAAGCTGTTCGAGCGATCGAGACGCTCCTATTACCCCTTGCAATATAACAAATACACAATACCGTTTAAAGGGTCCAAAGCCTTTTTACTAACACATATCTAAAGTTACTTCAAAAGGGGAAACAGTTCACAAGTCATACGCTACAAACTAACATATAATTCTAGCAGAGTATCTAAACAGTAACATGCACAATAGAGAACGATCGTCTTACAAATACAGAGACTAAGTGTGAATGGCTAACAACATACGGGTAACAAAGTGGCAACAGAGAAACATACCATACGGGGAACACACGCAGGCGCAACCGGAATCCAGTCCTCCAATTATCAGCGATAACTGTTGAAGAGAGAGTACTGGCTGGCCTGGGGACGGTGACCCTTATATACACTGCACACAATACAGTACAATGGTCCCTATATTCTTATTGTTCATTGGACACAGGAATTCGGCTTCGCATTACAACAAAAGGTCATAGGTTGATTCATACAGGTGGGCTGTGGCTACTTCCAACTGCCCAGGTGGGTGGGATACTGAGTTTCCCGCCGCATGGCTAAGTAAGAACAAATAATAGTAAATGGACATAAACTTCTTATGTCCATAACTATTCGCTCCAAACCAACACCGGAATATTGCTATTTAAATACTCTTCCGATGGGTACCAAACACCACTGTATGACCCCTGTTAGACCCTTAGTACAATACAAAGAGGGATCTCTCTGTTCAGGAACATGCTATGTTAACTAAACTTTCAGAATCTATCAAAGGGACCATGATCTACAAAATACATTATATAGTGAAAATACGTAACGATTGAGTCGCACGCTACGATCACATAAACTCTACCGTAAATACGCATACCGTGCGCCTGCGGGTGCCCGCGACTGTGAGTATGCGCACGTACGGGAGAGCGTACGCATGCGCAGCACGGACCTGTGTGAGGTGCAAATATGGCAGTGTGCATAGAGATATTTTTCTGACTTTGACAGTCCACCCTTTGGCAGTCAATAATAACTGCCACCTTCTAAAACATTTCAAAAAGAGAAAAATATATGTCAGGGGTTAATACATTTCCATGGTTGGGTAAGGGAGGAGAGAGGAGAAGGTGTGAAGAGGGTATGGCCTAGTGAGATAGCAGAAGCATGTGTGTATGAGTCCATGTTTGGGGGGTCATGTATCATCGTGCCGTACGTGTGGTACATCAAGCTTCGAGGTATTGCGAAGTATACATTTGAATTCCTTCTTATCCCGTATTAAGGGTCTGTGGATGGGCTGTCAAACTCTACCGAGCTCTTTTCGGCTGTGGTTGTAACAAAATGGGGGAGCACATTTTAGTTGATGATACATGAATGGGGGAGGTATGTGATTGCTGATATCTGTGCCTGTATTCCCTATCGACTATGTGTGTCATTACCTGAGGGTTGTAGAAATGAAGATAAAGAACACTTATGGTAAATGCAGTGGTATTCTATGTCAGGTTAATGTACATTTGTCTGTTGAAGTCTTGTTCGGTGTCTGTTGAATGCAGTCTTCTTTGTGCTTTTGCCCATAAGGTGCGGGCAAAAGCTGTCAATGTCCACGGATTTACAAAAGTGTTGGGCTAGCGTAATTTTAAAATTTCTAGGGAAACTGGGGATCCATGGCATAGTTCATCAAAAATCTGTGTATAAGGTTGTCAGAACTTCTTCTTTAATCCATCTGTTGTCTGTATATCGGCTCATCAAATTCCTCGTCCAAGTGGGTCTTTTTACCTTGGAAGAAAACGGAAAAACAGGTGAAAGAAACGGACCGTATAATCGCATTTTCATTACATCATTGTTTCTACCGTTGGGTCATAAATCAAGTCCATTGGAATTACAGTTTCCTCACTCCTCAAACTCATTACCCTGGTACGATGTTTGCACTTCATTAAAGCCTGACCGCATCTAAATATCAAACCAATCGATATGACAACACCTAAGATACATAGGAGAAACTTCCCAACATCCATTATGACTCCTTGAGCCCACTCTCCTAAACCAGAAAACCAATTTCGCGGGTTCAACCATGACACCCAACCAGTCAGCTCATTACCTACAGCAGCAAGAGTGAGATTGTGTCTCTTGCGAAATTCCCACTTCAATTGGAGAATATCGTCCATCTTTTGGTCTATGACCTCGACCGGATCCTCGGTGCTATTCGTAATATATGTGAAACATTTCACGCCGTATTGTGTTGCCAGTGTGACACAATATCCGCCTGTCACTGCTGTGAGGTAATTAAGAACCATTCTATGCTGTACCAGTTCTGTTTTGTAAGCTTGAAGTTCCCTTCCAGTATACCTAAACGTGTCATCATACATTTCAGTGATATTATCTAACAAATTTGCAAGCGCTGAGATGTATCTATAGTTCATCACTCCTCGAGCGGTGCGAGTGAAGTCTAACGCGAGTAGAACCTGAATCCCGGTGGATTCATGGATCAGATCAGAGGCCGGATGCTCTAACCTTTCTGTCAGTTGCCTTTTAACAACGTGCTCGTAATGGGTGTGAGTATAAGGAGCTTGGGCACCACGGTGTATGTCTTTCATTTTGTCATGTGATACAGTCATTACTTCAGGCAGTGCTTTTCCAATATAACACAATCCTTCAGAGTTTGGGGCAAGCCACTTATACACCTTTCTCCCGCATATGAAATATGCATCATCGGGGAGAACATATGGGACGGAGTAGGACATAACCATATTACACACCTTCCATGTGAAATCCCCTAACCCTAATTCTTCCATCTGCTTAGTACACGTATCAGGTTGTACGATATGTGCACAGTATCCTGGTGATACCTCTCCAACTCTCGTAATCCTATTTCCTAAGGTATACCTATACCGGAAAGATTTTCCTCTACTGGCTATGTGGCGTACAAGCTCTGTATCTGTAGGCATTCTATCTGCTCTATGCGAAAAGGTCATGGTTTGGTTACTCCATGACACTTCCCAATTTCCCGGCTTTCGGGGATTGGAGATGTTGAAACATAATAGGGACCTATCCACGTGGTATTGGTGGAGCTTCAAACTAGGAGGACTGGAGATGTTAAACCTCCTGTCCACCGGTCTCCCACCACTTAACTCAAGTACCTCCCCTATCGTTAAAGGAAATGGTACTAGCCCTGATTTGCTATGACCTTGAGGTACTTGAGAGCATACCCAACAATCTGTTTTGTTTAACACACTACCCACTAAGGAGTGATAGTCACTCAATGGATGCCGGTCCATATGGATATTAAAACTGGATTGGCATTTCTTAATGCACCCATCCTCAATGACATTGTTACAGAGCCTACAGATACAGTTTTCTTCAGCTAACAATCCTTCACAATTCCTTCTATGGTCAATGCTATCGGATCGTTTTCTGATACTCGCCTTTACTTGTTGGTTAAGTTGTTCTTGAAAAACTACGCCTCCATCTTTATCATCAGAACCCATTCCAGAACCTCTCTTGACCTCCATGGTACTCTCGCCGGAACAGACTGCTCTGGTCAACATCATGGTCAACAGGAAAATCCGGATCACAGTCTCTTGGGGCAAGTCCATCTTATAGGAGGAAATGAAGAAAAATGAGAAGGGGAAAAAAAATAATTGAGGGAGATGGGATGGGAAGTTGGAGAAAAACAATAAAAGGGAACAGGGGATCGACAACTGCTTTTGGTCTTGTGATTTTCAAGGCTCAGGTGCCGCCTCAGTCCTCCTGGAACAGACACTCCAGTGATACAACCTCTACCGTCTGTTCCTTATCACAGGACTTCTCTGGATCAGCGACCTTCTTGCAGTGGGACGAATGAACCCAAGTCTCTCTCTCAGCAACCTTCAATGCTGTAGTGCTAGTCAATAAGACCTGGTATGGTCCTTCCCATCTGTCAATAAGGCAACCTGAGCGTAGAAAATTCCGTATCATTACATAATCCCCAGGTTCAATGTCATGACAATTACTATCTGGTAAATCAGGAATCACCAACTTCAGATTATCATTTTGATTCCTTAACTGTTTACTCATGTTAATCAAGTATTTTACAGTCACTTCATTGTTACATTTCAAATCATCCTGAGGGTTAATCATAACATGCGGTTGTCGACCAAACAAGATTTCAAAGGGAGACAGATTAAGAGGAGACCTGGGAGTGGTTCTGATGCTGTACAATACAATGGGTAAAGCTTCTGGCCATGTCAATCCTGTCTCTGCCATAACTTTACTCAGTTTATTTTTAATAGTGCTGTTCACTCTTTCCACTTTCGCCTGTGGACGGTACGGAGTGTGCAGCTTGCTATCAATTCCCATCAACTTACACATTCCTTGAAAGACATCACCTGTAAAATGGGTACCCCTATCACTTTCGATTATTCTAGGGATACCATATCTACATACAAATTCCTGCACAATTTTCTTAGCAGTAAACATAGCGGTATTTGTGGCCGCAGGAAATGCTTCAACCCAATTTGAGAAAACATCTATACAAACAAGTACATATTTCAAATTCCGACAAGGGGGTAATTGTATAAAGTCAATCTGTATTACCTGGAAAGGGCCGCCGGCAGGTGGGATATGAGATGGTTCTGTAGGTATTGCCTTTCCGATGTTCTTTCTCAAACAGGTAAGGCATGACATTGCTCTTTTACTCGCATGAGATGACAATCCTGGGGCGCACCAATATGCTCTTACCAACTTGCACATCCCTTCCTTGCCCAGATGAGTCAGCCCGTGAGCTGCTTCAGCTAAACATGGGAGGTATGCTCTGGGGGCCACTGGTTTACCATGTCCATCCGTCCAGAGTCCTGAGGACTCCTGGCCATATCCTTTTGCCTTCCAGACTGCCTTTTCCTGTGTGGAACACAAATTTTGCATTTCACACAACTTCTGTGTGTTGATGGTATTAAATACCATCAATTGTGTGGTGTCTGTCTGTCTGGGGGTAGCAGCTGCTAACTTAGCAGCTTCGTCTGCTCGGCTGTTACCAAGTGATACTGGGTCCTGGCTATATGTGTGTGCTTTACACTTGATAACAGCCACTCTGTCGGGTTCCTGTATCGCTGTTAGAAGCCTTTTTATGTGGGCTGCATGCGCTACCGGTGTACCAGCTGCCGTCATGAAATTTCTGAGGCGCCATAGGGCTCCGAAATCATGGACTACCCCGAATGCGTACCTAGAATCGGTGTAGATATTGGCTGATTTTCCCTTAGCCAATTCACATGCTCTGGTTAGGGCGACCAGTTCAGCAACCTGGGCTGAGTGAGGTGGGCCTAGCGGTTCCGCTTCTATGGTGCCTTGGTCATCTACGACTGCGTATCCAGTACACAAGTCTCCCGAGTCTGACTGTCTATGACAACTACCGTCCGTGTAGAACGTAAGTTCTACATCTTCCAGTGGGTTGTCACTGATGTCAGGTCTTGCGGTAAAATTTTGGGTCAAATATTCCATACAATCATGAGTGTCTTCCTTTGTATTAAATCCTCCTTCCCCACCACTCTCATCCTCCACCCTTTGTGTCTGTCCAGACACACCCGGGAGATATGTTGCAGGATTTAATGCACTGCATCTCCTTATGGTGATGTTTACGGGGGCCATTAGTGCCAATTCCCATCTTGTAAACCGCGCTGATGAGACGTGCCTGGTTTGGGCAGAATTTAACAAGGCTGACACTGCATGTGGTGTATGAATTGTGAGGTTGTGACCTAGCACGACGTCTTCGCTTTTCGTTACTAGCAATGCTATCGCAGCAACGCTTCGCAAGCATGTGGGGAGGGATCGCGCTACCGTATCTAGCTGAGCGCTGTAGTATGCTACTGGCCTGCTGGCATCACCGTGCTTTTGGGTTAGTACGCCTGCCGCGCAACCAGCACTTTCTGTTCCATATAGCTCAAAGGGTTTCCCATAGTCTGGCATACCTAATGCTGGTGCCTGCGTTAGGCACTGTTTAAGTCTCTCAAATGCTGCCTCAGACTCGTCTGTATGCGAAATCCGATCAGGTTTGTTTGAGGAGACCATCTCCTGCAAAGGTAATGCTAGAATGGAAAATCCTGGGATCCAATTACGGCAATACCCACACATTCCTAAAAATGTTCTGATCTGTTGCTGGGTTTGTGGCAGAGTCATGTCTCTAATTGCTTGAATTCTATCAGCGGTCAGGTGTCTCAGTCCTTGTGTTAGACAGTGTCCCAAATATTTTACCTTAGTCTGGCATAATTGCAACTTGTCTTTGGAAACCTTGTGTCCTGTGTCTGAAAGATGAAACAGGAGCTGTTTCATATCCTTCAGGGACGCTTCCAGTGAATCTGAACACAGCAGTAAATCATCCACATACTGTATCAATACTGATCCACTGTCTGGTTGGAAAGACTGTAAACAATCATGCAAAGCCTGAGAAAATATACTTGGACTATCTATGAATCCTTGGGGTAATCGAGTCCATGTGTATTGGACTCCTCTGTATGTAAATGCGAACAAATATTGGCTGTCAGGGTGCAGAGGTACCGAAAAGAAAGCGGAGCAGAGGTCAATAACAGTGAAAAATTTCGCAGTGGGAGGGATTTGCATAAGGATGACAGCTGGATTTGGCACTACGGGGAACTGACTCTCAACTATTTTGTTAATCCCCCTTAGATCCTGCACTAGCCTGTAACCCCTCCCCCCACTCTTTTTCACAGGGAAGATGGGACTATTGGCAGTGCTGGACGTTCTTACCAGAATGCCCTGTTGCAGCAAGCGTTCTATTACTGGGTAAACTCCTAACTCCACCTCTGGCTTCAGAGGGTACTGTGGGATTTTTGGAGCTATCCTACCATCTTTTACTTGTACAACTACCGGAGCTACGTTTGCCATTAATCCAGTGTCCTGTCCATCTTTAGTCCAAAGTGACTCTGGTATCTGAGATGTCATTTCTTCTACTTGGGAGGGAGTCCTATTTGTCATGATGGTATGTGACATTAATTTTGATGGTGAGTCTAACATGTCTCGCACTTCCTGAGCGTGATTCTCAGGTATGTCCAAGAATACACCTTCAGGAGTACAATAAATGACGCACCCCATTTTACACAGTAAATCTCTACCCAGGAGATTGGTCGGTGCCGATGCAGCCAGCAAAAAGGAATGCTTGGTATGTAAAGGCCCTATTGTAATCTCTGCTGGTTTGCTAACAGGGTAGTGCTGGACTACTCCTGTTACTCCCATGGCTGGAATTGTCCTACCAGTGGTCCTCATGCCCACTGTCGAATTGATCACTGATTTGGCCGCCCCCGCATCTACAAGAAAGTTTTAATGATTTACCAGCTACATTGATTGCAACTTCGGGTTCACTTCCAAGGCTTGCAATCAATTTTACTGGCTGCAGATTACAGGTATGGCCACACCCCTATTGGGTATGGTGACCCCCCTGCATTGCAGTTGCGGCTATCACCTGTGGAGAGGGTGAGTGGGTATTATCAGAGACTTGCCAGTCTCTTTTTGGGGGATACCTTCTTGTTTCCCCTGCATGTGGCTCATAACTCCGCCTCTGCGGTCCCTGATCCCAATGTCGTATGTCCTGTCGTTGTCTAGGGTTTTTATGTGCATTATATGAGTTATTTGTACAGTTACGTGCAAAATGTCCTTCCCTGCTACAATTGTAACATTTTACTACATGCGGCTTACCACCAGGGACCTGTGATCTGGCCCTTGTTGTGAGGGCCTGGATACTTATTGCCATCAGTTTATCACTCTGTGACTCCCTGTGTCTTGTAATATTCCTGTCGTGCCCAACAGCAGTCTCTCTTAAGGCGGCCACCGACATACCTCTCCAGTTGGGTTGAGTAGTTTGTACCCTACTCTTTAATACCTCCTTTAAACCGTCCATCAATACGGACACCGCTACCTCTCTATGGTGTATATTTGCCTCAATGTCCATGATCCCAGTGTATTTAGCCATTTCTTCTAATGCTCTGTGGAAATATTCGGGGGCAGTTTCCCTTTCCATTTGTTTAATGGAGAATATTTTATTCCATTTTACTACGGCTGGGAAATATATTCCCAATTGCAGATTGATTCTGGTTACATTTTCTTGATTGTATGCATCCGTAAGGGGAACCTCCTGATCTAGTTTACAGTCAGCTATAAACTTAATAGGGTCAACACTAGAGGGCAGACATGCCCGCAGTAGTGTTCTCCAATCTTTGTTGTTTGGTTCAGTGGAATTTCCTAGGTCTTTAATGAACCTTTGGCATGCGGCTAAATCTTTCCTGGGATCAGGAAATTCAGACAAAATTGTTCTTAATTCTGCTCGTGACCAGGGACAGTGCATTGCAATATTTCTAATGGGTGTGGCTCCATTTGCGTCAGTCTTACCATTGGGGACCGCTATTACTCTAACAGGGTTAATTAGAACTACTTTGCTCTGGTTTGATTCTTCAATGTGAGGTGCACTAGTTTCAGCATATTGTACAGTGCCGTACTTACCTGTAGATACAACCTCACCTGTCCCTGAGCTATGTGCTTTTGATGCCTCCCTAGGTGGTTGGGCGATGCCTACTGGAGTATCGCTTATGGTGGCCGCTAGAGAGAGAGCTGAAATCGTTGTGGGCTCATCTTCTTGGTCGTATTCCTGGGGGAAGTTTAACATAGGATACAACTTGCATGGGTTAGGGTTAGTGTCAACATTTGCATTTACTTTCATCTTAATTTTGTCATTACTAATACATTGATTAAGTGCACCCTTATCGCACACCCACATGTCATTCTCTGCAGCCACTTTGTCCCCTGCTATATATGGTGGTGGTGCCGTTGCTATTAGATTTCTACCTGGATGGGAATTCGCTTTTTGAGCTAGTTCCTGTTGTATTTCACTTTCCTGTTGCCATATCAGTAAACAATCATAATGTCTGATCCTCTGCTTTGCAGATTTGATTAGACCTATCCTTTTTCTTAAATTCTGCAATACCTCAGGGTTCAGACTGCCTACCCGGGGAAACTGTTCTCCATCATCCTCTGTCATATGTTCCCACTCGTTGCATAATACCTGTGTGTGAGTTCCGTATTTTTCACACATTATGTACCGTGCGGACCCTTTGGGCCAACAACCACCAACGTGAACCCTTGTTGGACGTCCCTTCTTTGAACAACTGGCCCCCATCGTTTGTAGTTATTGCTGTCTTAGCTAATTCTTACAAACAGACCAAATTTGCCCGCGGTAAGGCGACGGTGAAAGTTTAACCAGTGCCTTCACTCACTTCTGCTGATAACCTCTATTTACTGGGGCGTGTGGGAGTATGCTACCCTCCCCAGCAAATATTGGTTGTTGGAGATTTGCTTAGTGAACAGCGAAACTCCCTTAAAATAACAAAAACCTACACAAATCACGTTAGAATGTACAAATAGCGTTTATGATCCCACAATAAATTGTTAATGGGTATCAAGGTAACAAACTAAATGCACACAATCACGTGCGGTACAGTGGCACTGCGTATAAGTAACTAAGTATTTATACACTTTACGACCAATGGAATCGGTTGTTTAGGCTGCGAAACCTTCAGCCGGAGCTTTACCTTGACTATATGGGTGCTACGCAAAACCCCCGGGGCTGCGCTTAAATACCTCGCAGTCCTTTTGTCTGCGGAAACTACTTGCTCCTTTACCTTATATAATGTTAACGCGGGCAAGCCAATCCCACGCCACCAAGTGTCCACTCACCTGATGTGGTCTCCGACGGGATCCCGATTTGTGGGTTCACAAATACAACACCTTAAGTTCCACACTCACTCCTTTCCAATCAAATACACTTTTAATCTTTCTGTACAGAAATTCCTTTCATACAGGTAGGAGTCCAATCCCTGGGTTTGCAGTAGAAAAAGGTTTTCTTTTCACTAATACTTTTAGTAAACTGAACTGAACAACTGTGTGCTATTTACCAGGTGGCTATATTATACCGCCCACCCTAATCAAGGTTATTGTGTGGTTTGAGTCTCAATGGGTGTATGCGTACGTTCCGTTGCGTAAAACACGCCACGTGCGTATGCCTTTGCGTCACGTACGTGCTTTTGCACGTTGTCCGAGACACTTATGCACAGAGTGCAGATACGCCCACAGCGACACAATCAACACGCTTCTATCAATGTAAACAATACTCAACAGAAATCGCTTACCGTACACCACACAGTATTTGCTATGCTGTGTGTGTGTTCTTTACACTTATACCCTTAACAATTTTCCTTTGTAATCTTAACTAAATAGCACCAGATTCCTCAGCACGTGTCTAATAATCAATTCTAATGACAACAATAAAGTGAGCTGCAACACTGTAAATGTGTGTATGCGTGTGTGTGCAAAAGCAGAAATAAACAGTTTTAAAAGATAATAGCATTTTTGTTCTTACCTCCGGTTCCGGATTCCACCCCAGCACTCCTACAGCGTAGCGAAACAGACGCTTATTTAGTCAGCACTACTGTATCCCTCACCACCAATACGGATACGAAAGGATACTGCGTTCCCGCCCTTTGCTGACAGATAAAGTCTGTTTTCGCTAGTGCGGATGGATGTGTGGAGGACGGACGAGGCCCCAATTGAGAATGCTGATATCTATACCTTATTAAACACTCTAAGAGGTTAAGAGACTTTGTACGCTATTGGAGTATGTAGTACCGTAAGGGTACGCTCTTAGCGTAGCGGACGCTGTATCGGGAGCGAGCCGCTCGAGCGACACAAACGCTCGTGAGAATACGCTGTTGGTATCGGGCACACTATAGGTGAGCGACTACCGTAATGCTACGCTATCAGCGTAGCGGACGCTCGAGACCACGAGGAGATCACGAGCGGCGCAGACGCTCACACGATAACAATCATTAAAACTTGTATGTAACACGCTGGAAAGATATTCTTATGCTGTATACCATGTATCAGAACCAATGTAGTGATGTAACGCTGTTTAACCTTATAGATACTAAAGCTGTTCGAGCGATCGAGACGCTCCTATTACCCCTTGCAATATAACAAATACACAATACCGTTTAAAGGGTCCAAAGCCTTTTTACTAACACATATCTAAAGTTACTTCAAAAGGGGAAACAGTTCACAAGTCATACGCTA
Source organism: Pseudophryne corroboree (assembly GCF_028390025.1). Classification (NCBI taxonomy): domain Eukaryota; kingdom Metazoa; phylum Chordata; class Amphibia; order Anura; family Myobatrachidae; genus Pseudophryne; species Pseudophryne corroboree. Next base: position 465,400,435 of record NC_086450.1, read on the forward strand.
CAAACTAACATATAATTCTAGCAGAGTATCTAAACAGTAACATGCACAATAGAGAACGATCGTCTTACAAATACAGAGACTAAGTGTGAATGGCTAACAACATACGGGTAACAAAGTGGCAACAGAGAAACATACCATACGGGGAACACACGCAGGCGCAACCGGAATCCAGTCCTCCAATTATCAGCGATAACTGTTGAAGAGAGAGTACTGGCTGGCCTGGGGACGGTGACCCTTATATACACTGCACACAATACAGTACAATGGTCCCTATATTCTTATTGTTCATTGGACACAGGAATTCGGCTTCGCATTACAACAAAAGGTCATAGGTTGATTCATACAGGTGGGCTGTGGCTACTTCCAACTGCCCAGGTGGGTGGGATACTGAGTTTCCCGCCGCATGGCTAAGTAAGAACAATAATAGTAAATGGACATAAACTTCTTATGTCCATAACTATTCGCACGAGCGATTAATTCGCTCCAAACCAACACCGGAATATTGCTATTTAAATACTCTTCCGATGGGTACCAAACACCACTGTATGACCCCTGTTAGACCCTTCGTACAATACAAAGAGGGATCTCTCTGTTCAGGAACATGCTATGTTAACTAAACTTTCAGAATCTATCAAAGGGACCATGATCTACAAAATACATTATATAGTGAAAATACGTAACGATTGAGTCGCACGCTACGATCACATAAACTCTACCGTAAATACGCATACCGTGCGCCTGCGGGTGCCCGCGACTGTGAGTATGCGCACGTACGGGAGAGCGTACGCATGCGCAGCACGGACCTGTGTGAGGTGCAAATATGGCAGTGAGCATAGAGATATTTTTCTGACTTTGACAAATGCTTTACCAATATGTACTTTTATCTTTTGTTTGGTTGTACAGAGGATCTTCTAATATTCATTATGGCGTTTGACCGATATGTTGCTATATGTGATCCTTTACACCATCACTGTATTTTAAACTGGAAACAAAACCTATAATTGGCATCTAGCACCTAGATATCAGAAAGTATAAATTCAATTGTGATTACAGTACCAGCATCACACATGTGCTTCTGTGAACCACATACCATAAACCAGTTTTTCTGTAATCTGAAAGCTCTCCTGCACTGTCGGTAAAGAGCTTAATTTTTGCCACGTACTGTATATGTAATTTTTGTTATTTGGAGTTTTCCCAGCAATGGGGGTCACTCCAAGTTGATCGCTCGCTGCTGATTTTTGCAGCGCAGCGATCAGGTTTCTACTGCACATGCGTATGCACCGCAATGCACATGCGCGTCATACTGGTACAAAGCGGATTGTTGCTGAGCGATGGATTTAACGAAGAATCCCTTCACACAGCCAATCACAAGGAGATTGACAGGAAGAGGACGTTAATGGGTGTCAACTGACCGTTTTCTGGGAGTGGTAGTGAAAATGCAGGCATGTCTGGGCGTTTGCAGGGCGGGTGTCTGACATCAATTCCGGCACCAAAAAGATTGAAGTGATTGCAAGGACTGAGTTAACCCACCGCTACTCAGAAACAGCATAAACTGTTTTTGCTGATCTCGGCTGCACAGGTGTTTGCACACTTGCAAAGCAAAAATACACTCCCCTGTGGGCAGCGACTATGCATTTGCATGGCTGCTAAAAGTAGCTAGCGAGCGGTCAACTTGGAATGACCCCCAATGTTCTGTCTGACATGTTATAGAAAAAAATATCAGAATCATGATTTTTTTTTCAGAAATACACTTTCCCACCAATGTCTTCTTTCATTAGAAGCAGAGATTATATGTCCGGGAAGATTTTGTTCATATCTGGTTCTCAATCAATAGAAATCTTCTTGATTTAATGCTGCATGGAATCTGCATGCAATGTTAATTTTTGCTACAGTAGTGCACATATGTGGAAATTCTTAAAAACCTCTAGGGTGCATACATTACATGGAGTGTATGCACAAAGGTGCTGTTGCAAATAATGTGGTGGAAAAGTTATGAGCATTTTTGGGTAGTGAATGAGAGGTGGCTAGAAATGCATACAAAATGGGCATTTCAGTGGGCATTTTATGGGAGTGTCATGGATGTCTCACTGCTAATTGCTTTGTTGCCAAACTCATAAACGCATGCATAGGAGGCTGAAGTCAGATGGCTAAACTGCACCTTCCATGGTGCAATGATGGTGTCTGAGGACAAACCATTTGTTAAAAGTGTGTTTACAGGCACTGAAATTGGGCACATGCTGCCAATCGAAAGGAGTTTGTAGCATCATTTGCATGAAGTTGTAGATGGGTGACCACCAATATATGCTGCTGCAGATGGGTGATCGCCAATAGATGCTGCTTCAGATGGGTGACTGCCAATAGATGCTGCTGAAGACGGATGACTGCCAATAGATGCTGCTGCAGATGGGTGACCGCCAATAGATATTGCTGCAGATGGGTGACCACCAATAGATGATGCTGCAGATGGGTAACTGCCAATAGATGCTGCTAAAGATGGATCACCGCCAATAGATGCTGCTGCAGATGGATGACCGCCAATAGATACTGCTGCATATGAATGACCGCCAATAGATACTGCTGCAGATGGATGACCGCCAATAGATTATGCTGCAGATGGGTAACTGCCAATAGATGCTGCTGAAGATGGATCACCACCAATAGATGCTGCTGAAGATGGATCACCGCCAAAAGATGCTGCTGCAGATGGGTGACCGCCAATAGTGGCTGCTGCAGATAGATCACCACCAATAGATGCTGTTGCATGTGCTTTTTCATCTTAATCAGACACTCAATGTGTTAATTAAAGGGTCAGGTACTGTATATTGGTGTACTTATGACAGCTGAAACAAATACAGAACAAAAATAACACTTTTACACTAACCTTGGTTAATTACACACAACAACATTGTCTCCAGTGAATTCAGATACTGGCAACTTGCTGACATTTTGTGCAAAGCGTAGCATTATAACTAAGTATAGCAACAATTTTACAGTAAATAGTGTATTTTTATTGGTGTTTACATTTGTTTGTCCACTATTTGTATATTTTCTCACTTGCTTTCTAACTGTATGTACAATAAAAAGTATCAACAGAAACAGATTTAATGTTTCCAATGCCTGGACATGAATGATGCATACTTGATGGATTTCTGGAAAAGGTACTGTAGTTCCTTCCAGGACACTATTAGCAGCAATGCATCCATCCTTCAGGTGATTGTCTTCTCTTCCCCCAGTGGTGGACATCTCCGGGGACATTGTGGAATACTTCTCCACATATAGGGGTGATTTCAGTTGGGCATGAGGTTTAGCAAGTAAAAAATCCTTGGGAACCTTGTGCCCAGTTTTGGAATACCATGGCTATGCATGCTCCCGAGACCCACGGTATCCAGTCCGAAAAATAGTTGTTCAGTTTTCAGCTCTGAAAACCCTGCCGCACAAGAGAAAAATGTTACTTCTCCTCTGGTGGTCTCTGCGGCTCCCAGTGGTCTCCAATCTATCTATGCACCAGGAAGGGAGCAGTAGGGTGGCTCAGAAGCTGTGGGGAGATCCCTCCAGGGGGATAACACACACAGAGTGGTCACACATACTCATCCACACACACACTCATACATACTTACACTCACACACATTACTACACTCAATGCTGCTGCAGGAGTCTGAAATACAATGGTGAGTAATTACAGAATAATTAAGCTAATTGGAAACATCCAATTGCTTAATTAGACTTCAGGAGTTAAGAATGGTGGGAGGTGCTGCCATGGTGCCAGAGCAAATATTGGTGATTTTCATAATAGTAACTATCAGACATGCTCTGGGGATGCATGAGTATAGATATCACAGCATCTTATTTTCTGTCCTCTAATTGAAAATCCTGCAACTTTGGGAAAAACCCAACCTCAATTGAATTCCCCCATAATTGACTTTTCCTGGTTACCAAGTAGATGTAGAGATTTTTCCTCCCTGCAAAATTACTTGCTTCTTATGGTGGATCATGACCTATCATAAATTCCCATTAGGACAGCATTTCTTCCAGTCATGTGCGTGTAATGTAGTTTATATTTAAATATGCACATATAATAAAGTGATATTAAAGTAAAACACAAAATTATATAAATGTAGAACAATGATAGTCAACCTGATACACTTTTGGGGTCACATTGGGCAGCCCTCGAACCTTTAAAATGCATGTGGCCCAAGGACTGCATATTGACCCCCCTCTAATATTAACAGTCCCATTTCCTGCTCCATCTCAAGATTAATTTAGGCATACTGTAAATGCAGCTGAAACTAGATGTACTTTTTAGGACAATTGAAATGATAAGAGAGTGTAAATTGTAATCCAAAAATGTAAATAGGCTGTACATTGGCCTTCCATGGTTACACTTACTACGCACATTTGCAGTCAGATTCCATAAATAAACTAATTCTTAAGCGACATTGCCAGCAGTTTATCTTTAAAACAATAGATTGGAAGTTCAAGCAGTATAAGTGTGGAACCCATTTAATATTAGCATACACATACTATTGTTGGTACTTTATTACTGAAAACATCTATTTCAAAACACATTTTTTGTACTCATATTTAATTAATGCAAACTTAAATATAATCAAAATAAAAATGAAAGACAAAATCAAGCTTAAAATTAATACACATTTAAAATGGTCCATTAAACAGTTTGAAGCATGTACATATTTTTCTAAATTTTATTTCAAATCACGTTGTAGCCAGAACATGCAAGGCCTAAGGCACAAGCCAGAGAGAATTAGGGTGAAACCTCATTGAGGAGTCTATTCATCATTACAAAATTACCACTAGTTAAATTTATGTTTTAAACTCGCTGCGAGTTTAAACACCTTTGGGAGGCATTCATCAAGCCTCCTCTAATGAATTATAACTACAGAAAAACTTGTATTTTTGTGAGACAGCTTTTCAGAAAAGTGATAGGCTACACCTACTGCTCTGGTGTTTGTTTAGGACAGTGGTATTATTATATATAAGGGACAGGGGAGGACAGAGGCATTAGAACTAAGGAGCAAGGAAGGACAACAGCATTTGATCTAAGGGGCAGGGGCTGCTGCTGCTTTATGTGTGCCTGGATAGGGAGAGAGCCCTACAGGGTGTGCACTCCACACTGTGTTGTCTGTTGAGGGTTTCTGCTATTCCCTGTTTCCCAGCTCCTTAGCACCCAACAGAACCAAGGCATCACACGCAACCTGACTAGCAGTGACTGATTTGAATGGAGGGGACTAGGTGAAACTGCCAGCTCATCCTCTTTCTTGCTGAATTGAAAGGGGCAATGCTCCCTTTAGAAACCTGGAGGGACAGAGATAGAGTGGAGAATGCTGTTCATTTCCATTAAGGTAATCACCAGAGGAAAGGCTGTAATGATGATAAGAACAGGAAGGCATAGAGCACCAAAGGTGGGCTTAAATGGCTATTTGTACACTAACATTCAAAGCACAGGAGTCAAATTGTAGCCATTACTGGGATATCAGAACACGGAGCATTAATACACAAGCTGTAGCCTTGATTGTAAAACAGGAGCACAATACCAAGACATACACAATAATGGTGGTTACAACACTAGATTATGGAGCACCAAGAGAAGAAACCTAAGACATCAGAGTAAGAACCAGGTACTCAAATGTAAGCCAAAGACATCAGACTAAACTGCTAGCTGAGCAGGTTTAAATAGCGTGCATGTCAGAAGGCAATAATTGGATGAACAGGTCACATGACCACAATTTTTGTAAGGGAGACTGATGCTGCAGCTAAAGGACCGTTGGAGTCCTGCTCTTCTCCTATTCGTATGTGATCCAGAGAGTTGCATAGTATTTCATTGAGGATGTCAAGTATGACAGACCTGGTAAGTGCTAGCTGTAGTTAGAAGTGTAACAAATACAGCACACAATAGCAAAAATGTGACATTACAGGAGGTTTGCCACACTGCAAATTACACACACTCTTGTACCTCATCAGTATCTTTGACTAAGTCACTTTGATGCACAATCATAGCTGGTGATCTACATGCTAAACACCACTAACTACTTATTAAGTCCTAAGCTCAATATCTTCCCAATTTTAGTGGGTGGACAATGTAGTAAATTTCATGGAGATTTGTCAATCAATCTTTGGTAAAGCATTTTCACTCTGCATTTTCTGTTTGGCTAATCTTTGTCACCCTGTATGTAGGCCAATCGAAGACATAACCCTTCAGTAGAAGTGACAATCTTAGGTCCCCAACACTAATTGTGCCTCTACTGTGCCTATTGTTAACACTGCTAGCCTTGCAGTGATTCCCTGTGACCTCCACTATGCTTTACACTTTACTGCTATATGGCCATCATGTACAACTCGCCTGTTTTGTCTGCCCAGACTATACATATAATGGCTGTTGGATGCACAAAGATGATATTCTTATGAAGTCAAAGAACATAAAAATAATATATAGACACATAAAACATAGGCATAAAAGCTATATTACATTCTATAAATTATACATAACAGAAGACAAGGGGTCCAGTAGGCTAAACCATTATACTCAATGCCTAATCCCCCAATCTGGACAAACTAAGGCATTGTTTCATTCTTGAAAAATGATGATTTACTTCTGTTACTAAAATATTTTCACTAGACGCTTGAGCGGGATGCGCTTGTCTTTAAATTGTTTGAGTCCTGGAAAGGTTATATAATTACTTTGCCAACAGACTTCCAGGTTTAAATCAAATGTACTGTCCAAAATACGGAATGGCATGAAACTAGACTTTTACTAGGATAATCCCCTTTAATGCTAGAGCTCTACAATCCTCATTACTATAGAGTCTTGTGTAACAATGATTCATCCATACCCTTATTATTTATTATTTATTACCAGTTATTTATGTTGCACACACATATTCTGCAGCGCTTTACAGAGAATATTTGGCCATTCACATCAGTCCCTTTCTCAGTGGAATTTACAATCTATATTCCCTACCACATGTACACACACACACACACACACACACACACACACACACACACACACACATTCACGCTAGAATTAGTTTTGTTGGGATCCAATTAACCTGTCAGTATATTTTTGGATTGTAGGAGGAAACTGGAGTACCCAGAGGAAACCCACCGAAGTGCGGGGAGGATATACAAACTTCACACCGTTAGGGTCATGGTGGGAATTGAACCCATGACCTCAGTGCTGTGAGGCAGTAATGCTAATCATTAAACCATCCATACTGTCCCGTATTGGTGCCCCCTAACTCTATACCCTCGTATTGAGTCTATGGATGCATGGACCTGAGCCTGATGGGTAATGTTCTTAGTAAGAATTTTCATGAGACAAAATTACATGGGTTTCAAACTGTTATCTAAAATGGATTTGTGTGTTTAACTGTATTTGTAAACTAATTAATTGACAAATGTATTTGTTGCAATGTAATGCTTCAATAAAAAAATTTAAAAAAAATATTGTGCCAATCAAAAATGTTATAAAATTACAGTATATGGGTAAATGGAAAGTTTCTGTGGCTACGACAGAATGAAGCTATGTTCTGTAAATAGTTTGCAATATTTTGACTGAAGTCAATGGTATAACATTACATTGAAATTAAACTGCAAATCAAATAATGTTCACAAAGAGATTAAAAAGTGTTGCTGCTTTATTTAAAATAAATATATAATTAAAACCCATGGGGAAAATGTAATAGTTTATTTATTTTACATAGCAACATCTTAATTAATTCCACATTGATTAGGGATCCAGACTATATAAATTAGAGTATTTTGTTTTCTGTTTTTTGTTTCATGGCAAACTGTAGGTGAGTTGTGATACATCTATATCTTGTACACATTGTATGTGCATGATGAATGCTTTGCATTATTATCCTACATGATAGGAATTACAGTACCTGTACATTATAAGAACATTGTGTGTTATATTATTTTACATTATGTGGTTTCTCTCGGAGGTGCCTTTTTTAGGAAAATCTAAATCTAAAGGTTTTGTGTGAACATAAAATGCAGATTCCATTATATTACTAATATTTTTTCTTAGACAGTACCTGTAATAGCATCGGAAATTTCCTTTTTAGATGTAATTGTGATCAAGATGCTTGGTATATGGATCCACCAAACATGCAGAGAAAGTAAGATTTGGGTGGGTTATCTTGTTTCTGTGCAGGGTAAATACTGTTTGCTTTTGCACATAGCCCATAAATGTTAGATAGATTTATTTTTACACTGTAATATAAATTTCAGATTGAACACATCCCACCCAAATCTAAATCTCTCCACACATGTTACATCTGCCCCGCCTGCAATGCAAGATGGTTTTGCCCAGTTGTGTGCTTTTTTTGCTTTGCTTACAAACCTGAACCAGACCCAATATGCAATCCTACATGGTTAAGACAATTGCTGTTGACTCTGTTATGTTATCTGAGATACAGGTTGAGTCTCCCTTATCCAAAATGCTTGGGACCAGAGGTATTTTGGATATGGGATTTTTCCGTATTTTGGAATAATTGCATACCACAATGAGATATCATGGTGATGGGATCCAAGTCTAAGCACAGAATGCATTTATGTTTCATATACACCTTATACACACAGCCTGAAGGTCATTTTAGCCATTATTTTTTATAACTTTGTGCATTAAACAAAGTGTGTGTACATTCACACAATTCATTTATGTTTCATATACACCTTATACACACAGCCTAAAGGTCATTTAATACAATCATTTTAATAACTCTGTCTATTAAACAAAGATTGTGTACATTGAGCCATCAGAAAACAAAGTTTCACTGTCTCACTCTCAGTCAAAAAATTCCGTATTTCGGAATATTCCGTATTTCGGAATATATGGATATGGGATACTCAACCTGTATTACATCACAATAATGTCCAACAGCATTTTTAAAAACATCTGTTTAAGAAGAGTCTTGAGCAACCTCCAAATGTTTGATTACAGTATCTTAAAATTGTGTTTTACTAAGAATTGGGGTCAACTTGTTTTATAAACCTTTGTTTATAATGACATATAAAGAAGAATGACATGCCAATAATAATGGAAATCAGTATTAAATATTTGTACAAAAATGTTACACTGGGCAGTATAATATACTGTACACATTTTCTTGTCTTGTCAGGGACGTCAAATACTATATCTACCCAGCCACCACCAGAAGAGCCAGTGGAGCTAAATACAGATATGTCCACAACATATTTCCCTATTTAAGACATATGGCCACATCAGCCATGCAATGTAATCTATGACATAGCCACTCCTTGTGATTTTACTTAAGATATGCAACATTAATCTTTACTTTATATAAGTTCTTATGCAGCAAAAAAATTGGGAATCCATCCAATCACTACCCGTGTTGGAGAATCTTAGCCATGCTAATCATAGTGTGCCAAATGAAGCAAAAAGGGAAAAGTGTATGAGACAACATCTGTAAGTACAGTATATCGTCCTTAATTTGGTTTGTAAAACAGCCTACAGAGGATACCACAAGAGACACAAATGATACCACACATAGACAATAGGCTATTTCTCACCCACAACAGCAAGGACTGTCAGTGACCCGTATTTATGGACACCACATGACTTTTCCAAACTGTAATTTGATGTTATGCATGAAAAGACAACAAAACACATACACACAAACTGAATGGGCCTTTAAAGCAACTTGGTTTCCCCAGATTCAGACTGACCCACACTTTAGAAAGAATAAACAAACATATGCTTGACTTCACATAAGTTCTAAAACACAAACCAACATTTAATTAACAACCAGAATTGTGCTGCAGTAGCAAGTTTTCAAAAGTTTGTCATCTTCATGGAGCCACACTGTGATCCCACCAATATTTGCTACAACCATTCTACCAAGATGAAGTTTGAAGACCCAAGAGGACAGAGAGAAGTAATGTCAAATGGATTAGATGTTGAGGAACATTCAAAAAAGAAAAAAAGAATTTGTGGGTCTTGCATATATTAGACCTTTACAGTCTCTGTTAAGTTAAAATTGAGTATACAGTACTTAATAAATAAATAAAAATATACACATTTGAATCAGATGTAATAACGCCCAAGTTCGGCACATTTGTGCCTTCTAAGTGATTGACCATTTTAAAAAAAGGCAGAGTTTGACCGGTATCCCGCATGGCTGTCAAACTTAGGCATAATTATATCTGGCCATTTGTATATACAGATGTATCCTCATACATCTAGCATCATGTCATCATGTTTGTTCAAGATGCCTGGTGCAAGTGAGCCACCAGGTCCCTACAACGCTACTTTTTACAAATATGCATCATAGTCGCAAAGATTGTGTATTTGGTATGCAACACTTAATTCTATATGTGGCAGAGTCTGTATATGAAGCACAACAGAACCTGGCATGGAAAAAAGCCACAGCCACTGCATCATAACACTTTGTATACAGGTTCAGAGATTCAGTCACACAAAGATATACAAGTGTCCATATCAAATTAATCAGTGATTCTCCTGCTGTATTCTAGTCACATTACATTGTGACTAAGATGCATTTTTGGAAAACAAGTTGCCCAACACACACAGAGGTTCAATGGACCTGGTGTGCTGAGAAGAGCTGTATGGTGAGACTGCAGCAATGTATAAGGACACATCTGTAACAAAAAATCATGTTCTGCAAGACTTTCAAAAGGTAACAACTATATAAAATACTTTGCACTACATTTAATCAATATACAATTAAATAAACTCATCCAACATGTTTAAACAGCATTTAAGTATTTCTTAGAGCAAATTTTACACACCAGCAGTAAAGGCAAGATTGAGTAAGACCAGCACCTCACATAGGTAGAATGGGACAACCTCTATCTTTGAAAATCTATTTCAAATATTATTAATCTTGCACAGCAACACTGGACTTATCAAGGCACCATGTATGTTCTTCAATAGCCCAAAGGTGGTAACATGTTCCTAGTAGAAATGTGTACCTTATTATATTTATGCAGTGCCTGAGTCAGTAGAGTCAACACAGGGATCCTGTCTATACAGTAGATAGACAGTTAAAAAATAGACAGTCATTAGTTAGACACTATATTGTCGACAGTTAAAAGTCAGACAGAGTCAAAAGTCAGACAGTCAAAAGTCAGACAGGGTCATAAATCAGACACACAATTTTTTTTCTGTGTTTTTTACAACTTTTGCCTCATTTACTATCCATGTCACAAATTGGGTGGTCCTAAGAGCCACTAGAAGGCAAATATTTGGTCCTGCCACAATGACACATGACTGGGAAGAAAGGTGCAAAATAATATTTTGCAGCCAAGTAACACTTGGATTAAGTTTCCAGTGTAACCCCCAGCAATCTTTCTCTAATAGGCAAAACCATGTGCAATGTCGGTAGGGCAGATGTAACATGTGGAAAGAGAGTTAGATTTAGGTGGGTTGTATTGTTTCTGTGCAGGGTAAATACTGGCTGCTTTATTTTTACACTGCAATTTAGATTTCAGTTTGAACACACCCCACCCAAATCTAACTCTCTTAGCACATGTTACATCTGCCCCACCTGCAGTGCACATGGTTTTGCCCATTAAAGAAAGATTTTGCTATTGCGATCCATGCTGAATAAGGCTCAATGTTTGTAGATCACCTCTCACTTGTACATAGAGAATAAGGAGGTTTGTGAGAAAACATCTGCTGTAAATCACCTTCTGATTTGAGAGAAAATCCAGGACCATTTAATAGCCATAAGTACATCTGGCATGAAGCCTACGTGAGCCCTGACTCTGATGTTGTCTGTCCGCCCACCTAGTACTTTGCTCATCAGTAAGAGTGATTGGTACACTCACATAATACTCTATGGAATTGCCAACTCCACCATGACTACAGCCACACAGAAGAGCATAAGTTTATGTAGACTTTGATTTGTGTGATAATGGTCTCAGATTTCAGATCTCATAAATCTCGCAGCCCTGATGCCCATCTATTTTTTCATAAGTTATTTGGTTATTATTATCAACTCACTATTACATTGGGCAAATTCCATATTTAATATTAGAAAAAATTGGAAGTATTAGGAGTGTGAGATGTATTGTATTGAGCTTGATTCTGGTGCATTTGCATGTACTCTCATTTTATTACATACTGTGACTTGAAACTATTTGTGATTTGCAGAATCACAATAGTTTACATTTGCCTAAACATCGTAATTGCACCGAAGGTGCTGAAACTCTCTTTGCCTAATATTGACCTTAATATTCTGAGATAAATTATACACAGTTACAGCTGTGTGATTGAATTAAGAATACCACCACCACCACACAATTATGCAAATGGCCTAAATTAATAATAAAGTTTCTTTACAGAATAACCTGAATACAACATGGTTAATGAGACTTACTTTAAAGAATTCTTCTTGTTGCCATTTTACCTGAAATATGATACATTTTTAATTATCTGTGTGTTTTTTTCCCTATATATAATCGGAGTGCTTATCAATTCTATTATAATTGCAGTGATATATATTGATAATAAGTTACACACCCCCATGTATCTATTTCTCTGTAACCTGGCCTTTGTAGATATCTGTTATACAACTGCTACTGTCCCTAACCTGCTGCACATGTTACTATCTGGAGATAATACAGTGTCCTTCATACAATGCTTCACCCAGATGTACTTTTATCTTTTGGTTGGGATCACTGAAAATCTTCTAATATTCATTATGGCATATGACCGATATGTTGCTATATGTGATCCTTTGCACTATCACAATATTTTAAATAAGAAAAACTGTTACGCATTGGCTTTTTGCAGTTGGATATCAGGAAGTTTAAACTCACTGTTGTTTACAATCCCAGTATCAAAATTGTCTTTCTGTCATTCAAATACCATACACCAGTTTTTCTGTGATGCTAAAGCTCTGATCAACATCTCTTGTGGTGTCACTGAAGAGTTTTATATTGTTTTCTATCTGCAGATATTGTTATTTGCATGTTTCCCAGTCATCTTCTGTTTGTCATCATATATAAAAATTATCAGGGTCATTTTGCAGATAAAATCTAAGGATGGAAGACAGAAGGCCTTCTCCACCTGCTCATCCCACCTCACCGTTGTCATTATTTACTATTCGACAGCTTTGTCTGTGTACATGATGCCCCCATCAGAATACTCCAGTGTGCTAGAACCTGTATTTACTGTGCTGTACTCAGTTGTAACTCCCATGATTAACCCACTCATCTACAGTCTACGAAATAAAGATGTGAAAAGAGCTCTATATAGAACGCTGGTGGCACAAGAGTTAGAATTATAATGCAGTAATGTAGAATTTGCAAACAATATAAATAGCACAATGTGTATGATTCATTTTGCCTATGTGTGGAGGCAATGTACTAATACACATATCACCGATAATTATGGTACAGCACCATAGCAGATTGTTTACTTACCTCTGTGGAGAGTATGAGTAGATGTTGATGTAGATGTTCACAAGGTGCAAGAGAAATGGAAGAATTCCAGCACCTCGTGATCATCACCACTAAATGAATAATTTCCACTGAATGTATTCTTATTGTTCCTTATATTACTGTGATGTTATGCCTTCCTTCATTTATTTTATTGAGTTTCATCATTCAGGCTAAGTGTAATTTTTGTTCTTCACCATCACAATATCTGTTCCCTCACATTGGAACTTGTTTAGAATTGGGCAGTTTTGAACTCCAAACACGTACAAAAAAATACAAAAATAGTAATCTTGCTTGCTTAGGTATGTTGAATTGGACATATCAGAAGATGCATCCAGTTTAAATGTAAGTACAAGGCATATTTTCATCTGGTATGCAAGTTTGGACTTTTGTGTCTAGGGGTGGCTTAGAGCGGTGGCTAAACATTTTTAGTAGCAACTTAAAAGTTACATAACCATATTTGTACACAATATAATAATTTAATGAAGCACCATACACACAAGAACAAAATATAGCCTTGACTCCAGCCACATTAGTAAATTCAAATTAAGTTTGTCTGTTTATACAAAATGTAGTTAAATAAAATCACCTTAATATCTCTTATTAATTAAATGAGAATACTTTTTCCAGCAAAAGCCCATATGAAAAGGAATATTAAGTACTCTAACTAGACATAGTCCTAGAGGTATACATTTTTTGTAGGAGTTTACTTATGTGGTGTTGGCAATAAGATCTAAATGTGTGCAAAAGTGTGTGAAGATGAGAGATTAAGTGTCTGAAGAAGAGAGATGAAGCGTGTGAAGAAGAGAGATGAAGTGTGTGAGATTAAGTGTGTGAAGAAGAGAGATGAAGGGTGTGAAAAAGAGAGATAATGCATGTGAGATGAAGTGTGTGAAGAAGAGAGATAAAGTATGTAAAGAAGAGAGAAGTGTGTAAAGATGAGAGATGAAGTGTGTGAAGAAGAAAGATGAAGTGTGTGAGAAAGAGAGATGAAGTGTGTGAAGATAAGAGATAAAGTGTGTGAGATTTAGTGTGTGAAGATGAGAGATGAAGTGTGTGAGATGAAGTGTGTGAAGAAGAGAGATGAAGTATGTGAAGAAGAGAGAAGAAGTGTGTGAAGATGAGAGATTAAGTGTCTGAAGAAGAGAGATGAAGCATGTGAAGAAGAGAGATGAAGTGTGTGAGATGAAGTGTGTGAAGAAGGGAGATAAAGTATGTGAAGAGAGAAGTGTGTAAAGAATAGAGATGAAGTGTGTGAGATGAAGTGTGTGAAGAAGAGAGATGAAGCATGTGAGATGAAGTGTGTGAAGAAGAGAGATAAAGTATGTGAAGAAGAGAGAAGTATGTGAAGAAGAAAGATGAAGTGTGTGAGAAAGAGGGATGAAGTGTGTGAAGAAGAGAGATGAAGTATGTGAAGAAGAGAAATGAAGTATGTAAAGATGTGAGAAGCAGTCTGTGAAGAAGAGAGATGAAGTGTGTGAAGATGAGAGATGAAGTGTGTGAAGAAAAGAGATGAAGTGTGTGAAGATGAGAGAAGAAGTGTGAATCTGATCGGTGCTGGAGCTGATGTCAGACCCTCTCCATAATAATGCTTGGGAATGCCTACATTTATCCAGACACTCCCGGTAAACAGTCAGTTACCACCCACAAATGGCTTCTTTCTGTCAATAACCTTGCGAACGCCAGTGCAAATGAAATTTTCGCACCATCCTGTTCCTGACCGGCGATGCCCATTGTTGTTTTCCGATGCGCGTGCACATTGCGTTGCATACACATGTGCAGTTTTGATCTGATCTCCCTCTGTACGAAAACACACCGCAGCGATCAGGTCTGAACCACGCCCATTGTCAGCAACACATCTGATCAGATTGGAGCACATTAACAAATGTTGAAGATTCTGAGAAGTTGGGGACAAAATAAAAATGACTGACTATGCTACAGTACATGTGATACAGTATTTAATCTTGTGAAATGTGAGTTAGACACTGATCAGATTGCACTGATATTACACAATTTTTTTAGCTCATTTCTGACATTATTCAGACTACCATGAATTAGCTTCTATATTCTGATATCGATTTAATAAAGCGCAATGTAAGACTGGTCACTATTTTGTGTTTAGTCGCACACAATCTCCAGATGTTAAGGCATCTTAAAAAAGTTTGGGAAATTTATATTGCCCTGGCCCCATGCTACACTGCAGTAAGTGGGGCAAGTATGATCCCCAGTTTCCACATCTCAGGGTGTATTTTAGCCTCACATTTAAGAGGTAACATTAACTCTCTACCATATATTCAGGAATGAGTCCCAAAAATAGGTTCCAATTGGGGTCCATATCTGGGTCCTGTTAATTACCAGCCTCAATGGTCATGATAAAGTCCCTTCACCAAGGGTTTTTTGAATTACTGTATTTCTGCATACAAGATTAACTTTGATGAATCTGAAATATTGCATCTTCTGGTATGAGCAAACAATTCAAATGACTTTAATGCACTATGCTTTGTTTCTATTTTATATTATTAATTTGATGTCTTAGACATTGTGGATGGAAAACCCTCACCTTAATAAATCACACCTCAAGACTGCCAATTGTCTTCACTACTTGTGGTATGCAAGAGTCTCAACAATGTTGTTTTTTGTATTAATATTCATAGATATACTTTGATTATGTGCCATATATATATATATATATATACTGTATGTATATATATATATATATATATATATATATATCTGTATATATATATATATATATATATATATATCAAAAGAAGGTAGGGTACCCAATAGAGCTAGATGTGACTCTAAAGCAGCACCTGTAGAAGAACCTCCTGTTAGCCAAGGTTCAGAACAAACGTCAAACACACAGATCTGAGGGCGCTAAATTACAGTATTGTTCCAATACTAGATTACAATAGTATAAAATGAAATTCTCAAGTACATTCAAGTAAAATGTATTCATAAAAAATGCAATAAAACATCAAGAGCATCTGCACAATTTCACAGAGATGTGTTTTCGGATTTATCCGATTTTACATTCAGTGATGTTCGTGTTTCTTTGTTGACATTGATTCATTGAGCGAGACAAATGTAGAACAATAGATAGACCCAACGCATTTCATCCCTTATAGGACTTCCTCAGGGGTACAAAAATCTAGATGGTGAAATAAAACAACTAATCACATGAACAATACCAGTTTCTAAAGGGTGCAGATGATTCCTTACAATCATACATACCGGATACTTAGATAATGAGGTGGAAGTAACAATAAAACATCTACTTGTGCCGATTAAAAATAGGTATATACAACCAAATCGGTAGAATAGTATATTATTTTTTATAACTCAAATATAGAAATAAGTGGGAGGACAGGTGTTACGAGGAAGTTAGAATACATACCAGGTTATATCTGGTGTATTAAATCACAATGTGATGTGGCTCCAAAATTTAGGGGAGTCTATATACAATAGGTTATATCTCAGCAATGGTCTTAATGTGACAGGAAACTTCATATGAACCTGTGGATCGCAAACCCAGAAGTAATTCTCCGCTGGTGGAACACATACCAGAAATGCATTCCACCTCTTATTTTATAGCTATATCTTCTCTTTCCACTGTTTTTTTATTCTTTAAACCTGTGTGCACACTAAACGCCAGCATGGCATCAGAATATCTCTTATAAGGATCCTTCCCTTTATTTCTATATGCCCCATTTTTTTCTCTCTCACCTGCCCTATTAGAAAGCAAGGCAGGAAGTTATGTCATTAGTTAGGGAGTATAAGTATTGCTCCCAATGTTTCCTCCCAGTTAACTACTGGACTCTGAGAGGAACAAACCACTTCTATGTAAGTACTGTAATATGATTTTCCCTTCTTTTCACTGCCCTCATATATTGATATCTCCAGTGCTATTGTTAAAATCCTTAACTTTAGGTTCTATACTTTATGATGATTATGCATCTACTTAAAGGAATTTTTTTACTCTATATAAGTTTATTTTATTGAATATATATTTTATATGTCACAAGAATATTCATTATCATTATCTGATGCTTCTGAAGCTGCCCTTATGCCACGTTATTATTAACAGCTGTTTGATATACGTGTAACTTGCATTTTTATGTTATATTCTGTCTATATCCATACTACACGCCATTTGCGCCATACAGTTATTTATATACTATAGAACAGTGTTTTTCAACCGCTGTGCCGCGGCACACTAGTGTGCCGCCAGCGGTTGTTAGGTGTGCCGCCGCCAGAGATCCCTGCTGCCCGTCCCCGTCTGCTGCCGTCTTCACTTTACATGACCGCGTAAGAGCTGCCTGCGCTGCCCGATAGTGATACTGATCTACAGTATTACTATCGGGCAGCGCAGACAGCTCTTCCGCGGTTATGGTATAGTGAAGACAGCAGCTCTCCTGCGGGCCCGTCCGTGACCCCTATGACATGACGTGGCGTGACTCATAGGTCACTTACACATGATCACCATCCCGCCTGGTAGTTTCCCTTCGTGGCCCGTGCTGCTCTGCTCCTCACTGCTCCTGCCGCTAAGGGGGAAAAGAAGAAAAGGTTTGGGCCAGTGCTTTATAACTACGACAGACAGTGTGTGCAGTGCCATTACTATGGGGGTCAGTGTCTCTGGGGGCATTACTTTGGGGGTCAGTGTGTTTGGTGGCATTACTGGGGGGGTCAGTGTGTTTGGTGGCATTACTGGGGGGGTCAGTGTGTTTGGTGGCATTACTGGGGGGGTCAGTGTGTTTGGTGGCATTACTGGGGGGTCAGTGTCTCTGGTGGCATTACTGTGGGTGTCAGTGTCTCTGGTGGCATTACTATGGGGGTCAGTGTCTCTGGTGGCATTACTATGGGGGTCAGTGTCTCTGGGGGCATTACTGTGGGGGTCAGTGTCTCTGGGGGCATTACTGGGGGGGTCAGTGTGTTTGGTGGCATTACTGTGGGTGTCAGTGTCTCTGGTGGCATTACTATGGGGGTCAGTGTCTCTGGGGGCATTACTGTGGGGGTCATTGTGTGTGGTGGCATTATTATGGGGGCAATGTGTGCAATTACTGTGGGGGTCGATGTGTGCGGTGGTATTACTATGGGGGGTAATGTGTGGAATTACTGTGGCAGACAGTGTGTTCAATTACTGTGCATTATTTCAATAACTGTTGGGGACAATGTGTGTGTGTTTTACCCCTTGGGGACAAATATGTTTGTTTTATTTCCCTGAGTGATTTTTTTTTTCCTGTGGGGTACCGATGGTGTGCCTTGGCAATTTTTAAATCTTGTTCAGTGTGCCACGAACTGGAAAAGGTTGAAAATCACTGCTATAGAACACTGTTTGTACATACCTTTTGATTGAGCATTTAAATTTGAGTGAGAATGCCTTAAAGCTGAAAATACGATGTTCATTTAAATGTTCCCATCCTGAAATTTTGCTAACTAATCATTCTAGGCATATTACGCTCACTACTTTATATGCGGAAAGTTGGTCATCATCCACAACACTTCAGTGATAGACTTTTGTGCATTTATCATCTATATGTATGCCTTCGTCCTCCCCCATCTGTAATTATAGTTACACTCACGGAATAGCAAAATTTGATTTTCCTTCATTATCATTATTATACAGGTCACATTAAGACCATTGCTGAGAAATAAGAATTGGGGTCAACTTATTTTTTAAACAATAAACTTTGTTGTTTATAATGACAAATAAAGAAGAATGACATGCCATTAACAATGGAAAACAGTATTAATAATTTGTATAAAAATGTTACACTGGGCAGTTTAATATACTGTACACATTTTCTTATCTTGTCAGGGCTGTCAAATACCATACCTACCCAGCCACCACCAGTAGAGCCAGTGGAGCAAAATACAGATATGTCCACAAATATCTTTCCCTACTTAAGCCATATAACCAAATTAGCCATGCAATGGGATCTGTGACATACAGTAGCCACGCCTTGTGATTTTTCTTAAGATATGCAACATTAATCTGTTACTTTATACATTTTCTTTTGTGGCAAAAAAATGGGAATCCATCCAATCACTACTCATGGTGGAAGATCTTAGCAATGATAATCATTTTGTGCCAAATTAATAAAAAAAGGGAAAACTTTATGAGGAAACATCTGTAAGTATATCGTCCTTAATTTTGTTGGAAACCAGCCTACAGAGGAGACTGCAAGAGACACAAATGAGACCACACATAGACAATAGGCTATTCCTCACCCACAAGAGCAAGAACTGACAGTGACCAGTATTTATGGACACCACATGACTTTTCCAAACTGCAATTTGATGTTATGCATGAAAAGACAGCATAACAACACATACACAAAAAGTGAATGGGCCTTTAAAGCAACTTGGATTCCCCAGATTTAGACTGACCAACACTTTAGAAAGAATAAACAAACAATTGCTTGATCTCACATAATTTATAAAACATAAGTTATAAAACATGAAGTTTGAAGACCCAAGACGACAGAGAGGAGGAATGTCAAATGGATTAGATGTTGAGGAACATCCAAAAAACAACAAAAAAATAATTTGTGAGTCTTGCATATTTTAGACCTTTACAATCTTTGTTAAGTTAAAATTGAGTATATTTAATTAATGCAAAAATTATACAAACTGGGCCAAATGTAGTGATGCCAAAGTTCAGTGGCTGTGTGGGATGCCTGCCGAAAGGGGCAATTACTTACAAGATAAACAAATGTCCATATCAAATTAATCAGTGTATTCTCCTGATGTGTCCTAGTCACATTTCATTGTGACGATGATTCATTTTTATCATACAAGGTGCCAAGCACACACAGAGTCACAATGGACTTGGTGTGCTGACAAGGGTTATTTGGTGAGAATGCAGCAATGATATATGAGGACACATCTGTATCAAGAAATCATGTTCTGCAAGACTTTCAAAAGGTGCTAACTATATAAAATAATTTACCCTTGTCAAAGTCGAAAAATATTGCAGAACACACGTCATGTACAAACTACACACACATGCCCGCTGCGCGTGCACTTGTTCTGCCGTGCGTGCACATATCCGCAATTTGCGTACGGTCGCTCCCGCGGTCCTGCGCGTGGTGTGGGTATTTACTGCAGAGTTTGTGAACGCATGTAGAGCTATCAAAACATTACATATTTAATCCAAATAGTGCACATTGTACACATAGTCCCCCTGCATCCCATCAGAAAGTAACAACAGTTTAAATGATTCCAGAACAAAGGGATTCACCTTTACAGGATAAGAGGGGACAGACTAAGGTTATAAGGTGGTGTTTGGTATCCAGCTGTAGGGTATTTTAAGGGTAACATTTCGGTGTTGGTTTGCGGAAGATCGCATGTTCCTGAGGAAAGTTAGGTGCAGAAGCAGAATATAGATATAAACAGTATTTACTGTATATTATGTATGCGGCGGGAATCCAGAGGAGACCACCCACAAGAGCAGTTAGGAAAGACATCGCCTACCTTTTCAAATCAACCTATGACCTCTCCTGTACTGTAAAAGTGCAATCCTGTGTCCAATGGACAAAGGGATTACAGTTTCCATTGTATTGGTTTTGGAAGAATTGTATAAATAAAGCCTGCTGCAGCCTGGCCACACACAAGACTCACAACGCTATCATCCTGATTGCGGAGGACCGGGCCGGGTTGCGCAAGCGAATCTACTCACGTATGTACATTGACTGTGGCCATTTACTCTGTTTTATTGTAGTGCATAATTTGTATTGTAAACCCCCTTTCAGAAATAATCCACTGTGGTGTCGGAACCCAGCGGTAAAATCACAATTGGTGTCGTGTCCTCATTGCCCTGCTAAGGTTTAAAGTGTTTTATCATTACATTGCCCTGCTAAGGTTTAAAGTGTTTTATCATTACATTGCCCTGCTAAGGTTTAAAGTGTTTTATCATTACATTGCATTACTGCTAAGGTTTAAAGTGTTTTATCATTGTATTGCATTACTGCTAAGGTTTAAAGTGTAATAGCATCACACTGCATTGCTGCATAAGGTTTAAAGCGTAATATCATTGCATTGCTTAGCTGTATAAGGTTTAAAAGCGTTATCAATTGGGTGTGTATGCACTGTGGGTACTTTGTACCGTCAGCGTGGCGTTTGTACGCAGAGTCCGTACATTGTATGGGACTCATTACGCAAATAGCGTAAAAGGTACGTAGAGTGCATATTAAGTCTAGCGGCCGCAACGGCTCCATGGTAAAAGTGTGTTTAAAGGTATAGCTTTATGTTTTAAGATAAAATCGACATTATCACCCTGCATTTAATCAAATATACAATAAAATATCTCATCATACATGCTTAAACAGCACTTTAAGTATTTCTTAGAGCAAACTTTACACACCAGTAAAAAAAGATAATATTGAGTAAGAACAGCACCTCACATAGGTAGTGTGGGACAACCTCTATACTGTATTTAAAAAAATAAATTTCAAACATGATTAAACTTGCACAACAAGAACAGCAGCAAGTTTGTTAGTTGCAGGGCCTGAACATCTGTAGTTGTGCTGGATGAGCACCTTCTTAACTTTCCTTCATCTTCTGTAATCTTATCGCTGCAATCCACAGTATTGCCCAGGTACTGTAATTCCTATCATGTAGGACAGGGATGGGGAACCTTCGGCCCTCCAGCTGTTGTTGAACTACACATCCAAGCATTCTCTGCAACAGTTTTAGCATGGCCAAATAGCAAAACTGTTGCAAGGCATGCTGGTATGTGTATTTCAACAATAGCTGGAGGGCCAAAGGCTCCACACCCCTAATGTATGATAATAATGTAAAGCATTCATCATGCATTTACAATGTGTACAACTTTACTGGGATGGTAAAGGAACACACCACTGGATTTATCAAGGCACCATGTATGCTCTTCAATAGACCAAATATACAATCTAACATGTTCCTACTGTAGTTTAATGTGTGCCTTGCAATGTTTATTCTGTGCCCGAGTCAGTAGAGTCAACAGAGGTATCATAGACCAGGTACTACTGAAGTGCCCGAAATTAGAGAAGAAAAAATGGTAACATTAGTTCCATGAGTTTGCAATTAGTATGAAGTTACAGAAACTAATACACACCTATTGCCCAACTCAGTGGCATGTGTTCAAATTTGTCCCACAGGGTTGATTGGCACATGACTGTGATATTGGATTCATGATGAAACCCAATAGGTTAGCATCACAGACATCTGTACACAGGGCCATAGAGAGGTTTGCTGGGACCAAGTACTGAGGGTGGGACTTTGCCATAAACAAGGGGCGTGCCCACGATACCCCTCAGGAAAAAAATATACATATAAAATCCTAAGTGTGGCCTCCATGATATTCGGAAAGATGGCACATGTGCACTATAGAGCAAAGTTAATGTTTGCACATTGAGGCACCAAAGATGTCATTTGGAAGATGCCACCATGGAGGATACACAATTGCTGGTGCCAGGTAAGTATACTATAACAAGCCGGAGCCCATGTAATTAATAACAGCCCTGCCCCATCTCAGCGGCACTGCCTATACATTGAGGTAGTGGAAGTTATGCATAGATAAACAATTACACCTCAGGCCTCCAGTAAGGTGCAGTCAGTGCAATTTGAGTACAGTTAGTTTCCCCCAGGACATTAGGTGGTCCTAAGAGCCAATAATAGAAGGCAACCTATTGGTCCTGTCACAATGACACATAAATGGGGAAGGAAAGGTGCAAAATTATTTTTTGGAAGAGAAGTAACACTTGGATTAAGTTGGCAGTGTAAGCCCTAGCACCCCTAGCACTCTAGAGCTCACAAACTTGCAGGATCCAGTAGCCATCAATTTCAGGGCATACTGTATTGTAATTAATGCAGCCATGGCACTACATCGTTAATGATTTGCAATGTTTTTAATCACCTCTCACTTGCTCATAAGGAATAAGTAGGTTTGTGCGAAAACATTTGAATCACCTTCTGATTTGAGAGGAGATTCAGGACCATTCAATACCTATAGGTACTGTACATCTGGCATGAAGCCTACGTGAGCACTGATTCTGATGTTGTTTGTCCGCCCACCTAGTACTTTTCTCATCAGTAAGAGTGATTGGTATACTCACATAATGCTCTATGGAATTTCCAAACTCCACCATGACTACAGCCACACAAAAAATGTGGGTAATTTACGTAGACTTTGAATTGTGTGATAATGGTCTCAGATTTCAGATCTCATAAATCTTGCAGCCCTTCTAATGTTTCATAAGTTATTTGGTTATTATTATCAACTCACTATTACATTGGGCAAATTCCATATTTAATATTAGAAAAATAGGAAGTATTAGGAGTGTGAGCTGCATTGATTTGAGCTCGATTCTGGTGTTTGCTTCTACTCTCGGGGGGTAATTAAGACCTGATCGCTAGGCTGCATTTTTGTACAGCCTGCGATCAGGTCTGAACTACGCATGCACTGCAATGCAAATGTGCATCGCACGGGTACAAAGCGGATCACCGCTCAGCGATGGGTTTGTGCAGAGGATCCATTCGCATGGGTGAACGCAAGGAGATTGACAGGAATAGGGCATTTGTGGGTGTCAAATTACCATTTTCTGGGAGTGTTTGGAAAAATGCAGGCATGTCCAAGCATTTGCAGGGCTGATGTCTGGCGTTAATTCCGGTCCTGAACAGGCTGAAGCAATCGCAGTGGCTGAGTAAGTCCTGGACTCTGCAGACACTGCACAAATTCTGTTTATAGAGTTCTGCTACACATGCGTTCGCACACTTGCACAGCTAAAATACACTCCCCCTGTAGGCAGCGACTATCTAATCGCAGCAGTGCAAAAATCGTCCGCTAGCGATCAGGTCTGAATTACTGTACCCCCTCATTTCATTACATACCGTGACTTGAAACTAACTTGAAATATATCTGAATCATTCTAGATTTGCAGAATCACAATAGATTACATTTGCCTAAACATCGTCAATGAACCTGAAGGTGCTGAGAACTCTCTTTGCCTAATATTGATTTTTATATTCTGAGATACAGCTGTGTGATTGAATTAAGAATACCACTACCAGTACACAATTATGCAAATTAATTAAATTAATAACAAAGATTCTTTACAGAATAACCTGAATACAACATGGCTAATGACACTTACTTTAAAAAAATCTTCTTGTTGCCATTTTACCTGAAATATGATATCTTTTTAATTACCTGTGTGTTTTTCTTCCTATATATATTTGGAGTGCTTATTAATTCTATTATAATTGCAGTGATATATATTGATAATAAGTTACACACCCCTACAGTATGTATCTATTTCTCTGTAACCTGGCCTTTGTAGTTATATGTTATACAACCATTACTGCCCCTAAACTGCTGTACATGTTACTATCTTGTGATAATACAGTGTCCTTCATACAGTGCTTCACCCAGGTGTACTTTTATCTTTTGGTTGGGATCACTGAAAATCTTCTAATATTCATTATGGCATATAACCAATATGTTGCTATATGTCATCCTTTACACTATCAGAATATTTTTTTTTTTTTTAAATGCGTTTTTTTATTGATCAGCGAGGTAACAGTAAGGCAAGTTTTACAATAAACATTGCATAAACAGTATTGCACTAACATTTATTCACTGTAAATATACTTTTACTCCGCTTAAGCCCTGAGTAATAATGATTTGGAACAGTAGAGGGTGTGTGTCACTATCTGGGATAAGTGAGGTTTAGCTGGTGTATATAAGTGATGTGGAGTCCTAAGCTTAAGCGCTCAAAATCTAAGAAATTCAAAAATTCAAAAGGGGGGAGGTGTTGAGTTTACTGTCTCTAGCAAGTACCATTTCGTATCTTTGAAACATTTCCACAGAGCTTCTTTTGTGACCTGGGTGAGGGTCTGAACGTAGGGTAGCCAAATATGGAAAAATTTCTCGGTCAGTTTATCTTTTTGTAAAACGGTGTTGGTCCAGTCTAGATGGAATAGGTGAGAGATCCTAGGGTGTAGTAGTGAGATGGGGGTGGGGTCAGTGGATATCCATTGTGAGAGAATCGTTTTTTTTGTAGCAGCTGCCAGTTTAATTAACAGAATGCGTTGTCCTTTGGACAGATCGGGGGGGTGTTGTTTCGGGGTTATGCCCCAAAATGCCCACGTCTTAGTAATGGTAAATTGTAGCTGTAAGTCTGTTGTGATGTATGATTGGAGCGCTTGCCATAGTGCTTGTACCTTTGGGCACGACCATAGGCAGTGTATCAGGTCTGCTTCTGGCTCTGTGCATTTGAAGCAATGAGAGGAGGAAGCTGCTCCGATAAGGTATCGTAGTTTTGGGGTGACGTATGCTCTATGCAGGATTTTTTGATGCATTTCAGAGTATGTGACTGAGCCTAATGTTTTGTCTAAGTAGATATTGGCCTCAAGGATCAGTTTCATTGTGAGGTCTGGGAATTCCAGTTTCCACTTTAGGAGGCCTACTGAGCCGGTTTCCACATCTAGTAGAGTACGAGAGTATGTGTATATGAGTGCTGTGGGAAAGTTACTATTTTGGGTGCGTCGTAGTGTTTTGTCCAGGGTATGGGAGCTATCCTGTAGAGATATCGAGGAGGTAACCTTTTGTACATAGCTACATGCCTGCAAGAAGGGGAAAATTGGGATCATTAAAGATGGAAAACGTGCTATAAGTTGAGAATGTGTTAATAAGGTTAGAGTTTCGGTATGTAGGAAGTGGTGAATGAATTTTAGACCGCCCTCGTACCAAGTCTGGAATATAGGGGAGGTGTTGTGAGGCTTGAAATTTGGGTTATTCCAGAGAGGTAGGAATAGTGATGTATATTGGGATATTTTCAGTCGGGAGCGAATCTGTCTCCATGCTACGCAAGTAGAGGAGATAAGTATATTGTCTGCCACGCAGTGCGGCATGGAGGTGGGTGTGGTGTGTAATAAAGATACCAGATTCTGAGATGGAGTAAAAGATTGTTCCAATTGTGTGTTGGCATATATGTCTTGACCGTTAATCCAGTCCAAAGCGATTCTATAGTTGGCTGCCAAGGCATAGGAGTGAAGGCATGGTAAATTTAGGCCACCAAGAGAGCGAGGTTGGCGTAATTTGAATAATGAGAATCTAGGGCGTTTATCTGCCCAGATAAATTTGGTCAGTGCTTTGTCCAATTGAGCTAGTGTGTGTTTGGGAGGGATCAATGGAAGCATCTGAATTACATAAAGGAGGCGGGGAAAACTTATCATTTTGTATAAGTGACTCCTGCCAGTATATGTAAGGGGAAGGTGGGACCACCTGGCAAGTCTGTGTATGTTCTGGCCAATAATGGGGAGAGATTAAGCGAGTATATCTTAGATGGGTGATCAGGGATTTTAATCCCTAGATAAGTAATGCAGTTGTTTGTGGCCCAGTGGAATGGGAATGTTTCCCCCCAGCCTGCTTTAATTGAGGGAAAAAAGGCTAGTGCTTCTGTTTTGGAGTGATTAATTTTAAAGCCCAATACTAGTTCAAATGAGTTTAAAATGTCAAGTAGGTACAGCATGGCTTTTCGGGGATTGCTGAAGTAAAGTAGGATGTCATCTGCAAATGCTGATAATTTGATTTCGTGATTGGCCAGTTTTATACCTTGCCATCTATTTTCTCTGTAGAAATGGCAAAGAAGGGGGTCCAAAGCTAAATTGAATAAGAGGGGGGATAGAGGGCAACCCTGTCTGGTGCCGCGGTATAAGGAGAATAGTCTCGAATTGTGGCCATTCACCGTCAGGAAGGCTTGTGGCGTTTGGTAGATGATATGAAATATCTTAACAAAATCGGTACCAAAGTTTTGAAGTCTAAGTAGTCTGTCTATGTGGGCCCAAGACACTCGGTCAAATGCTTTGTCTGCGTCGCAGCTCAAAACCATATTGTCTAGCTCCATTGAATCGTGAGTTTTATACATAGCTGCCAGCAATGAGCGAACATTGTGTACTGAGTGCAGTGGCGGTTCTTGCCACGGGCAAGCAGGACTTTTGCCCGGGGCGCCGCCTTCCGGAGGGCGCTGGCGCCATCCGGAGGGCGCCGCACCGTGGCAAGATCCGCCACTGCTGCCCGCTGTGTCCCCCGTCCGCCTCCGCTGCCCGCTGCCGTCCCCGTCCTCGGCGCCTCCTGTGGAGGGAACTGGACGCTATGCGTCTAGTTTCCCTTCGTGGAGAGTAACTGCTGAGCGGTGCGCGATGACGTCATTGCGCACCGCACATCAAAGGTCCTCTCCACGAAGGGAACTAGACGCATAGCGTCTAGTTTCTCTTCGTGGAGAGGACCTTTTGCTGTGCGGTGCGCGATGACGTCATCGCGCACCGCTCAGCATTCAAGTGGCGCTTTCAATGTACAGGGGGCGTGACTCACCACGCCCCCTGTATTAGGCCACGCCCCTTTCCTGCCCGGGGCGCTCTGCGCCCTTGAACCGGCCCTGACTGAGTGTCTATTGTGCATAAATCCTGTTTGGGCAGGATGTAGCAGTTTTGGTAGGATTACTTGGAGACGAGTGGCAAGAATTTTTGTAAATAATTTAAAGTCTTGGTTTAGCAGTGATATTGGGCGATAGGATGAGACTAGGGTATGGTCCTTATTGGGTTTAGGGAGGACTATGATTCGGGCTGTGTTAAAGTCAGTCGGGGCGGGGTGTCCCTCCAAAAGCGCATTATATAATCGCCTGAGGTGTTCGCTTATGTGTGGGAGGAGTAGCTTGTAATAGGTTGCTGACATACCGTCGGGTCCTGGGGATTTACCATTTGGTAGGGATTTGATGGTTGATTCCAATTCTGTTGCGGTAATGGGGCTGGTGAGGAAATCTCTGTCGTCTTCAGAAAGTGTAGGGAGATTTGCCTGCGTCAAAAACTCCTCACCTGCTGTGGGGTAGTCAGGCGGTGCAGTGTATAACTTCTCAAAGAAAGTTAGGAAAGTGTCGCTAATCTGTTCTTGTGTCCCTGAGGGGGATCCATCTGTGTCTCTAATTGAGGTGATGTATTTTGGTTTGGCATGAGTTTTCACCATGTTTGCTAACAGCTTTCCTGGGCGGTTGCCCCAACGAAAGTATTTATTAGATTGAAAGGAGAGAAATAGCTTGGCCCGTTCAGCACAGAGAGTGTCATGTATTGATTTGGTGTCTTTATATAGTTTCCTGTTAGTCTCAGATGGGTCCGCTAGCAATTGGGAATAGGTCGCGGCTACCTGAAGGGATGTCTCTGCCATCCTCTCCCGAAGTTGTCTTTTCCTGGCAGCAACATAGGAAATGATTTGCCCTCTAAGGACAGGTTTAGAAGCCTGCCAGAAAAGATTTACATCATTGACATGTGCTGTGTTGTCCTGTGAATAGTTGAGATATGATTGTGTCAAGAAGAGTTTGAAGTCTTCCGAGTGGGCAAGATATTCAGGGAATCGCCAGGTGTAAGAGTAGTGTCTGGGTGTGGTTAGTTTTATTGTCAGGGTGATGGGGGCGTGATCAGATATGAGTATATTGGCTATGGTGGAGTCTATTATTCTGTGTATTGAAGAGGTTGGTACTAGCCAGTAATCTAGTCTGGAGAATAGTTTATGTGGGTGTGAGAAGAAGGTGTATTCCCTAGAGTCAGGGTGGAGGAATCTCCATGGATCTAGTAGTTGTAAGGAGTCTTGCAGTAGTGATAGGGATGGTGGAAGTGATCTAGTGTGGTTTAGCTGTCTGGGGCCACCGGACACATCTAATAATGGGTCCAATACAATATTGAGGTCTCCCCCTATGATCAAGACTCCCTCCGTCCAATCCTGCAATTTAACATAGATGTCTGTGAAGAAGGAAGCATTCGGTCCTGTAGGGGCGTAAATACAAGCTAGGGTAAAAAGTTCTCCCTCAATTTCTATCTTTAGGAACAAAAATATGCCTTCAGGGTCTACCCAGTCGTCTTTAATCGTATAGTTCCAAGATCTGCGGAATAGAAGTAATACTCCCCTTGTTTTTGTTGTATAGGAAGCGCTTTTGAAGTCTCCAACCCAGGCGTCTCTAAGTGTGTTGGGATCATTGAGACGCCAGTGTGTTTCTTGCAAGAATACTATATCAGGGTGGAATTTTTTGAGGTGGGTTAATACCTTTTTCCTCTTGACTGGTGTGTTCAGGCCCTCTACGTTCCACGAGACTAACTTAAGGGACGTTTTTGAGCCCTCAGTAGAGGCCCCAGTGTCCCTAGGGGCTGTCATTATCCAATTCCCAGTCTGGTGGAACGCAGAAGGAGAAGCCACAAACGAGAGTCCTTTCCCCTGTCCCAGCTTGCAGGGGGAGGACTAGTGTGATGTGTCGGGCGAGCTAACGGAGATAGGGTATACATATTATAACCAAACAAAATAGTGCAAAAGGAAAATTGTAGCCACTGTAGTATCGGCCACCAATCATAACAATTTTTTAATTTTTGAACCAAGGTAGACAGTAACGAAAACCGTCCATCTGTAACAGAAACTTTAGGTTGGTTAGTGGGGGGGGGGGAGGTAATAACAACCATATAACAACAATCAACCATGTGTTATCCATTGGACGAAGGAGAAAGATGTAATTTCGGAGGGAAATACTTGAGTCTGGAAAAGTCAGTCAGCATCATCCATACGAAGGGTAGTTGGTGATGATGAGAGAGACTTGAGGAAATTCCGAGCTGTTTCTGGTGTGACGAAGAAATAAGGCTTGCCGTCATGAAGGATTCTCAGTTTTGCCGGGTACAAGAGGGCAAATCTGATGTTTTTAGCATGGAGTTCTTTGCATATAGGGGAAAACTCCCGTCGTTGTGTTGATACTTGAAAAGAGAAGTCCTGAAACAAAAGGAGTTTGAATTCCTTATATTGTAGGTCAGGGCATTTGCGATATGCTTCCATGATCTTGACTTTTTCAAGGTAATTTAATAGCCTGAAGATGACTGGTCTAGGGCGTGATGGAGAGGATTGTGAGGATTGCCTGTCCGGGCCGATACGATGGGCTCGTTCCACCAGATAAGAGGTAGGGGAAGAGGGTAGGTTAAGGGTTGTGGGGAGCCATTGTGTGACCAAGTCCATTAGGTCTGTTTGTCTGACGGTTTCTGGGAGGCCAATCAGGCGCAGGTTATTCCGGCGATTCCGATTTTCTAAATCTTCGATCTTGTCGGACATGGCCGCTAAGGTGTTGTCGTGTGTTTGTTGTTGGGATTGGATAGTTTGGTAGTCGTCTTCTAAGGTAGATATTCGGTCCTCGGCTTCAACCAGGCGTTGGGTGTGTTGGGTCAGTTGCGCTGCTGCTGACGTAATTGCTTCCATTAAGGGTGCTAATTTCGCATCCAATAAAGGAGATATGATGTCTGAAATTTCTCTGGCCCTTTGTATTGAGGACGGGCTAGCTTGGACGTCAGTAGGTATCGTGTCATCAGAGAGTTGTCTGTTTGGTGAATATGGGGATCCCTGTGAGATAATGCTGGGTTCTCTCTCTTTGGCCGTTGGTTTATTTTTGTTTTGAGGATTTTTATTCGCACGGGATGTTTTGGCCACGTATCTTTCCATGTTGGGGAATATATCCTCCAAGAGGGGCCTGAGGTCTCCAACGTTCTGGACTTCGGTCTTGGGAAGTAGGGGGCCCCGGTTTTTGTGATGAGGGGGGGGGGGTGTTTGTTACACACGGTTGTGTTGTATTAGGGTGAGTTGAGGTGGGGGGGGTAACACGGGATCCTGGGGGCTAGCAGGTGAGAACAGCGGCTTGCTGTAAGATGCCAGGGATCCCTCGGGCAGCCGGGTCGGCACCTCCTTCAAGACCCAAGATGGCCGCCGTCATTTATTGTACACTTTTTGTGTACGTATCGGTGGATGTTGGAGGGGTGAGTGAATGAAATACAATTCAGCACAGTATGGGTGCGGGTGGACCAGTGGCAGGTCTCGCCCCTGTCCGAGGGCTATTAGTTGTGGAGATAGGCCCTTCGGTATCTATCAGATAGTTATGCGGCGTGGTATAGTGCACAACTGTATGGAAATATTTATGAGCAGGTTCCCAGTAGCGGCTATGATGCCAGGACCTATTCCCCGTTTCAGGGTATCAGTGGGTCTGGGGGGGTGTAGACAAGCTGGTCCAGGGGGTCTGCTATCTCAGCGGGGTTATAGTAATGAAGAGGGTCAGCTGTAGGATAAGGGTGCAGTGCGGTGTTGTTACTGCGTGTCCCCGATAATCCGCTCGGTGCTGCTAGCTGCGGCCGGCCGCTGGTGTGCGGAGCAGGTGGAGGGAGAGTGCGGCAGGGGGTCGGCTCACCTCTGTAGCTGTATGCAGTCGTATGCAGCCGCCGGGATGTGTGTCCGTCCCGTCGCGTCGCTGCTGTGCGGGTCCCGAGACCTTAGATGGCCGCCACCTCCGGAGCTCCGTGTCCCCGGCGTCTCTCCTCTCTCCCCTCTCCCGTAGAGCAAGGTGTTGTATTGGTTCGGGGAGGGGGTCCGGTCCCTGATGGGGGTCTGCTATCTCAGCGGGGTTATAGTAATGGAGAGGGCCAGCTGTAGGATAAGGGTGCAGTGCGGTGTTGTTGCTGCGTGTCCCCGATAATCCGCTCGGTGCTGCTAGCTGTGGTCGGCCGCTGGTGTGCGGAGCAGGTGTTAGTGGAGGGAGAGTGCGGCAGGGGGTCGGCTCACCTCTGTAGCTGTATGCAGCCGTATGCAGCCGCCGGGATGTGTGTCCGTCCCGTCGCGTCGCTGCTGTGCGGGTCCCGAGACTTAAGATGGCCGCCGCCTCCGGAGCTCCGTGTCCCCGGCGTCTCTCCTCTCTCCCCTCTCCCGTAGAGCAAGGTGTTGTATTGGTTCGGGGAGGGGGTCCGGTCCCTAATGGTACAGGCGGGTGCGGTCTGGGGGATATCTCCGTGCTTCCGGGCTTGGTAGTCTGTACGGTCCGGTCCGCTACGCTACGTCAGCGTCTGTAATTTAATTTAGGCCCCGGCTTTAGTGTGGTGGGCAGGCCGCAATCTGCGGGAGCCAGTATACCGGCTCCCCGATTCCGCAGCTTTGCTCCACCGTATTGGGGGACTCTCGCAGCCTCAGGGGGGGCGAGGTTTGGAAGGATTCTGCGGGATATGGGGATAAATAGTGGGGTTTTTGTGCTCAGATCTATTGGAGCTTTCTGCTTGTGCTGCCTTTCACTTCAGCCTCCAGGCCACGCCCACTATCAGAATATTTTAAATAAGAAAAGCTGTTACACATTGGCTTCTTCCAGTTGGTTATCAGGAGGTTTGAGTTCACTGTTGTTTACAATTCCAGTATCAAAATTGTCCTTCTGAAATTCTCGCACCATACACCAGTTTTTCTGTGATGTTAAAGCCCTGATCAACATCTCTTGTGATGTCACTGAAGATGTTTATATTGTTTTCTATCTTGAGATATTGTTATTTGCATGTTTCCCAGTTATCTTCTGTTTGTCCTCATATATAAAAATGAGTGATCGCAAGGAGATTGACAGGAATAAGGCATTCGTGGTTGGCAACTGACCGTTTTCAGGGAGTGACGTCAATTCCGGTCCCGATCAGGCTGAAGTGATTGCTTCGGCAGAGTAAGTCCTGGGCTGCGCAGAGACTGTACAAAATAAGTTTGTAAAACTCTGCTACACATGCGATCACACACTTGCACAGCTAAAACACACTCCCCTGTGGGCGGGGCTTATGCGAATGCAGGACTGCAAAAAAACACCTAGCGAGCGATCAGATCTGAATTACCCCCATAGTACAGATATAAATCCACTTATAACAGCTTTCTAAAGTTTAAACTATGTAATGTAATCACTGCTATGTTATAAAAACACAGATTACTTAAATCCAATGAAAGTACTAGTTGATCAAAATACCTAGTAATACATCAGTACAAGCAGTGGAAATAGTCTGCAGTAGTGATCTGAATAGATTTACCTATTGATGAGAGGAGAGAAAACGAGTCAATTCACAATCGAAATCAGTTGAAGATGTAACAAATGACATGCAGGTATAATGCTGCTATTGATTTTAAGATGGCACTTTATAACTAGGCACTCAATATACTATGCATGCATCTTCTTTTGTTTTACATTCTTAGGAATCATAGTTTCAAAGCCGCATTAAATACAACTTGTGAGAAAGCCAAGACTGTAGTATTCATTCAGGAGTAGGTCAAATACTGTAGATTAAGACAGCATATAATCCTAAAAATATAGCACATATGGCATGGGATGAGTCATTCAGATCTGATCACTGCTGTGCATTTTCACACAGCGGGCGATCAGATCAGAACTGCTCATACGTCTGAGCCGCAACGTGCAAGCGCGTCAGACGGCTACAATAAGCATCGGCGGTCAGCGATGGGATGGTGCAAAAATTCCAATTGCACGGGTGTTCGCAAGGTGATTGACAGGAAGAGGCCATTTGTGGGTGGCAACTGACCGTTTTCAGGGAGGGTCCAAAAAGATGCAGACGGGCTCAAGTGTTTTCAGGGAGGGTGTCTGACGTCAGCTCCGGCCCGATCAGCAGGATACAATCGCACTGGAAGAGTAAGTCCTGGGCTGCGCAGAGACTGCACAAACTGCTTTTGAGCAACTCTGCTTACATAGGAACACACACTTGCACAGCGAAAATACACTCCCCCTGTAGGCGGCAACTATCTGATCGCAGTACAGCAAAATACAGCCCAGCGATCAGATCAGAATGACCCCTTTGTCTCTAAGATCATTGCACAGCTGTGGAAACTCTTAGCAATTGGGCACAGCATATGTCATAGCAATACAAACTATAGAGCCTGTATAGTTAATATATATGAAATTTATAGTGATATAGGATTTGCACAACATCCGCAGCCTCAGAAGTACAATGCACCACTTTTGTAGCACAATTCTGCTGCTCTATCTCGCACCTCACTTGCCCTTATCCCACTCTGCAACTACACACAGAGTTAGGAAAGGCAGAGGGGCATAGAATCAGCATAATTAGTCAAGCCGGCGGCAGGGGGAGCTGTCTGACCACAACCTGCAAGGACGTCCAGGATGCCCCCAAGCTCCACAGTCAGTAGGCTCCCAGTGTTTTCCCTCCAGTAAATGTACTGGATCCCTCTCTGGGGGTTCCTTGGGATCTCCCATCTTAATGGAGTAGGAAAGAAGAGAATCGCTGCTGGGGCAGTCAACCACAACCTGCCGATGGCATCAAAAGGCTGTACAGCTTCAATCAATGTGGCTTGGCAGCAGATATCACTGGAGCACTGCAAACAGCAAGCATAAGGCTAGCCAAGAAGTTGGCTGCTGAGACTCAAGCCATTGCAGCTTGTCATGATGCAGCTGCAGAAGGATGCTGCCAATACTGCTGCTGCATTTGCCTCTCCTGTTCTTGGTCCAAGCCGTCTCTCTCATCCTCACACCTCAGTTCCAAGCTCCAGATCACAGCCCTGCTGACAGCATGAGCAGCGATAATTGGCAACAATGATTGACAGACAAGGCAGACATGCAAGCAGGTGGAATGCAACCTGCAGGGATCCCCAAAGAAACCCTCCGTCTCCGCAAACCACTGCCTGGTACCTCCAAGCACTGTGCACCCAGGCAGCTAGTAAGTATTCTTAGGACTCTGTATTGTGTGGTCAGTCAGTGGAGAGGAAGAGATGTTGGGTAAGCTTGTAGCAAGGTCTGTAGCCTATAGCAAGGCTACATAGTTCAGATAATGGCAGATACAGGTACTGTAGCTGGCTATCTTAAGCAAGTATCAAGAATCCGGTTTCAGGTGTATCAGATGTATCCAGAGCCACTCTACTGCACATCCTCTCCCATGGACATCAGGCCACACCCCCACCTTATTATGTAGATTTTATACAAATGTGATAACATATATTACTATTAATGTTGGAAAGCCATACTCATGTCTTCTTCTACAGTAATGCATTTTACCAGGGACAGTAGACATTTTAACCCTATTTGGTATTAAACTTAGGGCTATGTTTTCCTATCAAATTTCATTTAAATCCAGAGATACTTACAATATTTAAAAAGTCTTTAATTTTAAGTCACTTCAATTAATTTGTTTCTTTGACACTTCAGCATTAAACAATGCATAAGGGAAATTACTATGCAATCTCACAGCTCCAATAAAATAAATAAATATACAATTATTAAAAATGGAAACTAACAATTAAAAATCGAAAAACTGATTTCACAGCCTACCAGTATGGCATTTAACACAATTATAACATTTATTTGAGGGCAACAAGGAAAAAAGGAGTGACATTGGCATCTAGCATCGGCAATTATATTATTAGTTTTTGTTAAGCTCCTCCTACCAAATGACCAATAATTTTCTCAGCTGCTTTAAGCATCCTAGCAAAAGATTTCCAGTCAGTACATAAGGAATCACCACACTATACCATGATAGTGCTTGATAGGAGGCTATCAATTACGCCGCAATAAACATTTACAAGAATAGGTCCCAAAAAACCTGCTGCCCGTAAGTCTTCTTACAAATAAAAGGAGTTGCTGAGACTTTCCTACTACCACTGATATTTGAGAAGACTATGTTAAACCTTTGGTAAAATTGACTTCAAAGAATTTAAATACAATAACCATATCGACCTCTGAACCATTCATAAATAACAGCTATGGGACAGTTTTACTAGATCTAATATCTATCACTATCTTCTTAGCTTTCTTGCCATTTAAGCAAACAGATGTCCTACACCCCACTTAACAAGTTGATCCATGTGTTTTCTACAACTCTCCCCATTCCCACCAGTAATCAAGTAACAGTACATTTTGCAACGGAATTAGACTCTTGCAATACAATCATATTTATATAAGACATATAAAAAGGGAATTAATACACACCCATGAAGGACTTTGATATTTAATATATGTTCATATAAGAGCGAAGCGCTCATCTTGACCGACTGCAGATGACAGTCAAAAAATCTAGCAGACAATTACACATGTGCACATCATAACCAATCTCCCGAAGCTTGCCAACTAGCACAGCCGGTACAACAGTACTGAAAGTAGAACTACAATCCACATATATTAATCTTGTATACAGTTTGAGTCTTTATTCTCTAAATGACAAAGAACTTTGTAGAGAACCGTAAGGATGGCATCATGAGTGGAGCAATTTGACCTATACACAAACTGATGGTAGTCAAGACCCTCCGAGACGCCATCCATAAGGTGTTCCAAAGCTAGTCTCTCAAAACACTTCATAAATAATGGCACAATAGTCACAAAAATAATGGCTCAATAAATTGGAGACAAATGAGGATTTAAGGATGGGAACAATCATAGTTTTAAATCATTTAAAAGTAGCTAATGAGAAATTAAAACTCCTAGTAAAAATACCTGGGGCAATATTTACTAATAATCGTGTTTGAGTCGGTTTGTGTAGTGTTTAAACACGTTTTGTATCGGGTGCATTTTCATGCAACTTTTTGAATCCATATACGACAAGTTACGAAGCAGTCGACTTTATTGTTTTCGTGTTTTCCGATGTCGATGCCAGTCGGGTTTTTTTGCCACGTTTATGGCCGTCATTGTCGTTTGCGTACGTGTTTTTGCTGTTTTTTTCCTTAAGTTAAACGCGGCAGTGTTTTTTTTCTTTCCGCGGCCGCATTTTCACTTTCAGTTTCAATTTTCATCCCCGTTCGTGATTGGTTGTGTTTCAGATGGTAGGAGTGTCTGTGCGCAACCATATAAATACGCCCCAAACCGTCCGCACCTCGTGGGTTTAGTTAGTGGTGAGGAGGAGGGAGGTTGTGCTTTGGAGGTAGATGAATTTGTGGTTAGAAGAGGAGTGGTGGTAGCGATTTCTGAGTGTGGTATTGTGTTTGAAAGTCGTCTTGTCATTCATGTTGTCTTGTATTTTGTGGTTTTGTCTCATTTATAGTCCAAGTTATTTTTCTTTATAGTCCCTTGTCAGTGTTTGTGTGTGTGTGTGTGTGTGTGTGTGTGTGTGTGTGTGTGAGTTGTATAGTGGTAGTGGAGGAGTGTGTTTTTTTTTCCTGTGTTAACTGTTTAGACACACAATTATGTGTGACTCAGAGGTGGAGGGTGTGAGTGAGGGGGAGGAGGTCGGTCAGGTGGTGGAGGTGAGTGTTAGTGAGGTTAGTGAGGTGGAGGAGGTGGGTGAGGTTGCTGCAGCAGCCTCAAGTGATAGTGACAGTCAGAGTGCTCCGCAGCCACGCACCACTACTAAGACTGGGCGGAATGTTAAGTTTAGTTTTGCTGAAAATGTGGCATTGGTGCGGGAGCTGATGAAGTATCAGAGGCAGTTATTTGGCCCTGAGTCCGCCAAGGTGTCAACACGGAGGAAGACGGTGTTGTGGGTGAAAGTAGTTGCTGCTGTCAATAGTGAGGGGGTGGTCAAGCGTACAGAGGACACGTGCCGCAAACGGTACTATGACACAAAGCGACGTGTCAAGTCCAAAATTGCCAAGGAGGCCAAAGAGGCTCGGAAAACCGGTGGTGGGCAGCCCTATATTGCAATTTATCTGGAGTATGAGGAGCCCATGTGGAGTGTAATCCCTCCAGAAGTTGTCTCTGCAACCCATGTCCGGGATTCAGATAGGCCCAGGAAGAATGGTGAGCATGTGTATTTGCATTTACATTTTTTTTTTTTGTAATGTGTGTCATGTGACATTGCATATTACTACCATCTTCAAGTGTGTGTCTGCAAATACATTGTTTTGGTTAATGTTTTATATAAAAGCCAATGTAACATCTTACTTTATTGTATGTCATATGTTTTTCAGACAGATATTTTGCATGTGTAGTTTGGACTTGGTGTGTCTCTGAATTGTCCTGCAATAATGTTTTCCTTTTGGGCGTTGTTTTTAAAAAAATTGTGACTATGTTTTTTATTTAAGTGATCCATGTTGAATTTTTTTTAAAAAGTGGTTGTCATGTTAGAGGCTGGAGTACTGGAAAGTGGTTTGGAAACCACTTACATGTGTAATGTCATCTTTAGATAATGTTAATTATTTAATGTTAAAAACAATGGCCCTCATTCCGAGTTGATCGGTCGCAATGCGAATGTAGCAGAGTTACACACGCTAAGCCGCCGCCTACTGGGAGTGTATCTTAGCTTCTTAAAAGTGCGACCGAAGTAATCGCAATATTGCGATCACAAACCTCGTAGCAGTTTTGGAGTAGCTTCAGACTTACTCTGCCTGTGCGATCAGTTCAGTGCTTGTCGTTCCTGGTTGACGTCACAAACACACCCAGCGTTCGCCCAGGCACTCCCACCGTTTCTCCGGCCACTCCTGCGTTTTTTCCGGAAACGGTAGCGTTTTCAGCCACACGCCCCTAAAACGCCGTGCTTCCGCCCAGTAACACCCATTTCCTGTCAATCACATTACGATCGCCGGAGCGATGAAAAAGCCGTAAATAAAATTACTTTCTTCATAGCAAAGTTACTTGGCGCAGTCGCAGTGCGAACATTGCGCATGCGTACTAAGCGGATTTTCATTGCGATGCGATGAAAAATACCGAGCGAACAACTCGGAATGAGGGCCAATATATCTTTTTTTGGCTTGTATTTGTACCGTGACACCACACTGCAGTGTAATTTTTTAATAAATTGCTGCATTTTGTTTTTGCTAATATAGTGGTAATGTGTCTTTGGAGTGCCACATCACAGAGCAAATTATATATTGCATCTGTAATATTTTTCCTTCCAATACAAAATGAAGTTGTGTGTTTTTTTATTTTAAAAACCTTCTCTTGAACTTGTGGCCTATGTCAGTGTCCTGTACATGTTTTCCTGTGTTGATGTTGCCATAGTGCATATGTGTTTTGGTCATTGTTTTTTTTATTTCTAGTCCTTATGTTTGTTTTAAATAAAAACCAAGCATTTCTAAAAGAATAAATGTTTATAAGCATAATGGGTGGATATATACACAATAGCATGATTTTTTAATATAATTCATTTTATACAGTGTCTGAAAAAAGCAGTACTACTCGTCGGCCAGTAACTCCTATCACATCTGATGATGATGACGCTGCGGAAGCAGGTAAAGTGTCCATTGTAGTATAGGGTATGCTTGTAAAGGAATGGGCATAACAAACTTGCACTTTCATTAAAAGGTCCATCAAAAGAAGTATGGAGCAGCAGAAGTGGCACTTCTGTAAGACATCACCACAAAAAACCTGTGGCCGAAAAGAAAACAAGGTCGTATGTCCCGGCACAAACACAGCAGGCTACCCCGCCACAAAGATTATCGTCCGTATGTTCTGTACCCCCACTCCAAATTTTGGACACACCTCCAAGACGTCATCCACACTCCCCTCATCTTGATTGTGAGTATCAAACTGAAAAAAATGTGTAAAATGTCAGAACATAATCAAAATCAGTCAAAATACTTACCGCAGTAAGCAAAAGCTGAAATGGAATCCAAACTAAATGGCCTTGTCCACATCCAGTAAAGATATGTATGTCCACTTGAGCCATACAGTATGACATTGGGTATAAGATGCTGCAACAAAAAAGCATGTTGGTTTGTTTGCAAAAAGTAAGGTTGTTTTTCCAAAAATCACATGTGTACTTGAGGTAACATTGCAAAATACATATAAAAACATTACTATGTTTGTTAGGACAAAGCTATAAGGTAACACATTATTTAGTGTTTTTATGGTGGAGTATGTGTGAGCTACAATAAAACTAAAGTGTTTGCTTTCACAATTAAGTAACCAGACACATTTGCCTCAAACAGGCATATGTATGTATTTAAGCTATGAGTGATGATGTTGGTAGCCAGAATAGTTGTAAGCAACAGTGAATGACATGTGTTCCATGTGTAGTGTTTTTTTTACATTTCTCAAACATATGGATAGCTAACGGAGATTTGTTTAACATTTCAGCTTCGAGTCCTGGGAACAGCATCCCTCCGCAACAACACCAACACAGTGACATGGAGGAGACAAACATCTTAGAAATGCAGCCATTAATGCAAGGAATGAGCCCCCCAGCACCTGTAAGTACACCACCACAGCAAAGCACACCACCACCACCACCACAACACAGCCCAACAACACTAGGAACACAAGGCCCTGATCAGGTGTTTTGGACTATTTGTGCTAGACAGCAGGCCACTAATGAAGATTGCCTGCGTAAGCAGACACAAATGTTTGCAAGCCTACCATCTCACCTCAGAAGTATATCAAGAAATCTGAGTAGACAAAATGAACAAACAACCAGAATAGGCAATACCATGGAACTCATGTGTACAGACATTACACAGGTCATGGGCAAAATAAAGCGCATAATGGGAGAACAGCACCGACAACAGCAAAGTTATATGAGCATTTTTCAAAACAATCAAAAGATTAATGAAAGTTTATTCCGAATAGTAGACAATCAAAATGCTGCTACATGTGAACTCAATGCCACCCTCACTAACATGAATGAAACACTCAGATGCATGCACCAACAGCAAACAAGCAGCAGTTCTGGTACGACTACTCCAAATATTACTCCAGTCTAATCTCCACCAAGACGGTCCACCAGAGCACGACAACATTACAGTGCTAAAGGCAAAGGGCAGGACAAGCAGCCACCCAAAAAAATGTGAAAAAAAAACAAGTTAGACATTTGTGATAAGTAACTCAAAATAGTTAGTAAGTGTTTTTGTTGGAAAAAAAATATAACACTTAGCTCCTTGACCCTTTTTTCAACATCATTAATTATAAGTGGGCCAAAAAAAAAAATTAGTACGCACATTTATTCATTAACATTTTTATTTGGTATTGGAGGAGGGAAATGTTGATGGAGCCACACATACATGTTAGCAGGAAGTAAACTGACCAGTTGATTTTTTTCTAATCATTACTCTTTCTAGATTCCAATCATTCTCTTTGCCTGCAGATACAATAATTGCCAGCCAGGCAGAATGTCTTTAGCAGGAAGTAAACTGACCACTTGATTTTTTTCTAATCATTACTCTTTCTAGATTCCAATCATTCTCTTTGCCTGCAGACAATCCAAATTACAATGTTAGTGATACATATCTTAGCTCTCTTATCTATACAACATTACAAGAAGAACACAATTGAGTTGCGTAAAAAGCTTGTAATATGTTGCCTTTGTTTTGTTTAAAAAACATTGTCCAAATGAATGTCAGTATTGTTGGGACATGTTTGTGAGTGTTAAAAATTATTAAGCATGTTTTTACACATGATGCTGAAACAAACAAATATGTACTTTTACAACAAAAAACAAAAACTGTGTATAATAATGTATATGTGTGGCAAACTGTGTATTTACTTACACATCATCAAGTTTACAGCATCAAACATTAGGAAATAAAATTTTTCCAGATTACAGTAAGTTTGTGAGTCATAAATATGATGGTGCATCACACATAGGGACACATGTATTCCTCAAGGCGAACATATTATATGTTGAGGAGTGTTTTTTGGGAACACAGGTTCACAAACTCGGCCCTCAGGAGCCCACACAGTGCCTTTTTTGCAGGTCTCCTCACAGAATCACAAGTGACATAATTAGCTCCACCTGTGAACCTTTTAACATATGTCTGTGAGTAATTCATACACCTGTGCTTCTACTGGGTTACGAGAAAAACATGCACTGTGTGTGGTCCTGAGGGCCGAGTTTGTGAACCTGTAACACACAATGATAAAGTGAATTACTAAATGGATGATGTGGGCTTGTAAGAAATTAGCAGTGCAAGTTTTCGAACACTTATCCAGACTTAATGCATGCCACTTATAATCTGTTGTTTTGAGATTAAAAATACACACAATACACATGCGACATTTGTTTTTCATATAGCAAGGGTATGTTTGTATGTGTCATGGAGACAGACACATTCTGAGTAATGGATTTTGGTAAAAAATGCAAACATCTATTTATGAATACACAACAAATTAAATAAGCAAACCAAGCTTACCTTAGAAATAGCGATTGATGATCTGTTGTCTAACCTGCCTCCCTACATCAGTACTCCAAGTATCACCAGATGTCTCTAATTCCTCTGCTTGCTGGCTGCTTTCTTCCTCCTCCTCCTCAACATGTGGTAGATGTTGTTGCAAACACATGTTATGAAGAAAGCAGCAGCAGAACACAATTTGAGTCACCTTGGAGGGACTATACAACAAAAGGCCACCAGACTTATCCAGACACCGAAACCTAGATTTCAGCACACCAAAACATCTTTCTATCACATTCCGCGTGGACTTATGTGCATTATTGTAATTGTGTTCAGCAGGGGTATCAGGTCGGGACAATGGAGTTAGAAGCCAAGAGAAACAGCCATATCCTCCATCACCTA
The DNA here is from genome assembly GCF_028390025.1 of Pseudophryne corroboree. NCBI lineage: Eukaryota > Metazoa > Chordata > Amphibia > Anura > Myobatrachidae > Pseudophryne > Pseudophryne corroboree. Next base: position 465,443,121 of record NC_086450.1, read on the forward strand.
AAAGACAGATATAGTAACGTGATTCATGTTAAGATACAGCAACACATAAGTTACACACTGTGGGGCAGATGTATTAACCTGTAGAAGGCATAAGGAAGTGAAAAAACAGTGATATGTGCAAGGTAATAAAGGCAGCAGACAATCTGTTCCTAAATGTTAATTTACATATTGGAGCAGATTGGCTGGTGCCTTTATCACCTTGCACAGATCACTGGTTTCTCACTTCCTTATGCCTTCTACAGGTTAATACATCTGCACCTGTATTTGGACAAAGTATACGCAGACCTACACATATCAAATTACATACCCAGCAGCCATCCATCTGGCATTTGTCCGTCCTCAAACTTATCAAAGCGGGATGACTGACTGAGGATGAAGGAGTCATGGCAGCCCCCAGGGTAACCAGCAACAACACTCATTATTTTGAGATTTGCATCACAAACCACCTGCACATTTGTGGAGTGTTCGAAATGGCGGTTTGTATATATGTGCTGCCTGCCCCTAGGTGGTCTTAGCTGAATTTGTGTGCAATCTACGGCTCCAAGCACATTGGGCATGCCAGTCAGCTCATAGAAATCTACCCTGACGGCATGCCACTGAGACTCCTGGGTAGGGAAGCAGATTGAGGCCTCGATGTGGGGCTGCAAAACAGCCAACACCTGTGTGAACATTTTAAAGAACAATAAACATGAGATTTTAGGACAGAACTGGCCACCGAGAAATTAAAACAAACACAAAACAGAAGAGGTCATTAGGTATACATCACCTGTGTTAAGATTCTTGAAAATGAGGGCTGTGAGATTCCTATGACATCCCCAGACACAGCTTGAAAGCTGCCAGTAGCCATAAAGTGCAACACAGCCAGGAGTTTGTGCAGGCCTGAGACAGGGCGAGAGCGTGCTGTCTCAGGGTCTAGGCCCAGTTTGACAAGGTCATACAAACGGAAAATGTTGTTACGATTTCGACGGAACATCTGTATGACCTTATCATCGGACAATGCGTTCAAGTTTAAACGCCCCCTAAAAAAACGAGGCCTGCGCAGCCTCCGCGGAACCTGTACAACCTGCAGACCATGTTCAGTTTCTTGGCCCTGGGTACTTACAGGCTGATGTCTGAGTCTGAGGAATCCCACAGCACACAAAAGATCACTGGCCCACAGTCCTGCTGCCATTTCTGAGTGTAGGTGTACTGAAATGGGCCTAACATCATTTTATAGGCATCCTAATTCAGGTGTGAGTGATTTTTTATTTGCAACACATGTAAACACGACAGAAAAAAGCAGGTCTATTTTTTTGACGCTTTTTTTAACGAATCGCAAAAAAATACGACCGCATTTGAGCACTCAGAAACTAACACCCAAATACGAATGAATAGTGAATTCCCATATTCTATGAAATAACAGCTGCGTTTGACCGATGGTCTATTCATTCGTATTTCGGAACGTTGTCATTCAAACCATTACGAATAGACCAGACACTGCCGAGATTGGTGCTTAGTGAATTCCCGGATTGGGACTTAGAAAAAAAAACACAAATCGGCCAAACTCGGATTTTTAGTAAATACTGGCCCTACTATCTGGTCAGCGCACTTGTTCAAAACCCTATCAGGTATACAATCCGGACCCGGGGCCTATCTAAGATTAATTTTATGCAATCATAGCCTAACATCAGTTTTTAGAAAAAGTTTATAAAACTGGCTGAAGTGGGCTCACACATTTTCACTACAGGGATCACATAAATATCCTTAAACCCTGATTATTGAACTCATCTGCAGAAGGGCCAGCTACCTTTTATGCAGAATAATTATTAGCCCTATAATCAAGTACATGCCTAATTCCCTGCTACACTAATCTGGATTCACCAGATTCCCAAAGTGTCTCTCAATATTTTTAGAATAACCCTGCTTAGCCAACTGAATTAATATCCTCAAATTGCAGTGCAATAACAACATAGTGGGATAATCCTGGAGAAGCCACCTAACACTATTCATCCAGCAGAACTGTTGTGAAAAACAGCAGTGGGAGACTATCCTATATAATAAATGGCTAATACTGTTCCTCATCTGTATGGTGCGAAGGTGGCCACTAGATGGCACCCGATGGAGCATTTCAAATGTTGCTCCATTTGGGTGCACACACACATACAGACACACACCAACACATCTTACCATGACAGAGCCCCTGTTCCCATCAACTCCGTCATTTTGACAGGCTGGTAACTAGTTAGCTATATTTCACAACATGAACCCCATATAGACTTCCAGGCTACAACTCCGGATAGAAGCCCTGCCTTCCCAGCATATCACCATCTCCATAAATGGACAGGAATGGTAGGGGGTGCATGAGCTTTCTACAACTAATGATGGTCCCAAATGTCCTTGATGATCCCAGGAATATATAGCAGCTAATGTATCTGTGTGCAAGTCCTGTATATTTCTAAATGGCTTTTTCTGCATCACTGATGAACATCAAGAATATAAATACATTTCCAAAGTAATATTGAATTTTAAAATACATGAATATAGTACCATTTTGTTTTGAACTCATCTTCAGAAAGAGTAAATTATAATATTTGTCTTATTGATATTCTTAGAATTTTGAAACACAGATAAGAAAAAATAAAGAATACTATGTAGAATTAACAGCCAGCAGTGGACACTGTTGCATGATTGTCCAAGGCTAATAAACTACAGATGGGTCCATGTTTATCTTGACCTTTAATAGGATTAACTGAGACTGGGCAGTCGGACTTAATTCCCTGCTGTAATTACTTAATCCCCTGCTGTATTGTTCTCTGTATTGTATTGCAGCTGAGAACAACAGATGAAGGGTTTATGTTAATAAACCATGTTGTGCCTAGGCGCAGCAAACTAGCCAAAATAACCGTGGACCCATCTGTGTAATATAGAATTGAATAGATGAGTGTAAATCTTTTAAAGTCATTGTGTTTAAACTATTTGTATCCGGTACATACTATGTATCCCCTCTTTTAATTCTCAGTTCCAACATTCGATGAAAAGACCACCTTCAAAAAAAGTATTTATTTTAAAAAGCCCAGATATGCAACATATCAAGAAAAGTTTCCACATATAGCTTTAATTAACTTGCTTGAAACTCCCGATTCTTATATATGTAATTCTGTACTCCAAACATCTTCACTGGCTCAGACCAAACAACTGTTTTGAACATGGCCAGCAATAATGCTAGGAATAGTGCCTGAATAGAAGTGATAACACCTCTACAACCATTTAAATATTCACCTTTCCATAAATCTGAACATGGTAATTGTTAATCAGTACCACTAGGACTTCAACTCCAGGTAGAAGAGGCTCATGACTTGTTAGGTATTAATGTGTTTTATGGGTTAACAAGACACTATTGGGATCATTCCGAGTTGATCGCTCGCTGCTGATTTTCACAGCGCAGCGATCAGGTAAAAAAAATGGCAAAACTGCGCATGAGTATGCGCCACAATGCGCACCTACGTCGCACAGGTACAAAAAGCATCATTGCTATGCAATGGTTGTAGCGAAGAATCCATTTGCACAGGCGATCGCAAGGAGATTGACAGGAAGAGAGTGTTTATGGGTGTCAACTGACCGTTTTATGGGAGTGGTTGGGAAAACGCAGGCGTGTCCAGGCGTTTGCAGGGTGGGTGTCTGACGTCAATTCCGGGACCTCCATCGCTGGATTCATCGCACAGATTAGTAAATACAGGGCTGGTCTTGTTTTGCACAAAATATTTTTGTACCGCTCGGCTGCAAAGGCATTCGCACACTTGCAAAGCAAAAATACACTCCCCCGTGGGCGGCGACTATGCATTTGCATGGCTGCTAAAAGCAGTTAGTGAGCGATCAACTCGGAATGACCCCCTATATACTGGAAGTAAATAGCCCTTCAAGAGTACAGATAAATAGCAGGATTTAAGGTCTTAACTTGTTAAAGCAATTTCTTTGACCCCATAGGGGGCACTGGGAGGACTATGGGTATAGTCTGGAGAGGAGAGACTGGGCCCAAAACAGTTCATTTTTATTTCCCAGCGGTCCAGGACTCCTTCTTTCCTATAACCCTCCCCCATCCCATGGCCAGACAGTTAAGTTTAGCAAGGTCATGGCAAGGAGCGAGGAGAAGGAGAGGGAGAAGGAAGATTGGCACACACTCTGAAACACACAGAGTCCAGGTGCATAGAGAACCAGTATCACAGACACTAACCAAGTGTGTCAGGTTGGGCAACCTGTGCCCTCTATGGAGACATGGTGAGGCTATAAATCCTACTTTATTCTTCCTCCACTAGTGAGCACAGGAAGGATGATGGGACATCCTAAAACTATCCCTATATGAAAGGGGATGCTCCTGAGCTGCACTAAGAACCAATAGCAAAAGAGGCAAAGATATCAAAGGCATAGAAACATATGAATGTACTGTATGAGCAGAATACCACATAGCAGCCTCTGAAAGCTGCTCTGCAGAAGCTGCCCCTGACCTGGTAGTATGTCCAGTTACCACGGCATGAGCAGGAAGATCCACAGCAGAGTAGCATGGCAGATAATCTAGTGGAGTCACCTGACCAAGTCTAGTTTGAAGCCGACCAGCCCTGCTATTGAAAATCATACAGAAAAAAGAGAGAATCCAAATTACAGACATCTCTAGTCCGGTCTATGTAAATCCTAAGAGCCTTCACCACATCCAGAGAGGCTTCTTCTGGCAAAGAACCCTGAACACTAAAAGCTGGTACCACAATCTCCTGGTTGAAATGGAACTATGACACAACCTTGGGTAGGAAACCCAAGTGAGTCTTTAGCCCAATCCGAATGGAAGATCAGAAAGGGGGAGTGACAAAACTAGGCGCTCAGGTCACACACTCACTGGGACAATGCAATGGCAAGTGAGAAGACAGTCTTCCAGGAAGGCAATGAATATACATCCTATATATAACTCTCTTTGCTTAGCTCTCTCCAAAATGAGGGGGGGCAGATTTTGACAATCCGTGTTGTCTAGACAGCTGTGTTCCCCCACTGTTCCCTCATTAATCATACTTTATTCTTTTCATTTGCTTCCAGACAGTTTTGGTTTCCATGGCAATTACCACAGAAACCAGTACATCAATTCGATGTCCATTGTTAGGAAAGCACCCTGGCCCGGATGGGATACAGGGGAAAGTTCTTAAAGATTGTTCTGAGCAGCTTGTTGGTATTTTTTGTGATTTTTAATTATTTTTTTGCCCAATGCATTGTGTCAAATTGTTTTAAATCTACACTAATCGTTCCTAACCTGAAAAATAGTAAGGCTTGTAAAGCCTAAAGATTATCATCCAATTGCCTTGTCATCGCTTGTTATGAAAGTTTTTGATATATTATTGATGGGTTATATAAAGGAAAACATTCCTACTGAATTTGACCCTTACCAGTTTAAATACAGGTGTACCAGATCTACGGATGATGTGCCCTAACTCTGCTACACCGGGTACTTACTCACTTGGAGACAAAGGATTCCTTTGTAAGAATCTATTTGTGGATTGTAGTTCGGCATTTAATACAGTTATTCTGATGTCTCTAGTGAGCAAATAATCAGGATTAGGTCTTGATAGATTCGTCTGCAAATTCATATTTGATTTCCTGATAAACAGGTGACAGGTTTTTGAAGTGCATACTTCCATATCTAGTGAAGTTGTGTATTGACTATGTAATTATGATGAGAACGAATATAGATCTGAGGTCACCAGGTTCGAAAAGCAGAGCAAGAGCAATCATTTAATCCTGAATGTTAAAAATATTAAAGTAGTTAAAATAAATTTCAGGAAATCAAAATGGAAACTTTGTCCATTAGTCCTGAATGGACAGAATGAGGAGGTAGTGGATTCTATTGCAGGTAAATTCTTGGGGGGTCATTCACTAAAGATTGCAATTGCAAAGCTGTTTGCAGCAGCTTTGCAATTGCAATCCTTAGCAATGCAAATGCAGGAGGAGGTGCATAGCGCCTCCTTCCTGCATTTGTGATGCAATTGCATCTGAGATGAACATCGCATCCATAGGTCATGATATTCATCTGTAAAGGCAGGCTGAGTAAGCCTGTGCTTACTCAGGCTTGCCGACACAGTTGGCCTCGCGATGCCGAGGAAACTGCACCCATGAAGCATTCCTTGGCAATGCCACTCCCGGAAAATGGGGGTGACATGCCCCTGTTTCCAGCAACTCTGACCACTCCTGCCATATCCCTCACTCCAAATGCCTCTGCCTATCAATCAGGCAGAGGCGTTTACATAACTGCAATCACACCACAGGACCCCATCTGCACATGCGCAGAACTGGCCCTGCACATGTGCAGTTTCCCCACAATCAGGAAACTGTTCAAAGATCCATGGTGAATCACTCCCTTATTTGTAAATATTACTATGGATCTGTCCGGGAGTGTTCATACTTAGGGGGTAGTCAAGAAGGCACAGCAGCTTTTTTTACAATTTGTTTGCCATGCCCCCTGGTAATTAATTACAGGGAGGTCTGTGTCTCTCTATGTGCTTATATACTGTATGTAATATATGTACCACTATTGGGTGTGTGGTTACACTCTGATAAATGTATTCCTTGGTGTTGTTCAAGTGGGTTGGGGTTGTGTTACCGGTGGCCGGAATCCCGGCGGTTAGCATCCCAATGCGGGGATCCCCGCTGCAGAATGCCTTGTGGGCTCACTGTGCTTGCCATGCTGTGGGCTTGGTGGCGAGCTGCACTTGCCACTGGTTCAGTTCCCACTCTGTGGGTGTCATGTACACACCCATGAGTGGGACTAGTCCCTTCTAGCCGGCATGCCAACTGTTGATATTTTGAGGGTTCGAGATGCAAGGGGAGTTATTGTGACTCTCAGTCACATAACTACATCCCATTCAACTACCCAAGGTGTGTGTATATCAGAGATCAACAACACACCTGAGAATTGTATATTTATCTTAGAAAATGGCCTCTGCTGTATGGAAGTAGGATGAAATAAACAGAAAATAGGAGGAAAAATATTCAGGATAAGCAGTTTAATTTGAATTATTTTTAATGACTAAATATATAACTTGATAACAGTTTAAGTTGATAAACTGATTAGCCACCTGTGAGTTGAAAGGTCCTACAGACCTAGGTTGGGCCTAATGGATGGAGCCCTCCCTTACTCCTCATCCATAACCCCAGGAACCCTTAACCAGCTTTTACAGAAGCTGAAATAGCTCTTATCAAGCCATTTGCAAACACATTCCTGGGGTTTTGAACTCATAGTTTAGAAACCTTGGACAAGTTTTCCTGCCCTCAAACATAATTCCAGTGATGTTGTCTCATGTCCTTCCTCCTGTTTTCACCTGTGTGTAGAAACACTTGTAACACCTACACTGCGGATACAAGACATCTCCCTTAGCTATTTGTTCAACTGAAAATTTAAAACTTTGTAATGCCAAGAACCATCTTGTTAATCTCCCATTACTATTTTTATTTTCAGACATCTATTTAAATGAAGCATGGTCAGTAATTAATCTGAACATTCTACCCAAGATATAGTACCTGATAGTTTCTAATGCCCACTTAATTGCCTAATTTTCAACAGTGGCATATTTTCATTCATGTATGTTCAATTTTCTACTCAAATTAGAAGATGTTCTTCACCATCTTTGGGACAGCATCTATATCTACATCTGGAAAATCAGTTTGTAAAACAAACTTGCTTTTTAAGTCAGGTGTCATCTGCAATGGTTGCGTGCACAATGCTACCTTCAATGCCTGAAAAGATTTTCTCCATCTGGTCTCCACTTAACCATAATTGACGGTTTACCCTGAGTAAGATCAGTTAAATGGACAACAATAGTGGCAAAATTGGGTATAAATCTTCTGTCTTACTCAATTATTCCCACAAAAGGCTCTAATATGATTCTTATTCAATGGTCGGGACCACTTCTGTATTACCTCAATTTCATTGAGTTGGGGTTTTATCAAGCCATGACCTATATTGTATCCCAGATGCTTCACTTTTTCAATGTCTAAACAACACTTTTCTGGTTAGCTGTTAATCCTGCCTCATTGATGGAGTCCAACAATGCTTATACCCTGGGCAAGGGAGACTGCCAATTAGGACTATAATTGACTATACTGCGGAGATAAGCAGCAGCATACTGAATATGGGTCTATAGAATTTATTTAGCATTGCCTATGAAACTATTTAGTACTTTCTCCAAACTATAATGCACAAAAAGAGAGAGTGGAAAGTTTTTGTCACAACTCTGATAAGTTTAAAATTAAACACAAGAGGAGAGTTTATGGGTGATGTAATATCATTATTTTTGTTTGAGTCCCCATACTGTAGTAACCTGGTAACAAATACCCCATTGACTTGGGAGCCACACCATATAGGTAAGGTTCATTCCTCCCCTGTGTTCTACAGTGTTTTATGCTGATTTACAGGTGAGTTGTGATCATTCCACAAATCTGCATTATGTGCTGCACAATGTTTCTGTATATGATATGTAGTTGTTGTTATGCTGTATTAAACATTCAAAATCTTTTTTTTTTTTTAAATAACCAACTGGATTCATAGGATACATTGTTTTCTTTCAGTCACAGAAGTAGTAATTGCACTAAAAAGCAAAGTGTATAAACATTACAGTCATTTAAACAGGGTAAATAGGGTAATTAAGAGTTAAAAAGGTAACTTCATAGACTACAGTATTTGTTGTTTTTTTTGTTTAGGAGCACTGTAAGATTCAATGCCTGAAAACCAGATTACACACATAATTGCCCTAAGCTGCATACTGCAGTAAAAATAATTACAATGTGTAATATAATTTCTGAAAACGAAAACACCTCTATATTGCAAATATTTAAAAATTGCATTTTGTATAGAATAAATCAAAGTAAATGCAAGTATAGGATTTCATATGTAGATGTGAAAAAACAAATGAAGAAATAGAAAGGTACATACAGCAGGGACAGTGTAAGGTAAATGTACGCAGGAAGCTGCAGCTACTGTGTGCCAAATTCTCTCTCAGATGTTTGTTGAATGCAGAATGTGTATACAGACTGCATTATAGAGAAAATATGTGATTTAAATGTAACCTTATATGATGATGGCACAGGTAGGTGCAGTACAGCCTAATAAAGACCTGTAGATGCAATAGTTGAACAGTTGAACTACTTATACATGTTCAGTCTCCCATATCCAAAATTCGGAAACACCTAATATTGCAAAATATGGAATTTTTTGAGTGCGACAGAGAGAGTTACATCTTTGCTTTCTGATGGTTCCATGGGCCTAATTCAGACCTGATCGTAGCCAAGCAAAATTATACAAAAATATTGTATAAAATTTTACAGGGCTACGATCAGGCACACTGACATGCGGGGGGACGCCCAGCACAGGGCTAGTCCGCCCCGCATGTCAGGTCCGACACCCCCTGCACAAGTACAAAGGCATCAGCTTTTGCATATCAGGAGTAGCTCCCGACCAGCGCAGCATTTGCGTGCTGGCAGGGAGCTACTTGTCGCTGCCCGGGTTGCAGTGGCTGTGTGTAACGTCACGCAGCCGCTGCAGCCTGCCCTCTGTCAGCCTGCCCTCATGCCTGCGTTGGCTGGACCGCGCCAACAAAACAGCGGCCAAACGTGCTGACCCCTCCCGCCCAGCGACTGCCTCTGCCTGTCAATCAGGCAGAGGCGATCACTAGGCATTGACAGCCATAGGCTCTCAGCCATGTGCCGGCGCACTGCGGCACCAGTGCATTCACACTTCTGACCTGATCTCTGCGCTGCGATCAACGTCAGCGTGCGATCAGATCAAATGATCCCCTATGTACAAAAACTTTGTTTAATGCATGAAATTATAAAAAAATATTGTATACAATCGGTGCTTGTTTCCTAGGGGTTCCATGCCTTGGACTTATATTTTTGTGTTAGGGACCCACCTAATGATGATGTCACCTGGATGTAGTGGATATATTTTGGCCAAAAATGATGGAAATCACCTCATTTTTGCTCTATGTAAGATTGCAGAATTTACTAATATTATTCTTATTAGCACTGCTTTGTGCCTAGGATGTGCACCTATAACTACAAGTCTCAGCATGCCAGCATCTCTCATTCAATTTGGAATTAGAGTGTGCAGTTTAGTCCAACCCCATATGTGTATAAGATGTACATGAAACATAAATGTATTTTGTGTTTAGACTTCATCCCCTTCCACCAGATAGCACATTATAGAAGGCAAATATTCCCAAAATACAGAAAAATCAGATTTAAAAAAAAAAACCTCTGGACCCAAGCATTTTCGATATGGGAGACTCAACCTGTAGTTGTTGAAATCTAGTCAAACACACCTTAAAGTACAAAACTTCAGGTTCAATAATGGAAAAAAAAAATACTGTAGGTTCACTATAATCACTTAACCGGTTATTATTTTTTAGAAAAAACATTCAGAAATTGTGTTTTTTCATGATTTAATTTGAATCCAAAACATAAAGTGTAATTTAATTGGCTTTTGTATGAAATTTGTATGCATGTGTGTGCGTGAAATTTCAATGGGGCGGTGGCATACCAGTGGGGTAAATGATTATATATTCTAAGTGAAACATTGTATAATATCGAACTCGACTTTACATTTTGTATTATGGAAAAAAATGACAATAAAAAGAACAAAGCACAAGCCAAGCAGGAAGTAAAGTTACAACTTTTAGTTAGCGAATAACGGCAATACATACTGTATACTGTATTTAGTCTAATAATATGTTATTAATGAATCCATGCACATTGTGTTGTCAAAGTCCATTTTTTTTTAAAGCTTAATACAGTGGTTCCCAAACTGTGTGCCTAGGCACCCTGGGGTTCTGTGAAGCTATGGCAGGGGTTCATCGGGTTGGTGGTCCAGGACCAAATCAAATTATTTATGGTCAAAGTGATAGGCAAAATCAATCATAAAACATATGGACAATTAGTAGCACAACTGTGCACCACCACATAACTGAACTTAAAGATGACAGGGAAGTACAATCTACTTATTTTTATATATTTTTTTAAAAAAATTATTAAATAAAAACTTTTTATCCTACATGGACCATGAAAACATGCTGGTCCTCTAGGCACAATGATTCAAGACTATTTGGGAACTACTGGCTTAATGAGCTTTATTTTGATTTCTAAAAGGTTTTACATTCTTTATAGCAATATCTGCATGCCTTGTCCTGCAAATATGTCTATAAGCTCCTTGGCTTTCTGAATCTCAACCTAAGGGTTAACAAGAATATGAATCTTCAAATTTCATTCTTTGAGAAATAACCCTTTTTTGAACAATGGTATGCCTAATATTTTTATAACATTATGATATTTTATAATGTGTAACAAAGGGGAAAAATTTTGCCCACCTCTTTCCAATAATATATTTCAGTAATAAAAACTTTATTATACAGTATGTTGGATTCTAGGATGTCTATTGGATAACTTCAATTACTATATCTTTCTATTTTGATTGTAAACTGTTCATTAAATGCCTTACTACAATTCCAAAATGGGAAAATATCAAAATTGTATGTTTTTATTTCAGCTATGAAAATGACAGCTGGAAAATGAAGATAGCTGTAACTGTCTCCTGTAACTTTTTATGATATATGTAAGTCACCAGTATCCAGTTCAAGATCTAAATATTTTATTTCCTTATCAAAGGTAGATGTAAAGATTATATTAAAGGTATTCCTGTTAAATACATGTAAAATATGTATTTCTATAGTACTTTCGTGCCATTGCAGATACAAAAAAAAATAGTGAAAATATATTTCATAAAATTTTAAATGTGAAGAAAATGGATGTCTTTTTAAAATATGCTTTTCCCATGTACAGTTTTTCAGACCGGTGTATAGATATATCACAACCTGTAAGTGAGTGATACAGTTATATTACTTTCAATCACACCATTACAATTATGCTGGGTATACACTAATCAATTAATTTCCTGTTGAGCAGATAATCATCTGATAGGGCCAATTACTGAACAGTGTATTGCTGTGACCGAGCAGTAATTATTGGTCTATCAGACATGCTGAAATTATAAAGCATCTAGAACTTTGTATGTTTAACTGCGCACTGAGTCCCCTTTGGTTCGAACAAGCTGCCGCAGTTAGAGGTGACCAGCCTCACAAAAGACACAAATACAGAAGGTTGTGCTGCGCTCAGTCCTAATTGTGATGGTAATGTGCTAGCACCTAGGTGAAGTCTGTATGGACTGTTTGTCAGATTGAGAAACCAAACAAAATGATGGATATATACACCTACGACCCTTGTAATTGTCTTGTATGTACTAAACAGTATAATGTATTGGTAAACTGCCGGATGGTTAATGAAAATATATAAATATAGATATAAATGATGGCAGATATAGGTTTAAATAACTGAACTTCATGTATTTACTAATTCAGTTGCATAATGTCCAAAGTAATTATAAAAGTCACTCTTTCTAGAATGCGGCGTCCCGCATATGGATTTAGTTCTTAAAGTCTTTTGAGTACTCAAATACTCCTGCAGCGGTATTGAAGTAAAAAAACGAGTCTTTACGGCGTGGAGAACTCACTGTTACAGCATACGGTGAAAAGACAGAGGGGTTTCTCCGGACTGGCTTCTCCCCTCTCACTCCGGCTGCCCGTGGTGCGTCCTGCTTCAGATGCCCCTCGTGCGTCGGTCGGTTCGATTGTGAAGCATGTCTAATGTAAGGGAGTCCAGGGGGGGGGGGGGCGCTCTACGGAGCTGCTCACCATGTTACCCCCACCTTGTACGGACACTCACCTGCCGTCTTCTCCCGCTGATCGCCTGAGCTCCGACACCGGCTTCTTTCCTCGTCCTCCTTCCGGCGGTTGCTAGGTTACGAGGGCGCTCTCCGGATGTCCTGGTCACGTGACCGGGTCTTTCGTGGATGTCCTCGTACTTTCTGTTTCATGGGTTGTTGGTCAGTACGGATTGAAGAATCAAAGTCAGTGGTGTCTCCAACGCGTTTCAGCCTCTGTTAGGCCTTCCTCTGGGGGTAACCTGGTGAGCAGCTCCGTAGAGCGCCCACCCGGACTCCCTTACCTTAGACAGGCTTCACACTCGAACCGACCGGCGCACGAGGAGCGTCTGAAGCAGGACGCACCACGGGCAGCCGGAGTGAGAGGGGAGAAGCCAGTCCGGAGAAACCCCTCTGTCTTTTCACCGTATGCTGTAACACTGAGTTCTCCACGCCGTGAAGACTCGGTTTTTTACTTCAATACCGCTGCAGGAGTATTTGAGTACTCAAAAGACTTTAAGGACTAAATCCATATGCGGGACGCCGCATTCTAGAAAGAGTGACTTTTATAATTAAAGAATAGATGAAGGTAATTTCTGTGCACCACACCCAGCGCAACAAACAGACAATGGAGGGCAGCCCTAGGGTTAATTATACCAGTGTAGATGCCTCTCCCCAGACACCAAAGATACAAATGAAAATGGATAAATAGGAATAAAATACCACAGGGCGCCGCAAATTCAATAACAGTCTAGAAAATATACAATACGTCCCTTATGTAGCTGGATTCAATTTCAAATCACCAGACTTGTATCCTCATTCATGGATAAATTCGCATGTAAAATATGAAACAGAAAATACCATCATGTGCAGACAGTATAAAATTTAATAAACATCATGCAAGATGTTAACGTGTGACAGAAATTAAAAACAAGTAACAGCCATGGTGGAAACACAGAATAATTACCAGATGGTCTGAGAACCCAGAAAAAGTTCTCAGACAAGCTCTTAAAATCACCAACGACCACCCGGATCAGGAAGCTGGGAACGGGAATCTGGTCCTTATTTAGTTGTTTCAACTTAGCTGGTGAGATGTGCAGGATAGCCAACGCGTTTCAACTCCTTCCTGGAGTCTTTTTCAAGGCATACTGAACATAGCAGAATGGTGTCCTATTTAAACACACTCATAACCAATCAAAATGTCCCTTTCCGGCGGGACATCGGTCTTCTATGATTACAATGAACACATGTACCGGGGCGTCATATCCGGTGCGCCCTCTAGTTTCGCTTCACTTCCTGTAGATCTTTCGGATGTGTCAGACGTTAGCCGTAGTCCGTCACTTCCGGTTTTGCCACCCTGCGGCGCATCACTCCCGATGCGTCTGTTGTGCCCGTGTCACTTCCGGCGGTGCGTCACTTCCGCCGCGTTCCACGGCTTGTAAGATGAAAGTGGTCAAAGTCCCATATCGGAAGTCCATTCCGCATCGCGGAATCATAATAGTCCACATAACATCCTCTAATAATAGAAACTGAAAAAACAAAACAAAACCAAAAAACTAAGATAAAAACAATTAATGATATGATAGTATATGGTATTTTCTTCTATCATTAAAAACATTATCCATATATCTTAGGATGTCTTTATGGAACTCTTAAAGGGGCAGGGATCCGTAATGGCACATTGTGCCCATAATGGAAACCCATAGAGGTGCAAATAACATTCAAGAATAGAGAAAAAAAGGGAGTGCCGACAATTTTACTAAATGAACCACTTGAGCTCAAAGTCTTTATTTAGACCCATCGGGTGGAGGGTATTACATTCGTATATGAGTTGCATCTCCTTCTTGGCTAATAGCCTAGTACTATCCCGCTGACGTTGATTATTTTTAATTATCTTAATGGCTGCAAACTGCACTATCCCCCTAGTGGAACATTCATGGTGATCCTTGAAGTGATTTGATAGGGCATGAGTGTCAAGGCCCTTTTTTATATTCCTGCAATGTTCACTAAGGCGGATTTTGAAGGATCGAGTGGTGCGGCCAATATAGAAGAGGTTGCATTTGCACTGGATGAAATAAACCACGTTTTTGGTGTTACATGTGATAAAGTCCAGGATCTTCACAGTATTTCCATTAATGCCGATGGATTCTAATTTCTTTGAGCCATTGCTGGGAACCTCCTTACATCCAGCACACATTCCACAGCGATGAAAGCCCTGAGTTGCAATTCTTGGTTCCCGTTTTTTTGGAGGCAGATAGCTTTTAACTAGGGTTTTTCTCAAATTTGGAGCCTTTTTATAAATGAATTTTGGATATATGGGTAACGATGTTCCTATAATTGGATCCTTTTTTAATAGAGCCCAATTTCGTCTCACTGAATTCTCCAGTAGTTTATATTGTGAGTTGAAACTAGTGACGAATGCCCATTCAAACTTCTCCCTAGTGGACTGTTTGGTGATATTTCCTTCCAGAAGAACCTTCCTGTCGATCTTATCAACCTCCTGTATGGCATTCTGTACTTTCTCCCGATTATATCCACTTCTTTCAAACCTCTCTTTCAATGCATTGGATTGTTCTTGATACACTTCTTTTGTCGTGCAGTTCCTTTTTAGACGTTTTAGTTGTCCTTGGGGGATGCTGTCCAACCAGTTGGAATGATGACAGCTATCCACATGAATATAACTGAGAGAATCCGTCTCTTTCGTGAATGTCTTGGTACAAAGGCAATTGTTTTCAACGTAGATGGTTAGATCTAAAAAATTAACTGATACCCTATCTATAGTGTACGTAAGGTTTATATTTAGAGAGTTGTTATTTAGATATGAACAAAAAAGATCCAGAGATGACAAGTCCCCTCTCCATATGAATATAATGTCATCAATATACCGCCTCCAGGACACCAGGTTCGCTCCAAATGGGTTGTTGTTAAAGACAAAGTCTGATTCCCACTTGCCCATAAAAATATTAGCGTAACTAGGAGCGAACCTGGTGCCCATGGCCGTGCCCACCTTTTGGACATAATAATCATTCTCTACGATGAAGTAGTTGTTCGTGAGAATGAACCTAATACCCTCTAAAATAAATTCTTGAGTATCCTTCTTCAGCGGACTAGCTTCCAAAAAGGTTTTCGTTGCCAGTATTCCTGCCTCATGTTCTATAATAGAGTAGAGTGACTTCACGTCAGCTGTTACTAAAACATAGTCCTTGCTCCACTCTATATTTGACAGAAATATGTGGACTATTATGATTCCGCGATGCGGAATGGACTTCCGATATAGGACTTTGACCACTTTCATCTTACAAGCCGTGGAACGCGGCGGAAGTGACGCACCGCCGGAAGTGACACGGGCACAACAGACGCATCGGGAGTGATGCGCCGCAGGGTGGCAAAACCGGAAGTGACGGACTACGGCTAACGTCTGATACATCCGAAAGATCTACAGGAAGTGAAGCGAAACTAGAGGGCGCACCGGATATGACGCCCCGGTACATGTGTTCATTGTAATCATAGAAGACCGATGTCCCGCCGGAAAGGGACATTTTGATTGGTTATGAGTGTGTTTAAATAGGACACCATTCTGCTATGTTCAGTATGCCTTGAAAAAGACTCCAGGAAGGAGTTGAAACGCGTTGGCTATCCTGCACATCTCACCAGCTAAGTTGAAACAACTAAATAAGGACCAGATTCCCGTTCCCAGCTTCCTGATCCGGGTGGTCGTTGGTGATTTTAAGAGCTTGTCTGAGAACTTTTTCTGGGTTCTCAGACCATCTGGTAATTATTCTGTGTTTCCACCATGGCTGTTACTTGTTTTTAATTTCTGTCACACGTTAACATCTTGCATGATGTTTATTAAATTTTATACTGTCTGCACATGGTGGTATTTTCTGTTTCATATTTTACATGCGAATTTATCCATGAATGAGGATACAAGTCTGGTGATCTGAAATTGAATCCAGCTACATAAGGGACGTATTGTATATTTTCTAGACTGTTATTGAATTTGCGGCGCCCTGTGGTATTTTATTCCTATTTATCCATTTTTATTTGTGACTTTTATAATTACTTTAGACATTATGCAACTGAATTAGTAAATAAATGAAGTTCAGTTATTTAAACCTATATCTGCCATCATTTATATCTATATTTATATATTTTCATTAACCATCTGGCAGTTTACCAATACATTATACTGTTTAGTACATACAAGACAATTACAAGGGTCGTAGGTGTATATATCCATCATTTTGTTTGGTTTCTCAATCTGACAAACAGTCCATACAGACTTCACCTAGGTGCTAGCACATTACCATCACAATTAGGACTGAGCGCAGCATAACCTTCTGTAAATTATAAAGCATGCCTGAAAGATCCGATAATCACACATTTTCACTTCACAAAGTAGGGACAGGGCAAAGTTTCCTGCTCAGGGAAGGAATGCAGATATTGTGGCCTTACACTGTGATACAGATGTAGCCAGGTTCATAGCGTGGACAGGCACCTAGCTGTGCCTGGCCACGCTTAGTCACATATGTGACCAGGCAATGCAATGCGTATGGGTCGCGGGTGAGGATATACTCACGTGCATGCTGATGTGCACATGCATTGCAGCAATGCAATGGCAGTTTCGACTAGTGATGAGCGGGTTTGGTTTCCGAGAAACCGAACCCCCCCCGAACTTTACCCTTTTTACACGGGTCCGAGCCATACTCGGATTCTCCCGTATGGCTCGGCTAACCCGAGCGCGCCCGAACGTCATTATCCCGCTGTCGTATTCTCGCGAGATTCGGATTCTATATAAGCAGCCGCGCGTCGCCGCCATTTTCACACGTGCATTGAGATTGACAGGGAGAGGACGTGGCTGGCGTCCTCTCCGTTTATACAGTTATAGTTAGTTGATCTGATTGCTACTGCTTAGCTTATTGTGGGGAGGACTGGGGAGCAGCTGTTAGGAGGAGTACAGTGCAGAGTTTTGCTAGTTTTTTTTTATCCGTTCTCTGCCTGAAAAAAACGCTCCATACCATATCTGTGCTCAGCCTCAGTGTGCTGCATGATATATCTGACTGTGCTGAGTGCTCACACTGCTTAATTGTGGGGGAGACTGGGGAGCAGCTATAGCAGGAGTACAGTGCACAGTTTTGCTGACAGTGACTACCAGTAGCCACTGCTATACCTACCTCTGTGTCTTCAGTCACTCGTCGTCATACATAAAGTATACTATCCATCCATCTACATTGTATACCTGTGGTGTCTTTTTTTCTTTATACTATAAACGCAGTCTGCTGACAGTGTCCACCAGGTCCATTATACTGTATATAGCAGTACGGTAGGCCACTGCTGTACCTACCTCTGTGTCTTCAGTCACTCGTCGTCATACATAAAGTATACTATCCATCCATCTACATTGTATACCTGTGGTGTCTTTTTTTCTTTATACTATAAACGCAGTCTGCTGACAGTGTCCACCAGGTCCATTATACTGTATATAGCAGTACATTAGGCCACTGCTGTACCTACCTCTGTGTCTTCAGTCACTCGTCATCATACATAAAGTATACTATCCATCCATCTACATTGTATACCTGTGGTGTCTTTTTTTCTTTATACTATAAACGCAGTCTGCTGACAGTGTCCACCAGGTCCATTATACTGTATATAGCAGTACGGTAGGCCACTGCTGTACCTACCTGTGTGTCTTCAGTCACTTGTCGTTATACATAAAGTATACTATCCATCCATCTACATTGTATACCTGTGGTGCCTTTTAGTTGTGCGCATTAAAATATGGAGAACAAAAATGTGGAGGTTAAAAAAATAGGGAAAGCTCAAGATCCACTTCCACCTCGTGCTGAAGCTGCTGCCACTAGTCATGGCCGAGACGATGAAATGCCATCAACGTCGTCTGCCAAGGCCGATGCCCAATGTCATAGTACAGAGCATGTAAAATCCAAAACACAAAAGATCAGTAAAAAAATGACCCAAAAATCAAAATTAAAAGCGTCTGAGGAGAAGCGTAAACTTGCCAATATGCCATTTACGACACGGAGTGGCAAGGAATGGCTGAGGCCCTGTCCTATGTTCATGGCTAGTGGTTCAGCTTCACATGAGGATGGAAGCACTCATCCTCTCGCTAGAAAAAAGAAAAGACTTAAGCTGGAAAAAGCACAGCAAAGAACTGTGCGTTCTTCGAAATCACAAATCCCCAAGGAGAGTCCAATTGTGTCGGTTGCGATGCCTGACCTTCCCAACACTGGACGGGAAGAGCTTGCACCTTCCACCATTTGCACGCCCCCTGCAAGTGCTGGAAGGAGCACCCGCTGTCTAGTTCCTGATAGTCAAATTGAAGATGTCACTGTTGAAGTACACCAGGATGAGGAAATGGGTGTTGCTGGCGCTGGGGAGGAAATTGACAAGGAGGATTCTGATGGTGAGGTGGTTTGTTTAAGTCAGGCACCCAGGGAGACACCTGTTGTCCGTGGGACGAATATGGTCATTGACATGCCTGGTCAAAATACAAAAAAAATCAGCTCTTCGGTGTGGAATTATTTCAACCGAAATGCGGACAACAGGTGTCAAGCCGTGTCTTGCCTTTGTCAAGCTGTAATAAGTAGGGGTAAAGACGTTAACCACCTCGGAACATCCTCCCTTATACGTCACCTGCAGCGCATTCATCATAAGTCAGTGACAAGTTCAAAAACTTTGGGTGACAGCGGAAGCAGTCCACTGACCACTAAATCCCTTCCTCTTGTAACCAAGCTCCTGCAAACCACACCACCAACTCCCTCAGTGTCAATTTCCTCCTTCCCCAGGAAAGCCAATAGTCCTGCAGGCCATGTCACTGGCAAGTCTGACGAGTCCTCTCCTGCCTGGGATTCCTCCGATGCATCCTTGAGTGTAACGCCTACTGCTGCTGGTGCTGCTGTTGTTGCTGGGAGTCGATGGTCATCCCAGAGGGGAAGTCGGAAGACCACTTGTACTACTTCCAGTAAGCAATTGACTGTCCAACAGTCCTTTGCGAGGAAGATGAAATATCACAGCAGTCATCCTGCTGCAAAGCGGATAACTGAGTCCTTGGCAGCCTGGGCGGTGAGAAACGTGGTTCCGGTATCCATCGTTAATTCAGAGCCAACTAGAGACTTGATTGAGGTACTGTGTCCCCGGTACCAAATACCATCTAGGTTCCATTTCTCTAGGCAGGTGATACCGAAAATGTTCACAGACCTCAGAAAAAGAGTCACCAGTGTCCTAAAAAATGCAGTTGTACCCAATGTCCACTTAACCACGGACATGTGGACAAGTGGAGCAGGGCAGACTCAGGACTACATGACTGTGACAGCCCACTGGGTAGATGTATTGCCTCCCGCTGCAAGAACAGCAGCGGCGGCACCAGTAGCAGCATCTCGCAAACGCCAACTCGTTCCTAGGCATGCTACGCTTTGTATCACCGCTTTCCAGAATACGCACACAGCTGAAAACCTCATACGGCAACTGAGGAAGATCATCGCAGAATGGCTTACCCCAATTGGACTCTCCTGGGGATTTGTGGCATCGGACAACGCCAGCAATATTGTGCGTGCATTACATCTGGGCAAATTCCAGCACGTCCCATGTTTTGCACATACCTTGAATTTGGTGGTGCAGAATTATTTAAAAAACGACAGGGGCGTGCAAGAGATGCTGTCGGTGGCCAGAAGAATTGCGGGCCACTTTCGGCGTACAGGCACCACGTACAAAAGACTGGAGCACCACCAAAAACACCTGAACCTGCCCTGCCATCATCTGAAGCAAGAGGTGGTAACGAGGTGGAATTCAACCCTCTATATGCTTCAGAGGATGGAGGAGCAGCAAAAGGCCATTCAAACCTATACATCTGGCCACTATATAGGCAAAGGAGGTGGAATGCACCTGACTCAAGCGCAGTGGAGAATGATTTCAACGTTGTGCAAGGTACTGCAACCTTTTGAACTTGCCACATGTAAAGTCAGTTCAGACACTGCCAGCCTGAGTCAGGTCATTCCCCTCATCAGGCTTTTGCAGAAGAAGCTGGAGACATTGAAGGAGGAGCTAAAACAGAGCGATTCCGCTAGGCATGTGGGACTTGTGGATGGAGCCCTTCATTCGCTTAACCAGGATTCACGGGTGGTCAATCTGTTGAAATCAGAGCACTACATTTTGGCCACCGTGCTCGATCCTAGATTTAAAACCTATGTTGTATCTCTCTTTCCGGCAGACACAAGTCTGCAGAGGTTCAAAGACCTGCTGGTGAGAAAATTTTCAAGTCAAGCGGAACGTGACCCGTCAACATCTCCTCCTTCACATTCTCCCGCAACTGGGGGTGCGAGGAAAAGGCTACGAATTCCGAGCCCACCCGCTGGCGGTGATGCAGGGCAGTCTGGTGCGAGTGCTGACATCTGGTCCGGACTGAAGGACCTGCCAACGATTACTGACATGTCGTCTACTGTCACTGCATATGATTCTCTCACCATTGAAAGAATGGTGGAGGATTACATGAGTGACCGCATCCAAGTAGGCACGTCAGACAGTCCGTACGTATACTGGCAGGAAAAAGAGGCAATTTGGATGCCCTTGCACAAACTGGCTTTATTCTACCTAAGTTGCCGCCCCTCCAGTGTGTACTCCAAAAGAGTGTTTAGTGCAGCCGGTAACCTTGTCAGAGATCGGCGTAGGAGGTTACTTCCAGAAAATGTGGAGAAGATGATGTTCATCAAAATGAATTATAATCAATTCCTCCGTGGAGACATTTACCAGCAATTGCCTCCAGAAAATACATAGGAACGTGGGATGGTGGATTCCAGTGGGGACGAATTAATACTCTGTGAGGAGGGGGATGCACACAGTGAAAGGGGTGAGGAATTGGACGATGAGGAGGAGGTGGACATCCTGCCTCTGTAGAGCCAGTTTGTGCAAGGAGAGATTGAATGCTTCTTTTTTGGTGGGGGCCCAAACCAACCAGTCATTTCAGCCACAGTCGTGTGGCAGACCCTGTCGCTGAAACGATGGGTTCGTTAAAGTGTGCATGTCCTGTTTATACAACATAAGGGTGGGTGGGAGGGCCCAAGGACAATTCCATCTTGCACCACTTTTTTCTTTCATTTTTCTTTGCGTCATGTGCTGTTTGGGGAGTATTTTTTTGAAGGGCCATCCTGCGTGACACTGCAGTGCCACTCCTAGATGGGCCAGGTGTTTGTGTCGGCCACTTGGGTCGCTTATCTTAGTCACACAGCTACCTCATTGTGCCTCTTTTTTTCTTTGCGTCATGTGCTGTTTGGGGAGTATTTTTTTGAAGGGCCATCCTGCGTGACACTGCAGTGCCACTCCTAGATGGGCCAGGTGTTTGTGTCAGCCACTTGGGTCGCATATCTTAGTCACACAGCTACCTCATTGCGCCTCTTTTTTTCTTTGCGTCATGTGCTGTTTGGGGAGTATTTTTTTCAAGTGCCATCCTGTCTGACACTGCAGTGCCACTCCTAGATGGGCCAGGTGTTTGTGTCGGCCACTTGGGTCGCTTATCTTAGTCACACAGCTACCTCATTGCGCCTCTTTTTTTCTTTGCGTCATGTGCTGTTTGGGGAGTATTTTTTTGAAGGGCCATCCTGCGTGACACTGCAGTGCCACTCCTAGATAGGCCAGGTGTTTGTGTCGGCAACTTGGTCGCTTATCTTAGTCACACAGCTACCTCATTGCACCTCTTTTTTTCTTTGCATCATGTGCTGTTTGGGGACTATTTTTTGAAGTGCCATCCTGTCTTACACTGCAGTGCCACTCCTAGATGGGCCAGGTATTTGTGTCGGCCACTTGGGTCGCTTAGCTTAGTCACACAGCTACCTCGGTGCAAATTTTAGGAGTAAAAATAATATTGTGAGGTGCGAGGTGTTCAGAATAGACTGAAAAGTAGTGGAAATTATGGTTATTGAGGTTAATAATACTATGGGATCAAAATGACCCCCAAATTATATGATTTATGCTATTTTTTAGGGTTTTTTGAAAAAAACACCCGAATCCAAAACACACCCGAATCCGACAAAAAAATTTCGGTGAGGTTTTGACAAAACGCGTTCGAACCCAAAACACGGCCGCGGAACCGAACCCAAAACAAAAACACAATACCTGAAAAATTTCCGGTGCACATCACTAGTTTCGACTAGGCGCAGCCACAAAGAGTGTGGCTACATCTGTATATCTTACTGTGTATAGCCATGACAACTGATGGTTTTGGAAGTTGCATTTAATGAGCGCTGGGTCACATGAGCACAGCACAGTGTCTTGCTGTATAGAACTAGGGTGTGTGAGATTGATCAATACATTCTGCGCTCACTGTTGCCCAGAACAGGCTTACACTTTAATGCAGCAAAACAAACAACACTTTTATGTCTCAATAGTAAATAATTTATTAGTTCTTATAGTATTTTCGTCAGGTATTAATACATAATCATAAATATAGGTATAATATCAAGAAACTACATCAATATCTTACCGAATATTGTAGCATCACTTGAGCACTCTGGATCGGGGAATCTCAGGACGATCGTCTCAAGGGGAAATTCGGTATTCACACGCAGCACGTCTGCTAGCGTCTCAGGTGGATTCCGAATTCCCCTAACATTCCCCGTCCTTTGTACAAAACTAAAAACACAATCTATCCATATGTGGATACATTCCGGGGGTTCTGAAACATCTTATCTAACTGAAAATGACAACATGAGTCCTTGTCTATAACAAACTGAAAATAACAACACGAGTCCTTGTCTATAACAAACTGAAAATAACAACACGAGTCCTTGTCTATTCTAAGAATCCTTCTTCTAGCATGAGACAAACACCCTTTCATAAGACAAACACCCTTGCTATTCTCTTGTCATTATATGGCATAGTTACTGCGGCACAAAATGGAAGTCAGTCAGAAAACCCCACTCTCACCCTTTCATATCACATTCGTATCACAAACGGCCCTTGACTGATTCCAATTATAACGCATAACTTGCCATTACAACCTTTTGTCGTTTACAACATATGCGGTAAAATACCACACAGTTCCAAATAGATAAAATTATTATTATTATACACAGTATGAGAACAGGATGTATCAGAAAATTTAGCATATTGGATGCAGACGGAGAATATCCAGTAAACAAGTCCAACCAATGATGAGAAGTTGCATCCTGGACATCAGAACCAATTTTCTGTAATTGATCAGCAATTATTGTTGTTGTCACTTGATAAGTTACAATAGATTGATTTAGATATTTGATATGATCTTCAATAACTTTGGATTGTTTCATAATTGTATGTATTTTATCTAACTTCAAATCCCATTGGGGAATACTTACATTTTGTGGACTCCAATATTTTGTAACATGTTCTTCACGGTCAGCATACAATATAAATTTCTCATTTTCCCAGGTTAAGGAACTAACATTACTAATACATCCGGAAAATGGAACTACCATTCCAGGTATGGCTGGTGTATCAGTTACCAAACATACTTCTTGTGGGGCTACCTCCATCATCATTGTATATGACAAAGGTAAAACTATCCATTTACATAAATTTACTCCATTCTCTAATAAGCAAGGTTCATAAACTGCAGATTGTACTCTACATATCTTGCCTCGTAAAGTGGGTGTACAAATACTCAAATCATGAGTTCTATTATTCTCATCTATATATTCTCCTTTCATAGTGGGGAACCAGTACCATTCTCCACCAGATGGTCCTAACAACAAAGGCATTACAATATATTTTCACATTTGAATAACTTTGGTTACATTATACATAGTTAAAATACCTTGGCATATGGTGTCATTACAAATCATTTTAGCAGCTTCCAAGTGTATCCAAGCGTCCCTGGACACACTTGTATTAAAAATTGTTCTCCATACTTGTTCATTTCCGGTCATTAGCATAGTTTGCATAACGCCTTTTTGTTGTTGCTCATACATAGTCTGTAGTGTACAGACGGTCCAATTTATAAATTTAGTAATGTTGGTATCAAATCCAACAGCAAAATCATTACTAGCATTAATTAGCTGGTTCATTAAAGTATCTATTCCAGCCGATATTTTGGCTGGCTCAAAAATAGTAGGCATCCATTTTGCTTGTAATGTAAGTCCGTCATTTAATTTACTGCCGGCGCAATGCATCCTATTGGCTAATGTTTCAATATCTATCCCATTTAATACTCCTGTTAGAGTCCCATTTCCTCCCAACAATGTATCATACCAGGCACGTCGTTGCCGGGATATACATTGTCTATTATTGGGAGGGAAAACAACTTGTGTGACTAACACAGTCTTTTGAGCTTGTGTACCTACATTTTCACATGTAGATGTTAATCTTTTAACATGTCCAATATCGATTTGTGATGCATTGATATCAATAAACATTAAATCTTGTGCCCACCACGTTCGATTTTTTATTTCAGTAGCATTATGACATACCAAAATTAAAACGTCTTTTACAGCTAACCGAAATGTGGTTGCTCCTTGTTTAGAACAATTCTTATATTCTTTATTCTTCTCTTCTTTAGGGAGAAATCGGAACCTATAAGGTTTAGAGCAGCAACTTATATTTACTGCAGCATTAATTGTGATATTGCCTTCTGACTGATGTAAGGCAAATGTAGGTCGATATCTGTTTCTTTGTGGATCAGGCGGTCCAGCCCACATCGTTCCTGGAATTGTTATATTTACTATATTAGTACAGCGCTGATTGGCCTGACAAGTGAAATTATCTTGGGTTCTTGGTATGGTGGCATTGTTCCATCCCCACCGTACAGTATGCAACTCTCGTTTCTTTATCTTCAATCCAGGTGTCCATGTACTAGAGGGGACGACCAATAATACAATTCCAAGGATTCCAAGACTGAGCCTCACGACAATCTATAGGTACAAAATCAGTGTAAGTTACTCTCGCAAATAAAATTTTTCTTGAGGTACATATTCCCATTTCTCTTGTCCTGGTTTCATTATTAAGAGTACTCTATCTTTTCCCACAGCTATAACCTCAGCCGGTTCAGGCGGCCCTTGAGGCTTCTGTACCCAGATTTTTGCTCCTACATTCACAGTGTTAGATGAACCAAAACCTTTGTCTCCTCGAACAGTAAGTTCGGTTGGAGCTTCTCCTAATTGGATAGGCTCTATCAAAATGGGTATTATTAACAATTGTGTCACTCGGTCCCCTTCACAGATTACGCAGGGGTCTGGGCTCAAATTCATCACAACTATTTTAATTTCTCCTTGATAGTCGGGGTCAATTACTCCTCCTATCACTATTATTCCGTTCTTGGCCATACTAGAACGGGTTGACAACTGTCCATAATGATTAGAAGGCATTTTGCAACCTATCCCCGTAGGTATAACCTTAATCCCATAAGGAACAATAACATCAGGGTTTATAGCATACATGTCCAACCCTGCCGACATGGGCGTAGCTCTGTACGGTTCTATCGCCTTTTCGTGAATTTTCCAATAAATTAGGCTTTCTACTTTATGTGCTGCCTTGATTGATTGATTAATTGGGGGTCAACATCCTCATCAGAGGAGTTGTGGATTCTGTCAATGGTCGGTTATTTATTATCTGTAAAGCTTCTGATATTATCTCTCCATTGCCCAAACTTATCAGATCCATTAACTTTTTTCAGAGTGGATTTTAATAATCCATTCATTCTTTCTATTAACCCTGCCGCTTTCGGGTAATAAGGTATGTGGTACAACCACTCAATATTATGCTCAAGAGCATAATTTTTTACTTGTTGTCCTGTAAAATGGCTACCATTGTCTGTTTGAATCAGTAAGGGCATACCATAATATTGTACTATAATCTCAAGTGTCCTAATAGTACTCCATTGTGTAGCAGTCTTACAGGGGAAAGCTACCATTAATCCTGAGTATGTATCTACTGCTGTACATGCAAATTTACACCCTCGACTTTCTGGCAGGGGTCCAATAAAGTCCATCTGCCAGATTTGTCCAGGTAACTTACCTCTTCCAATATGACCCATTACAGTATGGGGCACTTCCCTCTTTTGGGAGTGTTGACACAAGGGACACCGTAAAATCACAGATTTCACAATGTCCAATGTGAGGGGAATACCCCTTTCTTGCGCCCACCTGTAAGTTGCCTTTTCTCCCAGATGTCCACTCTTTTGGTGTGCCCAAAGGGCTGTACCCTGTAACCATGATTCCAATTCCTTCGTCTCTCCTGCCACTGGCTCCTGAGATGACTTAGCAATGGCGGCTTATGCATCTGCTTGTGAATTAAACAAACGTTCAAGTGAGTCTAATGGTACATGTGCATCAACATGGAATACAGTTACTTTTGTTTGTTTAGTGATAACTTCAATGTCCTCCCAGACTTCCTTTCCCCATAACTCTTTCCCATGAATTTCCCAATCATGTTTCTTCCAGCTCATCATCCATGTGGCTAAATCCATTGGCTACTGACCATGAATCAGTATAAATATTACATTCACCTCCAATTTCCTGTCTAAGGGCCAAATATACTGCAGATAATTCGGCATATTGGCTACTCTTTCCTTCCCCTTCTATTTCTAATGTTTTAGACATGCGGGGATTAAACGCAACTGATCTCCACTTCCTTCTTCCCACAACATAACGTGCAGATCCATCTGTAAACCATGTGTGACATTGAGATTTGTTGCTTAACTCAGAATAAGGTTTACCCCATTTTACTGGTGATTCTTCTAGCTGTTCTTTAGGAGAAGCTGTACTCACTCCATCTACTGGAATATCTGCAATTTTTTCATGTAAGGATGCCACACCTCCCTCTCCCTGTTTTGCCCTTTCTGAAATATACCATTTCCATTTTATAATACTCTGTTCTTGGGCATGGCCTATCCTATTTGACTTTGGATTAGACATTATCCATTGCATAATTGGTATGCGTGGTCTCATCAATACAGAGTGTCCTATTGTTAACTGTTCAGTATCCACTAATGCCCAATAGCAAGCTAGTAACTGTTGCTCCAAAGGAGTGTACTTCTCTCCTGCATCTGGTAATTTTCTCTTCCAAAATCCTAGTGGCACTCTCTTGCCACTTTGCTTTTGCCACAGTGACCAAGTAGCATATTGTTCTTGTGCTGATACATGTAATTCTACCTCTCCATCTTCCATGGGCCACAAATCTACTGCTTGTTGAATTGCTTGCTTGGCATCTTCAAATGCCTGTTGCTGTTCCTCCCCCCAAGTAAATGCATATTTCTTGCTGTCACCTTTCGCAAGGGGGAAAGTAACTGTCCTAAATGAGGAATATGCTGCCTCCAAAAGCCAAACAGCCCAATATAAGATTGGGTTTCTTGTTTGTTTTTGGGGGTAGGGAAATCTAGGATCATCTGCCTGGCTTTAGGGAGGATTTCCCTATGTCCTTTATTCCACTGTATCCCCAAAAACTTCACCGCTTGTGCAGGTCCCTGCACCTTGGCGGGATTAATCTCCCACCCTTTATTTTTCATGTGTTTTATTAACAAGTCTAATTGTTCTTTGACCTGTTCTTCAGTATTTCCTTGAATCATTATATCATCGATATAATGTGATATCTGCATATTAGCTGGTAACTTGAATTCATCTAAATGTTCCCCTACTACTCTCTGGCAGATTGTGGGACTGTGTATCCATCCCTGCGGTAATCGGCAAAAAGTGTACTGCCTACCCATCCAAGAGAAGGCAAACTGGTCTTGTGCCCTCTCTTCTATAGGTATTGTAAAGAACGCATTGGCCAGATCTAGTACGACATACCAGGTCCCTGGATGCACCTGTATTTGTTCTATAATAGTTATTGTGTCCGGTACCGCGGCTGTCAATGGGGGTGTATATTTATTCAGTTCTCTATAATCCACAGTCATGCGCCAGGAGCCATCGCTCTTTTTCACTGGCCATATCGGATTATTCCAAGCAGTAGTGGTATATCGTACCACCCCTGTATCCATTAATTCTTTAATGGTTTCGCTTATTTCTTGATGGCCCCCCGGTATCCGATATTGTTTCATTGCAATTAATTTAGTTGCAGGTGGGACATGTACTGGGGGCATTTTTACTTTTCCCACCACATTAGGTCAGGCCTGAATACAATTACTTCTGACTCCAAAACTAAATTTTCCTGTATCTAAATAAAGGGTCAGTCCTTTTAAAACATCAATGCCTATAATATATTCTCTAATGGGTACTATTAGTACTCGGCATTTCTTAATAGGTAAATTTCCTATTTTTAGAGGTATTTCCACCTGTACCCCTTCAGTTACTCGACCCCCCAACCCTGCAATTTTAATTCGGGGTCCTTTAAATCTATTGGGATTTCCATATATTAGGGTAGCCTCCGCCCCTGTGTCAATTAATGCGGGGACCTCTTGTACATTGCCCCGTGACCAATGGATTCCTAATTTGACATAAGGTCTCTCATCATGACGAATGCATACAGGGGCTTGGCTGGCTACCTATGCATCACCCTCTGAATCTTCCTGTTCCCCGGGAGGAGCAGTAGGCTTCAAACGTGTTGCTACTTTAGCGGCAATATCCTCCCAGGGATATAATTTTTCAAACATCTCCCAGTCAGGCAATTTTCCTCCCTTAATTGCTTTTTCTTGATCCCTAAATTCTTTTACCTTTTTTTCACTGGTATTCCCTGCAAAAGCAATTTTCTTGCCTGACAAATTTTTTTGCTTATACAATTTCCATAAATAGGGAGTATCTTTCCCATCTATGGTTTCTTTATCTATTCCTGCTTTCAAAAGAGTTTGGAACATTTCCCTTTCTGGATACTCTATTATCTGCATTGCCGGTTTGTCTGTATCCCTGTTCTCCACTCCCTCCTCTAGTGTTTGACTCTGCTCTATCCCTATTCCATTCTCCCATGTCCTGTAATTCCCGCATCTTATCAATTACATCTTCCCATCTTTGATCTGTCATAGAAATTAATAATGTCAGAACCACTGGCTTATATGCAGGGGGAGCTGTCTTCACGAGCCTAGCCCAAGCTGCTACTGAAACCCTTCCTTGTAAATATTCAGCGGCTTCTTCTAAAAGCACAGCGGCTTTCATAGCCTCTTCCTTACATCGTTGAACACACTCTCTGAGGGTTGTCCATGGTTTGTCAGAGGTAGGTATCTCATCAGTGTACCGGGAATTTACCCCGTATGCAACCACTGTTAAGAGATTAGTTTGTACTTGAGCATTACCCTCTCTGGCGAACCATAACTGTGCGTCCCTCATAATTGTCCTATCTTTGGATAGAGTTCCAAATTTTGCAACATCTTGTCTATCTCCATCAACCCCTCCAGCGCCATCCTCTACCAAACGGACCAGCCAGGTACAGGACGCCTTCCCCGGGGCGTTGTGAAAATTTGGTCAATAGTTCCATAACTTCATTTTGAGGGAAATCTTGCAGTATCATTTTCTCTTTGAGGACTGCCTGCCCTCCACCTTCTGCAACCTTAGTTAATTGCCTGCGCGAGACAGGACAAGCATTTGCCCCAGGAGGGTCAATGACAGGATTGGGAGGATCACATCCCCCCTTGTCCTCTTCCTCCTCCTCACTACTACTATCCCATACATCACCATCCCATGTATCGGGATCCCATTGAAGATCGGCAGAAGCAATAATTGCTCGTACTTTTCGGGTGTTTACCCTTCCCTTTCTTTTTTTATATTTGTTCTGGGCTACTTTAACAGCAGCCTTCTCGGCAACAATCTGATATTTCTGGGCTTTTTCTGATAACATCTGATTGCTACACTGTAACAATCCTATCTTTCCTTTTTGTTCAATTACTGTTTGTTCTATATCTAAATAACGTGATTGTAACTGCTCATATCTTTGGTGCATTTTACGGTATGCTGATACTAGTATCCAGCACCGTCTTCCCAGCGCCATTACATCACCTGCCTTGGCAGGGACCCCCTCAAGTACATATACAACATCGAGGGGTTCTGCATTCTTGAGTTTACCATCCCATGATTCTGCTAAACCTGACGTTAATAACTCCTGTGCTATAATATTGTAGGGACTTTCAGTCCACCCTGGGACGGTGATTTGTTCCGCTCCAGCCTTTTTTCCCTTACGAAACATCCTTACCGTGCTATGTTGTTATATATCGGCGAAAACTTGGCAAACTGCCAATTGACAAAACTTTGCACAGAGGTAAGTCTGGCCAGGACCCACCACTGTACAAAAGCGTTTTACACTATCAGTATCCTACACCGAGATATAAGAAAACATAGATCCTGCCGACTACGCCAAAAATGTCTTGCTGTATAGAACTAGGGTGTGTGAGATTGCTCAATACATTCTGCGCTCACTGTTGCCCAGAACAGGCTTACACTTTAATGCAGCAAAACAAACAACACTTTTATGTCTCAATAGTAAATAATTTATTAGTTCTTATAGTATTTTCGTCAGGTATTAATACATAATCAT
Source organism: Pseudophryne corroboree (assembly GCF_028390025.1). Classification (NCBI taxonomy): domain Eukaryota; kingdom Metazoa; phylum Chordata; class Amphibia; order Anura; family Myobatrachidae; genus Pseudophryne; species Pseudophryne corroboree. The sequence continues at coordinate 465,474,319 of NC_086450.1, forward strand.
AAATATAGGTATAATATCAAGAAACTACATCAATATCTTACCGAATATTGTAGCATCACTTGAGCACTCTGGATCGGGGTATCTCAGGACGATCGTCTCAAGGGGAAATTCGGTATTCACACGCAGCACGTCTGCTAGCGTCTCAGGTGGATTCCGAATTCCCCTAACATTCCCCGTCCTTTGTACAAAACTAAAAACACAATCTATCCATATGTGGATACATTCCGGGGGTTCTGAAACATCTTATCTAACTGAAAATGACAACATGAGTCCTTGTCTATAACAAACTGAAAATAACAACACGAGTCCTTGTCTATAACAAACTGAAAATAACAACACGAGTCCTTGTCTATTCTAAGAATCCTTCTTCTAGCATGAGACAAACACCCTTTCATAAGACAAACACCCTTGCTATTCTCTTGTCATTATATGGCATAGTTACTGCGGCACAAAATGGAAGTCAGTCAGAAAACCCCACTCTAACCCTTTCATATCACACTCGTATCACACACAGGACCCTGAAATAACACCCCTGGGTTATGCATGTTTCACATAGAGCTTGTCCAGACTGGTGTGAGCAAGCACTATATGAAACGTCAGTGCAGTAACTAGACATTTTGGCGCTGTGTGCAAGAAACAGCATCGGCGCCCCCCCTTTATGTAAAATAGGGGCAGTGCGTGCCGCAGGCGCACGTGAAAAATATAGAGGCATGGCTTCATGGAGAAGGGGTGTGGCCACAAAATAATACCAATTCATATTACGATGCATAGTAGTCTCCATTATTCAAATTACACCACACAGTAGCACCACTACACCAGGTAGAGCCCCTTTTACACATTACGACAGGCAGCGTCCTCTTTTTTACACATTACGGCAGACAGCGTCAACCTTTTTTACACATTACGGCAGACAGCGTCCCCTTTTTTACACATTACGGCAGACAGCGTCCCCTTTATACACATTACGGCAGACAGCGTCACCCTTTTTTACACATTACGGCAGCTAGTCCCCCTTTTTACACATTACGGCAGACAGCGTCCCCATTTTACACATTACGGCAGACAGTGTCCCCTTTTTACACATTATGGCAGACAGCGTCACCCTTTTTTACACATTACGGCAGCCAGTCCCCCTTTTTACACATTACGGCAGACAGCATCCCCATTTTACACATTACGGCAGACAGTCCCCCTTTTTACACATTACGGCAGACAGCGTCCCCTTTTTACATATTACGGCAGACAGCATCCAATTTTTACACATTACGGCAGACAGTGTCCCCCTTTTTACACATTACGGCAGACAGCGTCCACTTTTTACACATTATGGCAGACACATTATGGCAGACACATTTTACACATTATGGCAGGTGGAGCCCCCTTTTACTCATTATGGCAGGCAGAGCATCTTACAGCCCCCCTACCCTTAGGCTGTAATGTAGTGTACTGTAGTGTAGTGTATTTTAGTGTAGTGTACTGTAGTGTAATGTAGTGTAGTGTACTTTAATGTAGTGTAATGTAGTGTAGTATACTTTAGTGTAGTGTAGTGTACTTTAGTGTAATGTAGTGTAGTGTGTGGGCAGCCACTTACAGGTTGAGTATCTCTAATCCAAAATGCTTGGGACCAGAGGTATTTTGGATATCGGATTTTTCCGTATTTTGGAATAATTGCATACCATAATGTGATATCATGGTGATGGGGCCTAAATCTAAGCAAAGAATGTATTTATGTTACATATACACCTTATACACACAGCCTGAAGGCAATTTTAGCCAATATTTTTTTATAACTTTGTGCATTAAACAAAGTGTGTGTACATTCACACAATTCATATATGTTTCACATACACCTTATACACACAGCCTGAAGGTCATTTAATACAATATTTTTGATAACTTTGTGTATTAAACAAGGTTTGTGTACATTGAGCCATCAAAAAACAAAGGTTTCACTATCTCACTCTAAGTCAAAAAAGTCCGTATTTCGGAATATTCCGTATTTCTGACTATTTGGATATGGGATACTCAACCTGTACTTGATTTCTCCTTCTTCCTGTTGCTGTGCTGCTGCCGGCTCCTGACCCAGCGCTCCACCTGTACACTGCACTGCAGGACAAGAGAGGGATGGGCCGCAGAAGCGCAGCACAGGGGTACCAAGAGAGGGGGTAGGCCACGAGAGCACCTCTGAGCACACGGGGGCGAAGAGAGATGGCAGGCCGCTGGAGAGCTGTACACGGGGACCGATGGAGGAGGGGCCTTATGAGCACAGTACACAGGGGGCAGGCCGCGGGAGCGCAGTAGACAGGGATGGGCAGTGGGAGCACAGGGGGAATATGCGCTCTAACTAGGTGTGCGCTGTAGGCAATGCCCCTTCTGCACACACCTAGTTACGGCACTGTGAAACGTGCTTAACTGTTGGTGTTATTTTCAATTCCTGTGCTGTGCTCATGTTACCCAGCACCCATGAGATGCAGTTTTGGATTTACCAGAATTTAGCATCACTTCACGCACTCTGCCTGCCATCATCCCTGCAACTTCTGTAAGGTATTTCAGCAGGATTTCTCATCCCTGAGCATACCAGTTACCTCTCCATGCAATGTGATTACATATCAGTGGAGATCAGGTTACCTCATGGGAAAGCAGAAGAGCTGTGCTACTATGTTGCTTTCAAGTCCTGTGTTGGTAGTCACCCAATCTCATTAACCCATTTAATGCCTTCAGCACATGGGTTAAAACTAGAAGGGTTCCCCATGAGCACAGATGATTACCTGTTTATTTCCCTCTCTCCACCTATAATTACACATTAAAGGAGGAAATTCAAATGTTTGAAAAGTCAGTTGGGTGTCTGTTTTTTCCTGTCTATTAGATAGGAAAAAACAGACTCTCAACTGACTTTTCAAACATTTGAATCTCCCCCATTGTGTGAAAGAAGAACATTTACAGTGGAAAAGGTCCTAACAGAACTCTCAAAGATGAAAGAGGATAAATAAATATGACCAGATGGGATACATCCAAGGATAGTAATAGAACTTACAGAGGTGCTGGTTGCACCATTACCAGAATTATTCAACCAGTCATTACCTTCAGAAGTAATTCCAGAGGACTGGAAAAGAGCGAACGTAGACCCACTGCACAAAAGTGGAAGCAAAGAAGAGGCAAACAACTACAGACCAGTAAGTCTTACATCAGTAGTAGGGAAATTGATGGAAACATTCTTAAAAGAAAGAGTTGTAGATTATCTCAAATCCAGCAATTTACAGGATCCCAAATAGCATGGATTCACTGGGGGGAGATCATGTCAAACAAATCGTATTGACTTTTTTGACTGTGTGACTAAAATGAAGGATAAAGGTGGAGCCGTGGACATAGCTTATCTAGATTTTAGTAAGGCTTTTGACACTGTTCCACATCGCAGACTGCTAAATAAACTTGAAAGCTTGGGATTGAATACTAGGATTACTGAATGGATAAGATCTTGGTTGCAGGATAGAAAACAGTTGTGGTAAATGGAGTGTATTCACAGGAGGGAAATGTTACCAGTAGATTAACCCAGGGATCTGTACTTTGACCAGTGCTTTTTAATATGTTTATTGGTGACACTGCAAATGGCATTAAAGGTAAAGTATGCCTTTTTGCAGATGACACAAAGGTATGCAACAGGGTAGACACACCAGGATGGGTAAAACAAATGACTGAGGATCTAGGTTGACTAGAGGAATGGTCAAGAGTGTGGCAATTACAGTTTAATGCTCAAAAATGCAAAATCATGCAATTGGGTTTCAAAAATCCAAAGGCTAAATATAGTATTAATGGCACTATACTGGAAACTACTGAGGAGGAAAAGGATCCAGGGGTCACTATTTCAGGTGACTTAAAGGCAGGTAAGCAATGTAACAAAGCAATGAGGAAGGCTAGTCAGTTTCTATGTGTGCCCACATTATATTATGCTGGATTCTTAATAGGGGCATGACATTGGTGAGCCAGTCATTTATATATGAGCCCAACCAGTCTAAGAGAGACATTTGCTCTCTCTCTCTCTGTTCCTCTGATTGTATCAACACAATGGCTGCTTAGTAACTTCTTTGCAGTGTATATAATGACCTGTGATCTTTTATTCAGATAAAAAGAGCTTTATGATTTATGCATACTGTATATATAATATTTTTTTTATGTGTGAATTTGAATTGTTCATTGTTATTGGTGCATCACACAATTCAGCTGCAATTGCAGATTATACACCTCTGAAGGAGGCAAACCCTTGTATTTAATAATTATTCTTTACATGAGTTATCGCACTGAACATATCCAGGTATTTGTTAAAACAGGTGAATATATTTATATTTCACTTTTTGTTCCAAATATGAGTAAACATTCGAGACCACAAATTGGGGAACCCCTTCTGAGAATATACATACATAAGTTAATATGCATGCATACATATATACACTGCTCAAAAAAAATAAAGGGAACACTAAAATAACACATCCTAGATCTGAATGAATGAAATATTCTTCTTTAAATACTTTGTTCTTTACATAGTTGAATGTGCTGACAACAAAATCACACAAAAATTATCAATGGAAATCAAATTTATTAACCCATGGAGGTCTGGATTTGGAGTCACACTCAAAATTAAAGTGGAAAAACACACTACAGGCTGATCCAACTTTCATGTAATGTCCTTAAAACAAGTCAAAATGAGGCTCAGTAGTGTGTGTGGCCTCCACGTGCCTGTATGACCTCCCTACAATGCCTGGCCATGCTCCTGATGAGGTGGCGGATGGTCTCCTGAGGGATCTCCTCCCAGACCTGGATTAAAGCATCCGCCAACTCCTGGACAGTCTGTGGTGCAACGTGGCATTGGTGGATGGAGCGAGACATGATGTCCCAGATGTGCTCAATTGGATTCAGGTCTGTGGAATGGGTGGGCCACTCCATAGCATCAATGCCTTCGTCTTGCATGAACTGCTGACACGCTCCAGCCACATGAGGTCTAGCATTGTCTTGCATTAGGAGGAACCCAGGGCCAACCGCACCAGCATATGGTCTCACAAGGGGTCTGAGGATCTCATCTCGGTACCTAATGGCAGTCAGGCTACCTCTGGCGAGCTAATGGAGGGCTGTGCGGCCCCCAAAGAAATGCCACCCCACACCATTACTGACCCACTGCCAAACCGGTCATGCTGTAGGATGTTGCAGGCAGCAGATCATTCTCCTTGGCATCTCCAGACACTGTCACATCTGTCACAAGTGCTCAGTGAGAACCTGCTTTCATCTGTGAAGAGCACAGGGCGCCAGTGGCAAATTTGCCAATCATGGTGTTCTCTGGCAAATGCCAAACGTCCTGCACGGTGTTGGGCTGTAAGCACAACCCCCACCTGTGGACGTCGGGCCCTCATACCACCCGCATGGAGTCTGTTTCTGATCGTTTGAGTAGACACATGCATATTTGTGGCTTGCTGGAGGTAATTTTGCAGGGCTCTGGCAGTGCTCCTCCTGTTCCTCCTTGCACAAAGGCAGAGGTAGCGGTCCTGCTGCTGGGTTGTTGCCCTCCTACGGCCTCCTCCACGTCTCCTGATGTACTGTCCTGTCTCCTGGTAGCGCCTCCATGTTCTGGACACTACGCTGACAGACACAGCAAACCTTCTTGCCACAGCTCGCATTGATGTGCCATCCTGGATGAGCTGCACTACCTGAGCCACTTGTGTGGGTTGTAGACTCCGTCTCATGCTACCACTAGAGTGAAAGCACTGCCAGCTTTCAAAAGTAACCAAAACATCAGCCAGAAACCTTTGGAGCTGAGAAGTGGTCTGTGGTCACCACCTGCAGAACTCCTTTATTGGGGGTGTCTTGCTAATTGCCTATAATTTCCACCTGTAGTCTATTCCATTTGCACAACAGCATATAAAATTGATTGTCAATCAGTGTTGCTTCCTAAGTGGCCAGATTGATTTCACAGAAGTGTGATTGACTTGGAGTTACATTGTGTTGTTTAAGCGTTCCCTTTATTTTTTTGAGCAGTGTATATATATCGCAAGCAGGGCATGCAGCCCTGAAACTACCAGTGCTATTGGAGCCTAGTCCTATGTTGGGACTACGGATTACCTGGGGCTGCATCACACCCTTGGTACTGAGATGATCAGTTCTCTTGTTGAGACAATCCCTTCACCACGTACACTTATATGATGCGGTATGTTTAAAAATAACCGTTGAGCGACCGTCAGATGTATTATCTACTTTTATGATTGTGGAATTTACTACATTTGATATATAGCCTGTCTTAAAGGAGCCTGTCTTGAAAAAGGTTTGTTATCGAACCGAAACGTCGACCTTCAGAGGCTACTTATGACTGGAATAAATCTAACTTTCTCTGTACATGTTATATCTGCCCCACCTGCAGCGCACATGATGGTTTTGCCCATTAGAGAAAGATTTTGCTTTTGAGATCAGGTCTGAATTATGCCCATAGTACCAGCATCTAGTCTGTGCATGTGTCAGTGAGAGGGGAGGCCACACAGAGACTGCACACAGGCTCCCTTCTCTTACACCACCACTGCAACCAATGAATCATTATCACAAACATGAACAGAATCATAGAAGTTTATTTCCTCTCAACTTGTAATGTAACAATGAAAGGAAACATCCGTAAGATTCAGTGTTCTGTGTACAGTAGGTGATACTCATTGTTCTGATTTTTACATAATTGATTTATCATGTGGGCTGTATTTAGCGTGTAAATACATTCCTAGGACAGGACAGCGCAATGGTCAGCAAATATGTTGCTCTATATATTTTTTCTACTAATTGAAGTACAAGGCATTACCCGGTTCAACCTTTTTAGAAAAAAGTAGCAGCTTAGTAGCTCTTAGAGCACGCCTATGAGGTGGCTACCCAGTGTTATTTTTGTAATTGGGGGTGTCACCAATAGGCCTGATCCCCAGCTTTTCCTTCTATTCAGATATATAATTATTTGTCCATAGCCAGATGGGTTTAAAGTTTTCCTTCTGCTATCAATGTTGTAATTCCAAGGTTTTTGGATACACAGCATTTTTTGTCTTCCCACCTTCATTTTTGTCAGTTTTTTTTAGTTCGTTGATGTATGGTTACTTCAGTCAGTTATTTCAGGTCATTAAATTATGATTATTTCTGTCAGTTATTTCAGTTCATTAACGTTTTCATCCAAATCCATCCAGTGGAACGCCCTGAACAATGTCATTGAGTCAACGTTCTGCCCAACGTACACCAAGAGGAGGTCCCACCGGGATCCACAACCTACTAGTGTGTCTTCTGTGAACCAATGTTACCACTCTGTGAAGTTTTCATCCAAATCCATCCAGTGGAAGGCCCTGAACAATGTCATTGAGTCAACGTTCTGCCCAACGTACACCAAGAGGAGGTCCCACCGGGATCCACAACCCACTAGTGTGTCTTCTGTGAACCAATGTTACCACTCTGTGAAGTTTTCGTCCAAATAAATCCAGTGGAAGGCAAAGAACAAGTTTCCTGGATCAAATGTATTCCTAGCGCACTCTACCATGGGTTTCCGACTGGGACCCTAAACCCCTAAAACCTGGCCAGGAACTAAATGGATCACCACACATTGGTTTCATACCAATCAGTGCAGGGGCATCCAAATGGATAACTGAGCAGACATGCAAACAAAGACTAATGACAGTTATATATAAGATCTATAGCCCTTGCACTGAAAGGGGAGGATTTTTTAGTTGAAACCCTGCCAATATTTTAAGTTGGAAAACAAAGGCTACAGTTTGGTCAAGATGCTTTAAGCCTCAGTATGTAGGAGCCTATGAAGAACACACATATATATTTAACACACACATATATATATATATATATATATATATATATACACACACACACTGCTCAAAAAATAAAGGGAACACTAAAATAACACATCCTAGATCTGAATGAATGAAATATTCTTTTTAAATACTACGTTCTTTACATAGTTGAATGTGCTGACAACAAAATCACACAAAAATTATCAATGGAAATCAAATTTATTAACCCATGGAGGTCTGGATTTGGAGTCACCCTCAAAATTAAAGTGGAAAAACACACTACAGGCTGATCCAACTTTGATGTAATGTCCTTAAAACAAGTAAAAAATGAGGCTCAGTAGTGTGTGTTTGGCCTCAACGTGCCTGTATGACCTCCCTATATTGCCTGGGCACGCTCCTGATGAGGTGGCAGATGGTCTCCTGAGGGATCCCCTCCCAGACCTGGACTAAAGCATCCGCCAACTCCTGGACTGTCTGTGGTGAAACGTAGCGTTGGTGGATGGAGCGAGACATGATGTCCCAGATGTGCTCAATTGGATTCAGGTCTGGGGAATGGGCGGGCCAGTCTATAGCATCAATGCCTTTGTCTTGCAGGAACTGCTGACACACTCCAGCCACATGAGGTCTAGCATTGTCTTGCATTAGGAGGAACCCAGGGCCAACCGCACCAGCATATGGTCTCACAAGGGGTCTGAGGATCTCATCTCGGTACCTAATGGCAGTCAGGCTACCTCTGGCGAGCACATGGAGGGCTGTGCAGCCCCCCAAAGAAATGCTACCCCACACCATTACTGACCCACTGCCAAACCGGTCATGCTGGAGGATGTAGCAGGCAGCAGCATGTTCTCCTTGGCATTTCCAGACTCTGTAACATCTGTCACATGTGCTCATTGAGAACCTGCTTTCATCTGTGAAGAGCACAGGGCATTAGTGGCGAAATTTGCCAATCTTGGTGTCCTCTGGCAAATGCCAAACATCCAGCACAGTGTTGGGCTGTAAGCACAACCCCCAGCTGTGGACATCGGGCCCTCATACCACCCTCATGGAGTCTGTTTCTGATCGTTTGAGTAGACACATGGTCATTTTGCAGGGCTCTGGCAGTGCTCCTCCTGTTCCTCCTTGCACAAAGGCGGAGGTAGCGGTCCTGCTGCTGGGTTGTTGCCCTCCTATGGCCTCATCCACATCTCCTGATGTACTGGCCTGTCTCCGGGTAGTGCCTCCATGCTCTGGACACTACGCTGACAGACACAGCAAACCTTCTTGCCACAGCTCGCATTGATGTGCCATCCTGTATGAGCTGCACTACCTGAGCCACTTGTGTGGGTTGTAGGGAGGTCATACAGGCACGTGGAGACCACACACACTACTGAGCCTCATTTTGACTTGTTTTAAGGACATTACATCAAAGTTGGATCAGCCTGTAGTGTGTTTTTACACTTTAATTTTGAGGGTGACTCCAAATCCAGACCTCCATGGGTTAATAAATTTTATTTCCATTGATAATTTTTGTGTGATTTTGTTGTCAGTATGTTCAACTATGTAAAGAACAAAATATTTAATAAGAATATTTCATTCATTCAGATCTAGGATGCAATATTTTAGTGTTCCCTTTAGTTTTTTGAGCAATATATATATATTAAAAGTATATATTTTTTTTACATAATTGCCTTAAGCCAGGAGGACAAGAGCTTGCAGGATGCACAATTTCTAATTTACCATATGCAGTACGTGCTCAACTCTAACCCAACAAAATGTTCCCAGGAAAGTAACCACTATTAGTAATAATAATGTTTCTTTGCAGAAACTTTTGAATACAAAGTAGCATGGAGAACAAGACTTATATTACAGGATTCAACTTGGTGTCATTTTCCACAAAATCTGGATATACATTATTAACTACCAGCGTGTTTTTCTTCTTCTATGTGTTTGGAGTGATCATCAATTCTAGTATAATTACAGTGATATATATTGATAAAAAGTTACACTCCCCCATGTACCTATTTCTCTGTAATCTGGCCTTAGTAGATATCTGTTATACAACCACTACTGTCCCTAAACTACTGCACATGTTATTATCAGGAGATAATGCAGTGTTCTTCATACAATGCTTCACCCAGATGTACTTTTATATTTTAGCTGGTGGTGTAGAAGATATTCTAATATTCATTATGGCATATGACCGATATGTTGCTATATGTGATCCTTTACACTATCACTATATCCTAAACAAGAAAAACTGTCTACTTTTGGCATCTGGCACTTGGATAGTAGGATTATTAAACTCGTTTCTGTTTACAATTCAAGCCTCACATATGTTCTTCTGCCATTCACATACTATACACCAGTTTTTCTGTGAAGCTAAAGCTCTGATTGACATCTCCTGTGGTGGCAGTGAAGACATTTATATTGTCGTCTATCTTGATTTTTTGATATTAGGACTTTTCCCAGCAATGTTCAGTGTGATATCTTATATAAAAATTATCAGGGTCATCTTGCAGATAAAATCTAAGCATGGTAGAAAGAAAGCCTTCTCCACCTGCTCATCCCACCTCACCGTTGTCATTATGTACTATATGACAGGTTTGTCTGTGTACATGATGCCACCATCACAATACTCCAATGTCCTAGAACCAGTCTTTACAGTAGTGTACACAGTTGTCACACCTATGATAAACCCTCTGATCTACAGTCTACGGAATAAAGATGTAAAAATGACTCTGCTGAGTTTACTGGGGAAACAATTAAGAGTTAAAAATGTTTAGGTCAAAGTGCATATAAAGCTGACAGAGCATAACACACTGATACCAGATAAATGCATGTTACTACTTTAACTTTGAATAACTTTTGTATCAATTAGATTTGTATAATTAAAATTTGCAAAAATGTTTATGTTAAAATTAGTTTTCAATATATTGTGGAGGTAAACAAAATCATTCATAATTATGTGATGCCCCATCTTCATGGAGTCACCCCACTGTCAGTTAGGTACACCCCCAGATCCTGGCTGTATAGCCCTATCTCCAGGGATGTCTAGTAGAAGTGCAGCTTTTCTGTGTTATATAGGGTTACCCCCACTATTTCTCAGGGTATCCACTTGTCTCCCAAAGTCAACCACTCACTTTTTAAGTGGAAAGGTATCGCATAGAGGCACTCAAATTAAGTGCTACAGAAACTGTAGTTTATATATATATATATATATATATATATATATATACTATCTTACTCAGCATTGCCTGCTTTATAATTGCCAGTTATTAAATTATCAATAAGTTGGATGTTACTTTTAGCACAAAGGTGAGAGACAGAGACGTCTACTGCTGGAGACTCTTCCCAGAATTTTCTGCCTTCAGGGGCAAAGGGGAATGTATGCAAAAAACGTTTTGACACCTGATATTTAAAATATCCTGTAAGAATCCAGATAAAAAATAAGTCATCCAATTCCTTGGAGTCAGGAAATGTGACTGTCAGTTTGTCTTGTGGGAGGAAAAAACGACTGCTGAGTATTAGCATCCTCCAGGGGGAGCTCTAACACATCCCAAATAGCCAATATGAAGGGTTCAATACCATGGGTAGGTGTGGAATCCCCACTTTTGGGGTCCACATCATCCCCATCATCGTGTATATCATCATCAGTATCTGATAGAAGTGCAGGGAGAGCACATTTTTGTGCACCTTTAGCAGACAGGGAGGGGGAGATATTTATCAGTTAGACTTGCCACTCCTTGTTGCAGTTCCTGAGTCTTATTGTCATTTGCAGTGAGTTGAGATGACATATCAGACATCATAGTTTTGATAGCCCCCAACCAGGAGGGCTCTGGACTCTCCCCCACATTGATATCAGCATTCTGAGATGCCTGAGAACACTGCTCACATGATATTGAGCCTGATGAACTAGGAGAGAATCTAGCATGACATACACTGCATGACTTCCGTTTTACCATTGTGAAGCAGAAAAACAGGTAAAATACACATACAACACTGCCTGATATTATATATATATTACAAGCCTGCCCCATTGCATGTGAGAGGAGACACAGTAGAGAAGATAATGACCTGAGGCAGACAAAGGGGTGGTCTAGTGATACAAAATAGAAAAGACTATCTCCTAGAAGCAGCGAGACAACTGAATAATTAATTTTTCTATAGGAAGATTCCAAAAGATCCTACCCCTGCATTTCAGAGGGAGTAAAAAACCCTTTTAGATACAGCTCTTATGGATGGCAACATATCTAAAGACACTTGGCACTTTTTGTTTTCTATGCACCCTATTATTCCAATATATTATCATTAACCAAAAATTCATAAACACATCACAGTACCACCCGGTCGGCCTATAATTTCTGGTGAAGACATATCCTTGTCTCCCAAAATAAACCACTCACTTTTCTTTTCTTTTTTTTAGCAATGTATGTTTATTGATTTTAAACAGATTAATAACCATCAATAGACAAGAGTTCAATAATAGTCAGATAACAAATCAAAGAGCAGCAGATACACATACTGTAGACAATAATCATTACAATGAGTTTCAGCCAGAAACATATCATGTGCTCAACAAAAACAAATTAAAGAAATGAACCATATACAAAGACAAAACAAGAAAGGGGGAGCAGGAATAGGAAAGGGTAAAGAAGGGGAGTACCATGAAACTGTATAAGCCACAGATGATTTATTTATTTATTTAGAGTTTCTTATATAGCGCAGCATATTATGTTGCGCTTTACAATTAGAACAACAGTAATAGAACAAAACTGGGTAAAACAGACAGACATAGAGGTAGGAAGGCCCTGCTCGCAACCTTACAATTTATAGGGAAATAGGCATTGATACTTGAATTTCATAGGCTTGTCTGAAGAGGTGAGTTTTCAGGGAACGTTTAAAGGTTTGGAGACTAGAGGTGAGTCTTATTGTGCATGGGAGGGCATTCCACAGAGTGGATGATACCCGGATAAAGTCCTGTCATTTTTAGTGTGAACAAGTAATGCGTGTGGATGAGAGACACAGATCTTGTGCAGAGTGGAGAGGTCGGGTAGGGAGATATTTTGAGATGAATGAAGAGATATATATTGGTGCAGTTTGGTTAATAGCCTTGTATGTAAGTAAAAGTATTTTATATTTAATATGGTGAAATACCGGTAAACAATAGAGGGACTGACAGAGTGGATCTGCAGATGATGAACATCTAGCGAGGAAGATTAGCCTCGCAGCTGCATTCAAAATGGATTGTAGTGGTGAGAGCCTATGTTTGGGAAGACCAGTCAGGAGACTATTACAATAATCAATGTGGGAGATAATGAGAGCATGGATTCGAGTTTTTGCTGTGTCTTGTGTAAGATATGGTCATATTTTGGATATGTTTCTTAGATGTATGTAACATAACCTTGAGACAGATTGAACAGTGATAGATATATCAGGTTGGTAACTACTATTGGCTGGTGGAAATATAATTAATTCTGTTTTGGAAATATTAAGTTTGAGGTGGCGAGATGTCATCCATTCAGTGACATGGCCCAATACAGATGGTGACAAATCGGGGGAGGATAGGTAGATTTGAGTATCATCTGCATACAGATGGTACTGAAATCCAAAAGAGTTGATTAGTTTGCAAAGAGATGTGGTATAGATAGATAAAAACAGAGAACCTAAGACTGAGTCTTGTGGTACTCCAACTGATAGAGGTAGCGAAGAAGAGGTGGAATCAGAGGAACGAACACTGAAGGAGCGATTAAATAAGTAGGATGAGAACCAAGAAAGGGCTGTGTCCTGAAGACCTAGGTATTGTAGTGTTTGAATGAGAGTGGTCAACAGTGTCAAAAGAAGCAGAGAGATCCAGGAGAATAAGTAGTGAGTAATGGCCTTTAGTATTAGCAGTGACCAAATCATTCACTACCTTTGTCAGTGCTGTCTCTGTGGAGTGTTGATCACAAAATCCAGACTGAAGTGGGTCCAGTAAACTGTATGAGTTAAGAAACTGTGTGAGGCGAGTGTACGCAAGTCTCTCAAGTAGCTTGGAGGGGCATGGGAGCTGAGAGATGGGATGGTAGTTTGAGAGAGAGTTAGGGTCAGAGTTTTGTTTTTTTCAGAATGGGAATAATCACTGCATGCTTATACAGAGAAGGAAAGATACCAGTAGACAGAGAGAGAATACAGATTTTAGTTAAGGTTGGGATGAGCACAGCAGACAGAGCTTTACTGATTTGTGAGGGTATAGAGTCAAGGGGAGAGGTAGTAGAGTAGGCAGATGAGAAGAGTGCAGATACTTCATCTTCATTTGTAGGATCAAATGAAGAGAAGGTGTTAGAGGGTTCAGGAAGGGAATTGAGCAGGTCACTGGCTGTGGAAGAGCATACCATTTAATGTCGGATCTTACCAATCTTGTCCTTGAAATAGGAAACAAGATCTTGCGCACTGACAGTGGCTGGTGGGTTGGGTGAGGGAGGGACAAGAAGTGATTTAAATGTATTAAAAAGTCACTTGGGGTTAGAGGCTTGAGCAGAGATGAGAGATTGGAAATATGTTTGTTTGGGAGTGTCCAGAGCATTACGATAAGAGTGGTACATGGTCTTACATGTGATAAAGTCACTTGAACTACGAGATTTACACTGGTGTTCTACTTTATATGAGAGTTTTTGTAGGTGTCTTGTGTATTTAGAGTGCCACGGTTGACATCTAAGTCTACGTGGAGTGTGATGGGTAGCCGCTGGAACCTTTTTCTTGGATATGTAATCCTTTAGCATTTAGAGACACTATCTCGATAGTCTTAACATTATCATTGAAAGCCATAAACAATAACTGAGGCCAGCATGCAGGTACATTGTGCAAGTACGGAGGGCAGGTAAACAACAAGATTGAGGGAGGTAAACAAAGGGAAACATATAACAATCAAAATAAAAAAACACAAAAATTAGAAATCGTGTAAATGAGCATCGGATAAAAGTAAAAACTGCCCCTTGGGAGCCTGACTGGGACCAAGGAAAACCCTTGACGTTGTGGGGTTCACTGGTGGTTTGTGACAGCCTTTAAAATGCAAAAGGGAGTAAAAACAGTGAAAGTACAAAGAAAAACTTGGGGTACACTAGGTCCATCAAGATATGGGTACACAGCTCACAACACATAATAAATGTTGGGTGCAGATAGGTATAGAACTTATACAATTTGTTTTACAAATACACAGGTATGAGAGCAATATAGAGGACAAATAAAGGCATCAAAACTCTGAAAAAGCATTGCTAAACATATCACATTTACTATATATATATACAGTATGAACACCAATTTTTTTCCCTTTACACACACCTTTCCTCATTTAAGCCGTATGGCCAAATTAGTTATGCAATGGAATCTGCGACATAGCTACGCCTTGTGATTTTGCTTACGATATGCTACTTTGATCTGCTACTTTACACAAAATATTTTGCAGCAAAAAAAATATTGGAAATCCATCCACTCACTACTCTTGGTGGAGCATCTTAGCTATGATAAACATTTTGTGCCAATAAAGCAAAAAGGAAAGATGTATGAGGACTGAATGAGCTTTGAAAACATCAGGGATGAGGTTTGATTTTCCACTATTATCCATGATGTGCCGCTGTAATATTCTGCTGTGAATCCACTTTAGAATATGATGCATTAACAGTGTTCATTTTCCTGAACACCTCAGCGGTGAGTTAGGGAAAATGAGCAATGGTGACGGCCATGAAGTGCTTTTGCTTGATATATAATAATGCTCTATATAGTCAAATAAAAAGAGGTGATCAGGAGCAACTATTAACTAATAAAAACAGATTAGTACTCTGGATAAGGAATAGTAATTTAAATAGAGCTGCTCCCAATTAATAATCTGCAGCTATTCGGATGAAACAAAGAAACATATGTATATAAATATATACAGGGAGCACTAGTTGGTCATATATTAAAGAAACATTTAATAGTAGCAATTAAAATATTGCACATAACATTACTACATAGCAATGATAAGAGACATAAAATACTTTGAAAATAGATAATAACCAATGTATATATAGTCCCAATTAGATGGGCGCACCGCTATAAGGATGACCACAGTCCACAATTTGCAGAGTTCAATAGGAGACTGAATGGGAGCACTCGCGCTGTGCTACCACCTCTGAACACTCACCGCTCCGTTGATATATCCTGAAAAACGGGATCAGCAGCTTGAGTGTCTTGTAACGCTGCAGGTGTAGTGATAGGCCCTGGCGTGGGGAGGGCACGGCAATTGTGGCTCCATTGGCGGCTCTATGAAGCGGTTCTACAAGGCGACTTGTGTGCCGACCTCTGTGTCCGTGCTCAGCAGCGTGAGTGTTTTATAACGCTGCAGGTGTAGTTATCAACCCCGGCATGGGGAGAGGGAGGGCACGGCAATTGTGGTTCCGTTGGCAGCTCTATGAAGCAGCTCTGCAGGGTGACTTGTGTGCTGACCTCCGTGTCCAGCAAGGATGTTATTATTGGGACAGCTGATTGGCTCACATGATCCCTTTGCCAGAGCTCCATTTTAAATTAGGTGGTCTGTAGCGGCTTGATACCCAGGTGAGCTGGCGGTGTTGGTCATCACAGTGGGAACATATATGAGTCCTTGACGCATTTCTCCGCTAAACAGGGTGTATGCGGTTTCCTCAGAAGGTATATTTGGTTTCCACATAAATTAGTATTTATATAAATGATGTCCAATCAAAAGATGCTACTAATTAAAACACAGATGTGATTACTTCAGATAGGTAACCATCCAATCAATTCCTTATCCAGGTGTTAAAATGATCTGGTTCAATCACAATTAAACATTGTTTTTACATGCTCTTTGCACAGAGCCTAATAAACATTCTTATTTTAACAAAAAATAAAATATTTAAAATGTTATAAAAATGGCATCAATCTGGAACAATGCATACTATATAATAAAAGGTAAATCCGTAAGCTTATAAGCATCAACAAACCAACATACTGTATTTTCATACTGATTAGTACAAGATAAATTAGTAAATTCTTTAGGATGCATGAGCTCCAGTAGTTTAGTGGGCTAATGCTCCACAACAGCTGATTAGAGAGCCCAGCGTCACAGGCTCAATTCCTATAGAGTTTTTTTAGGAAGAGGAAAAGCAACACAAATATAGTTAAACAACTATTTCTATTTACCCTTTTTACAGTAATTACATAATATCGTTTTCAGAGGGAGACAAACCTCCAGTAACTAAGGCAATCCATGTTATTGAAACTGTGTCAAAGGATTTCAATATGAGTACAGAAAAAAGATGTATATGCGTTAGCACACTGACACGAAAACCAAAGGGAACCAATAGATTGATCTACACTAGTATAGTTAAACCAAATCAGTTACATATATTTTACTATTTGAACTATGTAGCTATTTCTATGTAGCACCTAATCAGGAACACAAAGCACACTGATTGAGTACCTGTATTAATTCAGTACAACTAAATATATTACCCTATAGATGGATATTTCGGAGCTTTTGAAAGGTAGTAAGCAAGCAAAAAGTGTATTTTATGCATAATAAGGTGCATTGCACCTTACTAGCTATAGACTAATATTGGAGACCATACAATACATATAAGAGTATAGACATAAAGTTATTCTTTAGTGCCAGTTAAAGGCCTGATTAAGGGCCTAATTTTTACAAGAAGCATATGGACCATATAAAACCAGGAGAATGATCCTAAAGAACAGGAAGACAATTGGTAGTATTTAGTGTGGAACTGGGGATATTTTAAAACAGGAGAGAAAGGACAAAGAAAAATGGAGGCAACCTCACCCAGCCGCGAGGCCCCTATAACGGACAGACAGAACTGGATATATTTAGACCAGCTAAGCTCTCGCACAAAAGGGGCCCTCAGATCAGATGTTATTGATTTTAATATTTCATTAAGGCCTTGAGGATAGAGTGTTCTTAAAGAAAAAATCCAAAAAGCCTCTCGTTTACGTAGCATATTGAATCTATCCCCACCCCGTGTGGTTGAGTGTATGTGTTCAATGCCTTGGATCTTCAGGACACTAATATCGCCATGATGCTGATTAGCAACATGTTTGGACACACTGTGGAGACAGTATCTCTTTAAAACATTCCTCCTGTGCTCCAAAAAGCGAACATTAAGAGTTTGTGTGGTGCGACCCACATATTGCAAACCACATCTACAGGTTATCAGATAAATAATATACTCAGATGAGCAATTAATATATGAAGAAATATTGAAAGATTGGCCTGATAAATTAGATGTAAATTGCTTATCTATATTTATAAATTGACAGGTTAAACATTTGAGTCTTCCACATTTAAAGCAGCCTTTTTGTATTCTTTTTAAGTGCACTAAACCAACCTGGCTCTTTGTTGTGAGTAGATTTATTTGTGGTAAAGTGATTAGGTGACAGATAGTTCTGTCAACTTCTGGCCTTCTTGAACACTATTTTAGGCTGCTCAACAAGGCAAGTAGACAAATTGTTATCCCCTTGTAATATGGGGAGATTTTTCTTTATGATTTGGCCAAGCTCACGAGAATAGTTGTTGAATTTTGAAATAAAAATAGGGATGCGATCGGGACCTTCTCCAACGGAATCGGTCTCTTTCGCTTGAGTATTCCAAAGAGTAGTACGATCATGGGTAGGTGTGTCTTCAAATGCTTGTAATATTACTAGTTCAGGATAACCTTGCTCACTGAACATGGTTATAAGTTCAGAGGCTTGTTGTATAAACGTGTCTTGCTCTGAACTGGATTCGCAAGAACTGACTCTTGGGAATATTGTTAATCCAAGTTCTGTGATGACAACTAGAGTAATTTAAAAAAGTATGTATGACTTAGTTATTGGAGGTATGTCTCCCTCTAAGAACGATATTATGTAATTACTGTAAAAAGGGTAAATAGAAATAGCTGTTTAACTATATTTTTGTTGCTATTCCTCTTCCTAAAAAAAGCATGGATTGCCATAGTTTCTGGAGGTTTGTCTCCCTCTGAGAAACGATATTATGTAATTACTGCAAAAATGTTAAATAGAAATAGTTGTTTAACTATATTTGTGTTGCTTTTCCACTTCCTAAAAAAACTCTAAATGGGAATTGAACCTGTGACGCTGGGCTCTCTAATCAGTTGTTGTGAAGCATTAGCACACTAAACTACTGGAACTCATACGTCCTAACGAATTTACTAATTTATCTTGTACTAATCAGTATGAAAATATGTTGGTTTGTTGCTGCTTATAAGTTTAGGTACTTACCCTTTATTATATAATATGCATTGTTCCAGATTGATGCCATTTTTATAACATTTTAAATATATTATTTTTTGTTAATATAAGAATGTTTATTAGGCTCTGTGCAAAGAGCATGTAAAAAAATGTTTAATTGTGATTGAACCAGATCATTTTAACACCTGGATAAGGAATTGATTGATTGGATGGTTACCTATCTGAAGTAATCACACCTCTGTTTTAATTAGTAGCAGCTTTTGATTAGACACCAATTATATAAATACTAATTTATGTGGATACCAAATATACCTTCTGAGGAAACCGCAAACCCCCTGTTTAGTGGAGAAATGTGTCAAGGACTCATATATGTTCTCACTGTGATGACCAACACCGCCAGCTCACCTGGATATCAAGCAGCTACAGACCACCTAATTTAAAAATGGAGCTCTGGCACAGGGATCGTGTGAGCCGCTCAGCTGTTCCAATAATAACATCCTCGCTGGACACGGAGGTCAGCACACAAGTCACCCTGCAGAGCTGCTTCATTGAGCCGCCAACGGAGCCGCAATTGCCGCGCCCTCCCTCTCCCCACGCCAGGGCCGATAACTACACCTGCAGCGTTATAGGACACTCGCGTTGCTGAGCACGGACATGGAGGTCAGCACACAAGTCACCCTGTAGAGCCGCTTCATAGAGTCACCAGTGGAGTTGCAATTGCCGCGCCCTCCCTCTCCCCACGCCGGGTCCGACCACTTCACCGGCAGCGTTACAAGACACTCACACTGCTGATCCTGTTTTTCAGGACATATCAACAGAGCGGTGAGTGTTCAGAGGTGGGAGCACAGTGCGAGGGCTCCCATTCAGTCTCCTATTGAACTTTGCTAATTTTTATTATTTATTATTATTATCCTTTAGTTATATGGCACCACAAGGGATCAACAGCGCCCATTACATAGTACATAATCAAATGAGCAAACAAGAAAACAGCACTTACAGTACAAGACAATATAAGACAGGTATAGAAAACCCAGGTTTTGGTGCCATCAAAGGGAGTATGGAGTATAAGATATTGTAAATAAGAAAAGGAAAGGCACATGAGGAAATAAGTCCCTGCTCTTGCGAGTTTACAATCTAAAAGGTGAGGGGCTAACAGACTGGAGTGACACAGAAGGGGTAGACAGTGAGCATAGACAAGAGGGTTAAGAGGAGAGTTGGCTTGGTTTGGTAAAGAAGTGGGTCTTAAGAGCCCGTTTGAAGTTTTGTAGAGAGGTGGAGAGTCGGATGGGGAGAGGTAGAGCATTCCAGTGATAGGGATCAGCACGTGCAAAATCTTGTCGGTAAGAGTGGGAGGAGGTAATCTGTTGACAGGATAGATGGCGTGCATTAGCAGAGCGAAGAGGATGGGTGGGAATGTAAAGAGAGATAAGGTCATATATGTAAGAGGGAGAAGGGTGGGTGAGGGCTTTGTAGGTGAGTGTGAGAAGCTTGAATTGGATTCTGAATGGGAAGAGTAGCCAGTGAAGGTCCAGCAAGAGAGGGGATGTGGATTTAGTACATTTGGTGAGGAAGATGAGACGGGCAGCAGCATTGAGGATAGACTGAAGTGGAGAGAGGCATTTTTGAGGGAGGCCAGATAGGAGGAGATTGCAGTAGTCCTATCTGGAGATGACCAGTGAGTGGATGAGAGTCTTAGTAGCATCCTGGGTGAGAAACGGTCTGATCCTGGAGATGTTTTTGAGATGGAAATGGCAGGTTTTTAAGAGGTACTGAATGTGTGGTTTGAAGGAGAGGGACAAATCAAGGATTACTCCAAGACATCGCACTTGGGGCTAGAGGAGATAGTTGTGCCATCAATGGATAATGAAATTGTGGGAGGTGAGGTTATGCGGGAGGGAGTGAAGATAATTAGCTCAGTCTTAGACATGTTAAGTTTAAGAAAGCGCTGGGACATCCAGGAGGAGATAGCAGAGAGACAGTTGGAGATACAAGTGAGGAGAGCAGGGGAGAGGTCAGGGTAGGAAAGGTAGATTTGAGTATCGTCAGCGTAGAGATGATATTTTAAGTCAAAAGAGCTAATGAGCTCGCCTAATGAGGATGTGTAGAGAGAGAAAAGGAGACTCCCAAGAACAGAACCTTGGGGGACACCAACTGGTAGAGGAAGTGGGGGGGAGGTGGAGTCATGAGAGGAGTCAGAGAAGGAGCAGTCAGTAAGGAAGGAGGAAAGCCAGGAGAGAGCAGTATCACGCAAATCCAGGGAGTAAAGGATTTTCAGGAGGAGAGAGTGGTCTACAGTGTCAAAAGCAGCAGAGAGGTCAAGGAGAATAAGCAGAGTAGTGGCCCATGGATTTAGCAGCAAGGAGGTCATTGCAGACTTTCGTGAGGGCAGTTTCAGTGGAGTGCTGAGGACGGAAACCAGACTGGAAAGGGTCAAGCAGTGAGTGGGAAGAACGAAAGACAGTGAGGCGGTTGTAGACAATACGCTCAAGGAGTTTGGAGGAAAAAGGGAGAAGAGAGATGGGTCGGTAGTTGGAGAGATTGGTTGGATCAAGGGTAGGTTTTTTTAAGAATAGGGGAGACAAGAGCATGCTTGAAGGCAGAAGGGACAGTGCCTGATGTGAGTGAGAGATTGAGTAGATGGGAAAGATGGGAACAGGCAGAAGAAGAGAGGAAGTGGAGGAGGCGGGAGGGAATAGGGTCAAGTGGGGAGGTGGAGGGGGTGAGGACCGAATGAGGACCATGACTTCCTCTCCAGATACAGGGAAGAAAGATGTCAGAGTTGGTAGGAGGGAAGGAGAGGGAGGGTTGAGAAACGGAGGAGGGGGGTTGCTCAGGTTCTGGTGGGATGTTATGTCCTGACGAATGGTGTCAATTTTGGATGTGAAGTAGGTGGCAAAGTCAAGAGCAGAAAGTGAAGAGGGGAGTTGAGGTGGGGGTGGGCAGAGGAGCGAGTTGACAGTGGCAAAGAGGTGCCTGGGGTTTGAGGATTGGGAGGAGATGAGGTTTTTGAAGTAAGATTGTTTAGAGAGGGTAAGGGCAGCAAAGTAGGATGAGAGCATAAATTTGTAGTGGAGCAAGTCGGCCTTATTGCGTGATTTCCTCCACTGTCGCTCAGCGGTACAGTTAGCATTTTTGCAGATATCTGGTGCATTTGGTGTGCCATGGTTAAGGTGTCGATCTGCGAGGGTGCATAGTGGTTGGTGGGGCGAGAGAGTCAAGAGCAGAGGTAAGCGATGCATTGTAAAGGGAAGTAGCTTGTTCAGGGCAAGAAAGAGAGAGAATAGGAGAGAGCAGTGAGTCAAACAGGGAAGATAGGGAAGTTATGTAAATAGCCTCAATGTTATGCTTAGTGATGGTAGTCTTAGGTGGTAAAGATGGAGAAGCAGATAGAGATAGGTTAAAAGTGAGCAGGTGATGGTCAGAGAGGGAGAACAGGGAGTTAAAGAAATCAGAAAGATCACAGCGGTGAGTGAAAACCAGATCCAGTGAGCTTCCACTCACATGGGAGGGGGTGGAGGTCCACTGGGAGAGACCAAGAGAGGAGGAGAGGTTAAGGAGTTTAGAGGCAGGTGATGTTGTGGGGTTATCGATAGGGATGTTGAAATCACCTAGGATAATGGAGGGAATGTGATAAGAGAGGAAGGGAGGATGCCAGGAAGCAAAGTTGTCAAGGAATTTCGAGGGCATGCCAGGGGGGGTGGTAAATGACAGCTACTCGAAGATGAACAAGTTGGAAAAGGCGTATGGCATGGACCTTAAATGTAGAGAATGTAAGGGATGGTTCTGGTGGTATGAGTTGGTAAGAGTAGCTAGAGGGTAGTAGGAGCCCAACACCACCACCGTGGCGACCCCCAGGTCATGGGGGGGTGAGAATGTGAGACCCCCTGCAGAGAGAGCAGCAGGAGAAACTGTATAAGAGGGGGTAATCCAAGTTTCAGTGATGGCTAGGAGATGCAAGGAATTTGAGATAAAGAGGTCATGGGTGGGGACCAGTTTATTATAGACAGATCTGGCATTCCAGAGGACACAGGAGAGAGGGAGAGAGTCTGTGGAAGTGATGTGAATGAGATTATCAGGGTTGCTGTAGCAATGAGGTGAGATGGATTTAGAAGACAGGGATACAGAGTGTGTAGTGAGGGTGCTGGCTCCTGGGCTAGGAAGGGACACTGCAGAAGTTGAGCATGGAGGGAGTAAAGTGTGGGACAGAGGGGTATGAGGTAAGTTAGGTAGAGGATGGAGGGAGCAGGGCAGAGTGGTGGATGATTGGGCCCAAGGTAGGGTAGAGGTGAATGACAGTGGGGTGTCAGGGAAGGAGTGGAAGAGAGGTAGTGGATTGGATGGGAGACAAAGGATGGGAGAGAGGAGGAAATGTAGGAGACTAGGGGAGAAGGATAGAGGTGGGAGCAGGGGACAGAGAAAAGGATAGGGCAGACAAGGAGTGTTGGGAGTGACAGTGACAGGCTAGACATGCTGTAGTGTGGAGGAAGTAAAAAGTATGATACATTTGGAAATAGGAGTGGTGATTGGAAGATGAACAGAGCAGTAGGATAGCATGAATACAGGTGAAAGGTCACCAGTGTTGGAAATGTTCAGTGGCAGTAATTTGGTTACAGCAGAAAGTTTATGTAGTTGCAGAAATTGAAGTAGAAGGAGGTGTTAGAATGAGAAGACATGAGGGGGTTAGCAAAAAGCAATGGTAATTCAGATTAGATTTGCAGGTGTGTAAAGACAAAATCATATAGTTTCAGCATGTGCATGAAGATGTTTGTGAATACTGTAAGTAAGCATACAAGTAACTGAAGGAGAAATTAAAAATTGTAAGTGCATCAAAAAACATGGAAATACAGTGAGTAATGTCCAGGTTACACAGACAGAATTTGTTAGGTGTGATAAGAGGGTGAACTCATAATTGTCTCAAGGAAGATCTTTGTGATCCTGATTATGGATGGAAACTTGATCTTACATATGTTCCTTTCTGCAAATGGGTTGCATAGTGTTCACAGAGTGAAAGTTGGAGGGTGATAAATTTGCATATACAGTTGATATTGATAAGTAGTTCATCTGTTGTTGTTTGTGTTGTTTGATGTTTTCTTTCAGTTGTTAGTCCAGTTTAAGTCCAGACTAAGTCCAGGCTTTGATATTAAAATTATATGTCTTCTCCCTTTGAGCCTGCTCCCTTAGAGTCCTACACCCAGAATCAATCAGCCAGGCTTAATCAGCCAACTATACTCGAATATGAACTAACATAAACATGTGTAAGGTATAGGTTCACTGAATAAAACCCCACCCATTGCCCAACACCCACTGGTGGGCAATAAAAGCTAAAACAAACAAATAAGGATAGGGGAGGAGGCCATCCCAAATTCCCCAAATATCTAACAATTAAACAGCCTAAATTCTGCTTATAACAATAACTCCTGATTACCTATGCAAATAGACAGTACAATGCAAAAGTATCCTAGTTCACTGTGCAGCTGTTGAGGGTTGTAGTGATTGTTTTGATTACCTATGCAAATTGCGGACTGTAGTCATCCTTATAGCGGTGGGCCCATCTATTTGGGACTATATATACATTGGTTATTATCTATTTTCTTTTTTTGCTTAATAGTTTTTTATTGAATTTTATGATTGACAATCATAACAAAAGAGTAAGAGAAAAAAAAAACCAATATACATACACAAAGAACAAGACAAAAAAACAGCAACAGTATAGTAGATATACCATCTGCGGTGGAAACGCTCAATTAAAACAAAATAAAAGGGGTGGTGAGCCAAACATGTCAACATGTATATCACACATTATAGGCAAGAGCAACACAACAATTTAAATGCGTAAAGTTAAGAAGTCCTTTAAATGAGGCCAGAATGAATGAGCTCCAATATAAGATAAAGCTAGAAGCATATCGAACCATTTTCCTTATGTTATACAGGATCATGTTATGTGCGTATAGGAGGCGAATCAAGATCGCCAATAGTAATGCATTGAGTGTGTGCCCATGATGAATTGCTCCGTTTTACATACTCAGACCATTTCAGCCATTTATTAAAAGCAGGAGAGCTGGACGGGGAAAACAAGCTACCAGTCGATTCAAAGATATGGTGCTTGTGGATTTTAATTTTAATGGTGACAATGTCTGGGATCTTCTCTGATTTCCAGAGTTGGGCAATAGAAGCTTTCGAGGCTATCAGAATATGTCCCAACAAATACTTGTCTGAAATAGCAACCTGTAATCGGGAGTAGTGGAATAAAGCTAAGAGGGGATCTAAGGGGACAACATATCCCAACACATCAGAAATTAAAACAAAAACCTCTCTCCACAGGGGTTGTAAGATCGGGCAGGACCAGAAAATGTGCATAATGTCCCCTATATGTCCACATCCTCTCCAACAATAGGGAGATATGTTTGGCCATATTTTATGAAGTCGATCCGGGGTGAGATAGGCCCTATGGATCAATTTAAAAAACATTTCTGAATGACCAACACATCTTGAAATTTTAAAGCATGAGTTATAAATACTCGACCACATTTCCTCCGTAAAGACATCAGGCAAATCTTTCTCCCATTGACTTTGAGAAGCAAAAGTATGCGACATCCTTCCTGAAACTAGGAATCTATACCATTTGGAGATGTTACCCCGACTATGCTTAGTGCGAATAAGGAGGGGGAGCATCTTGGGAAGGCAGGTATGTGCTGAGGGGTTGGGGCGGTACTTGGAAAGCCAGGTCCGTATTTGGAGGTACTTGTAGAAGTCCTGTTTCGGGATGTGGAAGTGTGATTGTATATGTGCAAAAGGGGCTAATATATCCTGTACATGGATATCCTGAAGGGTCTGGAGACCACACTCAGACCAAGAAAGTAAAGACATGTTGGGAATCGTAAGAGCTATCGCCCGCAATGGTAACTGCAGAAAAGGGAGTGATTGTTTAGCTTCAGGTGAGAGATTATGCCAGACAGTCAATGTTGATAAAATCGCTTTACAGTTATTCGTTGATGCAGGGATAGCAGACATTGGGAGCCACAACAGGTCCGCCAGATGGTAAGGGGATATAGCTGTCTGTTCTATAAGCACCCAAGGCTTTGCTGTATCTAAGTAAATCCAATCTCTGATGTGGCTCAGAATGCACGCCATGTAGTATTTTTACAGGTCGGGGTAAGCAACTCCTCCCTGTACTTTCGAGGCTGAAAGGGTAGATCTAGCTATTTTCGGTTTCTTTCCCCCCCATATATTGTTAGAAAGGATCTTATTAAAGTCATTACAAGTCTTCTTTGGAAAGGGGCAAGGTATAGTTCTAAAGAGGAACATCAGTGTCGGTAGAAGCACCATTTTAGCTGCTGCTACGCACACAAGCCATGAAACATCATGCAACATCCAGTCTTTGATAAGAGTTCTGAACGCTGTGAGAAGTGTGGTAAAATTACATGTCAGGAGATCCGCTTCTCTAGAGAGGTGAACTCCCAAATATCGAAGGTACTGTGATTGCCAGGAATATTTATAGAGAGTTTTCAAGGAATGGACCTCGCTGTTGTTTATATCTAGTGGGAGAGCTTCGGTTTTAGTGGTGTTAAGTCTATAATATGATAACTTGGCATACCGGTCAAGCACGGCATGTACGTGGGGGAGGGAAGATTCTGGTTGTAGAAGACACAATTAAATGTCATCCGCGAATAGTCTTATTTTATGTTGCTTCCCACCTATGAGGGGGCCCACAATTAGAATGTCTCATCTAATGCATTCCGCTAATGGCTCAATTGCCAGGGCAAATATCAATGAGGATAAGGGACAACACTGACGGGTCCCGTTAGTTACATCAAAACTCGCAGAGGACAGGAATACAAGGCCAAAATGGTGCTAAGAAAATTACCTCCAATACCAAACCTCTGTAATGTATGTTGCATATATTTCCAATGAAGCCTATCAAATGCTTTCTCAGCATCGAGTGATAGAAACAACAAAGGTTGATCTGACTGGTGACAGTGTTCGATGATATTGATCACTCTTCTAGTGTTATCAGAAGCCTGTCTACCTACTACAAAGCCAACCTGATCCGGGTCAATTAAAGTGGGTAAAAGGGGAGCAAGTCTATTTGCTATCAATTTCGCAAATAATTTGACATCAACGTTAAGTAAATCGATGGGGCGATAGTTTTGGACAGAAGTAGGTGATTTACCGGGTTTCGGAAGTGTTATAATTTGGGATTCCAGCATTTCTTTAGGGAAACAAGAAGCATTAGAGGCTTCATGGAAGACATTTAGTATAATAGAAGCCAGAATATTATTGAATTGCTTATAGAAGTTGGATGTGTAGCCGTCTGGGCCAGGTGCTTTATCTAGAGGAAGGGAGCCAATGGTCCCCTCAACTTCCTCAAGGGTCCATGGGGAGTTAATGAATTCGGCGTCTTGAGCCGATAGTGATTTCAGAGGAAGATTCCTAAGAAATTCACATATTTCTAGAGGGTGAGGTTGGGGAGTATCGGGGTCATCTTTCAAATTATATAGCTGGGAATAGTAGTCCGCAAACGTGTTGGCTATATTGCAAGGGTCCACCTTTGGAATTATAAACTGCCTGGATTCGTTCCCGAGCTCTGCGGCCACGAAGTTTGTGGGCCAAAAGTCGACCTGCCCTATTACCTAGAGAGTAGTATTTCTGATTAAGCCGTTGAATGTTACGCAAGGGCAAAATAATTAACTTTGTCTCGGGCTGCTAAGAGTCTAGTGAAAATAGTTTTGTTCAAGGAGTCTACTTTATGGGCCGTCTCCAAAGAAGCCATGTCCTGCTCAGCAGAGGCAAGTTGCTGGCGCGATTCACTTTTAAATTTGGCCGCAATTTGTATCGCTGAGCCTCGGACAACGGCCTTCAGCGCACACCAATGGGTGAAAGTAGAGGTATCCAATGGCTGATTAGTATTTAGGTACAATTCCAAGCATTTCTGTATCGCCTGGAGGCCTTCCGGTCTTTTCAAAAGGTGAGAGCCCAGTCTCCAGGGGCCCGGGGGGGCATTACAGGCAAAGACATCCCAGCACAGAAATAGGGGGGCATGATCTGACCAAGTCATTGGCAAGATATCAATTTTGCGTAGCGAGGCCAAAGTCAGTCTATCTACAATGGCTAAATCAATTCGGGAATATAATCTGTGTACATGGGAGTAAAAGGTATAGTCCCGCATCGATGGGTGTTTGACCCACCAAGCATCATACCAGCCATATTCAGCCAATAGGTTTCTAAAAGGACCCGAGGATACACGAGGTTTAACTGGACAAGGGATCATAGGTAGGTTGGACCTATCTATGCTGGGATCTGGAGCTAAATTAAAGTCTCCCAAAAGCAAAACAGCACCCCTGGACTTTTCCTGAAGGGTATGAAAGAGATTTCTTCAGAAAAGGGTCTGCTTGGTATTGGGTGCGTAGCAGCAGGTGATAGTAACCTCCACGTTTTCCAAATGACCTATTAATATTAAATATCTACCTTCGGGGTCCGAGTGTTGGGCCAAAAGTACAAACGGGCAGTTCTGAGCAATAAGAATGGCTACTCCGGCCTTTTTTACAGGGCTATTAGCCGTAAAACACTGGGGGTATTTAGCATTAGTGAAACGCGGGGGATTAAGATTCGAAAAGTGCATCTCTTGTATGGCTACAATATGTGCTCTCTGTTTAGAGAAGTAGGTAAGGGCTAATTTTCTCTTATGGGGGGAGTTCAGCTCCTTAGCATTAATTGTAATAACATTCACCATGGATCAAGAAAGAGATCTGCGTGATGCAAACGAGGTAGAGGACTTAGAGACTGCTGCCTTGACAGTGATGAAAACCTAGAACGGCTCACAGAACAGGAAATAAAAAAGAAAACACACATAAAAGGGAAAAGCTGGAAAAAAAAAACACAATAAACAACGCAACTGGTCTCCCTTGAGACCAAAACCAGACGCCCTGTCTTGGCATCCGTGTAGAACAGCTGGGGGTAGCGGCACGTCTCCCACCCACCATCCCAACCCAGGAATAAAGTAAATTAACTGCCAGTCCAGCAGCCCCCCCGAGCACCCCCCAACACACCTCCACTTCTACATATTTTCAAGAAGTTACAAACTATGCCGAGGAGGGGAAGGGGGCCCTCAGAGGAGAGGCCAGACCGACAGTCCCACAGCAACAAATAAGGTAAAATAACATCAATTCTGGTAACCATAATAGTAAAGAGGGGTAATACATTGAAATCGGCAGGTCAGCCGTATAAGAGCTTCACAGCCATCCACATTAGTGATTAACCTCCAAAACTGTCAAAAACCATAAAAAACAAACAAATACAAGAAAAATAAACATGGAGGTATCATAAAAATGCAGATAACACACTAATATATAATGAACACAGCATTGGGTGAAGCTGTAGTGCAGAGCAATAGTCAGCAACAAAAGAAGTAGCCACAACCACCTACTCCACCGTGGACCAGTCCTGCTGGAGTCTACGATGAGGTGAAGGGCCACCACTAGATGAACCCGCAATGTTCCAAGACTCTAGGAATCCTTCTTCTACGTTGTCAATGGCGATCGTGGAACCTTCATGCGCAATGAGAAGCTTAGAAGGAAATCCCCAGCAGTAAGAAATGTTAGCCTTTCTTAAGGCCAACATAATGGGCTGAAGTAAACGTCTCTTGAAGAGGGTGGTATGGGACAGGTCTCCAATAGTTGCAGATCACTGTATCCGACGACGGTCTGGACCCCTTCAAAATCACTTCTTTAATATGAAAATAATGCAATTTCATAAGAACGTCTCTAGGAGCATTGTCCGGGGCAGCTTTGGCTTTAGGTAATCTGTGGATTCTGTCAATAAGTAGATCCACTGAGGACGCCTGTGGTAAAAGTTTTCCAAATAAATTGACAGCAAAGTCGTGGAGGCTACTGTTTGACACCGTCTCTGGGACTCCGCGCAACTTAAGGTTACTGCGTCTAGATCTGTCCTTGAGATCCGTGAGCTTATCTCTAAGCTTATGTACTTCCTCCAAAGCGTCATGAGAGTCAAGTAAATGGTTATGAGAACCCACAACCTCCTCCATCTTAGTCTCCAAATGGTTGGTACGATCTCCAATCTCGTCAATGGACTGTTGGCACGCCTGTAAGGCGGAGCGGAATTCCGCTGCTATTTCTGATTTGCACTGCGACATTAGCATCTTCATCGTACCCACAATTAATGCATCAGAGTCGCTGACCACGTCCGTGGGGAAAGAGGGCGGTCTCGGGGAAGATGTGTCAGAGGTGGTAGGGGGAGGTCGGAGGTCAACGTTCTTCAACTGAGGTTTATCTCCCATAGCTTTGTACAGTTGAGGGGGAAATTTAAAGAATGAGATTTGAGATACTGACTTGGAGGATTTCTGGCGTTTAGGAGGCATAACAGAGCTGGAGACGCACTGGGAAGAAGGTCGAAACTGCAGGTGATGAGAGCGTAGATTCCACTAAAGAGGCCACCAATCAATACATATCCCGGGTTAGGACAGAGGCAGGAAAAATAGTAATCAAATCAAAATCATCATGTGAGGGCACAATATCCCATAAGGGAAAATGTAATATATCAAAACGGACACCAGGTGGAGCTCAAAGACTTGGAAATAGCTAATATGTTATGCAATGCAGAATATAACATAGAATATAACAGGAGCAGATACACCCAGCTTTGGGGGCTGCACTGATGTAAAAAATTGAGGGGGGGTCAGTCCACAGCTGTAGGAGATGTAACCCCAGTGCCCAGATTCCCTGGAAGTGTACTGGGCTAATGAGGGGTATACATAGAGCAGAGCTAACAAGCATTAACTGTATAGTAGCCGCCAGCTGAGCAGGGCAGCGAGAGGCGGGATCCAGGAGGCAGCCGACACCTTATCAGGGACAGAGCCCCAGACAACCCACAGCACAGGCCACCACCGCCCACAGCGATCTCCGGAGGTGAGGGCAGACAGCGAGTCCTTGGCCGGATGTTCACAGCGCCGGGTGCAGTCACAGGCGCGTCTTCCGCCGGGTGCTCCCCGCTATCCCCGGCCGACGGACCAACGGTCTCCAGCCGCAGGGGGGAACATAGCTGTGCCGCAGTCGATGTCCACTCCGAGATCGGGGTCCCGGTAAGAGGCTGTGAAGTGGCAGTGAGGGCAGGGGGACACCACGGCAGTCGAGGGCCCGCGGCGGAGGTAATAGAAAAATTGAGCCCGCGGTCTCACTCACAGGGGTAGGCCGCAACCTGCAGAGGCCAAATTAATAACCTCCCAGCTCCGCAACCCACACTCCGAGGCTTTAGATCATGCAGGGGAGCCAAGCCTAATGGGATAACACCTTGAAAGCCCGTGTGTATAGTAATTAATAAGTTCTGCACGCAGGAGCTTCTCCACCATACGTCCTGCTGCAACCACAGATAGGCCACACCCCCGGTTATTATCTATTTTCAAAGTATTTTATGTCTCTTATCATTGCTATGTACTAATGTTATGTGCAATCCTTTAATTGCTACTATTACGTTTCTTTAATTTATGACCAACTAGCGCTCCCTGTATGTATTTATATACATATGTTTCTTTTGTTTGACAGTTCCAGTGGCACTTCATGGACATAACTTTTAATTTAGATGGAATTTTGTTTTGAGACTTTATCATTCACTCAAATTATCTAACTTCACAACTGATCTTTTTCTATGTTGCCTCACCTTTTACTAGCATGTTTCCACTTACAGTATATATTTACGGAGCAAGTTTCAGTATGTGCAACATTTCCAGCTAGAGTAACAATTGTTACCAAAATACATTCCCTTATTCCAAAGGTTAGTATTTGACAGCAATCATCAAAACAGGATGTCAGAATTTAACACAAGGTAGTTATCCAATACTTCCATTAAGTCTGAACCCAAGAATTACTTGTACTTTTAAACTTAAAACATAAGACACTGTTAAAAAATATATTTTTGTACTTGTCATATTGATATGGAGTAAAGTTATGTGCCTTTCAGGTGATGGAGATTTTTGGGAGCGGATGTAATAGCACAACAGATTACTACCATTGCCATGTGTGCTTACACTCATTTTTCCACTGCTCCTCCTCCATCCATGCCCCTAATAATAGATTACATAGATTGGCTTCTTAGATTGTAAAAGAGCAGATATATTCCTTTTTCCTTATTTGTCTTAATGTGCAACCTGCATTAATGAATCTCTTGTTATCATTATTACAATGTAGGAAATCTTCAATTTTTACAAAAAATAACATTAAATAAAACAAATATTTAATAATTTTAGTTAAAAACACTAAAAAAATTATATTTAGATTTGCCTGTAAAATTTTATTTGCTCAATTTAGCGCTTTCACCAAAACTATAATGTACAGAAAAAGAGAGAGTGGAAAGTTTTTGTCATAACTCTTATAAGTTCTAAACTTAAAGTTTAGAGTTTATGGGTGATGTAATATCATTATTTTTGTTTGAGTCCCCATAGTAACCTGGTAACAAATACCCCATTGAATTGGGAGCCACACCATATAAGCAAAGTTCCTTCCTCCCCTGTGTTCTACATTGT
The DNA here is from genome assembly GCF_028390025.1 of Pseudophryne corroboree. Lineage (NCBI taxonomy): Eukaryota > Metazoa > Chordata > Amphibia > Anura > Myobatrachidae > Pseudophryne > Pseudophryne corroboree. Next base: position 465,506,863 of record NC_086450.1, read on the forward strand.
TTTATGGTGATTACAGGTGAGTTGTGATCACAAATCTGCATTATGTGCGCACAATGTTTCTGTATCTGATCTGTGGTTGTTGTTATGTGGCATTATGTGACATAAAACATTCTGAATATTTTTTTGTAAATCACCTATTCATAGTACACATTGTTTTCTCTCAGTCACAGTAGTAATTGTTCTAAAAAGCATACAGTATATAAAAGTTTCTGCAGCTTAAATAGGAAATGTACTTTTAAAATAAGACTATGATTGCAAGATAAGAACATTATACATTTTTCAGTATTTTCGGTAGATTTTTGTTGTTGTTTTTCAGGAGAACTGTAGAACTCAATGTCTGAAAAAACTGATTGCACACATACAGCAATTGTCATAAGCTGCATACTATAGTAAAAATAATTACAATGTGTAATATAATATCTAAAAACGTAAACACCTCTATGCTGTACATTTTTCAAGATAGCACGGTGTACAGAATAAAGCAAAATAAATATAAGTATAGGATTTCATATGTACAGTACATGGAAAAAATGAAGAAATAGAAAGGTACATACAGCAAGGGCAGTGTAAGGTTTATGTAGGTCGGCATCTGCAACTTCTTTATCAGATGTTTGATGAATGTAGAGTGTATACAGACTGCATTACAGAGATAATGTGTGATTTAAAAGGAACCCTTTAAATGTCATTATATTTTAACTAAGTTTTCGTTGGCTGCGCAATCAGCTGTGGACTTTTCTATACTTGATGATGGCACAGGTACGTGCAATATAACCTATTAAAGACCTGTAAATGCAATAGTTGAGCAAATTAACTACTTTTACATGTTCAGTTTCCCAAATTCAAAATTCTGAAATACAGAATATTCTGAAATATGGAATTTTTTGAGTGTGACTGAGAAAGGACCATCTTTGATTTGTGATGGTTCTTCTATGTACACAGACTTTCTTTAATGCACAAAATTATAAAAAATATTGTAAAAAATAGCTTCAGGCTTTTTGTATAAGGTGTAACTGAAACATAAATGAATTTCTTGTATGTACTCAAACTTTGTTTCATGCACAAAATTAATAAACATTTTGTATAAAATAATAGCAAACTCTTTAATTTAACATAGAGCAAAAATGCCTTGGGACATTTGGCCATTGCAGATTTGGGGGTCCAGTGTCCGTGACTTGTATCTTATTGTTAGGGACCCACCTGATGATGAAGTCACCTGGACACTGTGTGTGGGCCCATATACTGTAGTGTATTTTTTCCAAAAATTATGCCAAGCACCTTATTTTTACTCTATGTTAAATTGCAAAGATTACTATAATTATGGTAATTAGCAGTGCTTGGTGCCTAGGGTGTGAACCTGCAATTTTTCTTCTTTCTGTGTAGGACTACAATTTTCAGCATGGTAGCACCTTTAATTTTGTTTGAAATTAGAGTGTGCAGTCTAACCCCTCCAACCCAATTTCTCTATTGTGTACATGCATAAACTTGAAGACAGAGCCTCTTTCTGCTTGACTAGTACACGTCCCACCTGCCCTGGGTGTTTTTAATTAGGAATATGTTCCTTGCATTTGCAGACGGCATATTGCAAAAGGCACTATGATGGTAAGTCCTGAATAAATGTATACAACTTGTCAGTTTTAGTGATGAGTTTGCGGTTTGTGGTCCCCTGGGTTGTTGTGGCCTGGCTGCCTTGGGGCATCATATTGTAATATTTAATTAAGTACCTTTTTAGTGTCTTACTATTTTAACACTTTAAACACATAGCTTATGCATTTTATTAAAACTTACTAACATTTTAACATTTCATTAGTGTGATGCATTGGGCGTTTTGCTTGTGCTGACTTGGGGTGTTCCATGCCCTGGACTTATATCTTAGTGTTAGTGACCCACCTGATATTTTGGTCCCCTGGATGCGAAGGGTGGGCCAATGTATTTTTGGAAAAACATTATTCCAAGCACCTCATTTGTACTCAATGTTAAATTGCAGAGTTTAATATTTCTATTGTTATTAGCAGTGCTTAGTGCCTAGGGTGTGCACCTGCAATTTGACATTATATATATATATATATATATATATATATATATATATATATCTCCAAATTGTGTTGGATAGGTTTTAAAAGGATATTCTTTTATTTAATTCAATCCAATCATAAAAAGATACAATTTCTGAGCATTTTTTGGAAAAATAATAGCGAGTTAACAGGTAATAGTTAAAAGTATGCTATTTTTTTTCCTATTGGTGAACCTGAAGTTTTAGACTTTAATATGTAATTGACCAGGTGTAAATAACTTCAGATTGAGTCACACATAAGCAAAATGCTTGGGTCCAGAGGTATTTTGGAAATCTGATTTTTCTGTATTTTGGAATATTTGAATTCCATAATGTAATATCTTGGGGATGGGACCCAAGTCTAAACACAAAATGCATTTAACATATATATATATATATATATATATATATATATATATATATATATATCAAACAAATTCAGCACTCACCTAATGACACTTAAAACTGCAAATCATCTGAATTCAGGGAATGTTAGTTACAAATTATTCCAATAGTTTGTTAAGATGACCAGCTACTTCACAGCCATTCCCTTTTGGTCATCCCTACACTAACTTTCAAAAATATGAGCATTGCTCTCAGGCATCTTTTGGATTTTAAATACACAATATGCTTCTATCATTGGTTTAGGACCTGTCCCACTCTTTTAAAGAGACAGAGCCACACCCAAGCATATCAGTTAATTAACACCTCGGAAATTTCTTAACATTTGATTTACATATGGAGAATAGTGGTGCATGAAAAAAACATTTTACATAAATAATAGGCTTTAATCCACAGCACTAATACATCCATGGTGCCAGTGCTATTGTGACCACACCATTTAAATAAAAATTTCACACAAATTAAGGGGTGTGATATGCGTGACCATCAGTATACCTTCACCTGGATCCCAGCAGCAGAATGCCAGCGGGAGGGGGGGAGCGCAAGAAGCCCCTTGCAGGCTCTCTGCGCTCGCCATACTCAAAATCGCACATAGCCAAAATCGCACTGTGTTTATAAACAATATTGGTGCTTCTGGGCTCTGTATGAGTTCAAGGGAAATTGCATAGTAAAAATTGGGCATAGTCAATATCTCACTGTGTGTGACCATCTTAAGCCCAGATTCACGTTTGCTGTGTATGCAAAAATGTTTTTATTCAGTGGAGGTATAAAAATAAAGTTTCATAACACTTGATACATAATTTGTTCAATGCAGGTCTTTAATACATGGTGTCTGACACTTTCAACATTCAGATGCACTTGATAAATTTTCAAACAAAAACAGATATTATTTGATATTGTGTATTCATTGTAGTTAGACCATGAAACACATGACTATAAAGAGAGAGGAGTGCTATTTATAAAGTGCAGTTAGAGATTATATGAAATGGCATCTGATTCACTGTAAGTGCTGGATGCCGACCGATCTCAGACTTTTTTTAAAGGGGCAATCACTTATAAAGCATGGTTGTGCCTTGTAAGTGATTGCCCTTTTAAAAATAGTCAGAGATCGGCCGGCATCCCGCACCTCGGGCGAATTTGGACGCCATTACATCCCACCGTTTGAGACATATTTCTTCAACTCCTCCTGTTATTTTAGCTGTATTTAGAGGACATAGTTTAAACAGTCCCTAATGTGAATTAGATGACTATTAGAAGTTACCAAGGGGATACTCCATAACTCATGTTGTAGGACAGATGTCTTTCAGTTACTATATATAAAAAGAATCTGCAGAAAAATAAAAATTCTAATTTAAAAAATTTGGTTTACTATAAAAAAAACTATGAGCAATCTGTGTAAATGTGATTTGTAATACTGACAAATTGTTGACTTTCTAGGGGATTGAACATGGTGGAATGCAAGTTTTTTTTTAGTCATTTTTAAAACAAGGTCACAATTGTGTTCTTAGAATATACTTGCATGGTGGCACGGTGGTTAATGCTGTAACATGAAAGTTAATTTCCAATCAGGGCTTGTATATGTAGAAATATTGAGATAAATGTACTAGGATATAAGATCTGAGGTGCTGGAGATGTGGGACTTTGTGCAAGAATTCCCATATTTTTAAACCAGCAATCACTTACAAGGCAAAACCAGGTTAGCTTTGCATTGTAAATTACTACCACATTAGAAATACAGGCATTCTTGCACAAAGTCCCGCACCTCTGGAAACATTTAGTCTATAACATTTATCCCTTTATCGTCTCTACATGTTTTTGTGAGTTCCAGATTCCAAAACATTATGGTGGAACATTGAAGAATATTGAGTTTGACTTTATATTATGTACAGTATTATGAAAAAAAGTTACAACAAAAAACAAACACAGCACAAGCCATTGTAACCCATGTAGGATGTAAAGTTACAGCTTTCAGTTAGCCAATAAGGACAATACATATATGGTATTTAGTTTAAAAGTATGCTATTAAGAATCTATGTAAATTGTGTTGTCAAATTATTTTTAAGTATCTTTTTTTCTAGCTTAATATAATAGTTCCCAAACTGTGTGCATAGGCACCCTGGGGTACCACTAGGCTGTTGTAGGGGTGCATCAGGTTGGTGGTCAAGAACAAATCAAATTATTTCTGGTCAAAGTGGTAGGCAAAACCAGTGCTGGTAGCTGCTAATCATAAATCATGTGGACAAGCAGAAGCACAACTGTACACCACCACATAACTGAACCTAAGGATGACTTGAAGGCACAATTTACTTAATTTTTTTTCTCCACATTTATCATCAATAAACATTTATCCTAAAGGTGCCATGAAAAAGATTCTGGTGTTCTAAGGTGCCATTATTCCAGAAAGTTTGGTAAACACTGGCTTAATGAGTTTTATTTCGATTTCTAAAAGGTGTTGCTTGCATGCCTTGTCCTGTACATATGTCTACTAACTCATTAACTTTCTGATATTCAACCTAAGGGTTAACAAGAATATTAATTTTCAAATTTCAATCTATTATTAAAATAAACCCTTTTTGAACAATCGTACAGTAGGAATAATATTATTATAACATTATGATATTTTATAATGTGTAACAAATGGAAAAAATATTGCCCACCTTTTCCTTATATCATATTTCAGTAATAAAAACTTTTTTATACAGTATATTGGTTTCTAAGATGGCTATTGAATAACTCAGACTACAAAATCTTTCCATTTTGATTTTAAACTGTTCATTAAATGCCTTACAATTCCAAAATGGGCAAAGATCAAAAGGGTATATTTGCATTTCAGCTAAAAATATGACAGCTGGAAAATGTAGAAAAATTTAACTGTCGACTATAATTTATTTATAAGTAAGTCACCAGTATCCAGTCCAAGATCTGAAAATTAGATTTTTTCCTTATTCATGTTAGATGTAAATTTAAAATGAAAGGCATCCTTATTATGAAACCTAAGTTATTTATTTCAATAGTACTTTTGTGCTATTGCAGCTAAAAACATATATTATTAAAATCTATTCCACAAAATTTTAAACGTGAAGTAAACTAATTGTGTTTTAAAATAATATGCTTTTCCCATGTACAGTTCTACAGACTGGTATTTACATATATCATGATAACCTGTCAGTGAGTAATACAGTTATTGTACATTCAATCATACCCTTAGTAGGGCCGAGTTTACACTGTTCAATTATTTTCCTGTTCAGCATATAATCATCTGATCGGACCAATAATTGAACAGTATATTGCTGCGACCGAGCAGTAATTATTGGTCTGTCAGACATGCTGAAATAGTCGAGCATGTCTAAAAGATCTGATAATCACATATGTTACCTGTTCTTTCACAATGTAGGAACAGGGAAATGTTTCCTACTCAGGGAAGGAGTGTAGATATTGTGGCCTTACACTGTGATATCTCACTACATATACACTATAGCCATGGTTTCTGATGGTTTTGTAAGATGCATCTCATATGAGAACAGCAGAGGACCCTGATATAACACCCTCAGGTTACATGCCTTTCATGTTGAGCTTGTCAACATTGGTGTGAACAAGCTCTATGTGAAATGTGCGTTCAGATATGTCCTTATGCAGCCTTGCTGCGATGCATGGGATTTCACGCTCCCACTATGCCATAGAAGTGAATGGGAACTGGCATGCATATACACTTGCCTCCTATTCATTTTTACGTGAGCTGGATGCGATGTGAATGAGTTCAGCATGCCATGCTGCGTTCACATTGTGTTCCTGCTACTGCACACAAGACTGTAGCGGGAAACATCTGTAACTGGGGGCTGTTTTTTACAAGTCCTTTGATGTGCTCTTGTGACTTGGCAACCGTGACATGCAGTTATGGATTTACCAGCATTAGCATCACTTCACACTCTGACTGCCATCATCCCTGCAACTACTGTAAGGTATTTCAGCTGGATTCATCATCCCTGAGCATACAAGTTACCTCTCCCTGCAATGTGATTACATATCAGGGGAGACCTGGTTATCTCATGAGAAAGCAGAAGAGCTGTGCTACTATGCTGCTTTTTAGTCCTGTGCTGGGAGTCACCCACTCTCATTAACCCATTCACTGCCTTTGGCACATGGGTTAAAAGTAGAAGGGTTTCCCCCAAAGCACAAAGGATTACCTGATTATTTCCCTCTCTCCACCTATAATTACACATTGTGTACCTACATTATATTATGCTGGATTGTTAATAGGGGCATGACATTGGTGGGCCAGTCTTTTATACAGTATGTGAGCCCAAACAGTCTAAGTGAGACATTTGCTCTCTCTCTCTCTCTCTCTGTTCCTCTGATTGTACCAACACAATTGCTGCTTAGTAACTTCTTTGCAGTGTATATGATGACCTGTGATCTTTTATTCAGATAAACAGAGCTTTATGATTTATGCATATACCTGTATATAATATTTTTTTTGTGTGTGGATTTGAATTGTTCATTGTTATTGGTGCATCACACAATTCAGCTGCAACTGCAGATTATACACCTCTGAAGGAGGCAAACCCTTGAATTTAGTAATTATTCTGTACATAATTTATCACATTGTACTTCTCCAGGTATTTGTTAAAACAGGTGAATATATTTATATTTCACTTTTTGTTCCAAATATGGGTAAACATTAGAGACCACAAATTGGGGAATTTAACCCCTTATTTTAAACTATGTAATAAAAGTTAAGAATTAATAATTATAATCAAGCAACATAGTTGTCTTCAGTTGGACACACTCTGAGGTCCTTCACCTTGTATTAAGTATACTATAGTTTTTTTCCATAGTGCACCTCCAACCGCTTTACATTTAGAGTTTATTAGCTTTGTGAATTAAACTACCTTGGTTGGTTTATTGCTTATTTTTTTCAGATTAGCTTTTTCTGTGCATATTCTCTGTGTTCTCTCTTCAAGTTGTCAGATAAAATGTTTGTCAGTCTGAGAGACAATGTATCTCACAGTGTGTGCCCAGCATAAGTGATATCTTTATTTATGAGTCCAAGTTAGTTCTCAGTAACAGAAGAATATAACTAGAGATAAGATGGTGGGTAGTATTAGTAATACCTAGTAAGGACACAAAATAGTAACATAGGCTCATTTCATTGGTAGTTTAAAATGAGTTTGCATAATATTATAGACTTGTATCACAGCATTTGCTTTTTTCTCATAACTTGGCTCAAGAGCTTAGGAAGGCAAGGAAAGAGAATAGGACAGTTAAGGGAAATCAGGCACAGAGCAGTTCCACAGCTACAGTAGCTACAGGTGAGCAGCTAATGGTCTATCTACAAATCTCTGAGGGTACATAAAAAAACTGTCAAGACCTAATTTCATGGATTTCTTGATTTATAGATAAGTGGGACCACAATCACCTAGTCTTACACTGGTTAAGCCAACAGCACATATGACTTGGCCTTTTGAAAATAGGACAGTTTACTTTTACAGAAAATGACCTATAGAATAATATAGTGGTTCTCAAACTTTGTTTAATTACGGCGCCCTAGAGTATCAGCATTTTTTTCATGGAACCCTTAGGCCAAAAGTTTCTTAACAAGAAATGTATAAAGAAATTTGTGTTTATATGTCATCCTTAGGTTTATTTATGTGGTAGGGGACAAGGTTTGCTTCTGTTTGTCCACATATTTTATGATTGACAGCCACCAGCACTGGTTATACCTATTACATTGACCATAAATAATTTTAATTGGTCCTGGACCACCATTCCAAGGCACTCAAATAATATTAAGTCTTACTTGCCCTGGTGCCCTCTCGGGTCAAATGATCCCCCATACATGCAGTGTGTGAAGGGCAGCATTTATAGGACTTCACCCAGAAGAATAAAAGACTACTGAGTCTGTTTACATCGTTCAACATTTTGGTGTTGCCAAGTCTGTTCACATCGTTCAACATTTCGTTGTTGCCACCTTTATCAATAACTTTTTTTTTTTTCATTTTTGTCTTCAGCCAGCAGGATAAGAACTTGCAGATTTACGACATACTTGCTTAAAGCTAACCCAACAATATGTCCCAATCACAGTAACCACTAATAGTAATAATAATGTTATTTGCAGATTAACCCGGATATAGCATGGAGAACAAGACTTATATTACAGGATTCATCTTGGTGCCATTTTCCACAAAATCTGGAAATACATCATTAACTCCCAGTGTGTTTTTCTTCCTATATGTGTTTGGAGTTCTCATCAATTCTAGCATAATTACAGTGATATATATTGATAATAAATTGCACACCCCCATGTATGTATTTCTCTGTAACCTGGCCTTAGTAGATATCTGTTTTATAACCACTACTGTCCCTAACCTGTTGTACATGTTACTATCTGGCGATAATACAGTGTCCTTCATACAATGCTTCACCCAGATGTACTTTTATATTTCGGCTGGTGGTGTAGAAGATATTCTAATATTCATTATGGCATATGACCGATATGTTGCAATATGTGAACCTTTACATTATCATTATATTCTAAACAGGAAAAATTGTTTCTCTTTGGCATCTGCTTCTTGGATTGTAGGATTCTTAAACTCATTTCTGTTTACAATTCAAGCCTCACATATGTTCTTCTGTAATTCACATACCATACACCAGTTTTTCTGTGAAGCTAAAGCTCTGATTGACATCTCCTGTGCTGGCAGTCATGGTTTTTATATTGTCATCTATATTGATTTTTTGATATTAGGATTTTTACCAGCAATGTTTAGTTTGACATCTTATATAAAAATTATCAGGGTCATCTTGCAGATAAAATCTAAGGATGGACGGAAGAAAGCCTTCTCCACCTGCTCATCCCACCTGACTATTGTCATTATGTACTATATGACATGTTTGTGTGTTTACATGATGCCACCATCAGAATACTCCAATGTCCTAGAACCGGTCTTTACAGCAGTGTACACAGTTGTCACACCCATGATAAACCCTCTAGTCTACAGTCTACGGAATAAAGATGTGAAAATGGCACTGTTAGGGATATTGGGGTTAAAATTGAGAGTTACATTTTTTTAGAATTAGTTGTATATAAAGCTGACACAGATAACATTGAATAGTTTTTTTAATCATATGATTATTAATAAATAAGCATTTAGATTTGCAAAATTATTTCAGTTAAAATGAGTCTTTGATATATTGGAGACCAAAACTAAATTCTTCATAGTGTAAGTGTTTGATGCCCCCATATTCATAAAGTCATCCCTCTGTTTCAGTTAGGAACACCCCCAGCTTCTGGCTGCATAGCCCTGTCAACAGGGATGTTTAAATCAAGTGCAGCTTTTGTGTATTATATTCGTACTATTTCCCAGGGGAATGCAGTTGATTTGTCGGCAGTTGGGATCCGGCGGTCAGGATACTGATGTCATAATCCTGACCTCTGACAATACCGACAGCTGGAATACCGGCTAACAGGACTATTCCCACTTGTGGGTGTCCATGACACCCATAGAGTGGGAATATAATGTGTGGCGAGTGCAGCGAGCCACCGAGCCCACAGCGTGGTGAGTGCAGTGAGCCTGCAAGGGGACTCTTTGTGCTCCCCACGCTGCCGGTTGGGATGCCGTTATTGGTATTCTGGAACCCTTCCCAGGATATCCCCTTGTCTACCAAAATCAACCACTCACTTTTAAAATTGGAAATTGTAGAGATTACCAAATACCTTTAATAGACAATCTTTACAAAATTTTTGTATTTAGTTTTTAATTTTGTTATGTTTTTTCAATGACATTAATTGTAATGTAATTTTGAATTTAAGTCAAAATGAGAATGAAAAAAGGTTGTGTGGATGTTGTCTGGTAACATAATCACCACCATGTGGCATTTTTCCATTTGTAAGGTATCAGATATGCAAATTTATTCTAGCACGTCATTCCTCTTATAACTATTTAGTTATAAGATAGATGAAATGCTAGAAGAAATTGGCATATCTGATTAATTACAAGTGCAAAAATGCCCCATTGTGGTGATTATTTTACAAAATTTTTTGCCTTGAATTTCCTTTCCATGGCATCATTACATACTGAAAATTTGGTGAAATTCCGGTAAGTAGTTTTTGCATCTCCATCTGGGCGAGCATAGGCGATGCTCTCCCATTCTAGTGAATGGGGCACTTCTCCATCAGGGGCACGCGTGGCCGGATGGAGATGCTCTCAGGGTCAGGAGTGCCCGGGGCGGACAGAGCCATGACTAGCGTTGCTCCATCTGTAAATTCAATCCTAAACTTAAAGTCTTGCAATGTTAAAAACCATCTTGTAACCATTGAATTCTAGCTTTTATTAACACACATTCACGTTAATGAAGTGAATCTGTCACCAGTTTAAACTGCCTGCCCAAGATGTAATATCTAAAAGTGTCTAATACTCACTTAATGGCCAACACTTCCTTTTCCACAAAGGCATTCCGCTTTTCATGATTATTGAGATTTCTACTCAAATAAATGACGGGGTGCTCCTCCCCAACTCTGTTTGGGAGATTACAACTCCTTCCCCTACCTCTGAGGCATCTGTCTGTACCACATTTTCTTTAATAAAATATAGCGTAAGCAACACAGGTTGATTACTTAATGACACTTTTAATGCCTGATATGCTTTCTCGGTCTCAGGGTCTGTCTTAAGAGCTTAATATTGCCATCTTCATGAAATTATTGATATTTGGGGTTTTCCCAGCAATGCTCTGTCTGACATCTTATTTTAAAGTTATCAGATTCATCTTGCCGATAAAATCCAAACAAGATAGAAAGAAAGCCTTCTCCACTTTCCCATCCCACCTGATAATCTTCATTATGTACTATACGACAAATGTGTCTCTGTGTACATGATGAAACCAGAGCCGTAACTAGACTTTTTGGTGCACGTAACTTTAGAGCTCATTTTTATTTAATTACAATACCCTTTATTGAATAAAACATTTCAATATACTGCCATACACAGGATTCAAACCTATAAATTGTTGCATTCTAATCAAACACCCTACTCATTGAGATATTTGATCCTGCATAAAACCCATGAACACTATATGAAGCTACTGGTACTTTGTTCAAAAAATAATCAGTATTGCAATTGAACAGAACTATGGCCCTCATTCCGAGTTGATCGGTCGCAAGGCGAATTTAGCAGAGTTACACACGCTAAGCCGCCGCCTACTGGGAGTGTATCTTAGCATCTTAAAATTGCGACCGATGTATTCGCAATATTGCGCTCACAAACTACTTAGCAGTTTTAGAGTAGCTCCAGACTTACTCTGCCTGTGCGATCAGTTCAGTGCTTGTCGTTCCTGGTTTGACGTCACAAACACACCCAGCGTTCGCCCAACCACTCCCCCGTTTCTCCGGCCACTCCTGCGTTTTTTCCGGAAACGGTAGCGTTTTCAGCCACACTCCCATAAAACGGCCTGTTTCCGCCCAGTAACACCCATTTCCTGTGAATCACATTACGATCGCCGGAGCGATGAAAAAGCTGTGAGTAAAAATACTATCTTCATAGCAAAGATACTTGGCGCAGTCGCAGTGCGAATATTGCGCATGCGCACTAAGCGGAATTTCACTGCGATGCGATGAAAAATACCAAGCGAACGACTCGGAATGAGGGCCAATGTACTGTGCAGACACACATCCCATCTCTTACAGCCACACACTACATAGATCTGCTCAGCCATAATGCTGAAAATTGTTTTCAAAAAGTACAAGGTAATCTTAAAATATTTAGAATTCTATAGCTTAGAATTATCAACCTTTCTATGCAAGGGCAGATAGCTAAATGAATAGTTTGTCTGACTGCAATGCCAAAGGCAATGGGTTCAAATCCTGGGTATGTCAACATTTTGAAATGTAATTAAGGACAGTGTGACAGAATAACAAATAAATCTCAAGTTGAGTTCATGAATGTTTTATAGGTATTAGTGACAGAATGGGTCACGGTGGAGATAGGGGCGTGCAGGAGATGCTGGGCTTCAAAAAGGGGGGAAGCTGCAAGTGAAAGTAATTAATACAGATAATTGACAAGTACCATCAACAGCGCCCTCTAACCTGCAGCAATATGTGCAGTGCCCCCTCCACTCACACCTAGTTCCGGCCCTAGATTTCACCATCTGAAGACTCTGAAGTTCTAGAACCGGTCTTTACAGTTCTTTATGCAGTTGTTACACCCATGATAAACCCCCTGATCATCAGTCTATGGAATAAAGATGTGAAAAAGGATTTGCTGAGATTACTGGGGGTAAAGCAATGTATTGAACAGTAGGGATGAATGCATACAATGTTAAAATAACTCAATAGGGCCTATGCAGAGTTGAATGCATGTTCGCCATAATTGTTTACTTCTTGTGCACAACAAAATGCTTATAATTACTGATATAGTGAATTGTGCAAATTAATGATTATCACAGAAACACATAATTTGATGGCAGATAAGAACCACTTAGCTCATCTGGTCTGACCATGAAAATACACATACTTACACACTATGCGTTGGGAGCCAATAAACCTACCAGTATATTCTATGATTGTTGGAGGAAACCAGATTATCCAAAGGAACCCCACACAAGCACAGGGAGTCTATACAAATGCTACACAATTAAGGTCATGGTGGGAATCGAACCCATGACCTCAGTGCTGTGAAGCAGTAATGCTGACCATTACACAATATGTACTTCTTCATTACCAGCAAGTTACAGTACGTCTCACCACCCAGAAGTATAGATGTGTTTGAATTTGCATCACCCATACAGTACTTGCATTAGCTCAGCTCTTGAGTTTGTAAAGATACATTTGTATCACTGACTTGCATTCAAGACTACATTGACCCCAATGTGTTTAATAATTTTGGTACAGTATTCTCTTATTAAGAAGTTTAAGACAAATTATAGTAGACTTTGAATCTGTTCTTGTTGTCCTTGTATCAATGAAGCTTTTCTTACTGTTACTGTATGTTCTTTGTGCTTTGACTCCTTTCTAGATTTTATAAAGACGCAGCTGCTGTGCTCCATTGTGCATCCATGAATCAGACGCATTGTAAAAAATGGATTTCCAAATTGTGCAAAAAATGGAGATCTCCTGTAATAAACTATATTGGATGTTATCTGAAAACATTTGGAATCACAACTAGTGCTTGACACAGTGATATACAAATTCACTCAGGACCAGAGTGACTACTTAGATATAAAGGTATAGATCTGCATCAGCTGAAAAGAGGTGTTGCCAACCTCACAAAAAACATTGAATTAGGAAAATGTGAGCTTCACCGATGTAACCTCTAAACAATATTCCAAACCAGTGCATCACTGTATTTAATTGATATAATTTATTTCATAGAATCGTAAAGAACCACTTAAAAAATGGTTGCTACTTCAATTTGTGGTCTGCTAGCCTAGATAATAAAATCAAACACATAAAAACATTGATAATTGAATTGTTACAAAAAAAGTGTGTTAGCTACATACTGTACAGTAGTATTTAGTTGTTATAACATAAAAAGTGGTTAGTTAAAACCTGTACGATTTTATTGTCATGTACGGAAGTACATAAATTTTGGTCTTTAGTCCATACTTACTTTTGTACCACATTAGGGATCATTTTAAATTTGACACTTGAATGGGCTTTGTGGGATATCATTGAGCCTCTAGTCTGCCCCACCATCCCAAGTCTATATGTCACATCTAGCCCATACACACTGAGTGATTTTGAGCTTAAAGTAGCTCACTTTTGGCATTTTGAGCTATTTTGAGCTCAAACTCGGCAGTGTATATGGCCGGGCGATGAGCGGTGAGCGCTGATGCTCGCTCCCACATAATTGCTGGCCGCTGCAGTCCATCAGGCTGTTTGAACAGCCAAGTGAAGCACTTTCCACAGTCTCCTACTCACTGTCCAAAAATGCCCAGTGTGTAATCACCTTTACTGATGAAAATTGCAGTTCGTGCTAAAAAAAATAACATATTATCGCAGTGGATAGAGTTGCTATAGACATATAGTACGTCTAATAGGTTTATCAATGTGAGTAAAATACATGGACCGCCAAGATAGAATCTTGACTGAGAATAGGCTAGGCAAAGAGTGTCATTTTCCGTCACTGTCATAGAGCAGTATAGTTCTGCTGAGGATAGGTATAGGAGTAATATAATAGTTTAGGTATAGTACACTCGCTAGGAGATTCAAACTATACTCCTCAGGAGAAGGTATAATTTAGAACATAATGTTAGTATAAGTACATACAGTAAGCAAACAAATGTTTTACTTATCAGAGACTTTGTGCCGCATGTACGGGGTTTCCGCACACAGGACCTGGATCTGCTACTTAGACACGCGTTTCACCAGGGGTTGGCTTGTTCACCAAGCTTGATGAAAATTACACTTTTTGCCTAGCATATTCTCAGTCAAGATTCTATATTGGAAGCCAATGTATTTTACTCACATTGATAAACCTGTTAGACATATTATCTTTCTATAGCAACTTTCTCTCTATCATCAAGGGGACTCACATTGCATGGGGGCCAGGATACACTCCCTGTACTGGACCTCCATCAGGGAGTGCAGCCTGCTCACATGTGCAAAAACAGATCACCTATACTGGATCTTGTTTCACTCATTTCAGATCCCTCTCTCTGAAATCTCACCCACTTGTTTACTGTTCTCAGCAACACATGAGTGGGCAGTAGAAGCGGAGTAGGGACCAATTGAGTCTATCTTTAACTACTAAAGGCCAGTACTCACTGGCCAATGTCAGAGAGATGTGTGCTGAGCGAACCGCTCAGCACACATCTCTCCCGACACTCAGCACAGCGCGATCAGTGCTGAGTGTGCGTGGGGAGACGGGGGGGGGGGCGCTCACTTCACCCAGCGGGTGAAGTGAGCGACCCGCTAGATTGGCCTGCATGCAGACCAATCTAGCAGCAGCGATAGCGATGCGTGGGGCTGCGCATCGCTATCGCTGAGGGGGCTATACACGGAGCGATCGTGCTTAAAATCAAAGCAATCTAGTCAGATTGATTAGATTTTAAGCAGCGATCGCTCCGTGAGTACCCCCCTTTAGGGTTACTCTTCCCAACTCAGCTAGGTTTACCTAATGACAGGATATACTACAAATGGTTTAAACATACCTCTCTTAAATTAACAATCATACCATATCAGAGTTGAATTATGCTCCCCGTTTGGTACCTTAATTGCTGAAATTATTGCTATTAAGCATATATGACAGGGCATCCCATTGAGGTTAATATTTTCACCTGTTTTTAACATTGTCAAATTATTTGTTTCACTATATTTTCACTATATTTTTTTGCATAACCAACAAATATAGCCATAAATAAAGTGATTAACATCCTCCATTGAAAATCACACACAACATTGGCAGTTACACATTGTGCAATTTTTTTCACACTAATGATATTTTCACCCTTTCAAACTGTATATATTGACATCACTGTGTTATAGCAATATTACTGGTATTATTTGACCTATTGTATGTTTTAATGTGTTCACACCTTATCCAATATGCAATCGTGATATTTGTAATGCATTCTCAGGAGTACTGCTGTTTTCTTTTTGTGGCTTGAAGAAACATCCAGTTTTAATGTATAGCAATAAAATTATATTTTTAATAAAATGATGATTTAAAAAGAGTGCCCCAGCAAAAAGAGTCTTCTTATTATCTTCCTCTCTACACACTCAATTCAGCAACTAGTAAGAGGAGGTCCAGGGAGCATTTGTTCAAAATACAACACCAGCGGTTGGGGTTTTTCCTACCAATAGTAGGTGTATTGTTAATTTGAAATGCATTTTCTTCATCATCTGTACAACCGATTTGCACATTTTCAGCCTCACTTAGAAGGACCTCACTGAGAAAGCCCTGTGTAGAGTACATAATAGATTGTATGTCTAGTCAAAGATACAGAGTGCATCCAATACCTCAATAGTGCATACACAATATATTACACCAATCAATAAAGTAAAATCAAAGAAAATAACCAAGATGACTTGCCGAGATTGCCATACAAAAACAAATAAAAAGTCCAAAAAAAATCCCAACTTTGAGAAAACGTATTAGTTTAAAGCATTTTTTCTAAATCTCCGTAACTTTTGCTCAACAGGATCCCACATAGGAGGAATATTTTGAAACATTAGTATCCATCCAAAGTATAAAATCTAAACTTCAGTTGGGTACACAGCCAAGGAAAATTATACAGCACAATCCGTTCATATAGTCAAAAAGTATGTGGGCACACACAAATTATTCAATGTCCATCTGCCCGGGGAGCAAATCCAATCTTCACTTGGTAGCATATACACCACAAGAAAATAGTGCACTCACCAGGGACTTTGTGAAGTCATATTTGTTGTTCACATACTGTAGTAAAACCATCAGTGTAAGTAGTAGATCGACGCTTCAGTCATTTAACATGACCTTCATCACAATATATCCAATCCTGAGCCTCCTTAAATACCTACATCAATGATCAGAATGCCGATGGATGGAACTTATTAGTCTGGTCATTGATGTAGGTATTTAAGTAGGCTCAGTATGCCTTGTTGTATGTCTCTGTCCCTTGCTTGTATGGGATATGTCTTGATGAAGGTCACATTTAGTGGCTGAAACCTCATCCAATGACTTACACTGATGGTGTTACTATGTAAGCAACAAACGTGGATCTACTTTTGCAAAGACCCTTGTGAGTGCACTCTTTTTGTAAAGTGGATGGAATATATATAGATGACGCAATCTCCTGCAGTCCGGACTTTGCTTGCGGGAAGCGGGAACTGACATCCGAGTGGTGGTGGGACCTAACCCTTCATAACAAAAGCACAATAAAGCACTGAAACGTTGCTATATAGCAGAGTGTGTTGACATCTTTATTTCGGAGTGCCACCATGGACATAGTATTTTACGCGCTACCTAGTGTTAGCAAAATTGGATGGCACCCAGTGTATTGCACACCCATCATGAGCAAGTGAGTGCTGGTATTCTGTATATATATATATATATATATATATATACTAGGTGCTTCATCGCGCCCTGCGGGCGCTCTTGACACCATTGAAAGGGGCTGCGCCTCCTTAACTCCTGCAGAGAGGCATGGGGCGGCAGGGAGGGGACACAGAGAGGCACAGGGTGGCAGGGAGGGGACACAGAGAGGACACAGATAGGCGCTGGCTGCTGGGAGGGGACACAGAGTCGTGGAGTGGCGGGGGGGATACACAGAGGCGCGGGGCAGCGGTGGGGGGACACAGAGGTGCGGGGCAGCAAGGGGGGACACAGACGCGCGGGGCAGCAGGGAGGGGACACAGACGCGCGGGACAGTGGTGGTGGATACAGAGATGCGGGCGGTATGGAGGGGATAGAGCAGGGAGGGGACACAGAGATGCAGGGAAGGCACACAGACGCAGGGAGGGGACACAGAGGCGGGGAGGCAGGGAGGGGACACAGAAGCAGGGGGGCGGGGGGGATACAGAGACGCGGTGCGGCAGGGGGGATACAGAGACATGGGGCGGTGGAAGGGGACACAGACGTAGGGAGGGGACATAGACGCAGGGATGGGACAAAGAAGCAGGGTGGTAGGGAGGGGATACAGAGACGCAGGGTGGTGGGGTGGATTTAGAGACACAGGGCGGTGGGGGGGATACAGAGATGCAAGGCGGTGGGGGGGATACAGAGATGCGGGGCAGTGGTGGGGGATACAGAGATGCGGGGCAGTGGTGGGGGATACAGACGCAGGGCAGTAGGGAGGTTACACAAATGTAGGGCAGTAGGGAGGGGATACAGAGATGTGGTGTGGTGGTGGGGGATACAGAGACACGGTTCGGTAGGGAGGGGATACAGAGACGCAGGGCGGCAAGGAGGGGATACAGAGACGTGGGCCTTCAGGGAGGGGATACAGAGAAGCGGCGGGGTGGGGGGGGATACAAAGACGCGGGGCGGTATGAGGGGATACAGACACGCAGGGCGGTAGGGGGGGATACAGAGATGTGGGGGGGGCAGGGAGGGGATACACAGACGCGGGGCAGCAGAGAGGGGATACAGAGATGCAGGGTGGCAGGGGGATACAGAGACGCAGGGCGGTGGGGGGATACAGAGACGCAGGGCAGTGTTGGAGGAAACAGAAACGCAGGGCGGTAGGGAGGGGATACAGATGCAGGGTGGTGGGGGGATACAGAAACGCAGGGCAGTGTTGGGGGACAAAGACACGCAGGTCGGTGGTAGGGTATACAGAGACGCAGGCGGTAGGGAGGGGATATAGTGATGCGGTGCGGTAGGGAGGGGATACAGAGACGCGGTGCGGTAGGGAGGGGATACAGAGATGCAGTGCGGTAGGGAGGGGATACAGAGACGTAGGGCAGCAGGGAGGGGATACAGAGATGCAGGCCGGCAGGGAGGGGATACAGAGAAGCGGCGGGGTAGGGGGGGGATACAGAGAAGCGGGGCGGTAGGGGGGGAGTACAGAGACGCAGGGCGGTAGGGGGGATACAGAGACGTGGGGGATCAGGGAGGGACAACACAGACGCGGGGCAGCAGGGAGGAGATACAGAGATGCAGGGCGTTGGGGGGATACAGAAACGCAGGGCGGTGTTGGGGGAAACAGAGATGTGGGGTGGTAGGGAGGGTACACAGATGCAGGGCGTTAGGGAGGGGATGCAGAGACATGGGGCAGCAGGGAGGGGATGTAGAAAAGTGGGGCAGCAGGTAGGGGACACAGAGACCCAGGGAGGGAACGCAGAGACGCGGGGCGGCATGGAGGGGATGCAAAGAGGCGGGGCAGCAGGGAGGGGATGCAGAGACGTGGGGCGGAAGGGAGGGGGCGTAGAGACGCAGGGAGGGGATGAAGAGATGTGGGGCGGCAGAGAGGGGACACAGAGACGCAGGGAGGGGATGCAGAGACGTGGGGCGGCAGGGAGGGGATGCAGAGAAGCAGAGAGGGGACGCAGAGATGCGGGGCGGCAGGGAGGGGACACAGAGACGCAGTGCTGCCTGTGCACTCTCTCTCACCTGTGAGGTTGGTGTAGCGGCCACAGTAGCAGGCGCGCTGTCCCCCCGTCTCTGGCATGTGGAGCTGGCAGGCCAGTCCCTGGGTGTGCAGTCCAGGCCTCTGGGGATGGAGGGAGGCAGCTTTGTATTAGGTGTGCGGAGGAGGAGGCGGCGGGTCTGTGTACGCGGCACACGGTGGGCTATGAAGACTTCTCCTAAGCCAGCCGTCCCTGCTAATGTGTTTGCCGGCGGCCGAAGTTACAGGCGCGGTTGAAGCTGTGGCATCAGGGCACTGGCTTCGTCCGTTTTGTGGACGGCGTCAGGTGGGACAGTGTGTCCCAGGTGTGGCTGTAATGTGCTGGGGGTGTGCGGAGGGCGGGATTGCGCCGGTGTTTGGTCAGGCGTGGAGCAGACTCTGGCTCCCGTTCCAGTCTGTCACAGCCGCGGCTGCAATGCACAAGCTGGTGGCGGGGTTTTGCGGAGGGGTGGTGTGGGCTGCAGCTGTCTGGTCATCCGTGGTGCGGCTGGCTGGGCCCGGCCACCGTGTCCCTGCCGCAGATGGATGTGAGAGTTGGCGCTGGGATCAGTGCTGTGGGGTTAGGGTGTGTGTGCTGGAACTTTATGCGGACGTCGGGTATGGGGGTGGCTGGCCCGTCAGTGGCTGTATGTGGGAGTTGGTGCAGGAGTTTTGTGGAGGGGGTGTGGTGCTGGTGGCATTGGGGTGTAGGTGGCTTTGTGTTTGTGTGGAAACCAAGGGAGGGGTGCATGCTTACCCGGCACTGTGCTACGTCCGTCCACTTGTGGCTTCTGTGTGGGGATGGTGGGTGGTTTCAGTGGCTGCTGCTACGTTCTGTGCTGGCACTGGGGCAGGGCAGGAGCTACTAACTCCACCCAGCCCTGTGACTCCACCCATCGTTAGAGGGCCAGGCACCGAGTACCAGGGCTAATATATAGGAGATATATATATCTGGGACGTGCAGTGAGGTAAACGTCTCAGGAGTAGAGATGTGCGGCTGGCACTTTTTGTGTTTTGTGTTTGGTTCTAATTCCACATTTGTGTTTTGGTTTTGGCTTGGTTTTGCCAAAGCCACCCTTTCGTGTTTTGGTTTTGGATCTGGATGATTTAAAAAAAAAACATAAAAACAGCTAAAATCACAGAATTTGGGGGTAATTTTGCTCCTACGGTATAATTAACCTCAATAGCATTAATTTCCACTCATTTCCAGTCTATTCTGAACACCTCACACCTCACAATATTGGCCCTCATTCCGAGTTGATCGCTCGCAAGGCAAATTTAGCAGAGTTGCTCACGCTAAGCCGCCGCCTACTGGGAGTGTATCTTATCTTCTTAAAATTGCGACCGATGTATTCGCAATATTGCGATTACAAACTACTTAGCAGTTTCAGAGTAGCTTCTGACTTACTCGGCATCTGCGATCAGTTCAGTGCTTGTCATTCCTGGTTTGACGTCACAAACACACCCAGCGTTCGCCCAGACACTCCCCCGTTTCTCTGGCCACTCCTGCGTTTTTTCCGGAAACGGTAGCGTTTTTATCCACACGCCCCTAAAACGCTGTGTTTCCGCCCAGTAACACCCATTTCCTGTCAATCACACTACGATCGCCGGTGCGAAGAAAAAGCCGTGAGTAAAAATACTATCCTCATTGTAAAATTACTTGGCGCAGTCGCAGTGCGAATATTGCGCATGCGTACTAAGCTGAAAAACGCTGCGATGCGATGAAATTTACCGAGCGAACAACTCGGAATGAGGGCCATTGTTTTTAGGCCTATAGGTTGTACCAAGGTGGCTTTATGACTAAGCTAAGCGACACAAGTGTGCAACACCTGGCCCATCTAGGAGTGTCACTGCAGTTGCAGACAAGATGGCACTATTCAAAAACTAGTCCCCAAACAGCACATGATGCAAAGAAGAAAAATAGGTGCAATTAGGTAGCTGGATGGCCAAGCTAAGTGACACAAGTGTGCGGCACAAACACCTGGCCCATCTAGGAGTAGCAGTGCAGTGGCAGTCAGGATGGCATATCTAAAAAATAGGCCCCAAAAAGATCATGATGCAAAGAAGAAAAAGAGGTGCAATAAGGTAGCTGTATGACTAAGCTAAGCTACACAAGTGTGCGGCACAAACACCTGGCCCATCTAGGAGTGGCACTGCAGTGGCAGATAGGATGGCAGATTTAAAAAATAGGCCCCAAACAGCACATGATGCAAAGAAGAAAAAGAGGTGCAATGAGGTAGCTGGATGGCCAAGTAAGCAACACAAGTGTGCGGCACAAACACCTGGCTCATATAGCAGTGGCACTGCAGTAACAGACAGGATGGCACTTAAAAAAACTAGTCCCAAACAGCACATGATGCAAAGAAGAAAAAGAGGTCCAAGATGGAATTGTCCTTGGGCCCTCCCACCCACCCTTATATTGTATAAACAGGACATGCACACTTTAACAAACCAATCATTTCAGCAACAGGGTCTGCCACACAACTGTGGCTGAAATGACTGGTTTGTTTGGGCCCCCACCAAAAAAGAAGCAATCAATCTCTCCTTACACAAACTGGCTCTACAGAGTCAAGATGTTGACCTCATCCTCCGATTCCTCACCCCTTTCACTGTGTACATCCTCCTCCTCCTCACAGAGTATTAATTCATGCCCGCTGGAATGCACCATCACAGGTACCTGTGTACTTTATGGAGGCAATTGCTGGTAAAGGTCTTCCCGGAGGAATTTGTAATTCATTTTGATGAACATCATCTTCTCCACATTTTGTGGAAGTAACCTCTTAAGCCGATCGCTGACAAGGTTACCGGCTGCACTAACCACTCTTTCGGAGTACACACTGGAGGGGGGGCAACTTAGGTCAAATTAAGCCAGTTTGTGCAAGGGCATCCAAATTGCCTCTTTTTCCTGCCAGTATACATACAGACTGTCTGACATGCCTAATTGGATGCTGTCACTCATATAATCCTCCACCATTCTTTCAATGGTAACATAATCATATGCAGTGATAGCAGACATGTCAGTAATCGTTGCCAGGTCTGTCAGTCTGAGACAGATGTCAGCTTTCGCTCCTGACTGCCCTGCATCACTGCCAGTGGGTGGGCTAGGAAATCTTATCCTTTTACTTGCATCCCCAGTGGCGGGAGAAATTGAAGGACGAGCTGTTGACGGGTCACGTTCCACTTGAGTTGACAATTTACTAACAAGTAGGTCTTTGCACCTCTTCACACTTTTGTCTGCTGGAAAGAGAGATACAACATAGGCTTTAAACCTAGGATCAAGCACGGTGACCAAAATGTAGTGATCTGATTTCAACAGATTGACCATCCTTGAATCCAGACAAAGCGAATAAAGGGCTCCAGTCCCACATACTTTGCGGAATCGCTCCGTCTTAGCTCCTCCTTCAATTTATCCAGCTGCCTCTGCAAAAGCCTGATGAGGGGAATGACCTGACTCAAGCTGGCAGTGTCTGAACTGACTTCACGTGTGGCAAGTTCAAACGGTTGGAGTACCTTGCACAAGATGGAAATCATTCTCCACTACGGTTGAGTCAGGTTCATTACCCCTCCTTTGCCTATATCGTAGGTGGATGTATAGACTTGAATGGCCTTTTTGCTGCTCATCCATCCTCTGAAGCATATAGAGGGTTGAATTCCACCTCGTTACCACCTCTTGCTTCAGTTGATGGCAGGGCAGGTTCAGGAGTGTTTGCTGGTGCTCCAGTCTACAGCACGCAGTGGCAGAATGCCGAAAGTGGCCCGCAATTTTTCTGGCCACCGACAGCATGTCCTGCACAGCCCTGTCATTTTTAAAATATTTCTGCACCACCAAATTAATTATATGTGCAAAACAAAGGACATGCTGGAATTTGCCCAGTTGTAATGCACGCACAATATTGGTGGCGTTGTCCGAAATCACAAATCCCCAGGAGAGTCCAATTGGAGTAAGACATTCTACAATGATGTTCCTCAGTTTCCGTAAGAGGTTGTCAGCTGTGTGCCTCTTACGGAAAGCGGTGATACATAGCGTAGCCTGCCTAGGAACGAGTTGGCATTTGCGAGATACTGCTACTGGTGCCGCTGCTGTTGTTGCTGCAGGAGGCCATACATCTACCCAGTGGGCTGTTACAGTCATATAGTCCTGAGTCTGCCCTGCTCCACTTGCCCACATGTCCGTGGTTAAGTGGACACTGGATACAACCGCATTTTGTAGGACACTGGTGACTCTTTTTCTGACGTCTGTGTACATTCTCGGTATCACCTGCCTAGAGAAGTGGAACCTAGATGGGATTTGATACCTGGGACACAGTACCTCAAACAATTCTCTAAGTCCCACTGAACTAATGGCGGATACCGGATGCACGTCTAACATCAACATAGCTGTCAAGGCCTCAGTTATCCGCTTTGCAAAAGGATGACTGCTGTCATATTTCATCTTCCTCGCAAAGGACTGTTGGACAGTCAATTGCTTACTGGAAGTAGTACAAGTGGTCTTCCGACTTCCCCTCTGGGATGATGATCAACTCCCAGAAGCAACAAGAGCAGCGGCAGCAGCAACAGCAGGCGTACCACTCAAGGATCCTCCGGAGGACTCCTCAGTCTTGACAGTAACATGGCCTACTCTAAACAAGCAAACCCAGAAATGAATTCCAGAAGAAAAAAGTCCCTTTTTGGAGCACTCTTTTATATAAGTAATTTAGTAATTTAATAAAACATGTTTTATTAAATTACTAAATTACTTATGTAAAAGAGTGCTCCAAAAAGGGACTTTTTTCTTCTGGAAATCATTTCTGGGTTTCCTTGTTTAGAGTATGTGATATTTCCGTGGTGCACCTCCAGCTTTGACACTAAATTAATGTGAGGTAATTCATGTATAAGCTGGTTTAAACTTATTTATTTATTATTATTTTCTAAGTTCTGTGCGGGATATACAATACCCTTTTTTTGCAACAGTAACATGGCCTGCAGGACTACTGATGTTCCTGACTGAGGAGGAAGTTGACATTGAGGGAGTTGGTGGTGTGGCTTGCAGGAGCTTGGGTACAGGAGGAATAAGGAATTTAGGTGTCAGTGGACTGCTTACGCTCTTACCCAATGTTTCACAACTTGACACTAAATTATGATGAATGCGCTGCAGGTGACGTATAAGGGAGGATGTTCCTAGTTGGTTAACATCCTTACCCCTACTTATTACAGATTGTCAGAGACAGCAGATGGCTTGACACCTGTTGTCCGGATTTGTGGAGAAATAATTCCACACCGAAGAGGTGGCTCTTTTGGTAGTTTGCCCAGGCATGTAAATGGGCTTCTTCATCCCACAAACAACAGGTGTCTGACTTAAACAAACCACATCACCATCAGAATCCTTATCATCAACTTCCTCCTCAGCGCCAGCAATACCCAAATCCTCAGCCTGGTGTACTTCAACAGTGACATCTTCAATTTCAATATCAGGAACTGGACTGTGGGTGCTCCTTCCAGCACTTGCAGGGGGTGTGCAAATGGTGGAAGGAGCCACCTCTTCCCGTCCAGTGTTGGGAAGGTCAGGCATCGCAACCGCCGACACACTTGGACTCTCCTTGGGGATTTGTGATACCATCTAAGAATGCACAGTTCTTTTCTGTGCTTTTTCCAGCTTAACTATTTGAATTTTCCTAGCAGGAGGATGAGGGCTTCCATTGTCATGTGAAGCTGAACCACTAGCCATGAACATAGGCCAGGGCCTCAGCCGTTCCTTGCCACTCCGTGTCTTAAATGGCATATTGGCAAGTTTACATTTTTCCTCAGACTATTTAAATTTCTTTTTTTTGGTTCTTTTTTCTGAACGTTGGCTTTTTGGATTTTAGATGCCCTCTACTATCACATTGGGCATCGGCCTTGGAAGACAACGCTGATGGCATTTCATCGTCTATGTCATGGCTAGTGGCAGCAGCTTCAGCACTAGGAGGAAGTGGTTCTTGATCTTTCCCTATTTTATCCTCCAAATTTTTGTTCTGTTTGATTTTTTGGGAGTTATAAAAGACAATATGCGGCACAGGAAGGACTGGAGTGACTTATGGCCAGGACACTACCACTGGTCTGATGCAGCCCAACACAACAACACTGTAGGGACTTGTTGTTGTTGCTGTTATTATTATTATTATACGGCAGCAGTGGACATATATCAGCAGCGTATACCACTGTGACTGCCTCGTCACTGGAATGACTGATGGCCAGGACACTACCACTGGTCTGATGCAGCACAACAACACTGTAAGGGACTTATACAGCTACACTGGATATATGGCAGCAGAGGACACCCCCGCTGTAACTGGTCTCTGGACTGATGCTGCACAAGACACTTTCCCTGGCCTAATGCAGGACAACACAGCACCACTGAAAGGTACTTATACAGCTACACTGGATATATGGCAGCAGAGGACACCACCACTGTGACTGGTCACTGGACTGATGCAGCACAAGAGAGACACTACCCCTGGTCTGATGCAAGACAACACAGCAAAAATGCAAGGGACTTATACAGCAGCCAGCAGCACTGGGGACATATAGCAGCAGAGGACACCAACACTGTGACTAGCTGGAATGATGCAGCACAATACGCTGACTACACTGGACTGGACTGAGCAGCACAGCACAAGACTCGCCACCGCACTTTCCCGCCCACACAGACACTGAGGACACGTCCTCTCAATACACTCTCCGAGACTGGATTGAAAATGGCCGTGACACGCTGCTCTTTATATGGAATCCAAATCCCGTGATAATCCGGCAGTGGGATGATGACGTTTTGCCTCGTTCTGGTTTATGAGTCAGGCAAGGAACCCGAGCCGGGCTCGGATCCAGACATGAATGGTGAGGTTCAGTACGGTTCGGTTCTCTGAGAACCGAATCCGCTCATCATTACTCAGTAGGCACAAGCTAGTACCAGAGCCAGATTTACACACAATACATGATCCAAAGTTTTCATGTTGGCATTATACAAAGGTGTAGTAATGTCTACTGCTGGAAACTTGGTGAGTTTTGATCACAGATGAGCGTAAAGAATATGCGGAAGAGGCACTACCTCACCTGCCATAAACTTTTTACTCCAGAGTTTTTACTATAAAAATAATAGGAATAATGCAAAGAAGATGTTTATAATATATTCTTTGTATTTTTCATATACTTTTTATAGTCAAAACTTTGGCGTATACGTTAGTATGACAGGAAAGGCTCTGCCTGACCTGCCTCACTTCATCACACTTCACTGATCTATATCTAAAACAATGGGAGAGATGGAATAATAGGTTTAACACAATATACAATTTAATTCTAGGTATAAAATCATTAGTATTCATTCACACCATTTTAGCCCAACATCCTTCATTAAATAATATACAGTCAAATTTTCATACATGGAATAATACATTTAGGTCAAATATATTTTTATAATATTTTGTAGTCACTTTTTTATTTATGGAATAATACATTTAGGTCCAACCCAGCACACATCCTAATAATCGGAGATGTGCACCGGAAATTTTTCAGGTTTTGTGTTTTGGTTTTGGATTCGGTTCCAATGCCGTGTTTTGGATTCGGACGCGTTTTGGCAAAACCTCAATGAAAATTTTTTGTCGGATTCGGGTGGGTTTAAAAAAAACAACCCAAAACAGCTTAAATAACAGAATTTGGGGGTAATTTTGATCCCATAGTATTATTAACCTCAATAACCATAATTACCACTCATTTCCAGTCAATTCTGAACACCTCACACCTCACATAATTATTTTTAGTCCTAAAATT
Source organism: Pseudophryne corroboree (assembly GCF_028390025.1). Taxonomy (NCBI): domain Eukaryota; kingdom Metazoa; phylum Chordata; class Amphibia; order Anura; family Myobatrachidae; genus Pseudophryne; species Pseudophryne corroboree. The sequence goes on from NC_086450.1 coordinate 465,534,113, forward strand.
TGCACCGAGGTCGCTGGATGACTAAGCTAAGTGACCCAAGTGGGTGGCACAAACACCTGGCCCATCTAGGAGTGAGACAGGATGACAGATTTAAACAAATTAGCCACAAACATCACATGATGCAGAGATAAATTTAAAAAAAGAGGTGCAAGATGGAATTGTCCTTGGGCCGTCCCACCCACACTTATGTTGTATATACAGGACATGCACACTTTAACAAATCCATCATATCAGCCACAGGGTCTGCCACACGACTGTGGCTGAAATGGCTGGTTGGTTTGGGCCCCCAACCAAAAAAGAAGCATTCAATCTCTCCTTGCACAAACTGGCTCTACAGAGGCAAGATGTCCACCTAATCATCATTCTCCGATTCCTCAGCCCTTTCACCGTGTACATTCTCCTCACAGAGTATTTATTTGTCCCCACTGGAATCCAGCATCTCAGGTCCCTGTGTACTTCTGGAGGCAATTGCTGGTAAATGTCTCCACGCAGGAATTTATTATAATTAATTTTGATGAACATCATCTTCTCTACATTTATTGGAAGTTACCTCGTATGCCGATTGCTTACAAGGTGACCGGCTGCACTAAACACTCTTTTGGAGTACACACTGGAGGGGGGGAATTTTAGGTAAACTAAAGCCAGTTTGTGCAAGGGCCTCCAAATTGCCTCTTTTTCCTACCAGTATACGTACGGACTGTCTGATGTGCCTACTTGGATGCGGTCACTTATATAATCCTCCACCATTCTTTCAATGGTGACACAATCATATGCAGTGACAGTAGACGACATGTCAATAATCATTGGCAGGTCCATCAGTCCGGACCAGATGTCAGCACTCACTCCAGACTGCCCTGCATCATCGCCAGCGGGTGGGCTCGGAATTGTTAGCCTTTTCCTCGCAGCCCCAGTTGCGGGAGAATGTGAAGGAGGAGCTGTTGATGGGTCACGTTATGCTTGAGTTGACAAGTGTCTCACCAGAAGGTCTTTGAACCTTTGCAGACTTGTGTCTGCCGGAAAGAGAGATACAACGTAAGCTTTAAACCTAGCATCGAGCACGGTGGCCAAAATATAGTGCTCTGATTTCAACAGATTGACCACCCGTGAATCCTGGTTAAGCAAATTAAGGGCTCCATTCACAAGTCCCACATGCCTACCGGAATCGCTCCATTTTAGCTCCTCCTTCAATGTCTCCAGCTTCTTCTGCAAAAGCATGATGAGGGAAATTACCTGACTCAGGCTGGCAGTGTCTGAACTGACTTCACGTGTGGCAAGTTCAAAGGGTTGCAGAACCTTGCACAATGTTGAAATCATTCTCCACTGTGCTTGAGTCAGGTGCATTCCCCCTCCTTTGCCTATATCATAGGCAGATGTATAGGCTTGAATGGCCTTTTGCTGCTCCTCCATCCTCTGAAGCATATAGAGGGTTGAATTCCACCTTGTTACCACCTCTTGCTTCAGATGATGGCGGGTCAGGGGTCAGGTTCAGGAGTGTTTGCTGGTGCTCCAGTCTTCGGCACGCGGTGGCTGAATGCCGAAAGTGGCCCGCAATTCTTCTGGACACCGACAGCATCTCTTGCACGCCCCTGTCTTTTTTTAAAAAATTCTGTACCACCAAATTCAATGTATGTGTAAAACATGGGACGTGCTGGAATTTGCCCACATGTAATGCACGCACAATATTGGTGGCGTTTTCCGATGTCACAAATCCCCAGGAGAGTCCAATTGGGGTAAGCCATTGTGCAATGATGTTCCTCAGTTTCCGTAAGAGGTTGTCAGCTGTGTGCCTCTTATGGAAAGCGGTGATACAAAGCGTAGCCTGCCTAGGAAGTTTGGAACAAGTTGGAGTTTTGCAATATGCTGCTACTGGTACCGCCGCTGCTGTTCTTGCTGCGGGAGGCAATACATCTACCCAGTGGGCTGTCACAGTCATATAGTACTGAGTCTGCCCTGCTCCACTTGTCCACATGTCCGTGGTTAAGTGGACATTGGGTACAACTGCATTTTTTAGGACACTGGTGACTCTTTTTCTGACGTCTGTGTACATTCTCTGTATCGCCTGCCTAGAGAAGTGGAACCTAGATGGTATTTGGTACCGGGGACACAGTACCTCAATCATTTCTCTAATTCCCTGTGAATTAATGGTGGATACCAGACACACGTTTAACACCAACACAGCTGCCAAGGCCCGAGTTATCCGCTTTGCAACAGGATGACTGCTGTGATATTTCATCTTCCTCGCAAAGGACAGTTGGACAGTCAATTGCTTACTGGAAGTAGTACAAGTGGTCTTCCGACTTCCCCTCTGGGATGACGATTGACTCCCAGCAGCAACAACAGCAGCGCCAGCAGCAGTGGGCGTTACACTCAAGGATCCATCGGAGGAATCCCAGTTAGGAGAGGACTCGTCAGACTTGCCAGCGACATGGCCTGCAGGACTATTGGTTTTCCTGCCTAAGGAAGAAATTGACACTAAGGGAGTTGGTGGTGTGGTTTGCAGCAGATTGGGTACAAGAGGAAGGGATTTAGTTGTCAGTGGACTGCTTCCACTGTCACCCAAAGTTTTTGAACTTGTCAATGACTTCTGATAAATGTGCTCCAGGTGACGTATAAGTGAGTATGTTCCTAGGTGGTTAACGTCCTTACCCCTACTTATTACAGCTTGACAAAGGCAACACACGGCTTGACACCTGTTGTCCGCATTTCTGTTAAATTAATTCCACACCGAAGAGGTGATTTTTTTTTGTAATTTGACCAGGCATGTCAATGGCCATATTCATCCCACGGACAACAGGTGTCTCCCTGGGTGCCTGACTTAAACAAACCACCTCACCATCAGAATCCTCCTTGTCAATTTCCTCCTCAGCGCCAGCAACACCCATATCCTCATCCTGGTGTACTTCAACAGTCAGTGATATCTTCAATTTGACTATCAGGAACTGGACTGTGGGTGCTCCTTCCAGCACTTGCAGGGGGCGTGCAAATGGTGGAAGGTGCACCTCTTCCCGTTCAGTGTTGGGAAGGTCAGGCATCGCAACTGACACAATTGGACTCTCCTTGGGGTTTTGTGATTTAGAAGAATGCACAGTTCTTTGCTGTGCTTTTGCCATCTTAACTCTTTTCAGTTTTCTAGCAGGAGGATGAGTGCTTCCATACTCATGTGAAGCTGAACCACTAGCCATGAACATAGGACAGGGCCTCAGCCATTCCTTGCCACTCCGTGTCGTATATGGCACATTGGCAAGTTCACACTTCTCCTCAGACGCTTTTAATTTAGATTTTTGGGTCATTTTACTGAACTTTAGTTTTTTGAATTTTACATGCTCTCTACTATGACATTGGGCATCGGCATTGGCATACGATGTTGATGGCATTTCATCGTCTCGGCCATGACTAGTGGCAGCAGCTTCAGCACGAGGTGGAAGTGGATCTTGATCTTTCCCTATTTTACCCTCAACATTTTTGTTCTCTTATATGCCAGTAATCTATCAATAGCAATGGCCTGCTGTACTGTACTATATATGTATACTGCTTGTCACAAAAATGCTGCACTGTCCTACTATATACTGCTCACAGTAATGCAGCACAGATATAGTATATTTGACACAGAGCTGCAAGATACAGCAATGGCCTACTGTACTGTACTATATATGTATACTGCTGGTCACCAAAATGCTACACTGTCCTACTATATACTACTCACAATAATGCAGCACAGATATAGTATACTTGACACAGAGCTGCAAGATACACAGCAATGGCCTGTTGTACTGTACAATATATGTATACTGCTGGTCACCAAAATGCTGCACTGTCCTACTATATACGGCTCATAATAATGCAGCACAGAGATAGTATACTTGACACAGAGCTGCAAGATACAGCAATGGCCTACTCTACTGTACTAGATATGTATACCGCTGGTCACCAAAATGCTACAATGTCCTACTATATACTGCTTACAGTAATGCAGCACAGAGATAGTATACTTAACACAGAGCTGCAAGATACACAGCAATGGCGTACTGTACTGTACTGTACTACTATAATTATATACTGGTGGTCCCCAGTCCCCACAATGCAGCATACTGAGCACAGATATTTGCAGCACACTGAGCACAGATATGGAGCGTTTTCAGGCAGAAAACGTAGATATTTGCAGCACACTGAGCACAGATATTTGCAGCACACTGAGCACAGATATTTGCAGCACACTGACCACAGATTACGGAGCTTTCGGGGAGAGAAAGCAGCCACTTCCTCTCCGTTCAATCTCCAATGCAAGCGTGGAAAATGGCGGCGACGCGTGGCTCTTTATATAGAATATGAATCTCGTGAGAATCCGACAGCGGGATGATGACGTTCGGCCGCGTTCGGGTTAACCGAGCAAGGCTTGAAGATCCGAGGCTGCCTTGGACCAATGTAAAAAAGACCTTCTGGTGAGAAAATTGTCAAGTCAAGCGGAACGTGACCCGTCAACAGCTCCTCCTTCACATTCTCCCGCAACTGGGGCTGCGAGGAAAAGGCTAAGAATTCCGAGCCCACCTGCTGGTGGTGATGCAGGGCAGTCTGGAGCGAGTGCTGACATCTGGTCCGGACTGAAGGACCTGCCAACGATTACTGACATGTCGTCTACTGTCACTGCCTATGATTCTGTCACCATTGAAAGAAAGGTGGAGGATTACATGAGTGAAGGCCTCCAAGTAGGCATGTCAGAGAGTCCGTACGTATAATGGCAGGAAAAAGAGGCAATTTGGAGGCCCTGGCAGAAACTGGCTTTATTTTACCTAAGTTGCCCCCCCTGCAGTGTGTACTTTGAAAGAGTGTTTAGTGCAGCAGCTCACCTTGTCAGCAATCGGCGTACGGGGTTACTACCAGAAAATGTGGAGAAGATGATGTTCATCAAAATGAATTATAATCAATTCCTCCGTGGAGACATTCACCAGCATTTGCCTCCAGAAAGTACACCGGGACCTGAGATGGTGCATTCCAGTGGGGACGAATTAATAATCTGTGAGGAAGGGGATGTACACAGTGAAAGGGGTGAGGAATCGGATGATGTGGAGGAGGTGGACATCTTGCCTTTGTAGAGCCAGTTTGTGCAAGGATAGATTGATTGCTTCTTTTTTGGTGGGGGCCCAAACCAACCAGTCATTTTAGTCAAAGTCGTGTGGCAGACCCTGTCGCTGAAATGATGGGTTTGTTAAAGTGTGCATGTCCTGTTTATACAACATAAGGGTGGGTGGGAGGGCCCAAGGACTATTCCATCTTGCACCTCTTTTTTCTTTCATTTTTCTTTGCATCATGTGCTGTTTGGGGACTATTTTTTAAATTGCCATCCTGTCTGACACTGCAGATCCACTCCTAGATGGGCCAGGTGTTTATGTCGGCCACTTGGGTCACTTAGCTTAGTCACACAGCTACCTCATTTCGCCTCTTTTTTTCTTTGCATCATGTGCTGTTTGGGGACAATGTTTTTAATCTGCCATCCTCTCTGACACTGCAGTGCCACTCCTAGATGGGCCAGGTGTTTGTGTCGGCCACTTGGTTCGCTTAGCTTAGTCACACAGCTACCTCATTGCGCCTCTTTTTTTCTTTGCATCATGTGCTGTTTGGGGACAATTTTTTTTAATCTGCCATCCTGTCTGACACTGCAGTGCCACTCCTAGATGGGCCAGGTGTTTCTGTCGGCCACTTGGGTCGCTTAGCTTAGTCTTCCAGCGACCTTGGTGCACCTCTTTTTTTCTTTGCATCATGTGCTGTTTGGGGACTATTTTTTGAAGAGCCATCCTGTCTGACACTGCAGTGCCACTCCTAGATGGGCCAGGTGTTTCTGTCGGCCACTTGGGTCGCTTAGCTTAGTCTTCCAGCGACTTTGGTGCAAATTTTAGGACTAAAAATAATATTGTGAGGTGTTCAGAATAGACTGGAAATGAGTGTAAATTATGGTTATTGAGGTTAATAATACTATGGGATCAAAATGACCCCCAAATTCTATGATTTAAGCTGTTTTTGAGGGTTTTTTTGTAAAAAAAACACCAGAATCCGACAAAAAAAATTCAGGGAGGTCTTGCCAAAATGCGTCCGAATCCAAAACACGGCCGCGGAACCGAATCCAAAACCAAAACACAAAACCTGAAAAATTTCCGGTGCACATCTCTAATATTATTACAATTATCTGTTTGTGTGTGTCATATAAAGACTGATTAGATGTTATTATAATTAAAAATGATTGTCCATGTATGTCTAATAAGAACTGTTTATATATACATATCATCACAATTGGGACCAATTATGGTACTGTTCTTGTTTTAGGTACAGTGTAGCATTGGTATTTTAATACAATTGTGATCATTCTTCGAGATATTATTAATTTTAGTCATCAAATCAGAGGTACTATATTTACATAGGTATGTAACCTCTATGCATTTCATGTTAACTTCAACAGTAAAATACTTACTAATTTCCAAAATTAATTTCTGGTATTATCCCCAATTTTTTTAGAGCATCTGTAAGGGGTACCATCCTCCAATTACACTTGTGCCATCTTTAATATTGAGAAATAGAGCCACTATGTTTTATGGTATGTCCTTCTTTTTTTTCCTTTCTATAATTTGACATTTGTCATACTGAATTGTCTATAATTGGGACCTTTTTATTATAGATCTATTTTCTTTGATACCCATTCAAGGAATTAACTTGTTTAAGTGGTAAACCTGAAACTTAATTGGTAGGTAACCTTATAAATGTATTCAAATATAAACCTGTCTCCATTAATCTCCTCTGATATTGATGTACTCTCCTCCCTCTTTAAAAGCTGTATACACCTGATAAAGTCATAATGACGAAACGCGTCGGTTTCACCAATCAATTTCTGCCATGTCTTGGTGTATGTAAATTCCACCCAGAGCTCGCACCTTTTGCTAAAGGTGAGGGTGAAATAAATTCCAACTTATGTACTCAGTCATGTATACAGATTCTTTGGTTTTGTAAATGAAGTGTATGTCATTTTAAAATTTTTATGAAGCAAAAGAAAATCTTGAATTACATATGCCTGATTGTTCTTTTCTCTGGGTGATTATTTTTTGATGAGAGGGTCTATTTTTAGGAAATACCGTACTGACATATCGTTTGCATCAAAAACCTTGACATATTGAACTTTGGACTATTCCATTGCTGCGATTACTCCAACTCTGGACTGAATTTACAGTTTGACATATCTAAGGCACAGATATGTATATATATATATGTATATATATATATTGAGAGAGAGAGAGAGAGAGAGAGAGAGAGAGAGAGAAAAGCAGATAAAAGGTTTTGAGGCAGCATTCACAAGACCTGTTACTGCTCACAAAGTTTTATTCAGCAAAATCCAACTCATGTTTCGGGCAAAAACCCGTCGTCAGGGTTTAAACACACTGTGCACATACATGGTTCTTATACATACAGACACTTCCCCCTATTCACAATTGATTGTGCTCACCTGTGGCAGGTACTCCCCACTCTACACCTTGCTGCAGTAATATAATCAAAGGTATAACTGCAGCCCATTATGTGTAAACCAATACCACATACAGTAGCATATATAAACAAATACCACAAATATAAAAATAAGTGTAACATACAAAGGATGCTGTTACTGATTAACAAAGTAGTTATATAACATACAAAGTTATAGCTTCATTGCTAGGGAATCTATCTGTACAGCATTAGTTGAAGGGTTCAAAAAAGTAGTTTATATACCTATTAGAAACTGTTAAATGATAGTTGCTTATTTAAACCCAGAGGGTGCAAGGTATGCAATTTGTGAATCCACCAAGATTCCTTTCTTAGCAGAGCCCTTGCTCTATCACCTCCTCTAATACTAGGAGCAATCCAGTCATTCATTTTATATTTGTGCATTTCTAAATTACAGTATGTCTGGCACTACCGGCTGATCATTAGGTTTTTCCTCTAGAGCTTGTCAGATCGCTGACCTATGCATGGTCATGCGTTCCTTAAAGGACCATGTGCTTTTGCCAATAAAAAGGACAGGAAAGTGCGGGTGGGGGAAGGATCAGCTGATCAGCTCTGTGACTCCTTAGGTGCAGGGGAACAGGACCGACTCCCGGACTGGACCTCTCTGTTTATGCCTCTTTATATTTTTTTAGGATTCACACAGGGAGTGTATTCTGGATGTAGTGCTGTTACCAGATCACCTATGAAAAAGCTGCAGGACCTGCAGTGAAATGTGTCAGGTGTCATTCTCATCACGACTATGTGCTGCAGCATCAGTGCCCGGACCATACTGGACTCTAAACAAGAAATTTTGGTGAATGGACTCTACCTGAGGCTGACTTGAGGCCTATTCCGCAAGAAAAGTTCCGCAACCTGGTGAGGACTCAGAATTATGGTACCAACCCTTAATTGAAGGATCTTCCTAAAGGGACCTCTCTCCTCCGGCGGCACAAGTGCGGTAATGTAACGTATTGGACTGTGCCATCAGCTCCACAAAACACAGATTTCCACACCAACTGTACTCCAGTTATTAACAAAAGGAACGGACACTATAGATTAGAAAACCACATAGGACGAGTTAAAAGTCAGAAGGAAGTGAATGTGATATTTCGGACCTGAACAAGGATGTGTAAAAAAACCTCCTGGATCTAAATACTGACAAGTTACACACAAACACCTGTAATTACCTGATTTCCTACTCAAGAAATGGGTTATTGGTACATGAGTTAATTTGGATATATAATTTTTCAGTAATCTATCCTTAATATTTCTCCCTCTTCTAAAACAGGGTAATAACTCTTTTTCTTACAAGGCAGGTAATTCTGGGTCAGTATTTACTATGGGCCAAAGGATTTTAGCAGATCTCACTACATTTTTACTAGAGGTGAGCGGGTTCGGTTCTCAGAGAACCGAAACTTACCGGACTTCACATCATGAGCCTGGATCTGAGTCAGGCTCAAAACGAGGCAAAACGTCATCATCCCGCTATCGGATTCTTGCAGGGTTTGGATTCCATATAAGGAGCCGCGTGTCGCAGCCATTTTCACCCCGACATTTGAGAGTGTAGAGAGAGGATGTGTCTCCGTCCTCAGTGTCCTCAGTGTCCGTGTCTTGTGCTGCATCTGTCCAGTCACAGTGGTTGTGTCCTCTGCTGCAATATTTCAGTGCTGCTGGATAAATACAGTCCAGTGGTGCTGTGTTGTGCTGCATTAGTCCAGTGGTGGTGTCTTGTGCTGCATCAGTCCAGTCACAGTGGTGGTGTCCTCTGCTGCCATATGTCCAGTGCTGCTGTATAAGTCCAGTCCAGTGGTGCTGTGTTGTGCTGCATCAGTCCAGTGGTGGTGTGTTGTGCTGCATCAGTCAAGTCACAGTGGTGGTGTCCTCTGCTGCCATATGTCCTTTGCTGCTGTGTAAGTCCAGTACATTGCAGTGGTGCTATGTTGTCCTGCATCAGTCCAGTGGTTGTGTCCCTGTGCTGCCGTATATGTCCAGTGATCCTGCCGTATATGTCCATGGATACTGCCATATATGTCCAGCGGTACTGCTGTATAAATCCAGTGATCCTGATGTATAATTCCAGGGATCCTGCCATATAATTCCAGTGATCCTGCCGTATAATTCCAGTGATCCTGCCATATAATTACAGTGTTACTGGCGTAGATGTCCAGTCCAGTGATACTGTCGTATATGTCCAGTGATACTGCCATACATGTCCATGGATACTGCTGTATATGTTCAGCGGTATTGCCATATATGTCCAGCGGTACTGCCATATAAATCCAGTGATCCTGCCGTATAATTCCAGTGGTACTGGCGAAAAAAAACCAGTGATCCTGCCATATAATTACAGTAGTACTGGCGTATAAGTCTAGTCCAGTGATACTGCCGTATATGTCCAGTGATACTGCTGTATATGTCCATTGATACTGCTGTATATGTTCAGCGGTATTGCCATATATGTCCAGCGGTACTGCCATATAAATCCAGTGATCCTGCCGTATAATTCCTATGGTACTGGCTTATAAGTCCAGTGATCCTGCCATATAATAACAGTGGTACTGGCGTATAAGTCAAGTCCAGTGATACTGCCGTATATGTCCAGTGATACTGCCGTATATGTCCATTGATACTGCCGTATATGTCCAGCTGTACTGCCATATATGTCCAGCAGAACTGCGGTATAAATCCAGTGATCCTGCCATATAATTCCAGTGGTACTGGCATATGCAGTTAGTGCAGTGATTCTGCCGCATAAATCCAGTGATCCTGCCACATATGTCCATTGATACTGCCGTATATGTCCAGCGGTACTGCCGTATAAAACCAGTGTCCTGCTGTATAATTCCAGTGATCCTGCCGTATAATCCCAGTGATCCTGCCGTATAATTCCAGTGGTACTGGCGTATAAATCCCGTGATCCTGCCGTATAATTCCAGTGATCCTGCCGTATAATTCCTGTGATCCTACCATATAATTCCAGTTTTACTGGTGTATAAATCCAATGGTCCAGCCGTATAATTCCAGTGATATTGCCATATAATTCCAGTGGTACTGGCGTATAAATCTAGTCCAGTGATACTGCTGTATATGTCCAGTGGTACTGTCATATAAATCCAGTGGTACTGCCGTATACTTCCAGTGATCCTGCCGTATAATTCCACTGGTACTGCCGTATAAATCCAGTTATTCTGCCGTATAATTCCAGTGATACTGCCATATAATTCCAGGGATACTGCCGCATATGCCAAGTGGTACTGCCGTATAAGTCTAGTGATACTGCCGTATAATACCAGTGATTCTGCCCTATATGTCCAGTGGTACTGGTACTGCCAAATAATTCTAGTGATACTGCCGTATATATATACATATATATATATATATATATACCCTGTTGCAAAGCGGATTACTGAGGCCATAACAACTATGCTGGTGTTAGACGTGCATCCGGTATCCGTCATTAGTGCAGTGGGACTGCAGTGCCAACCCTAGATGGGCAAGGTGTTTGTGCTGCACACTTGTGTCGCTTAGCTTAGAAATACAGCATCCTCATTGCCCTATTTTACTTCTTGGCATGATGTGCAGCTTGAGTACCATTTTTTTTAAGTGCCATCCTGTCTGACATTGCAATGCTACTCCTAGATGGGCCAATTGTTTGTGTCGCTTAGTTTAGTCACAGCTACCTCATTGCACCTCTTTTTCATCTTTGTATGATGTGCTGTTTGGGGCCTTTTTTATATTGGCCCTCCTCTCTGACATTGCAGTGCCACTCCTAGATGGGCCAGGTGTTTGTGCTGCACACTTGTGTTGCTTAGCTTAGTCATACAGCAACCTTGGTGCACCTCTTTGTCATCTTTGCATCCTGTGCTGTTTGGGGCATGGTTTTTTAAAGTGCCATCCTGTCTGACACTGCCGTATAAGTCCAGGGGTACTGCTGTATTAGTTCAGGGGTACTGCCGTATAAGTCCACTAATTGCAGAATTTTAAAAAAATGACAGGGGCATGCAGGAAATGCTGTCAGTGGACTGAAAAATTGTGGGCCACTTTCGACATTCAGCCACTTCATGCCACTTCTAGATGGGCCAGGTGGTTGTGTCGCTTAGCTTAGTCATACAGCAACCTTGGTGAACTTATTTTTCTTCTTTGCATCATATGCTGTTTGGGGACTTGTTTTTTAAAGTGCCATTTTTCTGACACTGCAGTGCCATTCCTAGATGGGCCAGGTGTTTGTGCCGCACACTTGTGTCACTTAGCTTAGTCGTACAGCCACCTCGGTGCAATTTTATAGCCTAAAAACAATAGACTGGAAATGAGTGGAAATGAATGTTATTGAGGTTAATAATACCGTAGGATAAAAATTTCCCCCAAACTCTGTGATTTTAGCCATTTTTATGTTTTTTTTAAAATCATCCAGATCCAAAACCATAACACGAAAGGGTGATTTTGGTAAAACCAATCCAAAACCAAAACACGAGCGGGGAATTAGAACCAAAACCAAAACACAAGCGGGGAAATAGAACCAAAACACAAAACACAAAATGTGCCCGCCGCACATCTCTTTTACTGGCTGTACTGAATTTGATGACCCAAATGATTTTATCTACTGATTTATCCTGGGAGGTTTGTGTTAAAGTAGCAGTTCTGGAAAGTGATAGTACTTTATTTTTAGCACCCCTAAGTTTCCATGGAGCATAGCCTCTCGCTATAAATTAAGCTGTCAATAAATCAATGTGGATAATTGCTTCCTGTTTGTCACTGCAGATGTGAAAGATCCTAAGGAACTGTGAGAAAGGGAGGCTATTTTTCATGGGTCCTGGCTGGAAACTGGTGGCTTCTAAAAATGTGTTTCTATCGGTTGGTTTACAGTAAGGAGAAGTTACAAATACTTTGTCCTGAAAATTAATCAACATATCTAAAAAATGTACGTGTAGTACCAGACCATAGCAATAGAATATTGTCTATATATCTGGTATATCCTTTAATCTTAGAGGCCCATTCAGCATTTAAAAAAAATAAGTCTTTCTCGGTCTACATGAAAGCAATAACAAAACTCGGGGCGATGCAACTGCCATTCGCACACCCGAGATTTTGTATATAAAACTATCCATCAACCAAAAAATAATTCCTTTTTAAGGTGAACTCCAGCAACTAAATAAAGAAATCAATGTCTGGCACATTATAGACTAGATTATTCAAAATTAATTGTCGCGTGGCCTCTACACCCCTCCCATGTGAGATTTTGGTGTAGAGGCTCACCACGTCAATCGCGCAGCACTCCTGATTACAGAAAGAGACTCACTCAGGTCGGCATATTAGGAAACAACGCTTCAATGCCCTTTAATGTGCCATTTTCAAGTAACAAGTAACATCTGGTGGATGCCATACTCCAGAGGTGGGGCAGCACACCCGGCACGGATGGTGCAAAATCAATGACATCAGCACCCTCTGCTGAAGCCCAGTGGTCCCCATCAACATAGCAACAACAGGCGAGGCCGACCAGCACAGGGTCACAAAGCATAGTGATCAACTTATCCTATTATGAACTTAATGCTATTGAGATACAGGTACTTTCCAAAGGTTTATCCTTCATCCCTACAAGTACCCATAACCCGGTGCAGTGGAAAATTGAGAAACACCGGCTACATTGTCAGTTAAAATGAAAAGAATAGTAGGTGTGGCCTAGTGGGCAAGAAGAGGACATGTTAGTGCCAAGCTCCAGGTCCCCGCTTACTAATTCCATCTAAGGAATGGTCCACCTTGCCTGCACCTTGCCTGTCCTTGACCATTTCTAGGAGAGACCTTCTGAGGAGGTAGGCGAGCGGAATCAGGGAATGCTGGAATCTGTTCCAGCAGGTTGCAGCCTACCTTCACAATGTGAGCCGTGGCCTGGAGTTCAAGACCCTCTGCCTGCCAGATATCATGTCTCCTGCTGTGGACATTTGGGACCCCTCCTCTTGGCAGTGACACAGTTGTGCCAGACTGTTAGAAGGGGTGTGGAGCATGGGCATCCCTTCTTTATCCAGAGGCACCATCCCTGCATCAGCTGCATACTTGGTGGGCTGTGACGGAAGCCTCATACTGGGGTAAGCTTACCCTGCCTCGTTCTGGTGGTGGTTCACCCACAAGGTGACAGACCTCCTGCAGATCACTCTCTGGACTCCTCCCAGACCCCTATATGCTGCATCTGGATGCCCATTAGGGAATCCTGTTACTTATGGAGAGAAACCTTTTATTCTTCCAGCATGGTAGTGGCAGCCTGCTTCTGGGCCAATGGACTGCATATCACATGTCTGTGTAATAGTGTGCTGCACCAATTGATTACCCCTGAACTGACACTACGAGCTGTTGGGAGGCTTTATTACCGTTATTCTGTTCATAAAATATTTCCTGCCTGCAACTGATATTGTTCTCACTGCCATGGATAAATATGTGGTGAGACAACAGAGGGGCCCCAAGGGCAGCCAGTTGGGCAATGGCCGTGGTAAGGATACCCCACCTGTGGCATCCCCTTCCGCCCTAGCAACAAGACCTGGTAGCTGCTTCAGATAACAATGACCCTGTCTTTGCTTCCTTACCAACTGCCTGTTCTCTTACTCCAAAGGAGATTACCAACATCCTTGCTTCTTTATTGGATCAAAAACTGGCCCCACTGAAAGATTCTATTGATTCAGCACTGTGCCAAATTACGTAACATGATCAGCATATCTCGGAGGAGGAGCAACAAATTTTGAACTTGTAGGATGAGCTTTCGATGGCCATGGCTGCATTATCTGCATTGGAGAAGATGGTATCCTCCATGCATGACAAGCTGGAGGATTCAGAGAACAGAAATAGAAAAAATAATATTCGTGTCATTGGTCTCCCTGAATCAGTTAAGATTGTTGATCTTATTCCCTTGGTCTCGGAATGGTTTTGCTTGACTGTTCCATTGGCAAGTATTACTTATACTTCTAAACTTAAAACATAAGACAATGGCCCAAATGTATTAAGCCTTAAAAAATGATAAAGTGAAGATAGATAAAGAGTGATAATTGACCAGTCAATCAGCTCCTAACTGTCATTTTGGAGTTGGAGTTGACCAGGTATCGTCCAAGGAGGGGTATGACTCCCCAGGCTCTTGCAGCAAATCTGGATCTCTCTGCTATACTGGGTGCCTGTGAAGATCCCTGTTCCCTAGTCCGTTATTATAATAGGGATGTTATGGCTGCAATTGATATTATCTCCCCTGTGCGTATAAGACCTCGCAAACCACAACGTCAAGCTCCATGGTTCGACAACAGTGTTAGTGAGCTCAAGAAAAGGGGGCGTAGACTGGAAAGACGATGGAGGAAGACTAACCTAGTGGATGACAAAATAAAACTAATAAAGCATAACGAAGAATATCAATCGACAATCACTCATAAGAAATCACAGTTCCTGTCAAATGAGATCACAGCAGCAAACAATAGGCCAGCTCAACTTTTCCGCACAGTGGAGATGCTTTGCAAGCCAGCATGCCTGCAGACTGATGAGACCCTTTCCCAGGCAAGATGCAACGAGTTTGCAAACTTCTTTGCAGATAAAATATCCACCATCCGGGCTGGAATCTCCACAGTGCCAACAAAGGAGTGCCAAACTACAAAGCCTGCCAATATAAGCCACCTGCCTTCATGGACCAGCTTTGACCCAGTGGATGTAAAGGACATTGCTGAAATTGCTCGGATTTTGCGTCCCACCACCTGTTGTCTGGACCCGGCCTCAACAAAGCTTCTAATAGGTTGTATGGATATAATTGGTCCTGTCTTTGCAAAAATTGTTCAATGCTCTTTGCAGACAGGCATTTTTCCTGAACCCCTAAAGGAAGTAATTGTTAGACCGCTTCTTAAAAAACCTAATTTAGATCCCGACTGCATGACCAACTACAGACCGGTATCAAACCTTCCTTTCCTAGGAAAGGTTATTGAGAAAGTGGTGGCAAATCAACTGGAAACCCGCCTGACAACCCATGATATTTATGATCCATTTCAATCAGGATTCAGGAGAAGACATAGCACTGAAACAGCCCTGGTGTGTGTGTTAAATGATCTTCTGATGGCAAAAGACAGAGGTGACTGTTCAATATTAATCCTTCTGGATCTCTCGGCAGCATTTGATACCGTGGACCATGGGCTTCTGATTGAGCGACTGATACATTTCTGTGGTTTGGATGGCACAGTCCTAAGATGGTTCAAATCATTTCTCACAGGCAGGTCACAGAGAGTATCATCTGGATTATACTCATCACCACCAGTGCCATTGCCATGTGGTGTCCCACAAGGTTCTATACTATCCCCCATGCTTTTTGCAGTATACATGCTTCCATTGGGTGAAATAATCAGGCGCCATGGCCTGGTCTACCACTGCTATGCAGATGATACACAATTGTACTTGTCCTTTGCTCCGGGCACTGATAACCCAATAGCAACCCTAAATGGCTGTCTAGCTGAACTACAGGAGTGAATGAGCGCCAGCTGGCTACGACTGAACCCGGATAAAACAGAGGTCCTTATAATACGACCGCAACATCAAAGGACAGGACTGCAGAATAGCCAACCAACTGGACTTACACTCGGGGATTCAGAATTACAGACCAGTGATCGTGTGCGGAATCTTGGCATTGTCCTGGATGGTGGCTTGACACTTAAACATCAGATATCAGCCACAATCAAATCCTCATTCTTTCACCTGAGGAACATAGCCAGAATCAAGCACTTAATTCCCTCAGATGATCTGCCAAAAGTCATACATGCATTTGTATCATCTCGATTAGACTACTGTAATGCCCTCTACCTTGGTCTACCAGCAAAAGAATTGCAACGCTTACAGCTGGTGCAAAACACAGCTGCCAGGCTGTTAACCAACCAGCCCCGTTCTAGCCACATAACACCCATCCTCTTCTCCCTTCACTGGCTGCCTGTAAGATGGCGAATCATCTTCAAGATTGGCTTACTGTGTTTCAAAGCATTACATGACAAAGGCCCAAGGTACCTGAAACAGCTTCTGACCCCATACTGCCCTACTCTATTACTGCGATCTGTAGATGAAGGACTTTTAGCTGTACCTAGAATCTACCGTAATTCATCTGGGGGTCGAGCTTTTAGTCATGCGGCTCAGACTCTATGGAACTCACTTCCCCGCACAGTGCGAGAGGCCCCAACTATAGAATCCTTCAAAAGTAGACTCAAGACTTTCCTGTTTACTCAAGCATTTCCATAGTGTCCCTTTTAGTATCTTCGTGCTTCTGTATTTTATGAAAATGTACTTCATTATTTTCTGTATTATATTATGCTATATATCTGTTAAGCGCCTTGAGTCCTATTGGAGAAAGAGCGCTATATAAATAAAATTATTATTATTATTATTATTATTATTATTATTATTTTTCAAACACAGCCTGTGACATATCAGTTAGGAGCTTGTTGGGTGGTTATTTATCTTTCTTTATCTGTCTCCACTCAATCACTTTTTAAGGCTTAATATATTTGGGCTTCAATTTCAAATTTTTTTTTTACATTGTCTTATTGATGTGGAGTAAGCTTATGTACTACTGAGGTAATGGAGGACTTTGGGAGCGGAGGTAATGGTACAACAGATTACTATCATTGCCATGTGTGCTTACACTCACTTTTTTACCGCTCCTCCTCAATCCATGCCCCTAATAGTAGATTGCATAGATTGGCTTCTGAATGTAAATTGGGAAAGAGCTGGAATTCATTCCTCATTCCTCCATAATTTCCTTAATCAGTAACTTTATTTGATCTCTTGTTATCATTATTTAAATCTAAGTAATCTTACATTTAAAAAACCCCAATAAAATAAATACAATATATAATAGATTTAGTTAAAAACACTCAAAACTGTCATTGAGATTTTCCTGTGAATCTGTACTTGCACAATTGCGTACTTTCTCAAAGACTATAATATACAGAAAGAGAGAATGGTAAGATTTTGTCATAATTTTAATATGTTTATAATTAAAACACAAGAGGAGAGTTTATGGGTGATGTAATATCATTATTTTTGTTTGAGTCCCCAAAGTAACCTGGTAGCAAATTCCCCATTGAATTGGGAGTCACACCATAAAGGTAACATTCATTCCTCACGTGTGTTCTACAGTGTTTGATGCTGATTTCCAGGTGAGTTGTGATCATTCCTCAATTCTGCAATAACTGCTGCACAATGTTTCTCTAACTGATCTGTGGTTATTATTTTGTGGAATAAAACATTCTGTATACCCTTTTTTTAATTCACATAGAATTTGTCGGCAGATAAGAACCACTTGGCCCTTCTAGTCTGCCCCTTATTTTTTTTTTTTTTATATTATTTTTTATCACTAACCTTATTTGATCCTTATTTCTTTGTAAGGATATCCTTATGTCTATCCCATGCATGATTAAATTGCTCTACTGTCTAAGCCTCTACCACCTCTGATGGGAGGCTATTCCACTTGTCCACTACCCTTTCTGTGAAATAATTTTTCTGCAAATTTCCCCTGAACCTCCCCTCCTCCAGTCTCAGTGCATGTCCTTGTGTCCTATTGCTTCTCTTCATTTGGAGAATGTTTCCCTCCTGGACTTTGTTAAAACCCTTCATATATTTGAAAGTTTCTATCATGTCCCCCCTTTCCCTTCTCTGCTCCAAACTATACATATTGAGATTTCTTAGTCTTTCTGGGTATGTTTTGTGATGTAGGCCATGCACCATTTTAGTTGCCCTCCTTTGTACAGTTTCTAATGTATTAATATCCTTTTGAAGATATGGCCTCCAGAACTGAATACAGTATTCTAGATGAGGCCATACCAATGACCTATACAGTGGCATTATTACTTCTTTCTTTCTGCTGCTGATTCCTCTCCCAATGCAGCCAAGCATCTGACTAGCCTTCCTCATTGCCTTGTTACATTGCTTACCTGCCTTTAAGTCACCTGAAATAGTGACTCCTAGATCCCTTTCCTCCTCAGTAGTTTCCATATTCATGGAACACTTTGGGGTCTATTTACTAAGCCTTGGGTGGAGTTTAAGTACCAGCCAATCCACTCCCAACTGTCATTTTTCAAATCCAGCCTGTGACATGGCAGTTAGACAGTGATTGGCTGGTACCATCTCCACCTACTTTATCTCTATTCAAGGCTTAGTAAATAGACCCCTTTGGACCAAATGTAATAAGCCTTAAAAAGTGATAAAGTGGAGATGGATAAAGAGAGATAAATGATCAGCCAATCAGTTTCCTAACTGCCATGTCCCAGGCTGTGTTTGAAAAATGGCAGGAGATGGTTGGCTGGTCATTTATCTCTCTTTATCCATCTATACTGTATCTCTTGTAAAGAATTAATACATTTGCTCCAAAGGGGTCTATTTACTAAGCCTTGGATAGAGATAAAGTAGATGGAGATAAAGTACCAGCCAATCATTGTCTAACTGACATGTCACAGGCTGTGTTTGAAAAATGACAGTTAGGAAGCTGATTGGCTGGTCATTTATCACTCTTTATCCGTCTCTACTTTATCTCTTGTTAAGGCTTAATACATTTGGGCTATTGTTTTCTCTAAGTCACAGAGGTAATACTATAAAGCATTTAGTATATAAAAGTATCAGTAGTTTAAAAAGAAGTTAATTTTAAAATAGGACTATTGGCCCAGATTTATCAAGCCTTGGAGAGTGATAAATTGCACAGTGCTAAAGTACCAACCAATCAGCACCTAACTGTCATTTTTCAAACACAGTCTGTAACATGACAGTTGGTAGCTGATTTACTGTTACATTATCACCGTACAATTTATCACTCTCCAAGGCTTGATAAATCTGGGCAATGATTGCAAAATAAGAACATTGTTTTAGGTTGTTAAGTATTTTAAGTACGTTTTTTTTACAAGCACTGTAGGACTTAATGGGGGTCATTCCGAGTTGATCGCTAGCTGCATTTGTTCGCTGCGCAGCGATGAGGCTAAAAAATGCACTTCTACGCATGTGTATGCAGCACAATGTGCATGCACAATGTTCTATTACAATGACCGATGTAGATTCACACAAGTTCTAGCGATGCATTTCAGTCACACTGATTGTCTCAGAGTGATTGACATGAAGTGGGCGTTTCTGGGTGGCAACTGACTGTTTTCAGGGAGTGTTCAGAAAAACACAGGCGTGCCAGGAAAAATGCAGGCGTGGCTGGGTGAACGCAGGGCGTGTTTGTGATGTCAAATCCTGAATTGAATGGTCTGAAGTGATCAGAAGCACTGAGTAGATTTTGAGCAGCTCTAAAACTGCACAAATTATTTTTGTAGCCGTTCTGCTAAGAACAGAACACACTGGATTTAGGTGAGTTTATTTTTAATTTCAGGTACCCCAGATTCTACGTGGAGACGTGGACAGAGTCGGCATCTGAACATAGGTAAGTATGTGTGTGTCGGAATGTATGTAATAAAGTTGTACTTTCAAGGTGTGTGTGTGTCCTGTTTTATTTGGGTATTTTTTTTGCAGAATAACTATAGGTACCAGCGGGCCCGTTTAACCCCTGCATGCTGGTACTTGTGGTTCTTCAAGTACCAGTTTGAGGGGGAGGCTTGCAGGTACTTGTAGTTCTTGTGCAAAAAACAATATTCTTTTATTTTACACTTGGCTATTAGCCCCCATCCGCAGCCCATGGATGGGGGGGACAGCCTCGGGCTTCACCCCTGGCCCTTGGGTGGCTGGAGGGGGGGTACCCTTGATTTAAGGGGTCCCCACTCCTCCAGTTTACCCTGGCCAGGGGTGACTAATTAGTGATTTAATGTCAGGGTTCTAGCAAATCACAGGCGTTTTTGACCGATGGTGTATTCATTCGTATTTTTTTTCTTTGACTTCAAAAAAATATGAATGCCCTCATCACTGCCGAGATTTGTGTTTAGTAAATTCCCGAGATGACACTTTGAAGAAAAAACACCATCTCGGTCAAAATCGGGAGCTTAGTAAATTTACCCCAATGTGTGATTTAAATGGAACCTAATAAATTGTAATTCTATTTTTACACAATTGTCCTTGGCAGAGCAATCAGCTGTGGACCTTTCTAAACTTGATGATGCTACAGAAAAGTGCAGAATATCCTAATAAAGACCTGTAGATGCATTAGTTGAGCAGATAAACTACAGTACTTATATACAGTATTTTCAATCTCCCATATCCAAAATTGGAAAATTGGTAATTGAACCCATAACCTCAGTGCTGTTAGACATTAATGCTAACCATTACACCACCCGTCCTGCCCAATATTTTGAGTGTGACTGAGAGTAGTGTCATCATTGCTTACTGATTGTTCAATGTACACAAACTTTGTTTCATACACAAAATTATTACAAATATTGCAAAACATTACCTTCAGGCTATGAGTATAAGATGTTTATGAAATATTAATTCACTTTGTGTTTAGACTTGGGTCCCATCCCTAAAATATCACATTATAGAATGCAAATATTCCAAAATGCGGAAAAAACATATCTAAAATACCTCTGGGCCCAAGCATTTTGAATACTAGAGACTCAATCTGTAGTTTTTTAAACCTAGTCACACCTTAAAATATAAAACTTCAGGTTCACTAATGGAAAAAAAAATATTGTATGTTCACTTTAACCACTTAACTGGCTAATATTTTTTCCCAAAAAACAGAAATTGTGTGTTTTTATGATTGAATTAAGTCAAGAACATCTACAGTATTTATAACTTCTACCACACAATTTTGTCCAAAAAATTTTTTTTTAATCATAACATTATCATAAATTTTGAGAATATTGATTATGATATATCAGACTATTGATGATTGGAGCATTACACATTGTGGCTTTACATTTGCTTGGAGGCTATGGGAATAATTCAGATCTGATCACTGATGTGCATTTTCACACAGTGGGGGTAATTCCAAGTTGATTGCAGCAGGAAATTTTTTAGCAATTGGGCAAAACCATGTGCACTGCAGGGGAGGCAGATATAACATTTGCAGAGAGAGTTAGATTTGGGCGGGGTGTGTTCAATCTGCAGTCTAATTTGCAGTGTAAAAATAAAGCAGTCAGTATTTACCCTGCACAGAAACAATATAACCCACCCAAATCTAACTCTCTCTGCACATGTTATATCTGCCTCCCCTGCAGAGCACATGGTTTTGCCCAATTGCTAACTTTCTGGCTGCTGCGATCAACTCAGAATTACCCCCCGTGGGCGATTGGATCTGAACTGTGCATGCGTATGCACTGCAATGTGCAGGCGCTATGGACGGCTGCAATGGGGATCACTGGTCAGCGACGGGATTGTGCAAAGGATCCACTCATACAGGCATTCGCAAGGAGATTGACAAGAAGAGGGCGTTTGTTGGTGGCAACTGACCATTTTCAGGGAGTGTTTGGAAAAACGCAGGTGTGACCAAGCGTTTGAAGGAAGGGTGTCTGTTGTCAAATTCGGTCCTGAACAGGCTGATGTGATTGCAGCGGCTGAGTAATTCCTGAGCTTCACAGAGACTGCAGAAAATCAGTTTATGCAGCTCTGCTACACATGCGTTCGCACACTTGCACAGCAAATATACACTCCCCCTGTAGACGGCGAATATCTGATCGCAGGACAGCAAATATAGCTGCCTAGCGATCAGATCTGAATTACCCCCTTAGGGCTGCTTCATTTACATTTCTCTGCTGGGTGGGGAGTGTCCCCAAATTACCAGATCAGCAGAAATTGGCTACATAGCAGATACTGCACTTGATCAGTTTTGAAATCTAAAAAGACTCCATAACTCATATTGGAGCACAGATGTTTTTTGAATTTTATTTTAAAAAAATCTGTAGAAAAATAAAAAAATCTGAGTTTAAAAATTGATTGACAAACACAGTAAAGAAAAATTGAAATGTAAATTGTTTCACTAAGAAATTGTTGACTTTCTAGGATGTTGAACATGGTGGAAAGCAATATTTTTTTCAGTCATCTTTAATATAAGGGCACAACAGTGTCCTTGTAAGTTACTTGCATGGCAGCACAGTGGTTATAAATGCTAACTTTAAAGTTCATTTTCAACCATGGCTTACCTACAGTTTGTAGAGATATTATGTTCTCCTCATGTTTTTGTGAGTTCCAGAGTTCAAAACATAATATTGGCTTTTGTAAAAAATGGATGCATTTGTGTGTTTGTGTGTGAAACTGCAATGCAGCAGGCAGTGGTGTAAATAATTATATAATCTTAGTGTATTGTATAATATTGACCTTCACTTTAAATTATGTATTATGTAAAAGAGTTACAATTTAAAAAACAAACAAAGCACAACCAAGCAGGAAGTAAAGTTGCAGCTATTTACTAAGCCACTTGCGTTTGTGGGCGTACTAAGGAATTAGTTGCAAAGTGAGTGACTGGTAGACAGCGGGGGTGGTAATGGGGTGTGGTCAGGTAAATGCTGGTGAGTCATAGCCATTAAGACAGAATTTTCGAGGTGTGCATATATTAGCAGTTTCTACTGGAGAACCCTCTGCATTCCTGGAAAGCACCTCAGTCTGAGCATCTACATAGGCACTTAGACTCTGCCATATGACAGGATTCGCGACAATGGTACTGATGTATAGGAAATTATATGCCCTTGGATGGAAATGATGCAATGGCAGTGGGCGTCCCTATGTTCAGGTTAGCTTCTGCCCATATTAGCATCTAATCACAACTGAGTACATACAGAAAAAGATAGCAATGGCAGCAGTAAGACCAGCCACAGCTGAATGTAGTCCCCTTGTGTTGTCAAAGTATTATTTAAGTTAAAAGTTTAAGGTTTTTTTTTTAGCTTAATGAGTTTTATTTTGATTTCTAAAAGGTGTTACTTTCTTTATAGCAATATTTGCATGCCTTCCCCTTTTAAATTTGCAACAAAGAAATGTATGAGAACAGCACTGTGGGTTAATCTAACACAATGATTTGAAAAAAACATATATAAATAAAATGTGGTTTGGTTTAAAAAAAACAATATATTTAATGAGATAATAGAATGCTAAAATAGCATAAAATCACACAGAAATAAAACCAACTCGCTCCTGAGGATGATGTGGGCATTTCCACATTGAAACGCGTTGAGGAACCTGACAGACAATCACTGTGGACATTTTATATCCAGAACAGTTTTTACACCTAGAGAAACTGAACAAATCCTGGACCCACCGTCCCCCTACAACTCAGTGAGCATTCCTTTCCAGCAGGGACCACACGTTTGCCTAACAGACTGGGTAATATTCTCCTATTTGTTGGCCATTATACCAGAATTGTCAGCATTATAACAATAGTCTGCATCTAATGACTGTGTCTTTAAGTTCCTAAGGGGTATATCTAACCTTTATATACAGTGCACAAGGTGAATGGACATTACTCCACATATTTACCCACAATAGGTTGGTCTTAGGACTCCATACAGAAAGTCTTTATGAAGTGTGTTGCTTTTATTTCTATGGAATTTTATGCTATTTCAGCATTATAGTATCCTATTAAATATGCTTTGTTTTTACAACCCAATCACATTTTGTTTATATATGTTTTTTTCAAAACAACTTTGTTTGATAAACCCACAGAGCTTTTCTTATGTTTCATTGTTGCACATTATATATTTATAAGGACTTTAGCACACTCCTGTGACTAGTAGCTGTGACCTCTTGTTATATAGATTTTGTACATTGTCCTTAAAATATGTTTATAAAGTCATTGGTTTTATTAAACTAAATCTAAGATTTATTAAGACTAAAAATTGTCAAATTTCGATCTCTTATTGAAATAAACCTTTATTGAGCAATGGTGTGTCTAATATTTTTATAATATAATGATATTTTTATAATGTGTAACAAAGGGGAAAATATTTTCCACCTTTTACCAATATTATATTTCAGTAATACAAGCTTTTATACAGTATATCTCTATGCTGGTTTCTAGGATGTCTATTGGATACTGTAATTCCTATTACTAAATCTTTCCATTTTGATTTAAAACTGTTTATTAAATTACTTACTACAATTTCAAGATGGACAGAGATCGAAAGGGTATATTTAGCTGTAACTGTCTACTGTAACTTTATATTATATATGTAAGTCACCAGTATCCAGTTCAAGATCTGAATAATATTTTTTTCCTTATCAAAATTAGATGTACACTTTAACTTAAAGTTATTCTTATTGACTAAACTTACGACATGATTTATTTCTACAGTCCTTTTGTGCCACTGCAGATAAAAGAAATATTATGCAACTACATTTCATAAAATGTAAACTGTGAAGTAAAGATATTATTTTATTAAAATGTACAGTTCTGCTGACCAGTACATAGCTGTATCATGATAACCTGTCAGTGAGTGATACAGTTTTAGTACTTTCAATCACATCATTAGAATTATGATGGGTATACACTGTTCAATTATTTGCAATTTCAGCAGATAATCATCATAATCATCATAACTGAACAGTATATTGCTTTAAATCGAGCAGTAACTATTGGTCTATCAGACATGCTGAAATAGACCAGCATGTCTGAAAGATCCAATAATCACACAGCATTTTCCATGTTCCTTCACATGTTCTTGGGTCACAGTAAGAAGTAAGAAAAAGAGGGGGAGGCTCGACATCTCCGAACTATCAAACCCGAACAAATTTGCCTGATTGGACGAGGAATCGGAGGATGATAGTGAAGAAATGACGGTGCCGGAGGAGACTGCTCCCTCTAGCAACCAGAGGAGCGGACCCTCTGGCGCGGTTGGGATAAAAGATAGTAAGGTACCTAGTCAGATGGTGATGGTAGGGGATTTTATCATCAGGAAGGCAGATAGGGCAATCTGCTATCGGGACCGCGATCGCCGTACAGTCTGTTGTCTCCCGGGTGCTCAGGTATGGCACATCGCGGACCGGGTAGATAGATTGTTGGGAGGGACTGGGAAAGACCCAGCGGTCTTGGTGCACGTTGGCACCAATTACCAAGTTAGCGGAAGGTGAGATGTCCTTAAGAAAGACTATAGGGACTTAGGAAAGAAACTGAAGGCAAGGACATCTAAGGTAATATTCTCGGAATTATTACCCATGCCACCCGCTAGTCCAGGGAGGCAGAGGGAGATTAGGGAGGTAAATGTGTGGCTTAGGGATTGGTGCAGGAAAGAGGGGTTTGTGTTCCTGGAACACTGGGTGGACTTCTCAATTAGGTGCCATCTCTTTTGTTGTGATGGATTGCACCTGAATGAGGAGGGGGCAGCGGTGCTGGGGGGAAGGATGGTTAGAAAGTTGGAGGAGATTTTAAACTAGGAGCCTGGGGGGAGGGTTTAGCTAGAAACTACGGGTCATGCAGTGAGAATAGTGGGGACGGCAGTAGTAAACGAAATGGGGGAGAAGTTGGAGGGAGGGTAAGAGCAGGCGGTAAGGTTACTAACATGGGTACTTAAAGAGATTTTACCAAAGCACTAACCAATGACGATTACAGGTCATCATTGCTACATAAGGTGAAAGATGTCCCTAACGCAAGGGAAAATACTTATCTTAGTTGTATGTATGTAAACGCCAGAAGCATTACTGGTAAAAAGGGTGAACTAGAAATACTTGCAGCAAGCAAACAGTATGCTATTATAGGTATTACTGAAACTTGGTGGGATGAATCTCATGATTGGACAGTCAATCTACAGGGCTATACACTGTTTAGGAGAGACAGACTAAATAAAAAGGGTGGAGGGGTGTGTCTTTACATAAAGCCATTTTTAAAACCTGATATACGGGAAGATATTCAGGAGGGGACTGTAGACACTGTCGAGACATTATGGGTAGAAATTGCATGCGGGGAAAAAGGAATAAAAAAGTTAGTATTGGGTGTATGCTATAGGCCGCCTGGTATCAACGCATCTGATGAGGAATTGTTACTAAAGCAAATTGAAAGAGCAGCAGGAGTAGGAGACATAGTAGTGATGGGAGATTTTAACTATCCAGAGATAAACTGGAAAAAGGATTCATGTGATACTGATAGGGCAATATGCTTTTAAACACACTTAATGATAACTACTTAGTCCAACTAATTGAGGAACCAACTAGGTACAATGGAATCTTAGACCTGGTATTAACAAACAATGGGGATTTGGTATCGGGTATTATAGTAGGGGAACCCATAGGAAACAGCAACCACAATATGGTCACATTCAATATCAGTTTCCATAAACAGCCCTATACTGGCTCATCTAGGACTCTAAACTTTAGCAAAGCAAATTTTGAAAAGATGAGAGTATTTTTCAGGGATATTGAATGGGAAGGTTGGTTTTTAGGAAAAAATACTATGGAGAAATGGGTTGTACTAAAATTCCTGCTATCTAAAAATACACTCAAATTTATTCCTACGAGCAGCAACAAAAGAAATAAAAATCATAAACCGATGTGGCTTAACAAAAAGATTAAGGAACGTATGGGCAAGAAAAGGAGAGCATTTAAAAAATACAAATCTGACGGGGAAGCAGAGTCATTTCAGCACTATAAGGAATGTAACAAAATTTGCAAAAAGGAAATAAGAGCGGCTAAAGTAGAAACTGAAAAACTAGTAGCAAAGGAAAGCAAAGCGAATTCCAAAAATTATTTAAATACATTAATAGCAAGAGATTACAGAAGGAGAGTATAGGCCCTTTAAAAGACAAGTTGGGAGTCTTAAGCAAAAATGATAATGACATAGCGGACACACTAAATTAGTTTTTTTCAACAGTATTCACTAGAGAGGACCCAATTCAGGGACTGACACACAATCTCAATAATGAGAATATTACACTGATAGGTACTTATTTAAGCAAGGAAGTAGTCTGTAACCGATTAAAACATTTAAAGATAAATAAATCACCAGGGCCCGATGGTATTCACCCAAGGGTTCTAATGGAGCTTCACTCTGAACTGGCAAAACCGCTATCTTTGATATTTAAGGACTGAGTTATATTAGGTATGGTTCCCAAAGACTGGCGTATAGTCGAAGTAGTGCCTATATTCAAAAAGGGAAGTAAAGCTGAACCCGGTAATTATAGACCAGTTAGTCTTACATCTATAGAGAGGAAAGTATTGGAAGGTATTCTAAGAGATAGTATTCAGAAGTTCCTTGAAGTCAATAAGGTCCTTTTAAAGGAATCAGCATGGGTTTATGAAGGACAGATCCTGTCAAACCAACTTACTTGGCTTTTATGAAACAGTAAGCGCAAACCTAGATCAGGGTAAAGACATGGATGTAATCTTTATAGACTTTGCCAAAGCGTTCGATACTGTAACACACATGAGACTTATCTACAAGCTACAAGAATCAGGGCTAGGAAGCACAATATGCACTTGGGTCAAAAACTGGTTAGATAATAGGGAGCAGCGCATTGTGGTTAATGGATCTTTTTCAACTTGGACTGAAGTGCTAAGTGGTGTGCCGCAAGGCTCAGTATTAGGACCTCTATTGTTCAGTATTTTCATTAACGACTTAACAGAAGGTCTAGGGAGCATGGTGTCAATTTTTGCAGATGATACCAAATTGTGTAAGGCTATAAATACAGAGGAGGATGCCGTGTCTCTTCAGAACAACTTAGTTAAATTAGAAGCATGGGCAGCCAAATGGAGAATGCGCTTCAACACAGACAAGAGTAAGGTAATGCACTGTGGTACCAAGAACAAAAATTACACCTACCTACCTAATGGGGTAAAATTAGGAGATTCTGTCCTGAAAAAAGACTTAGGTGTCCTCATAAAGAGCATACTAAGCAGTAGTACCCAAAGTAGGATTGCAGCAAAGAAGGCTATTAAGATATTAGCATTTATAAAACGGGGTATTGATGCTAGGGACGAGAGTATTATACTCCCGTTATATAAATCACTAGTGAGGTCACACCTTGAATACTGTGTACAATTCTGGGCACCGTACTACAAAAAGGATATCCTGGAGCTAGAAAAGGTTCAGAGGAGGGCGACCAAACTAATTAAGGGCATGGAGATGATGGAATACATAGAAAGTCTTGAAAGACTAGGCATGTTTACATTGGAAAAGCGGAGACTAAGAGGGGATATGATCAACATCTATAAATATATAAGGGGACAATACACAGAGCTTGCGCAGGACCTGTTTTTGGTTAGATCAACACAGAGGACTCGTGGACACTCGCTCAGGTTAGAGGAGAAGAGATTTCGCACAATACGGCGTAAAGGCTTTTTCACGGTAAGGACAATAAGTGTTTGGAATTCCCTGCATGAGGGAGTTGTAATGGTGGAATCTGTCAACACCTTTAAGAATGGGTTAGATAAATTCCTAATGGATAAGGATATCCAGGAGTATGGTGCATAGTCATGCATTATAGTTACTATAAATTGGGATAAAATGCAACGGCTGACAGCAGCATCAGTCAGAAATTTTAGTCAAATCATCATGCATAGGAGACCACAAATAGGTTGAACTCGATGGACAATTGTCTTTTTTCAACATCAGATACTATGTTAGTATGTTACAAAATAGGAACAGGGAAATGTTTCTCACCCAGGGGTATACATGTTCAACATTGGGTGACACAAATGTTTGCCTTGTGGCCTACAATATATCTAGTTATGCCCCTGGACCTACTTATTGTAATGTGGTATAAAATGAACTGGAGATCGTTATAATGCTACATAATATGAACTGTATCACTGTAATGTGGCACAGTATGAATTGGAGGCACTGTAGTGTGGCATAATATGAAGTGGGGACACTGTATAGGCTAATATTAATTGAGGGTACTGTGCTGCATAATATGTACTTGCAGCTCTGCAATGTGACAGAAGATGTACAAGGGCTCAACTATGGTACATAAAATGAACTAGGGCACTGTTATGGGGCATAAAATTAGCATCTGCTGCAGAAAGGTGTCTGTCTAGAAGTATTGGGACAGGAGCCCCTTCAAAATGATGCCATGAGGCCCACAGAGTTCTGGCTATGCCCCTGTCTCACTGAGTATAGCCATGATTCCTGATGGTTTTGAGTCAAAATCCCTATTTGGAAGTAAGTTCTCAGTAAACAGTAGAATATAATTAGAGATAAGAGCAGTAGGGTGGTGAGATGTGTTAGTCATGCCTAGTAAGGATACAAAATACTAATGTAGCCTGATTTAATTGGTAGTTTAAAATTAATTTACAAAATGTTGTATTATAGACTTATATCAGAGCATGATCTTAATTTGCTTAATTTGGCTCAAAAGCTTACAAAAGAAAGGAAATGAAAGAGGTTATGGTAGTTGGGGGAAATCAGTCACATAGTAGCTCCACAGCTTGTAGCTACAGCTGAACATTTCCACAAATCTCTGAGAATGCAAAATAGAACAAAATGTCAGGGCCCAGTTACAAGGATTGCTTGTGTGATAGATGAGTGGAACCCCCATCACCTAGTGTTACACTAGCTGAGACAACAACATATTCAGTGGTGCTTGAAAGTTTGTGAACCCTTCATAATTTTCTATATCTCTGATGAAATTTGGCATAAAACTACCTTAGATTTTCACACAAGTCCTAAAAGTAGATAAAGAGAACCAAATCAAACAAATGAGACAAAAAAGATAGCCGTGCTCATTATTTATTGAGTAAAATGATCCAATAACACATATCCGTGAGTGGCAAAAGTATATCAACCTTTGCTTTCAGTATCTGGTATGGCCCCAATTACTGTTTGTAAACTTTTCTGGTAGTTGTTGATTAGTCCTGAACATCGGCTTGGAGGAATTTGACCCCATTCCTCTGTCCAAAACAGCTTCAACTCTTTTATGTTGGTGGGTTTCCTCCCATGAACTGCCCGCTGCAGATCCTTCCACAACATTTCGATTGGATTAAAGTCAGGACATTGGCTGGCCATTACAAATCCTCACACAGCACACAATATTGTTTTCATCCAGTTTAGGCCAAAGGATGTAGCAAGCTGGCTGGTTACTAAGCGACAGAGCAGCAGCAGAAACACACAGCAGTTTATAGCACATCTATGAAACATTGCCACACAGCTGTGGCAGAAAAGAAAAGTGATTCAAGATGGAATTTTCCTTGGCCCTCCACCAACTCCTTATGTTGGATTTTAAAAAGGACATGCACAGTTTAATAAACCAAGCATTTCATTGACAGGGACTGACACCTTTTTCTTTAAAGTGCTTGGTTTGTTTGGGCCCCCACAAATCAAGCTACCAATGGGCTTAAGGCAGCTAAGTTAACAGTGCTGTCAGTGATCTCTACAATACAATCTCTGCAAAGATTTCTTTGTCATTGTAATTCTCACTATCGCTCTCATCAGTATTAACATCATCCTTGCACAATTAATCCCCGCTGGAATCCACCAATAGAGAAGTATCTGTACTTTGATGTAATTGCCTGTAAAGGTCTTCCTCATAGACTTTCCTGTTCATTTTTATAAATAACATCTCTTCCACATTTTGATGAAGTAGACTCCTACACTGATCATTAGCATGGTTCCCTGTTGTGCGGAAAACTCTGATCGATAGATGTGGAAGACTTTAATGAACACATGCGCAGAACAGAAATCCAAAAACATTGAAATACCCAACTGTACATTACAAGCTAATGTTCAGAAAAGCAACTATTAATGGGTCTTATCTATATTAGGCACATGCTTTGCTGTGCACATGGGTCTCTAGGACCAGGAGGGCCTACACTGCACACTGCACACCCATAGACTGTAATTACCTTTCAATTGGCAGCTGCAGAAATCACCGGGAAAATGGGGTCTGCTCCATTTTCCTGAAGATCTGTAACTGCACATTAGACTCCAGCACAGTACCAGTATCTAGTTGTGCGTGTGCCAGCGAGAGAGAGGAGGCCACACAGAGACTGGACATAGGCTCCCTTCTCTCTTATACCACCAAACAAATATTAATCAATATCACAAACATGAACAAAATCATAGAAGTTTATTTCCTCTCAATTTATAATCTAACAATGGAAGGAAACATCGGTAAGATTCAGTGTTCTGTGTACAGTAGGTGATATTCATTGTTCTGATGTTCACAAATTTAATTTACCATGAGGGCTGTATTTAGCATGTAGATACATACCTAGGCCAGGGCAGTGCATTGGTTAGCACATATGTTGTTCTATTTTTTTTCTTTTATATGTATTTTGCAGATTTGTCTTTATCAGCAGGACAAGGTCTTGCAGGATGCACAATTGCTAATTAACCACATAAATGCTCAACTCTCACCCAACAATATGACCCCAGCAGAGTAACCAATATTAGTAATGCAGTAATAATGCTTTTTTTGTAGAACAAACTGAATATAGCATGGAGAATAAGACTTATATTAAAGGATTCATCTTGGTGCCATTTTCTGCAAAATCTGGATATACATCATTAACTACTAGTCTGTTTTTCTTCTTATATATATTTGGAGTGCTCATCAATTCTAGTATAATTACAGTGATATATATTGATAATAAGTTACACACCCCCATGTATGCATTTCTCTGTAACCTGGCCTTAGTAGATATCTGTTATACAACCACTACTGTCCCTAACCTGCTGTACATGTTACTATCTGGAGATAATACAGTGTCCTTCATACAATGCTTCACCCAGATGTACTTTTATATTTCGGCTGGTGGTGTAGAAGATAGTCTGATATTCATTATGGCATATGACCGTTATGTTGCTATATGTCATCCTTTACACTATCACTATATTCTAAATAGGAAACACTGCATCTTTTTGGCATCTGCTTCTTGGATAGTAAGTTTCTTAAACTCATTTCTGTTTACAATTCAAGCCTCACATATGTCCTTCTGCCACTCACATACCATACACCAGTTTATCTGTGACGCTAAAGCTCTGATTGACATCTCCTGTGGGGGAAGTGATGATTTATATATTGTCATCTATCTTGATTTTTTGATATTAGGATTTTTCCCAGCAATGTTCAGTTTCACATCTTACATAAGAATTATCATTGTCATCTTGCAAATAAAATCTAAGGATGGACGGACGAAAGCTTTCTCCACCTGCTCATCCCACCTGACTATTGTCATTATGTTTTATATGACAGCTTTGTCTGTGTACATGATGCCACCATCAGAATACTCCTATGTCCTAGAACCGGTCTTTACATCAGTGTACACAGTTGTAACTCCCATGATGAACCCACTAATCTACAGTCTACGGAATAAAGATGTGAAAATGGCTCTGCTGAGTATACTGGGGTTAAAATAAAGAGTTCCTTCTTTTTAGGTTAAAGTGCATTTAAAGCTGACAGAGCTAATGCACTGTTATCACATTTATTCACAATTATTACTTTATCTTTGAATAGTTTTTTTATCATACGATTATTATTAAATAATTTGCAACAGTTTTTCAGTAAAAATGAGTCTTTGATATATTGGAGGCCTAAACAAAATCCTTCATACTGTAAGTATGTGATGACCCCATATTCATAAGGTCGCCCCTCTCTGTCAGTTAAGGACACCCCCAGCTCCTGGCTGCATAGCCCTGTCACCAGGAATGTTTAAATCAAGTGCAACTTTTGTGTGCTACAGTATATACCATTTCCCAGGATATCCTCTTTTCTCCAAAAATCAAACACTTACCATTAAAGTGGAAAGGTATT
Source organism: Pseudophryne corroboree (assembly GCF_028390025.1). Classification (NCBI taxonomy): domain Eukaryota; kingdom Metazoa; phylum Chordata; class Amphibia; order Anura; family Myobatrachidae; genus Pseudophryne; species Pseudophryne corroboree. The sequence continues at coordinate 465,567,190 of NC_086450.1, forward strand.
GCACAGACGTGCCCTATAGAAGTGCTGCAGACCCTGCAGTGTATATATACAACATATATTTGCATAGTTATCTCTCTTGTGGACACCACATGGTTCTCATTTGGCAGACATTATAGCCCATGTTGCTTTATTGGCACTGCAATATATGATTCCCACAAACTCCGTTGTGTGTGTTCGAATTATTGTTTTTTTACGAGATTCTCCTCTGGAACCACCTGGCACCTTTTACTTCAGGTTGCTAACATCCCGTTGCAATATAATGTCATTCCTATACTATCCAGTGGCTTTACCATCATTTTTATGTTGATTACACTAATTTCCGTCCCTTTATATTTGGCTTTGTATCCCTTTACTGTGTTGCGTGCGACATATGGTTATGCACATATCTTTATATTGTTGTGTGCACTGAAGTTTTTATTTTACTTGTGGGGTGTCTTGTTTATACTTTGTTGTGCTGTGATATTTTGTTTTTTCCACAGGATTTAGGTCTGCACATGCATCCAATCATCAACAGCCCAGCAATGACGTACTGCAGGATTCCGATATGTCAGGATCCATGGTTCCTGATGGGGCTTTTACGTGATGGAGTGCCTTGACACTTAGCCCCACCCACACAGCTATGTCACCTGGCAATCAATGAACCCATTGGTGGCTCAGCCGGTGATGATACCACAGCTCAGACTCATTGACTGATTTCTATTGGCACTAATTTAGCTTTTTATATCAGCATTTCCTGCTGTGTCTGTTAAGCATCTAAAGAAAACCACCCGAGTGCAGTTGAAACGGCTGCTGGGCATTGGCTGTCCATTGCCTTTTAACATGCTGCACATTTGAACAAATTAACTTCTACTGACTGTAAGTGAGGACCCTACTAAATATGGTGTGGTATGTAAGGTCGACCACACTTAGGTCAATAGTGTCTAGTTTGACCACAATTGGTCGACAGTAAGTATGTCGACATGGTTTCTAGGTCTACAGGGACTCCATGTCGACATGTTCTAGGTCGACATGAGTTATTTTCCTCACTTTTTTGGTGTCGTTTTCTCCATACAGTGCACTGTGTCCCCTTACATGGCTTGCTTCGCTCACCATGCTTCAAGCAAGGTGACTCGATCCACTACCGCAGAGCTCAGCACAGGTTACCATTCACAATTGTAGTCCACGTGGATCATAAAGTATGAAAAAGTTCCAAAAATGAAAAAAAAATGTGAAAAACTTGTGTTGATCTTTAGTCATGTCAACCTTGAACATGTCGACCTAGAGTCCCTGTCGACCTAGAAACCATGTCGACCTACTTACTGTCAATCAATAATGATCAAACAAGGCAATGTTGAACTAAGTGTGGTCGAACTAGAGACTGGATACCATATAAATCACCCACCTTGACAAAGGGGCGTCTCAGACAAGTAATGTTGGAGTTTCAGATTTGAACACACTGTGATTGCTACAGATCTCTGAAAGCTACTGTGTGGTTTGTGCAGGCTTTCGTTTCAAAGAAAAACAAACACACAATACTTGGCACCTAATCTATTGCTGGCAGTCGTAAAGCTTTAACTAGGCTGCCACTTCCTGGTAAAGGTTATTGCAAGAACCTTTTAGTATACAGTCAAAAAACATAAAACTATAAACCAAAGTTTATCAGGAAGTGCTGCCCAGTTGGAACAAATTTAATTTACTAGTCGAATATCAAAATGAAAAAATTATATATACATATATATATATATATATACATATACATAGGGCACCGGCACTCACAAAACCATTACGTAGCTTGATCCGGTGCCAGCATAGTAGAGATGCGGCACTCAGGATACATTTACCAGAATCAATAATCAGCAACCAGGCATAAGTCAACATTTCAGTTTTTTATCAACTATTTTCAAGATATACAAGCATTAAAATCACTCACCTATAAATACACACCACCATCACCAAGTGAATTGTTGCTCAGGTCCCATCCCAGTCCGATGACGTCATCACAACTCTGTTGCGTCAGGTGACAACATGCGCCACACACCACGTGAACATCATAAAACATTATGTTGCCCAGCAGCCAGTTTACACAGCAACATCGTTCTAAACAATCTAGATAAAAGACAGTGTATTATGGTATCCATAACGCTTAGATCTAAATGATCATCTTACTAGTGCAGCTCCATTCAATAAATAGATATACTATACAGAGACCCTTTGTTAATCTACCAACACTACACATATCAAGAAGGTCACGAATCTGAAAATGGCATATTAATACTAAAGCAGTATTTAAACCTTATGTGCCCAATCTATAGAAAACACGTAAATGAGATTGATTCATTGAGACCCTTAGGGTAAATACCATCAAATTTAGAGATCCAAAATGTTTCCCTACGCAAAAGTGTTTTATTACGGTCACCACCTCGATTGTTGGGGGGGACCTGGCCAGTCATCCTGTATTTCAAGGACGCTAATGGATGTTTAATTTCAAGGAAATGCCTTGCAACTGGTTGGTCGCTCGACCCACACGTTAATGCCTGACGCATTGCATGATGATGATTCGCCATCCTTTCTTTAAATTTAGTCTGTGTTTTACCAACATATGACAGTCCGCATGGCCATATAAGATGATATATCACAAACGTACTGTTGCATGTGAGATGATACTTAATTTTAATAGGCTTACCCATATGGGGGTGATTAAAGGTGTCACCCGCTAACATAAAGCCACAGGTCACACAACCACATTTGAAGCAGCCCAATCTCTTGTCCGTTAAAAAGTGGCCCCTACCCATTCCAGATTTTGAATTATAATTTATTTTAACAAGTATGTCTTTTAAATTTCTGCCTCTAGAGTAGCAAGCCATCAGTGAACTATCGTTAAGTTCCATCTCCGGACTGATGTAATTAGTGGCCATAATCTATTTGAAATTGTTCGGACTGTTGAGGAAGCAGTAGTGTACTGGGACACCCATGGAGTTTTCTTATTCATTTTATCCTAAGGTTTATGTGTGAGTAGTTTACCTCTATCAATAGCCAACACACGTTCCTTGGTATCTAACACATGTTTGCGATTGTAGCCTCTCATAGAAAAACTTTTCTATCATTATGTATAATTGACAGATAGTTTTATCAATGTTGTCAGCTGCGGCGGGTCTCGCCGGTGCCCGGCCATTGCTGGGCAACAAGGCCGGAGTGTCAAATCTGCCGTGCCTCCCCCTGCTCCCCGCACAGTGCCTGGCAACGAGAGGATGCTGTGTGCAGAGAGCCACCGGGTCCTTGGCAATGGGGACGCCGGGTGCGGACAGCGTACCCTGTTGTCAGGCAATTAATCCACCTGTCAGCTCCAGGTCATGCAGCAGGGCAGCTGCATGACATCAGTAATTAAGGGTCTCTGCTGTGATTGGAGGAGTTCCTTGTTAAATTCTCCCTCAGTGCCTGACATAGACGCCGATGATAGCTTCTGACGAGCTGCTTCCTGTCTTGAAGCGTTCCTGTCCAGGAGTCCTTTGGTTCTGCCTGTTCCTGTTCCAGAAATCCTGTGTCTTGGTGTACATCGGTCTGTAGTCGGAATTATGATGGTCCTCCGGTCCAGTGAGCCAGTGTCTGCAACTTTTGGGGCTCTTGTCCATTTGCCAGTATTCATACCGGTTTCGTGAGTAGCAGCTCTGCCGCATCCCTCGGCCTAGGCTGCAGTTTCTGTTATATTTGTTTTGTATTTTCTGCAGAGGGTTCTGTGTATGCTGTCTTCACCTGTACACAATGGTGTTGTGTTGGCGTGTGAGCAGCATTTACCTTTGTTGTGGTTTTGTCTTGGTGGCTGTGCCACACATACCTTCTTTGAGCACCCCTAACTGGGTATTTCCATCTTTAGTTAGAGTTTCCCCTTCTCATTGCCCCGTCTCAGTCTATGCCTTGTCTCCAACTAAGACTGGGGGGCATCGGAGTTGGGCAGACTTAATCCGCCCTTCAAACGCTGCTGCCTTGGGCCCAAGAAACCAGTCTTGCAGGTGTAGGCAGACCACGAGGGTGAGACAACGGAGTCAGGGCTCTCTAGGGGTTGCTGCTGAGCTCAGTTTTCTCTGAAGCTTTGCGTCCCAGTGCTCGGGGTTTGTCCACCCTGAGTACCGAGTACTGAGAATGTAACAAATGTAGCTATTAATGCTATGCACCTGGAGCATTTGAGAGTACGGCAACCCTAATTTAAGGCTCCGTGGGTGACAACTCCTATAATCAAGTAGAGAATTCTTGTCTGTAGTATTAGTGAATAATGTAGTCACCAAACTCTTACCATTCTTCAATATTTGTACATCCAAAAAATCGATAACCTCCTGATCCATAGTGTAGGTCAATTTTACCAGATTTTTATGTTTATCCAGCAGATTACAAAATTTGTCACGTGGACTATTTCAAAAGATCAGGAGGTCATCGATAAATCTGGTGTAGAAAAAAAGGAGTGAAGCAATTTCACCACTAAAAAACAAATCTTTCTCCACCTGAAACATAAATGTATTAGCATATGCCAGGGCCACGAGGACCCCATGGCGCAGTCAGTCAACTGCAAATAATAACCGCCATCAAACATAAAAAACGTATTCTTGAGAATCAATTCCAATGCCAATAGTACAATCTCAATATGACTAGAATTCATGGATGCTCACCTCTCAGCAATTTCCCAACTGAAGCCACTCCCTCAGTATGTGGTATGACCTTATACATAGTTATATGGCCATATAAAAACAATGATTTTTTTTTAAACAAATATGTCAAAAAACATTAAAAAGCAGTTAGAAATATAGCAACCAATGACAATTGATACTATTTATAGGTCAGTTATGTAAATGCTGATTTACATACAGGAATAAAAGCTATTCTTTAAACACACTTAAGTACACTTTAAAATGAAGCTGCTGTGGCCGCTGTAAATAATCCTTTTACCCTTATATTGTACACAAACCTTTCATTCACTGTCCGCACTCTGCGTACGTACACCGAAAGGGTGTAGCGACTACACAATTTGCGTACACAGGCCTACACGCTGTTAACACAACGCAGCAGCCCGAGTGGCTGTAAATACACTTTAAACCTTTAGCAAGGAAATGGGACACAACACCAGATTATATTTCAAAACTAAGTTGGGGTCTAACCCACCAACGGTTATTTATTAGCAGGGGGTTACAATATAAACAATACAATACAATACAATAGAATAATGGCTACAGTCAATGGTACATACGTGTTTGGTTTTGTCGCCTGCGCTTCCCAGTCTGGTCCTCGGTCATCAGGCAGATGACCTTCAGAGTCTGTGTCTGACCAGGCATGCAGCTGGCTCTTTTATACAATCTTCCAAAACTTAACACAATGGACACTGCAATCTCTTTGTCCATTGGACACAGGGATGGTCATTTACAGTACAGGAGAGGTCATTGGTTGGTTTGAATAGGTGGGCGATGTCTGTTGAAGATGCACTTGTGGGTGGTCTCCTCTGGGTTCCCGCCGCATACAAAATGTACAGTAAATACAGTTTATATTTATATTCTGCTCCTGCACATAACTATTCGCAGGAGCGTGCAAACTTCTGCAAACCAACACCGGACTATTTCCCTCAATTTACCCTACAGCTGGATACCAAACACCACCTTATAACCTTGTTCTGTCCTCTCCTATCCTGTAAATGTGAATCCCTTTGTTCTGATACCATTTAAACTGTTGTAACTTGCTGTTGTGATGCAGGGAGACTATGTGCACATTGTACACTATTTGGATTAAATATGTAATGTGTTTTGATGGCTTTTCCATGCGTTCACAAACTCTACCATAAATACTCATACCACGTACTAATATGCAGGACCGCAGGAGCGACCATACACAAATTGCGAATATGCACATGCACGGCAGAGCAAGGATGTGCACGGAGGTTATCTGTGTGTAGTTTGTACGTGATGTGTGTACTGCAATATTTTTTTACTTTGACAGTCCACCCTTTGGCAGTCACCAATAACTGCCACTAACTAATCAATAAACAGAAACATATCTATACAATATATACAGAAGCTTGGATGATCAGGGGAGAGTTGTAGGTGGGAAATGTATGACCTAGTGGGATAGTAAAAGCATGTATGTATGAATCCTTGTCTAAGGGCAATGTATCATCGTGCCATATATGTTATAAATAAGCTTCGAGGTATTGCGAAGTATACATTAAATCCTTCTCATCCCGTATCAAGGTTCTGTAAACGGGCCAACAAACACTACCAAGCTCTTTTCGGCTTCTTGTCCCAACAAATGTGGAGCTCATTTAGTTGATGATACATGGAGGGGGAACATATGTGAGTGCTAGTATATGTGGATATCACCTGTCGACTATGTGTGCTTATTAACTGGAGATTGCAGAGATGAAGATAAGACACATATATAATACATTCACATAAACATTTTTGGGTAGGGCTAGCGTCATTTTCCAGTTGGATGTATCTGTGCAGAGTGGGAGACAAAGAAAAACGGGTGAAAGAAACAGGCCATGAAATTCATTTGCAATCCTTATCATAATGCTGTCTCTATTGATGGATCATAAATTAAGTCTGCTGCTGTAACAGCGCCCTTGCTCCTTAGACTCATCAAATTTGTACTGCACTTGCGCCGTGTTAGAATTAGAACACACCTAAATATCAAACCAATAATTATGATGAATCCCAGGATACAAAGGAGAAACTTCCCCAAACTAATAATGACATTTTGAGCCCACTCTTCTAAACCTGAGAACCATTTGCGTGGATTCAACCATGAGACCCAGCCGGTCAGTTCATTACTCACAGTGGCTAAGGTAAGGTTGTGCTTCCACCTGAACTCCCACTTCAACTGCAAGATCTCATCCATCTTCTGATCGATGATCTCCGTTGGGTCGTCAGTGCTGTTCGTGATATATGTACAACACTTCACACCATATTGAGTAGCCAGAGTAACACAGTACCCAGCTGTCATGGCTGTGATGTAGTTAAGGACCTTCCTGTGCTGGATCAGTTCCTTCTTGTAGGCTACCTGAAGGTGTCATCATACATCTCAGTGATATTATCAATCAAGTTTGCTAGCACATGGATATACCTATAATTTATAGTTCCTCTGGCAGTATGGGTGATGTCTAATGCGAGAAGGAACTGAATCCCGGTGGATTTGTGGTTCAAATCAGAGGCTGCGTGCTCTGCTCTATCTATGAGGTGTCTCTTGATGATGTGTTTATAGTGAGTATGAGTATAAGGAGCCTGAGCACTGCAGTGAACGTCTTTCATCTTATCATGGGTTATGGTCATGACCTCCGGTAGTACTCTCCCAATATAACACAATCCCTCTGAGCTCGGGGCAAGCCACTTGTATGCCTTCCTCCCACATATGAAATAGGCATCATCTGGGAGAACATAGGGGACAAAATGTAACATCACCATATTGCAAACTTTCCAAGTAAAAAAAAAATCCCTAGTTCTCCCATCTGCTCAGTACAAGTGGATAGAAAAAAAAGAGAAAATAGGGAGGGTCTACAAGTTTGGCGCACAGCAGCCCGTCCACTGACAAAATACCTATGTAAAAATCACCGATTTTACCAAAACGATATATAGAAGAAGCAAGTGTTGGTATTTATCTGTGTCCAGGGCGCGTAAAAAAAGAAAAAGGTAATGAAACTTAACACATCCCTTGTCAAATGGGTATACGATGTCTTCTCCAGGTTATGCAGGCCTATGAGTCCTTTCGTTCAGGTGAATCTTCTCGTTATAAATGGCTCCCAGTTCATGTCAAAATGGAGAGAAATAAGAGAGAAAAGAAATGTGTAGCACCGTTTACAACAGCTAGAATCGAGAATTCCACACAATGAAAGTTTTTAAGGGCGTACCCCACTCACACAGAAACAAGTAAGTGGGTTCCCATAAAGGTATCTTTATTGCTAGTTTTTTTCTCCAATCCCCTCAGGTTAGGTTCACGTAATTAAGCGTGCCTGAATCTCACACCACATGGGGTACTGTAAACACGTAGGGGTAGCGTCTGAGGCAATTTCAATGCGTACCCTCACTTACACAGAGCAAAGCCAGAACATTCATATAACGGTTTCTTTATATCAACAAAAATCCTCAGGTGCGTACCCCAACTCACTCAGTAAACGATGAATGACTCCTATAAAGGTTTCTTTAAATAGATTCACTGGTATCCCTTTGGTGGATCCACAAGAGGAAAAGGAACTCTTTCTCCCAAATGCCAGACCAGAGTCATGAAAAAAATCCTTCTTTCTAAAACAGGTTTTTTATTCCAGACATAGTCCAAATTCATACAAAGAAATCACCACACATGGTGACAGAAAAAATAAAAAAGTAAAAATTTAAAAGTACAATAAAAATTCCAAAGGCAAAATTTGAGATAATAATCGGCGTGATTATTCCCTTTTTCCAGAAAAACTACTCACAGTACAGTCGTCCGACGCGTTTCGGTCTCGAATGGACCTTAATCATGAACTATCTGCACTGTGAGGAGTAAGCATATTTATGCTATGAACATCCAATGAATGAGTAGCCGGAAATGACATCATTAATTACAATGAAAATTAATTTTGTTTAAAAACATGATTATTCATCACACAAATTCATAATAACATATACATAAACACTAATATCATGCATGGTGAAAAAGTACAGCAGGAAAAACACTTTAAAACATATTTTCTTCTCCATTAAAAAACAGAGCTTGGAATTCTGGGTAATGTAGTTTCCATAGTGAACTACTACATGACCATATATGGTGTTTCCACCGGATATTGTGTTGCACCGCTGCTGGTGAAACTTCCCCAGAAAATAATCCCTGAAGGTTTGTTCCGTTTGGAGAGACAGACGGCGGAAGTGACGTATCGCCGTCTTCTGTTTCCGTTTTCAGGGATTCTGGGGTTTGTAGTTTAGAAGGGGAACCGGCGCGGCCATTTCATAGGTTAGAAAGCACTCTGAAACGGTCACCATGGAAACCAGCCGTGTTTTTTGTTTCTTTTCATACATATTATGAGTAACTAATATAAACGTAAAACAAAGAGAAACAGGAATTAGTGGAAAAAATAGAAACTACAGACTTTCTAAACAGATCTGGGGTAACACTTTTATGAAAATGTTGCATTAATAGATAAAGCTCAAAGTCGCATATTAATTTAGCACATCAGTCAAGGAACCATTTAAGCTCAAAATCGCAGTTCAGACCACCTGGACTTAAGGTGTCATACATAAAAATACATTTCATTTCCGACTTAGCTAGAAATGTATTGAGGTCTTTATTCCTTCCGTTTCCTTTGACCTGTCTAATTCCATAAAAGCCTGATATTTCTGTGACCAAACAATTATGTTTGGTTTTAAAATGAGCAGACAAAGAATGGGTTAGAAGGCCTTTTTTAATGTTTCTAATGTGCTCCCCCAGGCGAACCTTCAAGGGTCTAGAGGTCCGCCCAATATAAAATAAATTACAGCTGCATTTAATAGCGTAAATGACATTTTTACTGTCACAAGTGATAAAATCTGTAATATTCACTTTTTTCTCATTTATATGGATATTTTCAATTTTGCTTTTTCCTTCACTTTTAATATGTCTACAGCCCATACAATTACCGCATCTGTAAAACCCCTGGGACACAATTCTAGACTGGGATTTCGTCGAGGGCATAGCACTGGAGACCAATTTATTTTTTAAATTGGGAGCCCTGCGGTAGATATGGATGGGTCTATTGGGGACAAGGGGTCCAATCACCGGATCCTTCTTTAGCAGACCCCAATGTCTTTTGAAAATCTTCTCGATTTCTTGATGACTTTGGTTAAACTGGGTGATGAAAGCCCATTCATATTTATTGTCTGTAGTGGTCTTTATAATATTATCTTTCAGGAGATCCTTACGTGTGGTGTTTCTTACTTCGGAATGGGCTTTTTCAATAGTGCCCTTATTGTAGCCGCATGCCCTAAATTTTTCATTAATTTCTTTTGCCTGTGCTTCAAAAATATTATCCTCCGTACAATTCCTCCTGACTCTTTTTAGTTGACTGATGGGGATAGAATCCAGCCAGTTGTTGTGGTGACAACTACTGGCTGCTATATATGACCTCGAATCAGTGGGTTTGGAGTAGGTCATGGTGTGTAACTGGCCCTCTTTAATATAGACAGTAATATCAAGGAAATTGATGGATTCCCCACTCTTTTCAAATGATAAGACAATATTCTTATCATTCGTGTTCAACAAAGTACAGAAAGAGTTAAGTGTTTCGACTCCACCTCTCCATAAAAAGAAAATATCATCAATATACCTGGCATAGGACACCAGATTCGCTCCATAGCTATTATTTGACCAAACCGTGTTTAGTTCCCATAAACCAAGGAACAGGTTGGCATAGCTAGGAGCGAATCTGGTGCCCATAGCCGTGCCCGTTTTCTGGATGTAAAATTGATCCTGAAATAAAAAGAAATTATTATTGAGGATAAACTTAATTCCCTCTACAATCAGCTCCTTTAGATCCTTTGTATGGTTGGACTGATCCAGAAAATAAGTGACCGCCTCCACACCGTCATCATGATCGATAACGGTGTAGAGGGAACTGACATCAGCTGTCACTAGGATGTCACCTTCCTTCCACTGTACAGATTCCAACAGTTTAAGGAAATCCTTTGTATCCTTCAAGTGTGATCTATTCCTGGATACCAAGGGTTGCAGGATATAATCAATGAACTTAGACAGATTTGATGTCAGAGATTGAACTCCCGATATAATTGGCCTACCCGGGGGATCAGTAAGGCTCTTATGTACTTTTGGTAGTACGTAGATCACAGGTATAGTTGGGTCTTCTATGATAATAAATTTGGCCTCTTTGGCACTAATGGTTCCTTTCTTTTCATATTTATCTCTAAGATTTCTTAACTTAATTAAGGTGGTATCGGATGGGTCGTTCCTAAGTTTTTTATACGTTTCAGTATCATTTAGCTGTCTCAGGACCTCATTTACATAGTTTGCCAGATCCATTACAACAACTCCTCCCCCTTTATCAGAGGGTTTGATTACGATCTCTTTAAGTTGTTTTAAATTTTTTAGGGCATTCCTTTCCTTAAACGTAAGGTTCTGAATTTTCTTTGGTTTTAGTTGAAGTTTTTCTAAGTCCTCAAGCACCATAACCCCAAAAGTTTCAATTAATGGCCCCTGTATATGTTTGGGGAAAAAAAGGGATTTAGGTTTAAATGGGGTGACTGCAGATGTGCTCAAAGGTGTACCAGTTGTGGCCAAGTCCTCCCTACTTGCAAAAAACTTCTTTATGGTTAATTTCCTCATGTACCGTTGTACATCTAAATATATTTCAAATGGATCGATAGGATTTGTTGGGGCATATTTTAAACCCTTACACAAAACAGAGGTTTCACTCTCTGACAGGATGTGGGAACTCAAATTGAAAATCTTTGTAGTGGGGATAGTTTTTCCTATATTTCCTATGGTGCTATTAGATACGGAATGGACATTTTCAGGGCTAATTACTGTCTTTTTTTGGGATTTACGTTTTCTTTTGCATTTACCTCTATGAGGTTTATGCACACCACCCCTCTTGCCCCTCTGCGATCTTTTTAGAATTATCGGTGCCTGTTTGGGTAATGTCTGTTCTCTAAAAAATGATGATTATGTTCTGGTTCGTTCGCCCTCCTTAGTGGAGAGAAGCGGTTCCTCGATCTTACCGGAACATTCTCATCAGAAGGGTACTTGTATTTGGGGTTTCTCTGGGAAGCCCCCCTCCATTCTGGTGTTTTATCCCTATACCTTCTGTCTATCCTTCCAGATTGTGGAAATCTGGCATGGTCATAGACAGATGTATAGTCCCTTTCGTTCCTCTTAATGGGTTCCAAAGTACGGTTGTTAAACAATCTCCTCCTTTGAGGCTTTCTATACTGAAAGGTTTCATTATGCCGAGGAGGGGGATTAGTATGGCTGTCTGAAATTTCCCCTCCTTCTACCTCATGATTCTTGGATTCGATTTGTTCAGATCTATCCCTATTAAATTTCCGTAATTTTTTTTCTATGATTTGCTTTTGTGTTCGTTTAAGTTTTGTTTCAATCTCCTTTTCCATAATTCTATATTCTTCAGACTCAGAAAAAGGAGCAGAAAGTGATTTATATTCTGCAATCTCTATTTCAAGTCTATTAAGTTCCTTTTTCCTTTCCCTGATAACCAATTTCATTAGAGACTGGGAACAATGATTAATTGTATTATCCCAATCTTTTTTGAATTCCTCACTTGCCGTATTAAAGGAAGAGATTTTGATGATTTTAAGCCCACGTGGCACTAATTCAAAAGAGGCATATTTTTCAAGTGTGGCTATCTCCCACCACACTTTACACTCTTTTAGGAGTGAATTTTCAAATTTCTGCATGGTTTCTTCGAGGTCAAAATCAACAAGATCGGAATGTTCCTTATTCCCACCAAAAACTTTTTCAAACATATTCAAACGTTCATCCCTTAAAGAAAACATTATTGTAACAATACAATGCAGCCAATTATGAAACAACCTCCCTAATGGTGATAAAACTGGATAGAAAAAAAAGAGAAAATAGGGAGGGTCTACAAGTTTGGCGCACAGCAGCCCGTCCACTGACAAAATACCTATGTAAAAATCACCGATTTTACCAAAACGATATATAGAAGAAGCAAGTGTTGGTATTTATCTGTGTCCAGGGCGCGTAAAAAAAGAAAAAGGTAATGAAACTTAACACATCCCTTGTCAAATGGGTATACGATGTCTTCTCCAGGTTATGCAGGCCTATGAGTCCTTTCGTTCAGGTGAATCTTCTCGTTATAAATGGCTCCCAGTTCATGTCAAAATGGAGAGAAATAAGAGAGAAAAGAAATGTGTAGCACCGTTTACAACAGCTAGAATCGAGAATTCCACACAATGAAAGTTTTTAAGGGCGTACCCCACTCACACAGAAACAAGTAAGTGGGTTCCCATAAAGGTATCTTTATTGCTAGTTTTTTTCTCCAATCCCCTCAGGTTAGGTTCACGTAATTAAGCGTGCCTGAATCTCACACCACATGGGGTACTGTAAACACGTAGGGGTAGCGTCTGAGGCAATTTCAATGCGTACCCTCACTTACACAGAGCAAAGCCAGAACATTCATATAACGGTTTCTTTATATCAACAAAAATCCTCAGGTGCGTACCCCAACTCACTCAGTAAACGATGAATGACTCCTAAAAAGGTTTCTTTAAATAGATTCACTGGTATCCCTTTGGTGGATCCACAAGAGGAAAAGGAACTCTTTCTCCCAAATGCCAGACCAGAGTCATGAAAAAAATCCTTCTTTCTAAAACAGGTTTTTTATTCCAGACATAGTCCAAATTCATACAAAGAAATCACCACACATGGTGACAGAAAAAATAAAAAAGTAAAAATTTAAAAGTACAATAAAAATTCCAAAGGCAAAATTTTAGATAATAATCGGCGTGATTATTCCCTTTTTCCAGAAAAACTACTCACAGTACAGTCGTCCGACGCGTTTCTGTCTCGAATGGACCTTAATCATGAACTATCTGCACTGTGAGGAGTAAGCATATTTATGCTATGAACATCCAATGAATGAGTAGCCGGAAATGACATCATTAATTACAATGAAAATTAATTTTGTTTAAAAACATGATTATTCATCACACAAATTCATAATAACATATACATAAACACTAATATCATGCATGGTGAAAAAGTACAGCAGGAAAAACACTTTAAAACATATTTTCTTCTCCATTAAAAAACGGAGCTTGGAATTCAGGGTAATGTAGTTTCCATAGTGAACTACTACATGACCATATATGGTGTTTCCACCGGATATTGTGTTGCACCGCTGCTGGTGAAACTTCCCCAGAAAATAATCCCTGAAGGTTTGTTCCGTTTGTAGCCGGAAATGACATCATTAATTACAATGAAAATTAATTTTGTTTAAAAACATGATTATTCATCACACAAATTCATAATAACATATACATAAACACTAGTATCATGTATGGTAAAAAAGTACAGCAGGAAAAACACTTTAAAACATATTTTCTTCTCCATTAAAAAACGGAGCTTGGAATTCTGGGTAATGTAGTTTCATTGTGTGGAATTCTCGATTCTAGCTGTTGTAAACGGTGCTACACATTTCTTTTCTCTCTTATTTCTCTCCATTTTGACATGAACTGGGAGCCATTTATAACGAGAAGATTCCCCTGAACGAAAGGACTCATAGGCCTGCATAACCTGGAGAAGACATCGTATACCCATTTGACAAGGGATGTGTTAAGTTTCATTACCTTTTTCTTTTTTTACGCGCCCTGGACACAGATAAATACCAACACTTGCTTCTTCTATATATCGTTTTGGTAAAATCGGTGATTTTTACATAGGTATTTTGTCAGTGGACGGGCTGCTGTGCGCCAAACTTGTAGACCCTCCCTATTTTCTCTTTTTTTTCTATCCAGTTTTATCACCATTAGGGAGGTTGTTTCATAATTGGCTGCATTGTATTGTTACAATAATGTTTTCTTTAAGGGATGAACGTTTGAATATGTTTGAAAAAGTTTTTGGTGGGAATAAGGAACATTCAGATCTTGTTGATTTTGACCTAGAAGAAACCATGCAGAAATTAGAAAATTCACTCCTAAAAGAGTGTAAAGTGTGGTGGGAGATAGCCACACTTGAAAAATATGCCTCTTTTGAATTAGTGCCACGAGGGCTTAAAATCATCAAAATCTCTTCCTTTAATACGGCAAGTGAGGAATTCAAAAAAGATTGGGATAATACAATTAATCATTGTTCCCAGTCTCTAATGAAATTGGTTATCAGGGAAAGGAAAAAGGAACTTAATAGACTTGAAATAGAGATTGCAGAATATAAATCACTTTCTGCTCCTTTTTCTGAGTCTGAAGAATATAGAATTATGGAAAAGGAGATTGAAACAAAACTTAAACGAACACAAAAGCAAATCATAGAAAAAAAATTACAGAAATTTAATAGGGATAAATCTGAACAAATCGAATCCAAGAATCATGAGGTAGAAGGAGGGGAAATTTCAGACAGCCATACTAATCCCCCTCCTCGGCATAATGAAACCTTTCAGTATAGAAAGCCTCAAAGGAGGAGATTGTTTAACAACCGTACTTTGGAACCCATTAAGAGGAACGAAAGGGACTATACATCTGTCTATGACCATGCCAGATTTCCACAATCTGGAAGGACAGACAGAAGGTATAGGGATAAAACACCAGAATGGAGGGGGGCTTCCCAGAGAAACCCCAAATACAAGTACCCTTCTGATGAGAATGTTCCGGTAAGATCGAGGAACCGCTTCTCTCCACTAAGGAGGGCGAACGAACCAGAACATAATCATCATTTTTTAGAGAACAGACATTACCCAAACAGGCACCGATAATTCTAAAAAGATCGCAGAGGGGCAAGAGGGGTGGTGTGCATAAACCTCATAGAGGTAAATGCAAAAGAAAACGTAAATCCCAAAAAAAGACAGTAATTAGCCCTGAAAATGTCCATTCCGTATCTAATAGCACCATAGGAAATATAGGAAAAACTATCCCCACTACAAAGATTTTCAATTTGAGTTCCCACATCCTGTCAGAGAGTGAAACCTCTGTTTTGTGTAAGGGTTTAAAATATGCCCCAACAAATCCTATCGATCCATTTGAAATATATTTAGATGTACAACGGTACATGAGGAAATTAACCATAAAGAAGTTTTTTGCAAGTAGGGAGGACTTGGCCACAACTGGTACACCTTTGAGCACATCTGCAGTCACCCCATTTAAACCTAAATCCCTTTTTTTCCCCAAACATATACAGGGGCCATTAATTGAAACTTTTGGGGTTATGGTGCTTGAGGACTTAGAAAAACTTCAACTAAAACCAAAGAAAATTCAGAACCTTACGTTTAAGGAAAGGAATGCCCTAAAAAATTTAAAACAACTTAAAGAGATCGTAATCAAACCCTCTGATAAAGGGGGAGGAGTTGTTGTAATGGATCTGGCAAACTATGTAAATGAGGTCCTGAGACAGCTAAATGATACTGAAACGTATAAAAAACTTAGGAACGACCCATCCGATACCACCTTAATTAAGTTAAGAAATCTTAGAGATAAATATGAAAAGAAAGGAACCATTAGTGCCAAAGAGGCCAAATTTATTATCATAGAAGACCCAACTATACCTGTGATCTACGTACTACCAAAAGTACATAAGAGCCTTACTGATCCCCCGGGTAGGCCAATTATATCGGGAGTTCAATCTCTGACATCAAATCTGTCTAAGTTCATTGATTATATCCTGCAACCCTTGGTATCCAGGAATAGATCACACTTGAAGGATACAAAGGATTTCCTTAAACTGTTGGAATCTGTACAGTGGAAGGAAGGTGACATCCTAGTGACAGCTGATGTCAGTTCCCTCTACACCGTTATCGATCATGATGACGGTGTTGAGGCGGTCACTTATTTTCTGGATCAGTCCAACAATACAAAGGATCTAAAGGAGCTGATTATAGAGGGAATTAAGTTTATCCTCAATAATAATTTCTTTTTATTTCAGGATCAATTTTACATCCAGAAAACGGGCACGGCTATGGGCACCAGATTCGCTCCTAGCTATGCCAACCTGTTCCTTGGTTTATGGGAACTAAACACGGTTTGGTCAAATAATAGCTATGGAGCGAATCTGGTGTCCTATGCCAGGTATATTGATGATATTTTCTTTTTATGGAGAGGTGGAGTCGAAACACTTAACTCTTTCTGTACTTTGTTGAACACGAATGATAAGAATATTGTCTTATCATTTGAAAAGAGTGGGGAATCCATCAATTTCCTTGATATTACTGTCTATATTAAAGAGGGCCAGTTACACACCATGACCTACTCTAAACCCACTGATTCGAGGTCATATATAGCAGCCAGTAGTTGTCACCACAACAACTGGCTGGATTCTATCCCCATCAGTCAACTAAAAAGAGTCAGGAGGAATTGTACGGAGGATAATATTTTTGAAGCACAGGCAAAAGAAATTAATGAAAAATTTAGGGCATGCGGCTACAATAAGGGCACTATTGAAAAAGCCCATTCCGAAGTAAGAAACACCACACGTAAGGATCTCCTGAAAGATAATATTATAAAGACCACTACAGACAATAAATATGAATGGGCTTTCATCACCCAGTTTAACCAAAGTCATCAAGAAATCGAGAAGATTTTCAAAAGACATTGGGGTCTGCTAAAGAAGGATCCGGTGATTGGACCCCTTGTCCCCAATAGACCCATCCATATCTACCGCAGGGCTCCCAATTTAAAAAATAAATTGGTCTCCAGTGCTATGCCCTCGACAAAATCCCAGTCTAGAATTGTGTCCCAGGGGTTTTACAGATGCGGTAATTGTATGGGCTGTAGACATATTAAAAGTGAAGGAAAAAGCAAAATTGAAAATATCCATATAAATGAGAAAAAAGTGAATATTACAGATTTTATCACTTGTGACAGTAAAAATGTCATTTACGCTATTAAATGCAGCTGTAATTTATTTTATATTGGGCGGACCTCTAGACCCTTGAAGGTTCGCCTGGGGGAGCACATTAGAAACATTAAAAAAGGCCTTCTAACCCATTCTTTGTCTGCTCATTTTAAAACCAAACATAATTGTTTGGTCACAGAAATATCAGGCTTTTATGGAATTAGACAGGTCAAAGGAAACGGAAGGAATAAAGACCTCAATACATTTCTAGCTAAGTCGGAAATGAAATGTATTTTTATGTATGACACCTTAAGTCCAGGTGGTCTGAACTGCGATTTTGAGCTTAAATGGTTCCTTGACTGATGTGCTAAATTAATATGCGACTTTGTGCTTTATCTATTAATGCAACATTTTCATAAAAGTGTTACCCCAGATCTGTTTAGAAAGTCTGTAGTTTCTATTTTTTCCACTAATTCCTGTTTCTCTTTGTTTTACGTTTATATTAGTTACTCATAATATGTATGAAAAGAAACCAAAAACACGGCTGGTTTCCATGGTGACCGTTTCAGAGTGCTTTCTAACCTATGAAATGGCCGCGCCGGTTCCCCTTCTAAACTACAAACCCCAGAATCCCTGAAAACGGAAATAGAAGACGGCGATACGTCACTTCCGCCGTCTGTCTCTCCAAACGGAACAAACCTTCAGGGATTATTTTCTGGGGAAGTTTCACCAGCAGCGGTGCAACACAATATCCGGCAGAAACACCATATATTGTCATGTAGTAGTTCACTATGGAAACTACATTACCCAGAATTCCAAGCTCCGTTTTTTAATGGAGAAGAAAATATGTTTTAAAGTGTTTTTCCTGCTGTACTTTTTTTTACCATGCATGATACTAGTGTTTATGTATATGTTATTATGAATTTGTGTGATGAATAATCATGTTTTTAAACAAAATTAATTTTCATTGTAATTAATGATGTCATTTCCGGCTACAAACGGAACAAACCTTCAGGGATTATTTTCTGGGGAAGTTTCACCAGCAGCGGTGCAACACAATATCCGGTGGAAACACCATATATGGTCATGTAGTAGTTCACTATGGAAACTACATTACCCAGAATTCCAAGCTCCGTTTTTTAATGGAGAAGAAAATATGTTTTAAAGTGTTTTTCCTGCTGTACTTTTTCACCATGCATGATATTAGTGTTTATGTATATGTTATTATGAATTTGTGTGATGAATAATCATGTTTTTAAACAAAATTAATTTTCATTGTAATTAATGATGTCATTTCCGGCTACTCATTCATTGGATGTTCATAGCATAAATATGCTTACTCCTCACAGTGCAGATAGTTCATGATTAAGGTCCATTCGAGACCGAAACGCGTCGGACGACTGTACTGTGAGTAGTTTTTCTGGAAAAAGGGAATAATCACGCCGATTATTATCTCAAATTTTGCCTTTGGAATTTTTATTGTACTTTTAAATTTTTACTTTTTTATTTTTTCTGTCACCATGTGTGGTGATTTCTTTGTATGAATTTGGACTATGTCTGGAATAAAAAACCTGTTTTAGAAAGAAGGATTTTTTTCATGACTCTGGTCTGGCATTTGGGAGAAAGAGTTCCTTTTCCTCTTGTGGATCCACCAAAGGGATACCAGTGAATCTATTTAAAGAAACCTTTATAGGAGTCATTCATCGTTTACTGAGTGAGTTGGGGTACGCACCTGAGGATTTTTGTTGATATAAAGAAACCGTTATATGAATGTTCTGGCTTTGCTCTGTGTAAGTGAGGGTACGCATTGAAATTGCCTCAGACGCTACCCCTACGTGTTTACAGTACCCCATGTGGTGTGAGATTCAGGCACGCTTAATTACGTGAACCTAACCTGAGGGGATTGGAGAAAAAAACTAGCAATAAAGATACCTTTACGGGAACCCACTTACTTGTTTCTGTGTGAGTGGGGTACGCCCTTAAAAACTTTCATTGTGTGGAATTCTCGATTCTAGCTGTTGTAAACGGTGCTACACATTTCTTTTCTCTCTTATTTCTCTCCATTTTGACATGAACTGGGAGCCATTTATAACGAGAAGATTCACCTGAACGAAAGGACTCATAGGCCTGCATAACCTGGAGAAGACATCGTATACCCATTTGACAAGGGATGTGTTAAGTTTCATTACCTTTTTCTTTTTTTACGCGCCCTGGACACAGATAAATACCAACACTTGCTTCTGCTCAGTACAAGTATTGGGCTGAATGATATGGGCACAATACCCTGACGATACTTTTCCAACCCACATGGTCTTGCTACCACGGGTGTACCTATACCGAAAATACCTCCCACTTTTGGCTATTTGGCGTACAAGTTCATAGTCTATGGGTATCCTATCAGGTCTGTGTGAAAAGGTCATTGTCTGGTTATTCCACGTCACTTCCCAATTTCCTTGTTTTCGGTAATTGGAAATATTAAAGCACAATAATTCGAGTACCTCATCTATTGTTAAAGGGTACGGTACTAATCCTGACTTGCTCTGACCTTGAGGTACCTGTGAGTACAGCATTCTGTCTG
Organism: Pseudophryne corroboree; assembly: GCF_028390025.1. Classification (NCBI taxonomy): domain Eukaryota; kingdom Metazoa; phylum Chordata; class Amphibia; order Anura; family Myobatrachidae; genus Pseudophryne; species Pseudophryne corroboree. The sequence continues at coordinate 465,587,258 of NC_086450.1, forward strand.
GTTTAAGACCTTACCAACTAGTGAGTGGTAATCACTCAACGGATGATGGTCCATGTCGATATTAAGGTTGGACTGACATCTCTGGATGCACCCATCCTCGACTATATTCTCACAATTCCTACAAATACAATTTTCATCAGACAATAACCCTTCACAGTGCCTCTGAGCACCTTGACTACCAGAGCGCTAACTGATACCAGCCTTTACTCAAGTGATACACTGCTCCTGAGATCCTACAAATTTGTACTCGCCATCACAACCCATTCCAGATCCCTGCTCGACCTCCCTGGGACTCTCACCAAAGCAAATTGTCCTGATCAAAAACAGAATAACTAGCCGAACCTGAAACGCAGTCTTTTGTGATAGATCCATTTCGTTAGGGGAAAAAAGGAAAATAAGAAGGAGAAAAGAAAGGAAAATGCAGGGGGAGGTGAAAAAAGAAAAATGGTGCGACAACCGTTCTAGATCTTGTTGCTTCAGTTCTCAGGTGCCTTTTAACAGTCCTGCCTCTCAACTTTCCCGGAAAAAAAACTCTAGTGATACTAGGTTCTCTTCCTCCTGCTCTTTGTCACGAGTTTTCTCCAGGTCAGCGACCTTCTTGCAGTGGGACGAGTGTATCCAAGTCTCTCTTTCGGCGACCTTTAGTGCTGTCATCCTGGTTAACAAGACTTGATACGGTCCTTCCCACCTGTCTATGAGGCAACCTGAGCGTAAGAAATTTTGAATCATCACATAATCCCCAGGTTCAATGTCATGACATTTACTGTTCGGTAGGTCAGGAATCACCAGCTTTAGATTTCTTTGTTGATTTCTCAGCTGCTTGCTCATCACAAACAAATATTTCACAGTCACTTCATTATTGCATTTCAAATCATCCTGGGGGTCTATCATTACATGAGGTTGTCGACCAAAAATAATTTCAAAGGTTGATAAGTTAAGTGGAGACCTGGGAGTGGTTCTGATGCTGTACAACACTAGTGGCAAAGCTTCTGGCCGCAACAATCCAGTTTCAGCCATCACTTTCCTCAGCTGGTTCTTAATAGTGCTGTTCATTCTCTCCACCTTCGCACTCGCCTGTGGTCAGTACGGACTATGCAGATTGCTATTAATTCCCATCAGTTTGCACATGACATGAAATACTTCACCTGTAAAATGGGTACCCCTATCACTTTCAATTATTCTAGGGATACCATATCTACACACAAATTCCTGCACAATTTTCTTTGTAGTGAACGTAGCAGTATTTGTGGCAGCAGGGAACGCTTCTACCCAATTGGAAAGTACATCAATACAAACTAACACATATTTCAAATTTCTACTGGGTGATAACTGTATTAAATCAATTTGTATTACCTGAAAAGGTCCGTCTGTTGGAGGGATATGGGATGGCTCTGTTGGAATTGTCTTACCAATATTCTTCCTCAAGCAAGTAAAACATGGCATTGCTCTCCTACCTGCATGAGAAGAGAATCCTGGTGTACACCAGTAGGCTCTTACCAACTTGTACATACCCTCTTTGTACAGATGAGTCAGACCGTGTGCCGCCTCAGCTATACTATGAAGATATGCTCTGGGGGCCACTTGCTTACCGCGTCCACCTGTCCAAAGTCCTGAGGACTACTGGCCATACCACTTTGACCTCCAGACTGCCTTTTCCAGTAGGGAACACAAATTTTGCATTTCAATTAACTGTTGTGTGCTGACTGTGTTGAATGTCATCAGTGATATGATGTTCGTTTGTATGGGGGTACTGGCTGCTGATTTAGCAGCTTTGTCTGCCCGGCTGTTACCAAGTGAAATTGGGTCTTGGTTGTAAGTATGTGCTTTGCACTTGATAACAGCCACTCTGTCTGGTTCCTGTATCGAAGTCTTTTGATGTGGGACGCATGCGCTTCAGGTGTGCCAGCTGCCGTCATGAAATTTCTGAGGCGCCACAGGGCCCTGAAATCATGCACCACTCCAAAGGCATACCTAGAATTGATGTATATATTAGCTGACTTACACTTGGCCAATTCACATGCTCTGGTTAGGGTAACCAGCTCAGTAACTTGTGCTGAGTGCGGTGGGCCAAGGGGTTCAGCTTCTATGATACATTTGTCATCTATAACTGCATATCCAGTGCACAAGTCTCCCGATTCCGTCTGTCTGTGGCAAATACCATCAGTGTAGAAGGTAAAGTCTACTCCTTCCAGTGGGTTGTCACTGATGTCAGGTCTTGCTGTGAAAGTTTGATTCAGGTATTCCATACAATCATGCGTATCGGTGTCTGCACTGAATCCTCCTTCAACCTCATTCTCATTCTCCACCCTTTGTGCCTGTCCAGGCACACTTGGCAAGTAGGTTGCAGGATTTAGTGAGCTGCATCTCTTAATAGTGATGTTTACAGGGGCCATCAGTGATAATTCCCACTTTGTAAACTGAGCGGATGATACATGTCTGGTTTGGGCGAAGTTTAGTAAGGCTGATACTGCATGAGGTGTATGGATGATCAGGTTGTGTCCTAACACTATGTCCTCGCTTTTACTTACCAGCAAAGCTATCGCTGCAACACTTCACAAGCAAGTGCGGAGAGACCGCACTATGGTGTCCAACTGTGCACTGTAGTATGCTACCGGTTTGCTGGCATCCCCATGTCTCTGTGTTAAGACACCTGCCACGCACCCAGCACTTTCCGTACCTTACAATTCGAAGGGCTTCTCATAATCTGGCATACCTAGTGCAGGTGCCTGTGATAGACACTGTTCGGACTCATCTGTGTGAGAGTTCCGTTCCGGATTGTTCGAAGAGACCATTTCTTGTAAAGGTAAAGTCGGTATAGAGAACCCTGGAATCCAGTTTCGACAGTACCCACACATTCCAAGGAAAGTGCGGATCTGTTGCTGAGTTTGTGACAGAGTCATGTCGCGAATCGTCTGTATTCTATCAGCGGTGAGGTGTCTAAGTCTTTGAGTCAAGCAATGTCCCAAATATTTTACCCTAGTCCGGCACAACTGTAACTTATCCTTTGAAACCTTGTGTCCTGCATGGGAAAGATGAAACAGAAGCTGTTTGTGTCTTTCAAGGACGATTCGAGTGAGTCAGAACACAACAATAAGTCATTGACATACTGTATTAGTACTGATCCACTCTCAGGTTGAAAGGATTGTAAACAGTCATGCAAGGCTTGGGAGAAAATACTCGGGCTGTCAATGAAACCTTCGGGAAGACGAGTCCAGGTTTACTGTACTCCCCTGTACGTAAAGGCAAAAAGGTATTGGCTGTCAGGGTGAAGAGGGACAGAAAAGAAAGCAGAACAGAGGTCAATGACAGTGAACAATTTTGCAGTAGAGGGAATTTGCATGAGGATGACTGCTGGATTAGGCTCTATGGAGAATTGGCTCTCAGCTATTTTGTTTATCCCCCTTAAATCCTGCACTAAACTGTTGCCCCTCCCCCACTATTTTTCCTGGGAAGATGGGACTATTGGCTGTGCTGGACGTTCTGATTAGGATGCCCTGCTGTAACAGCCACTCTATGACAGGGTACACTCCTAACTATACCTCTGTCTTCAGAGGATACTGAGGGATTTTTATAGCTATCCTACCATCTTTTTCTTGCATTGCTACTGGAGCCACATTTGCCATCAATACAGTGTCCTGTCCATCTTTGGTCCAAAGGGAACCCGGTATTTGTGAGATAATTTCCTCTCCCTTTGATGGACACTTGTCTATAAATGCAGAATGTGACACTAGCCTTTGAGGGGTGTCTAAAATATCTTGCACTTCTTGAGCATGGTTCTCCGGTATATCTAAGAAGACACCCTTAGGAGTACAGTATATGACACACCGCATTTTACACAATAGATATCTGCCAAGTAGATTAGTCGGAGCCGATGCAGCCAGCAGAAAATAATGTTTGGTTTGCAAGGGCCCTATCTTAATCTCTGCAGGTCTACTCAAAGGGTATTGTTGCACAGTTCCTGTTACTCCCATTGCCGAAATCATTTTTCCCGTAGCCTTTATACCTGATGTGGAATTCAACACTGACCTGTCCCCCCCTGTATCTACAAGAAAAGGTAATGGTACACCAGCTACATCAACCGTGACCTCAGGTTCACTACCAAGGCTAGCGATCAACTTCACTGGCTGCAGACTACAGGTGTGGCCCAACCCTTATTGTGTGGTGAGTCTCTCCTGCAGCGCATTGGCAGCTACGATATGTGAGGGGGGTAGCTGTGAGTTTTCAGAGGTCTGCCAGTCCCTCCTTGGTGGGTACCTCTGTGTTTCCCCTCTATGTGCACACCTGAGTATCTTGTATGGTGGCTGCTAGAGAGAGTGCCGATATCATGCTGGGCTCTTCTTCCAGCTCACAATCCTGTGGAATATTTAAAATGGGATACAGCTGGCAAGGATTAGCATTAGTACATTTATCAATCACATTCCTATCTTGTACCAATGCACCACTGCTTGTAGCCACTTTCTCCCCATCAATATATGGTGGTGGTGGTGGTGCGGTCGCCATTGTTTTCCTGCTAGGTTTGGAACCTGCTGTGCAAGCTTGTTCCCTTTGCACATCATCCCTCTTGCTGCCACAAGTTTAAACAGTCTGTATGTGTGATCCTTTTGTTTTCTGGACTTTATCAGACATATCCTTAAGTTCTGCAATACATCTGGTTCAAAGCTGTCCACCCTACGGAATGATGCCCTATCTTCCGCAGTCATACGTACCCATTCAGAACAAAAAGTCTCCTTGTGTGGACCATATTTACCACACATTTTAAACCTCGCTGACCCCTTGGGCCGCTGCTCTTCAACCTGAACCCTGGCTACAAAACGTCCACCGCTTGTGCAATTGGATCCCATTGCGGACTTTTTCCTTTTACACAATCCCCAATGCACAATATGAATAGACGGTGAAAGCTCTTAGAGCACTTTCACCCACTCATCCGCTGACGTACCACGACTCACTCCAATAGTGAACAACGCGTTCCCAGTGAGGTCCCTATTTGTTTCTATTTACTGTTAGGAGTGACTTACCTTTTCCAGAAAATATCCACCGCTGGAGATTTTCCTGAGAGAGACCAGCGAAAACTCCCTATACATTTTTTATACACAAATCACGCTTGCGTAGGCTCTACACAGCGCTAATGATACCGCGATTTTACGCAAAAGCTCTTAAAAAGGGGCATCAAGTTGCACTATATATCGCACCAACAAACGCACGGTCCAATCTCACAGCGTTACCTACCCGCTCTGCGATCACTGAAATCAAATCACAAGCTGCGAAACCTCAGCCGGAGCATAATACAAAACCTTTGAACTTCGCAATACTATGCACTATCACGCTCCTCTACAAATCACCTCACGATTTGCGTATTCAAATCTATACTAACGTGAGTCAGCCGCCTCACGCCGCCAAGCCTCCTATCACTTGGTGTACAAACGACGGGATCCCGAATTCCGTGGTTCCAATCCTCTCACTCCCTCTTTCACTCACTCAAATAAACCTTTTTGTTTTTCTTTACAGAAAATTGTTTCCACTCCTTCTGATTGTCAGATTTTTCCCCAGAGGCAATACAGTTTAAACAAACGTTTTATACTAATATGCTTTAGAAACCGGATAGTTATGCGCTATTGTAAAAGATGTATATCTTTCCACGTTAATTGAACAACTATCGTGTGGTTTTATTATGCGCACACAACCCTACGCAAGCTTGTGTAATTACACAACCGTGCGTACCTTTATGACACGTCTGCGGCCTTGCGCCACGTGCACGTTTTTTTTTGTACTCTGTCCTCACGTTCCGTACCATGTGTACCAATTTGCATACGCAATAAAACAAATCACACAGCTTCGATAAATGTGAGCAATAAAAACTACTATTGCCCACTAAACACAACCCACACTTGTTTCGTTTAACCATATTACGACTGGGCCAGAACTGCGTTTTGTGTTTTTATAATTACTCCTTTAACATACTTCAAATGTATCTATATAGCAACAAACATATCCGATTTCACACAGGTCTAAGCAAATCTAGCAATCTAAATCTTGCGGCAGTAATGGGAAAGGGTATGCAAAGTATCGGTGCCTTTTGTGTATGCTTCTTGGCGCCCAAAAAAATTCACAGATTTTTGAATAGCTTTTTTTCCTGTTTACCTTCGGGCTCTATCAGTACCTCTATAGACCAGACAGAGCAGACGCAATCTAATCAGCATACAAATAGGGTTTCAAAACATCCAAGCAACCTGAAACAGGTTTTGACTTTAAAGACGTATCCCCACCCTTTGCTGATAGATTAAAGTCTGCGATGACCTGTTAGGCTGTGAGCATGTGAAAACCGGACGATGCCCCCAATTGTAAATGCTGATTTACATACAGAACTAAAAGCTATATTTTAAACACACTTCAATAAACTTTAAAATGGAGCCGCTGCAGCCGCTGTAATTAATCCTTTTACCCTTATATTGTACACAAACCTTACGTACACTGATCGCACTCTGCATACGTACGTCGAAAGGGCGTGGCGACTACACAGATTGTGTACACAGGCCTACACACTGTTAACACAACGCACCAGCCTGAGTGGCTGTAAATACACTTTAAACCTTTAGCAAGGAAATGGGACAAAACACCAGATTGTATTTCAAAACTAAGTTGGGGTCTAACCCACCAACGGTTCTTTACTAGCAGGGAGTTAGAATATAAACAATACAATACAATACAACAGAATAATGGCTACAGTCAATAGTACATACGTGTTTGTATTTGTTGCCTGCACTTCCCAGTCTGGTCCTCGGTCATCAGGCAGATGACCTTCAGAGTCTGTGTCTGACCAGGCATGCAGCTGGCTCTTTTATACAATCTTCCAAAACTTAACACAATGGATACTGTAATCTCTTTGTTCATTGGACACAGGGGTGGTCATTTACAGTACAGGAGAGGTTATAGTTTGGTTTGAATAGGTGGGCGATGTCTGTTCCAGATGCACTTGTGGGTGGTATCCTCTGGGTTCCCACCGCATACCAAATGTACAGTAAATACAGTTTATATTTATATTTTGCTCCTGCACATAACTATTTGCAGGAGCTTGCGATCTTCTGCATACCAACACCGGACTATTTCACTCAATTTACCCTACAGCTGGATACCAAACACCACCTTATAACCTTGTTCTGTCCCCTCCTATCCTGTAAAGGTGAATCCCTTTGTTCTGATACCATTTAAACTGTTGTAACTTGCTGGTGTGATGCAGGGAGACTGTGTGTACATTGTGCACTATTTGGATTAAATATGTAATGTGTTTTGATGGCTTTTCCATGAGTTCACAAACTCTACCGTAAATACTCATGCCATGCGCTAATACGCAGGACCGCAGGAGCGACCATACACAAATTGCGATTATGCGCATGCACGGCAAAGCAAGGACGCGCACGGAGGTAATCTGTGTGTAGTTTGTACGTGATGTGTGTACTGCAATATTTTTCGACTTCGACAGTATTATTATAAATAGACTCCTTCTATGCTGGTTTTAGTCATTCTCTAACATTGTTATTTATTCCACTCTGATTAGAAGGATAGATAAAGTGTAGGGAGCTGTAGGCTTTGCAAAGCCGGTTGGCTGTGCATTTATTATCGAAGCATGCATTTTTTTTAATCAAAGCTGAGAAAATTGACACATAGCAGCGTTCCATCAGCATTAATTTATCTTCAGCTGATATCGATTGTGAATTGACTCTCTTCTCTTCTTGTCATCTACAGGTAACTACAACCACCAACATATTTTGCTGCACAATACTTCCAAACGCCAGGCTGATACTGCTAGGTAACTACAACCTCCAACATATTCTGCTGCACTGTACTTCTATAGGCCAGGCTGATACTGCTAGGTAACTACAACCACCAACATATTCTGCTGCACTATACTTCTATAGGCCAGGATGATACTGCTAGGTAACTTCAACCACCAACATATTCTGCTGCTCTATACTTCCATAGGCCAGGCTGATACTGCTAGGTAATACAAATTGAAACATTATTACATAGTATGTGATTCTGATGTACTTTCTTTAGTTTTTTTATTGTATGGACCAAGTTTTTATCTATGTGGAATGCCTGGTTGTTTTTGTAAGGTAATTTACTGCCTGCCATTTTAGGGGGTGGGGTGTGGTTGGAGATTTCAATTATTGGTTTCACTTGTAGTATTTCTCTACTTAAGTTCTATTCTGTAGGCTGTGCAATGCCGGTTGGCTGTGCATTTATTATCGAAGCGTGCATTTTTTATCACAGGGTGATAAAATTTACACATAACAGCAGCGTTAGATCAGCGTTAATTTATCTTCAGCTGATATCGATTGTGAATTTGCGTCTCTTCTCTTCTTGTCATCTACAGGTAACTACAATCACTAACATATTCTGCTGCATTATTCTTCTATAGGCCAGACTGATACTGCTAGGTAATTACTACCACCAACATATTCTGCTGCACTATACTTCTATAGGCCAGGCTAATATTGCTAGGTAATGCAAATTGAAACATTATTGCATATGTGAATTTCAGATTAATTTCTAATAAATATTTATAATGCCAGTGATAATATTTGTTGCGGACACAAGATGCATCTTATTACCATATACGATAAAAGTGCGCTGTACGTTGCAAACACTACATCCCTTAAGAGAAAACAAGTACACGCACACATTGTCTGAGTTCCAATGCTCATTGATGTATATATTTGATGTTAAAAGGATATGTACACAATATATCACATGTACAGTATTTATCATTCAGTTATAATGTTACAATTACACAAGAAGCAGATAGTTACAAAGAATATATTACAGTTACATTCAGCATACTTCACCATATTTGCTCAATACACACTCCGCTCCATATCTCTCTCTCTATCTCTCAGCAAAAACAAACAGCAACTGGAACTGCAACCTTGTAAAACAGAACTTCTTGTGACTGGGATCACCTATACACTGTGTATATTGGGGGAGTACAGGTCTGGGACTGAGGCTTCTGTTATTGGTCCAGGGGAGGGAACTTTCTCATTCATGATGTGTCATTGGTCAGTTCATATGATAGCAACGTCCAGCCTTGAAGATGCAGGAATTTATTTTGTTCCCATTTGAATTTGGTTTATATTCTTACATTTAATCATAACTTCTTGTTGCAATGAGCTACAACTTAACCACATGTATCAAATTAATCGACACTTTGACACCAAGCATGACATATTTATCTTGTTTTGTTCCAATAATACATATACATTATGTTATACTCTATTATAAAATGTAAAACATTATATTGTCTAGTGCTTGACATGTTTAATTTATGTGTGGTATGAAATATGTGTTGAATATATCTTTGTGGCGTGTCTGTGTGAGTGTGTATGCTACCATATATCGCTGTGCACGCTGCGCATATTCGCACGCACAGCGACTCAATCATGTGGAGTTTGTATGTTTTCTGTATGTAATATTTTTGACTTCGACACATAGAATGTGATTCTGATGTACTTTCTTTAGTTTAGTATTGTATGGACCAAGTTTTTATTTATGTGGAATGCCTGGTTGTTTTTGTAAGGTAATTTACTGCCTGCCATTTTAGGGGGTGGGGTGTGGTTGGAGATTTTAATTATTGATTTCACTTGAAGTATTTCTCTACTTAAGTTCTATTCTGTAGGCTGTGCAAAGCTGGTTGGCTGTGCATTTATTATCTAAGCATGCATTTTTATCAAAGGGTGATAAAATTGACACATAGCAGTGTTCCATCAGTATTCAATCAAAGTGAAAAAGAAGGAAAACAGAAGCACACCAATCTAACAAAACAAAGAAAACTGAAGTACTAATAACAAATGTGTCACTTACTCTTCAGATCACTCACCTACTGATCATTGCATCTGATTAAATAGAACGGAACTACCTTACTTGGACATTTCAAAAACCATCCATTTCACTAACAAATGCTTGTATCTGTATTTTTGTTATTTTGTTTTTATGCACAGCTGCACCAATGCCATTTAACCTACAAACACTTAAAAAACCTTACAGAATTATCATTGCTTCTTAACGCTATCACAATCCTTTCATTTCTTACAGTCCAAATACATTTCTTCACCCACTTTATCTACACTTTTTATTCATTTCATAGTAAATCTACACCCATTGAGCTTATACTGCTTTTCTCACCTGCATTTCTGCAATTCTTCTGCTCTGATTCCCTTACAGGCTCCACTCCTACTTCCACTTTCCCTCAACCTATTTACCTACTTAACACTATGTCAATGTTTTCTTATATTCCCCACATCACTCAGTGTCTACCTAATCATATATCTTTATCCTTCCCCCTAGTCTCCTACACCTACTCCTCTCTCCCCTCCTCTGTCTCCCCTCCATCTCTCTGTATTCTTTCCCCTCCTTTCCTGTTTCCCCACTTTCACTCACCTCTGCCCCATGGTCCTGCTACCCCACAACTCAGCCCTGCTCCCTCCCTCCCTTCCCTGTCACCTCCCCACACCCCCATCCACATCATGCTGAACTCCCCCTCTGCCCAACTACTGCAGTTTCCCCTCCTAGCTCAGGCATCCGCACCATCACTACTCTCTCATCATCCCGGCCCACAAAGTTAATCTGACCTCATCGCTACAGCAACCCTGATAATCTCATTCACATCTCTCCCTGCACCTACTAGCCTTTACTGAAACTTGGATTATGCCCTCTGATACTACTTCTCCTGCTGCTCTCTCTGCTGGGGTCTCACATTCACACACACACAAGGACCTGGAGGTCCCCATGGGGGACTGAGGCTTCTGTTATTGGTCCAGGGGAGGGAACTTTCTCATTCATGATGTGTCATTGGTCAGTTCATATGATAGCAACGTCCAGCCTTGAAGATGCAGGAATTTATTTTGTTCCCATTTGAATTTGGTTTATATTCTTACATTTAATCATAACTTCTTGTTGCAATGAGCTACAACTTAACCACATGTATCAAATTAATCGACACTTTGACACCAAGCATGACATATTTATCTTGTTTTGTTCCAATAATACATATACATTATGTTATACTCTATTATAAAATGTAAAACATTATATTGTCTAGTGCTTGACATGTTTAATTTATGTGTGGTATGAAATATGTGTTGAATATATCTTTGTGGCGTGTCTGTGTGAGTGTGTATGCTACCATATATCGCTGTACACGCTGCGCATATTCGCACGCACAGCGACTCATTCATGTGGAGTTTGTATGTTTTCTGTATGTAATATTTTTGACTTCGACACATAGAATGTGATTCTGATGTACTTTCTTTAGTTTAGTATTGTATGGACCAAGTTTTTTTTTTATGTGGAATGCCTGGTTGTTTTTGTTAGGTCATTTACTGCCTGCCATTTTAGGGGGTGGGGTGTGGTTGGAGATTTTAATTATTGATTTCACTTGAAGTATTTCTCTACTTAAGTTCTATTCTGTAGGCTGTGCAAAGCTGGTTGGCTGTGCATTTATTATCTAAGCATGCATTTTTATCAAAGGGTGATAAAATTGACACATAGCAGTGTTCCATCAGTATTCAATCGAAGTGAAAAAGAAGGAAAACAGAAGCACACCAATCTAACAAAACAAAGAAAACTGAAGTACTAATAACAAATGTGTCACTTACTCTTCAGATCACTCACCTACTGATCATTGCATCTGATTAAATAGAACGGAACTACCTTACTTGGACATTTCAAAAACCATCCATTTCACCAACAAATGCTTGTATCTGTATTTTTGTTATTTTGTTTTTATGCACAGCTGCACCAATGCCATTTAACCTACAAACACTTAAAAAACCTTACAGAATTATCATTGCTTCTTAACGCTATCACAATCCTTTCATTTCTTACAGTCCAAATACATTTCTTCACCCACTTTATCTACACTTTTTATTCATTTCATAGTAAATCTACACCCATTGAGCTTATACTGCTTTTCTCACCTGCATTTCTGCAATTCTTCTGCTCTGATTCCCTTACAGGCTCCACTCCTACTTCCACTTTCCCTCAACCTATTTACCTACTTAACACTATGTCAATGTTTTCTTATATTCCCCACATCACTCAGTGTCTACCTAATCATATATCTTTATCCTTCCCCCCTAGTCTCCTACACCTACTCCTCTCTCCCCTCCTCTGTCTCCCCTCCATCTCTCTGTATTCTTTCCCCTCCTTTCCTGTTTCCCCACTTTCACTCACCTCTGCCCCATGGTCCTGCTACCCCACAACTCAGCCCTGCTCCCTCCCTCCCTTCCCTGTCACCTCCCCACACCCCCATCCACATCATGCTGAACTCCCCCTCTGCCCAACTACTGCAGTTTCCCCTCCTAGCTAAGGCATCCGCACCATCACTACTCTCTCATCATCCCGGCCCACAAAGTTAATCTGACCTCATCGCTACAGCAACCCTGATAATCTCATTCACATCTCTCCCTGCACCTACTAGCCTTTACTGAAACTTGGATTATGCCCTCTGATACTACTTCTCCTGCTGCTCTCTCTGCTGGGGTCTCACATTCACACACACCCCGACCTGGAGGTCGCCATGGGGGTGGTGTTGGGTCCTTTTATCTTCTAGTTACTCCTACCAACTTGAGGTCCATGCTATACACCTCTTTCAACCAGTCCATTTTAGAGTAGCTGTCATTTACCCCCCCCCCCCCCCTGGCATTGCTCCCAAATTCATTGACAACTTTACTTCCTGGCTTCCTGGCTTCCTCACTTCCTCTCTTCTGACATTCCCTCCATTATACTAGGTGATTTCAACATCCCTATCGACATCCCCACACAATCCCTTGCCTCTAAACTCCTTAACCTCACCTTTTCACTTGGTCTATCCCAGTAGACCTCCTCACCCTCCCATGTGAATGGGAGCTCATTGGATCTGGTCTTCACTCACCATTGTGATATTTCTAATTTTTCCAACTCCCCATTTCCACTTTCTGACCACCACCTGCTCTCCTTTAACCTATCTCTTTCTGCTTCCCCAGCTCTACCTCCTAAGGCTACCATCACTAAGCGTAACATTGAGGCTATTGACACCACATTCCTTTCCTCCCTCTTTGACTCACTTCTCTCTCCTATTCTCTATCATGCCCTGAACAAGCCACTTCAATATACAATGATTCCCTTACTTCTGCTATTGACTCTGTTGCTCCACCAACCACTATTAACACTCGCAAATTAACACCTCAACCCTGGCACACCAAATGCACCAGATATCTACAAAAATGTTCATGTACTGCTGAGCGACACTGGAGGAAATCACGCTCTAAGGCAGACTTCCTATATTCAAAACTTATGCTCTCATCCTTCAGTGCTGCCCTTTCTCTGCTAAACAGTCATACTTCGAGAACCTCATCTCTTCCCAGTCTTCCAACCCCCGGCACCTCTTTGCCACTCTCAACTCACTACTCTGCCCCATCCACCTCGTCACCCTTCCTCACTCTCTGTTCTTGACTTTGCCACTTACTGCATATCCAAAATTGACTCCATACATCAGGATATCACATCACACCAGACCATCAGTAACCAGCCTCCTCCCATCCCTTGCCACCCCTCCCAATCCCTCCCACCAACTCTGACATCTTTCTCCCATGCATCTGTAGAGGAAGTCATGGCCCTCATTCGTTCCTGACCCCTCAACACCTCCCCACTTGACCCTATCCCCTCCCGCCTCCTCCGCCTCCTCCGCTACCTCTCTCCTTCTGCCTGTTCCCATCTTTCTCACCTTCTCGATATCTCCCTTTCATCAGGCACTGTCCCTTCTGCCTTCAAGCATACACTCATCTCTCCCTTTCTTAAAAAACCTACCCTTGATCCAAACACTCTCTCCAACTACCGATCGATCTCTCTACTCCCTTTTGCCTCCAAACTCCTTGAGCGTATTGTCTACAACCGCCTTTCATCCTTTCTTTCCTCACACTCACTGCTTGACCCATTCCAGTCTGGCTTCCATCCTCTCCACTCCACTGAAACTGCCCTTATAAAAGTATGCAATTACCTCCATACTGCTAAATCTAAGGGGCACTACTCTCTACTTATTCTACTTGATCTCTCTGCTGCTTTTGACACTGTGGACCATCCTCTCCTACTGCAAATCCTTCAATCCATTGGACTGCGTGATTCTGCCCTTTCTTGGCTGTCTTCCTACCTCTCTGACTGTTCATTCATTGTCTCCTCTCATGACTCCACCTCCCCCTCACTTCCATTAACTGTAGGTGTACCCCAAGGTTCTGTCCTTGGTCCTCTTCTTTTCTCTCTCTATAAGTCCTCACTAGGTAAGCTCATTAGTTCTTTTGGTTTCCAATATCATCTCTATGCTGATGACACTCAAATCTATCTTTCCTCTCCAGACATCTCCACTGCTCTCCTCACTCGAATCTCCAACTGTCTCTCTGCTATCTCTGTTTGGATGTCACAGCGCTTTCTTAAACTTAACATGTGTAAGACTGAGCTGGTCATCTTCCCTTCCTCCCACATAACCTCACCTCCTACAATCTCATTATTTATTGATGGCACTACTATTATTATTATTATTATCCTTTATTTATATGGTGCCACAAGGGTTCTGCAGCGCCAAATTACAGAGTACATAAACAAATAATCAAACAGGAAAACAGCAACTTACAGTTGACGACAATACAGGACAAGTACAGGGTAAATAAACATAGCTACATCAGAAGATGACACTGGAATAAGGATCAGGTGGCAGAACACTGCTGGATTTGGTGCAGCTGAAGATTATTAAAGTAAGAAAAGGGTAAGCACATGAGGGAAGAGGGCCCTGCTCGTGAGAGCTTACATGAGGGAAGAGGGCCCTGCTCGTGAGAGCTTACATTCTAAAGGGGAGGGGTAGATAGACAGGGGTAACACAGATGGGGTACATATAGAGCGTGGAACAGAGGTTTAGGATGAGATGTGGCTGGGTTTTGTGAAGAAGTGGGTCTTGAGAGCCTGTTTGAAGTTTTATAGAGAGGTGGAGAGTCTGAGGGGGAGAGGTAGGCAATTCCAGAGAAGTGGTGCAGCACGTGAAAAAATATTTGAGGTAGGAGTGGGAGGAAGTAATCCGTAGGCAGGAGAGTCGGCGAGCATTAGCAGAGCAAAGAGGATGGGTGGGAGTGTAAAGCGAGATAAGATCAGAGATGTAGATGGGAGATCTCCTCTAGCCCCCAAGTGCACTGTCTTGGAGTAATCCTTGACTCCTTTCTCTCCTTCAAACCACACATTTAGCACCTCTCACAAACCTGCTGTTTTCCTCTAAAATATATTTCCAGGATCAGACCCTTTCTGACCCAGGATGCTACTAAGACTCTTATCCACTCACTGGTCATCTCTAGACTGGACTCCTGTAATCTCCTCCTGACTGGCTTTCCTGAAAAACACCTCTCTCCACTCCAGTCTATCCTCAATGCTGCTGCCCAGCTCATTTTCCTCACCAAACACACTACGTCCAACTCTCCTCTCATACAAGACCTTCACTGGCTCCCCTTCCCTTTCAGAATCCATTGCAAGCTTCTCACACTCACTTACAAAGCCCTCACCCACTCCTCTCCCATCTACATCTCTGACCTTATATCCCTTTACAATCCCACCCGTCGTCTTCACTCAGCAAATGCATGCCGACTCTCCTGCCTACAGATTACTTCCTCCTACTCCTACCTCCAAGATTTTTCACATGCTGCACCACTTCTCTGGAATTTCCTACCTTTCCCCCTCAGACTCTCCACCTCTCTACAAAACTTCAAACGGGCTCTCAACACCCACCTCTTCACAAAACCTTATCCTAACCCTCTGTTCCATGCTCTCTATGTACCCCATCTGTGTCACCACTGTCTGTCTACCCCTCCAGTTTAGAATGTAAGCTCTCATGAGCAGAGTCCTCTTCCCTCATGTGCTTATCTTTTTTCTTACTTAAATAATATTAAACTGCACCAAATCCAGGTCTTCTGCCACCTGATACTTATTTTAGTGTCATCTTGTGATGTAGCTATGTTTATTTACCCTGTACTTGTCCTATATTGTCGTCAACTGTAAGTTGCTGTTTTCCTGTTTTGATTCTTTGTTTATGTACTCTGTAATTGGGCGCTGCAAAACCCTTGTGGCACCATATAAATAAAGGATAATAATAATAATAATAATAATAATAACCCATAAAAAAATGTAAGACTAAATTAAAGGGGAAGGGAGTATTCAACTTGTCGTCAAAAAATCTGAGTGACAATAAATTGTAACTCCTCTAAAAGGGCCTCAATTTTGCCCCAGTCTCTAAACCTAATCTCTTTAACCTTTTTATTAACCTGAATTGCTATGTGAGAACATTAAGTAGACAACAATATTTTGCAATAAAAAATTGAACAAAAGAGGCCTGGAGGGAAATCCCATTCTACTAGACAGCCAGGATGATGAGATGAAAGAGATAATAGAGTCCCTTGATACAGAGAAATCGAATAACAGAAAACTGTACGATATAAACAGATCTAATGATGTCACAAAAAATAATAGGTTTTAGAATAGGTACAATTTATATCCCTTACAATACAGGGGACCCTATATAGAGAGCTTTCATTAAAGTGACTATGGATCAGTTCAAATCATTATCTGATAAAACAAAGAAAAAGTTATGTGATAGATAACCTAACCAAACAGGAACAATTGGCTTTTAAAACTTTTTGATGAGATCCAGAACTAACAATTAAACAGGCAGACAAGAGGGGTGTGGGACATTGTCCTTCTAGATACTTCAGACAACTTGTTAGAGGCGAATCAACTGCTAAATAATCAAGAATTATATAAAAAGTTAAAAACAATCCAACAGAACTCTTTAAGAACTGACGAATATGTTAGATGAAGCCTTGGCCGAGGGTGCTATCCAAAAGGAGGTCCACCACTTTCTATCAGCTCAATACCCGGTAGTACTGACTTTCTACTACCTTTTTGTTTAACACTCAGTATTATGTACAGTCATGGAAGACCGTGATGGGGACCAGGTTCATTCAGAGCTTTGCCAACCTGTTTATGTGTAGATTTGAGGAAGAACACATTTGGGCGAAGTTTGGGGGGAACCTGGTCCTATATGGATGGTATATAGATTATTTGTTTATAGTGTGGGAAGGGGATCTAGATTCGATTACTGATTTTGTCACATCTCTTAATCACAATAATTATGGTTTAAAGCTCATGAGTACAATACATCAATCACAAATTACTTTTTTGGGTATAGCCCTCTCGGTTACAGAGAACCAGCTGAATACTGAAACATATATTAAAGAAGTTGACCAAAATAGATATTTGAACTACAAAAGTAGTCATTATAATAAATGGAAGGACAATGTCTAAAAAGGGGAGTTTCTTAGACTAAAATGTAATTGTTTCTCTCATACTATATTTCAAAAACAAGCTGAATGGCTGCATAACTCATTCTTGGAACAGGGATACCGAAGAAGACTTCTTGCTAAAGCATTGGATCAGGTTAATACAATTTATAGAGTGTCTCTCCTGAGTGGATCACAGAAAATAAAGAACAAGGATATAGGACAGTGAGTTTTGTGATTCAATAAAACTCAAAAGCCTATGCTATAAAAAATATAGTTAAAAAGAATTTCCATCTTTTAAAACTTGATTAAGTATTGAAGTACGGGTCCCTAACAATCCTAATACTATCACGTTATACAAATTTATCCAGGACTTACCTTTAAATAGTGCCCTTATCAATGTGTGATCTGAAATGCAGGAACCTTGCTAATTAAAACACCTGAGGGTAAATGGGAGGGGTGCCAATACCAGTGGAAGGAAGCCTTAATATCTTTAGTAACAGGATGTGCAGTCCAGTCCCCTCCCCCTTCTTCTATATTTATGTATATATTGTACACTGGAAGGAAAGGCTTCCTTCCTCTGGCATTGGCACCCCTCCCATTTACCCTCAGTTGTTTTAATTAGCAAGGTTTCTGCATTTCACATCACACATTGAAAGGGGCTGAAAAAATTAATATAATGTGATAGCATTAGGAATGTAAGGGACCCATGTGATGAAGTCACTTGGTCGCAGTACATGAGCCCGCATTTTTGCGCAAATATGTGCTAAGAACTTCAATTATACTCCATGTTAATTGAGGGGGTTTATGTAAATTATTTTTACTATCAGTGTTGTTAGTGCTAGGAATGTGCATCTTCATTTCTATTCCTCCAGCATAGTATAAGAAGCCTCAGCTTGATAGCACCTCTTAATATCTTTAGTAATAGGGTGTGCAGTTCAGCCCCCCCCCCCCCCCCTTTTCCTCTATATTTATGTATATATTGTACACTGGAAGGCAAGACTTTCATCCTCTGGCATTGGCACCCCTCCCATTTAACTTCAGGTGATTTAATTAGCTGGGTTCCTGCATTTCAGATCACACATTGATAAAAGCTCTATTTAGAGGTAAGTCTTGAATAAATTTATATACAGTGATAGTTTTAGGAATGTTAGGGACCCATTTGATGAAGTCACCTGGCCGCGGTACATGGGCCAGCATATTTGTACAAATCTTTGCTAAGAACTTCAATTATACTCCATGTTAATTGTGAGGGTTTATTTAAATTATTCTTACTATCAGTGTTGTTAGTGCTAGGAGTGTGCATCTGTATTTCATTTCCTCCAGTGAGGTATTGTATAGTGCTGGTGTCCTAGTTCAGAAAGTCTATGAACTTGAAACAGAAATTAGCCCCAAGTCATTTCTAACCAAAAATAATGAATGGGGGAGGGGCTATGGAAACATGGCTACTGAATAAGCCTGAGGGTTTTCATTGTTGTTGTAAAACGGGCTGTTTCACATGTAATTGTACTAATAGGAAAACTACTCCTTTTTCCTCTTTTGTATAGAAAGAACAATTCTCCATAACATTTTTTATGTGGGTCACACCACCAGACCACTACATGTTAGATTCATGGAATATAAAATAAATATTCTGATGAATTCAAGTATCAATTTTTTTAATAGACATATGACTAACTGTCAGAGAGGATCTCTAAAAAATATAAAGATAACAGCTATTGAACAGATAGAAACAACAGTGAGAGGTGCTGATAGATACAATGTTATGCACACCAGTGCCTGCAGGAAAGTACTGGTGTCAGAACTGTTATGCACTCCAGTGCCTGCAGGAATGTACTGGTGTTTGAACTGTTATGCAAAACAAATGGACTCACAGACAGACTGAGGAATATGACATAACGTACACAGAAGGTGATAGGGTAACAAAATACACACAAAGTGAACAGAGAAGCCCAGAGGCTAAGGAACTGGGTATCTCCCTTGTATTAGAAATGCTCAGATGGGAAAAGCAAGATGTTGTGTTTTAATACGTAGAGAACCCGAAATGCTGTTGCTAAGGGCAACAGCAAAACCCTAAAGGGTTACCAACGGGTGTGGCAGTAAACTCCTTGGTCAGAGATGGAATGATAGACACAAGGAGAGTCTCCACAATCCTAATTCTCACTTGCAGTGCACAGGTTCAGCTTACTGCCACTAAACTGACCCCTGACACCTAGCACAGTGAGACAGGATTAGACAGGCAAATCTTAGAATACAGCTGCAAACTTGCTAAGTTCACAGAGTAGTAACAGAACCCCAGCAAGCTAAACGACTGACTCCAGTCTTACTGCTAGGTCTGGATTGGCAGAGTGTAATACCAAATCCCCAGGCCTATTTGCAGTAAGCAACAAACAAATACAAAGCTACACAGTACTGGTTAACTTTCAGGAACTGACTAACCAACAAAGATTCAGCAGCATCTGCTTACCCTGAGAAGAGGCCTTATAAAGCAGGTGCTGTCCACGCCCCACTCAGACCTCACAGACTGTGAGCACAAAAACCAGCACCGGATCCCCTGCCGTGCACAGAGCCTATAACCACTGCACAGCAAAAGACCCGAACCGGAGTATCAGCTGCGCTCAGGTTACTCCGCTAGCACTTGTCTCCCGGTTGCCATGACGACGTGGCAGCACAGGGCAGGAGACCCTAACAGTACCCCCCCTCTGACGAGGGGTCAAAGAACCCCTACCACCGGGTTTATCGGGGAACTGCGAGAAGAAAGAGCGTATCAGTCTGGGGGCATGAAGATCACAACTGCGCACCCACGACCGCTCCTCCGGGCCATACCCCTTCCAGTGCACCAAAAATGACAGCCGACCCCGAACCACCTTGGAGTCAAGAATCCTTTCCACAACAAACTCCCTCTGGCCACGTATCAGAAGAGGGGAAGGTCTTCCACTGGAAGAAGGATTACTAATCGCCCGTTTTAAAAGGGAACAATTATATGTTTTATTGATACCCAAAGAACGGGGCAGATCTAACTGAAATGCCACCGGATTGATAACCCTGGTGATCTTATAAGGGCCGATGAACCGGGGCCTAACTTATGAGATGGCTGTCTCAACTTCAAATTCTTGGTAGACAACCAGACGAAGTCTCCTAATTTGAAGCTGCAGGGTCTTTTCCGCTTATCAAAAACCCTTTTGGTCACTAATGACACAGACACAAGGGCTTTCTTCACTTTCCGCCAAATACCTCTAAGGACCGAAACCACAGAGGAACCACCAGGCGTGGAGTCCAGGGGGTCAAAAGAATTGGCCTTAGGATGATGCCCATACACACAAAGGAAGGGAGAGATCCCTGTAGCAGAGTGAGCCGCGTTGTTATAGTCAAACTCCGCCATGGACAGATGAGCAACCCAGTCAGTCTGACACTTGGAGACATAACACCTGAGGAACTGCTCCAAGGACTGGTTCACCCTTTCAGTCTGCCCATTAGACTGCGGATGGTAGCCTGACGACAAGCTGACAGAAATCTGGAGATCGGAACAAAATGCCCTCCAGAATTTGGCCACAAACTGGGATCCGCGGTCAGAGACCACATCAAGTGGCAACCCGTGGGGACGCACAACATGCAGCATAAATAATTCAGACAGGCGTCTGGCCGATGGCAGCCCAACCAGTGGAACGAAGTGCGCCATCTTCGAAAACCTGTCAACGACAACCCAGATGGCTGTCATCCCCGAGAAATTGGGCAAGTCCACCACAAAATCCATTGAAATGTGGGTCCATGGCTTAGATGGGATAGAGAGTGGATGTAATGGGCCAACAGGAACCCCTCTAGGAGTATTATTTCGGGGACAGATGACACATGCCCGAACCCACTGATCCACATCCTTAGCCACCAAGGGCCACCACACCGCCCTAGATAGCAACTCCCGAGTTCAGGCAATAACCGGGTGACCTGCCAACTTCTTGGCATTCAATTCCAGGAACACTCGCTGTCTTAACCTAGGAGGCACAAACAAAAGACCTACCGGAAGGTCTGGAGGAGCCTGCTCCTGTGCTCTAAGGACTAATGATAAGAGGTCCTGGGTAATGCCCACTTTAATACATGATGGGGAAACAATGGGCAACGGCTCCTCGGTGGTCTCCTGGATTGGAGCAAAACTCAGCGAGAGCGCATCAGCCTTGATGTTTTTTGACCCAGGGCGATATGTTATCAAAAAATTAAAGCGAGCATAAAACAAAGCCTATCGTGCCTGCCTGGCATTGAGACGCTTCGCTGACTCTAAATATGCCAGATTCTTATGGTCAGTGAGAATTGAGACCACAAACTTAGCCCCCTCAAGCCAGTGTCTCCACTCCTTGAGTGTATCCTTAATAGCCAACAATTCCCGGTTACCCACGTCATAATTCATCTCGGCAGGCGAAAATTTACGGGAAAAGTAAGCACAGGGATGAAGGCGATTATCAGACACTCCCATCTGAGAAAGCACTGCCCCAATACCCATCTCAGAGGCATCCACCTCCACCACAAAAGGACGCTCTGGATCTGGGTGTCGCAGCACCTTGGCCGAAACAAATGCCCTTTTAAGACGGGCAAAAGCCGCTTTAGCCTCACAAGACCAGTGAGCAACATCCGCCCCTTTCTTAGTGAGTGCCACCAAGGGCGCCACTATAGACGAAAATCATGCGATAAATCATCTATAAAAATTTGCAAAGCCCAGGAAACGCTGAAGCGCCTTCAAACTAGTGGGCTGCACCCAATCCAGGACTGCCTGTACCTTGGAACCCTCCATTTGGAAACCTTCTGGGGAGATAATATATCCTAGAAATGCGATTTGCTGAGCTTCAAATTCTCACTTCTCCAGCTTCGCCCCAAGCCGGTGGTCTCTGAGTTTCTGGAGGACTTAGCGTACATGCTTCCGATGTTCCTCCAGGGAATGGGAGAAGATTAGGATGTCATCTAAGTATACAACTAAGAATCTATCCAAATATTCCCTGAGCACATCATTCATGAAAACCTGGAAGACTGCCGGGGCATTACAGAGCCCAAAAGGCATCACCAAATATTCATAATGCCCTGAGTGGGTATTAAAGGCAGTCTTCCATTCATCCCCCTCTCTTATTCGGATTAGATTGTACGCACCGCGTAGGTCAATCTTAGAAAAAATGGTGGCAGTACGAAGCTGGTCAAACAAGACCGAAATGAGAGGCAGTGGGTATGAGTTTTTAATCGTGATACGGTTCAATTCCCTGAAGTCGATGCAGGGTCGCAACGAACCATCCTTTTTACCCACGAAGAAGAACCCCGACCCAACTGGAGACTGTGAAGGTCTGATAAATTCCTTAGCCAAGTTCTCCTGAATGTACTCTGCCATAGCCTGAGTCTCAGGACGTGACAGGGAGTACAACCTGCTCTTGGGAAGCTTAGCATTTGGCAACAAATCAATGGCACAGTCATAGGGGCGATGGGGAGGTAGTAACTTTTTTGGAGAACACGTCCGCAAAATCTGCATAACACCCTGGCAATCCTGGCAAACTTAACTGCGAGAGCCTGACTGGAAGGCTCAAGCAACTCCTGAAACAATCAGTACCCCAACTAAGAATCTCCCCAGAGACCCAGTCAAATTGAGGATTGTGGGCCCTTAACCAGGGTAACTCCAACACCAATGTGGCAAAAGTACAGACAGTCACATAAAAGGCCAATTTTTCAGAGTGTGTGGCTCCAATAAACAAAGAAATCTGGCTAGTGCAAGAGGTAATTTTACCTTGGGATAATGGTTCCCCGTTTAACCCACAAATCTCAATTTCCGATGCCAAGGGTACTAAGGGAACAGAGTGTTTCAGGGCGAATTGGCGGTCCATAAAAACCCCGTCGGCCCCACTGTCCACAAAGGCCTCAGTCTTGACAGTTTGACCGAGGATCTTCAAGGTCACCGGAATGATAAAAGTCTTCTTGGGAAATTCTGACTTCTGGCCTGACAGGATATTTCCCATCACCCTCAGGCCCTGAAGTTTTCCGGCTTTTCTGGGCATGATACTACCACATGACCTTTATTCCCACAGTACAAACACAACCCCTGCTGTCTCCTCCGCGTCTTCTCACGCGAGGAGAGGCGGGTAGCCCCAATCTGCATAGGCTCCTTGGAAAATTCCTCAGAGTCTGAGGTTCCCTTGGGAAGGAAGGAAATCTCAGTCTCCCTTTCAAGCCTACGCTCTCTCAGCCGTCTATCCACCCGGATGGATAACTGCATGAGCTGATCGAAGCTATCAGGCAAGGGATATTGTACCAGTTGGTCCTTTATCTGGTTAGAAAGTCCTCTTTGGTACTGGTGTCTCAGGGCTGGGTCATTCCACTGGGTATCATGGGCCAACCTCCGAAACTCCGTACAGTAAACCTCAACTGGCCTTCGCCCTTGCTTAAGGATCGAAATCTGAGCCTCGGCTGAGGCCGTCTTGTCAGGGTCATCATACAACATGCCCAGTGCCGTAAAAAAAGCATCAACACTTTTAAGCGACGGACAGTCAGGCTGCAACCCATATGCCCAGACCTGTGGGTCTCCTTGTAGCAAGGAAATCACTATGCCCACCCACTGAATCTCCGACCCAGAAGACTGAGGCCTAAGCCGGAAGTATAGCTTGCAGCTCTCCTTAAAACAAAAGAACTGCGAGCGATCTCCAGAAAAACGATCTAGGAGATTTACTTTCGGCTCCTTAACCCCTGCAGGTGCTGCTGCTGCGGGAGCTCCGCCAGCAGCCTGGGAGG
Organism: Pseudophryne corroboree; assembly: GCF_028390025.1. Taxonomy (NCBI): domain Eukaryota; kingdom Metazoa; phylum Chordata; class Amphibia; order Anura; family Myobatrachidae; genus Pseudophryne; species Pseudophryne corroboree. Next base: position 465,611,347 of record NC_086450.1, read on the forward strand.
TGTGCATTTTAATGGACAAATCATTAAATTGTCGAGTCAGGACCTGCACCTGATCGACCACCTGTTGCAACGTATTTTGAGGGGTATGCTCCATATTCCCACAAAATTTCAACAGGAGTATTAGGCTGCTGAATATGTTATGCACACCAGTGCCTGCAGGAAAGTACTGGTGTCAGAACTGTTATGCACTCCAGTGCCTGCAGGAATGTACTGGTGTTTGAACTGTTATGCAAAACAAATGGACTCACAGACAGACTGGGGAATATGACATAACGTACACAGAAGGTGATAGGGTAACAAAATACACACAAAGTGAACAGAGAAGCCCAGAGGCTAAGGAACTGGGTATCTCCCTTGTATTAGAAATGCTCAGATGGGAAAAGCAAGATGTTGTGTTTTAATACGTAGAGAACCCGAAATGCTGTTGCTAAGGGCAACAGCAAAACCCTAAAGGGTTACCAACGGGTGTGGCAGTAAACTCCTTGGTCAGAGATGGAATGATAGACACAAGGAGAGTCTCCACAATCCTAATTCTCACTTGCAGTGCACAGGTTCAGCTTACTGCCACTAAACTGACCCCTGACACCTAGCACAGTGAGACAGGATTAGACAGGCAAGTCTTAGAATACAGCCGCAAACTTGCTAAGTTCACAGAGTAGTAACAGAACCCCAGCAAGCTAAACGACTGACTCCAGTCTTACTGCTAGGTCTGGATTGGCAGAGTGTAATGCCAAATCCCCAGGCCTATTTGCAGTAAGCAACAAACAAATACAAAGCTACACAGTACTGGTTAACTTTCAGGAACTGACTAACCAACAAAGATTCAGCAGCATCTGCTTACCCTGAGAAGAGGCCTTATAAAGCAGGTGCTGTCCACGCCCCACTCAGACCTCACAGACTGTGAGCACAAAAACCAGCACCGGATCCCCTGCCGTGCACAGACCCTATAACCACTGCACAGCAAAAGATCCGAACCGGAGTATCAGCTGCGCTCAGGTTACTCCGCTAGCACTTGTCTCCCGGTTGCCATGACGACGTGGCAGCACAGGGCAGGAGACCCTAACATACAATAGTTTATGTAGGTGTGAGGCGTTTCAGCCTGAACACCCTTACATCAGGTGGTCTAAATTACACCAAAGAATTGTATAATGTCTAGATGCCTCCTGTTAATGCTATGATATGAATACTTTGTTCTAAAATATCTGAATGCTATGATTACTTTGTTTTAAAATATCGGAATGCTTGATTTATCTATAGCTACATATCAGGGTACTAATATATGCTGGCAGTGTATACCTAATTGTGTACAATAATATATATAACGAAATGTATACTAATGATTCATTCTGTGTATTCTGTGTATTTGTAAATAACTCTATGATGGCTATGAATTGATTTAGTAGTCATAATATGCATATATACTGGTGGCCAATGACTGTGAACATCAGGTTGTGAAAAAATTGCGGTGGAAAGCAAAAGTTCTGATGGTGTAATGCAAGAACCGGAATCTGGAAGTCATCGTCGCAATGATGCTGGAACACACAGCTACTCCCCATGGAATGCAAACTGCTGCCGGGGTGATGGCAACCAATAGTGTGTGTGCCCCACCGGTGGGGGCATTGATAATCAATAATTGACTAATTAGAATGGGTTAAAAATGGTCCTGGATGTCCCGGGAATAGATACATCTGAGGAAGCAGCTGAGTGTCCATACCGGAGAGGTGGGGAAATGCGTTACGTGCAAACTTATCAACACTCTAGAACTTCATGCTGTAAGCCTTGTCTTTATTTTGATGGCTGATTGCTGTGGTTGGGATTCCCTGTAAGCATAAGGTACTGCTGCTACAAGAAGGGAAACAAGGAGCATTATTATCTTCATCTGCATAACCATCACTCATTGAAAAACCATCAGGGGAAATATATGAAAAAATGAATGGCCTCCATGTATGTTACCCCCCGTATATCTGCTATAAAGGGAGGTAGGAGGGCCAATTGATGTGCATTTTTAAAGGTGGACTTTTCTGCTGCTACAGCCTGCATTTTATCTATAAATCTAATATGAGTGGAATAACTAACAATATGAGAGAATGACTAACACCAGCATGGATGGAGTCTATTTATATAAATATTAACTTACCTATAAATAGTATCAATTGACACTGAACAGTTTTTCTCAAAACGTCATTGGTTGCTATATTTCTGACTGCTTTTTAATGTGTTTTTACATATTTGTTTAAAAAATAAAATTGCCATTGTTTTTATATGGCCATATATCTATGTATATATATAAACAAATTCATCATTTTTAAATTCGACTAGTAAATTACATTTGTTCCAAATGGGCAGCACTTACTGATAATCTTTGGTTTATATTTCTATATTTTTTGACTGTTTTCATGTCAAGTTTATCCAGAGGGCACCGGAGCAACTAACTTTCATGGGATAGTACAGGTCCAGTAAGACATATACACACTGTATGTATATATATATATATACAAAAAAATATATATATAAAAATATATATATACGGCATACGGGCAGCACTCATCCTTCGATCGGTGATAAGTTTAGGTGCCTTCCTAGGTGTCTCGTTTCTGAGACCCAACATAGCATATGGACGGCGGCACTCAAATAAATCAGACAAAAACCAGCAAGCTTGAAGATCAACATTTCGAGATTTAATCTCGTCATCAGGATACAAGTGCATACATTGACAACCAAACCTTACATACCTTCAACAACACCCAGGTAGATCCCGCCTCCAGGACTCCCGGAAGCTGCCCACCCGACGCCGCTGCCAGGAACCTGTCAGCCAGGATATTCCAATACAAAAACTGTAAATCACAAATATATACATAAAAGCCATTAGACATGGTAGGCAAACACTTAGTTAAAATATGTTAACATCATAAACATGCAAAAGATACAGTAATTTATCATTGTTACAAATAGTCAGCAAGCTGCACGCTGACACAAGGTAACCTACTGGCATGATACACACCCGTCACATATTTACACAGTAGGAGGAATCCTTTACTGCTGTCCAGGCTATAGAATATACCTCTGCATATTAATCGTATTTAAAGCTCAATCATGTTTCAAGTATATTTAAGATAAAACAATGCATACTCATAAATACATACCCAGATGTTCATTAAGGCCCTTATTGGCTAAAGTTCCCAATCTATGGATCCGCCACATATCACAATGTAGTAGCAACCCCGCTTTATCACCACCCATCATGGACCAAGGTATGTGATCAATCAGCATGAACCGGAATGTAGAGATGTTATGCCGTGCATTAAAAAAATGATGCGCTACAGGCTAGTCACTCTGACCTTTCTCAAATGCAGACTTAATGGCAGATCGATGCATGGCTATTCTTTCTCGTGGTGTCCTCTCTGTTTTGCCTACATAGCTCAGACCACATAAACACGTGATCAAGTACACCTTCTGTACAATCTGATAATTAGAGATGTGCACCGGAAATCCACGGCCATGTTTTGTATTTAAACGCATTTTGGCAAAACCTCCCTGAAATTTTTTTTGTCGGATTCGGGTGTTTTTTTTTACAAAAAACCCTCAAAAACAGCTTAAATCATAGAATTTGGGGGTCATTTTGTTCCCATAGTATTATTATCCTCAATAACCATAATTTCCAATCATTTCCAGTCTATTCTGAACACCTTACACCTCACAATATTATTTTTAGTCCTAAAATTTGCACCAAGGTCGCTGGATGGCTTAGCTAAGCAACCCAAGTGGCTGACACAAACACCTGGCCCATCTAGGAGTAGCACTGCAGTGTCAGACAGGATGGCAGATTAAAAAAATAGTCCCCAAACAGCACATGATGCAAAGAAAAAAAGAGGTGCACCGAGGTCGCTGTGTGACTAAGCTAAGTGACCCAAGTGGCTGACACAAACACCTGGCCCATCTAGGAGTGTCACTGTAGTGTCAGATAGGATGGCAGATTAAAAAAAAAGTAGTCCCCAAACAGCACATGATGTAAAGATAAATTAAAGAAAAAAGAGGTGCAAGATGGAATTGTCCTTGAGTCCTCCCACCAACCATTATGTTGTATAAACAGGACATGCACACTTTAACAAACCCATCATTTCAGCGATAGGGTCTGCCACAGGACTGTGACTGAAATGACTGGTTGGTTTGGGACCCCCACCAAAAAAGAAGCAATCAATCTCTCCTTGCACAAACTGGCTCTACAGAGGCAAGATGTCCATCTCCTCCTCATTGTCCGATTCCTCACCCCTTTCACTGTGTACATCCTCCTCCTCACAGATTATAAATTCGTCCCCACTGGAATCCACCATCTCATGTCCCTGTGTACTTTCTGGAAGCAATTGCTGCTGGTGAATGTCTCCACGGAGGAATTGATTATAATTCATTTTGATTAAAATCATCTTCTCCACATTTTGTGGAAGTAACCTCGTACGCCAATTGCTGACAAGGTGAGTGGCTGCACTAAACACTCCTTCGGAGTACACACTGGAGGGGGGGGGCAACTTAGGTAAAATTAAGCAAGTTTCTGCAAGGGCATCCAAATTGCCTCTTTTTCCTGCCAGTATACGTACGGACTGTCTGACGTGCCTACTTGGATGTGGTCACTCATATAATCCTCCACCATTCTTTCAATGGTGACAGAATCATATGCAGTGACAGTAACCGAAATGTCAGTAATCGTTGGCAGGTCATTCAGTCCGGACCAGATGTCAGCACTCGCTCCAGACTGCCCTGCATCACCGCCAGTGGGTGGGCTCGGAATTCTTAGCCTTTTCCCCGCAGCCCCAGTTGCGGGAGAATGTGAAGTAGGAGCTGTTGATGGGTCACGTTCCGCTTGACTTGACAATTTTCTCACCAGCAGGTCTTTGAACCTCTGCAGACTTGTGTCTGCTGGATAAAGAGAGAGATACAATGTAGGTTTTAAATCTAGGATCGAGCACGGTGCCCAAAATGTAGTGCTCTCATTTCAACTGATTGACCACCAGTGAATCCTGGATAAGCAAATTAAGGGCTCCATCCACAAGTCCCACATGCATAGCAGAATCGCTCATTTTTAGCTCCTCTTTCAATCTCTCCAGCTTCTTCTGCAGAAGCCTGGTGAGGGGAATGACCTGACAGGCTGGCAGTGTCTGAACTGACTTCACGGTTGGCAAGTTCAAAGGGTTGCAGAACCTTGCACAACATTGAAGTCATTCGCCACGGTACTTGAGTCAGGTGCATTCCCCCTCCTTTGCCTATATCGTAGGTAGCTGTATAGGCTTTAATGGCCTTTTGCTGCTCCTCCATCCTCTGAAGCATATAGAGGGATGAATTCCACCTCGTTACCACTTCTTGCTTCAGATGATGGCTGGGCAGGTTCAGGAGTGTTTGCTGGTGCTCCAGTCTTTGGCACGCGGTGGCTGAATGTCGAAAGTGGCCCGCAATTCTTTGGGACACCGACAGCATCTCTTGCACGCCCCTGTCGTTTTTTAAATAATTCTGCACCACCAAATTCAATGTATGTGCAAAACATGGGATGTGCTGGAATCTGTCCACATGTAATGCACGCACAATATTGGTGGCGTTGTCCGATGTCACAAATCCCCAGGAGAGTCCAATTGGGGTAAGCCATTCTGCAATGATGTTCCTCAGTTTTTGTAAGAGGTTGTCAGCTGTGTGCCTCTTATGGAAAGCGGTGATACAAAGCATAGCCTGCCTAGGATGCTGCTACTGGTGCTGCTGCTGCTGTTCTTGCTGCGAGAGGCAATACATCTACCCAGTGGGCTGTCACAGTCATATCGTCCTGAGTCTGCCCTGCTCCACTTGTCCACATGTCCGTGGTTAAGTGGACATTGGGTACAACTGCCTGTTTTAGGACACTGGTGACTCTTTTTCTGAGGTCTGTGTACATTCTCGGTATTGCCTGCCTAGAGAAATGGAACCTAGATGGTGTTTGGTACCGGGGACACACTACCTCAAGAAATTATTTAGTTCCCTGTGAATTAACGCTGGATTCCGGACACACGTTTAACACCACCGAAGCTACCAAGACCTGAGTTATCCGACTTGCAGCAGGATGACTGCTGTGATATTTCATCTTCCTCGCAAAGGACTGTTGGACAGTCAATTGCTTACTGGAAGAAGTACAAGTGGTCTTCCGACTTCCCCTCTGGGATGACGATCGACTCCCAGCAGCAACAACAGCAGCACCAGCAGCAATAGACGTTACACTCAAGGATGCATCGGAGGAATCCCAGGCAGGAGAGGACTCGTCAGACTTACCAGTGACATGGCCTGCAGGACTATTGGCTTTCCTGTCTAAGGAGGAAATTGACACTGAGGGAGTTGGTGGTGTGGTTTGCAGGAGCTTGGTTACAAGAGGAAGGGATTTAGTTGTCAGTGGACTGCTTCCACTGTCACCCAAAGTTTTTAAACTTGCCAATGACTTCTGATGAATGCGCTCCAGGTGACGTATAAGGGAGGATGTTCCTAGGTGGTTAACGTCCTTACTCCTACTTATTACAGCTTGATAAAGGCAACACATGGCTAGACACATGTTGTCCACATTTCTGTTAAAATAATTCCACACCGAAGAGGTGATTTTTTTTGTAATTTGACCAGGCATGTCAATGGCCATATTCGTCCCACGGACAACAGGTGTCTCCCCGGGTGCCTGACTTAAACAAACCACCTCACCATCAGAATCCTCCTTTTCAATTTCCTCCTCAGCGCCAGCAACACCCATATCCTCATCCTGGTGTACTTCAAAGGTGACATCTTCAATTTGACTATCAGGAAGTTGACTGCGGGTGCTCCTTCCAGCACTTGCAGGGGGCGTGCAATTGGTGGAAGGCACCACCTCTTCCCGTCCAGTGTTAGGAAGGTCAGGCATCGCAACTGACACAATTGGACTCTCCTTGGGGATTTGTGATTTAGAAGAATGCACAGTTCTTTGCTGTGCTTTTGCCATCTTAAGTCTTTTCATTTTTCTAGCGAGAGGATGAGTACTTCCATACTCATGTGAAGCTGAACCACTATCCATGAACATAGGACAGGGCCTCAGCCGTTCCTTGCCACTCCGTGTCGTAAATGGCATATTGGCAAGTTTACGTTTCTCATCAGACGCTTGAAATTTAGATTTTTTGGGGGGTTATTTTACTGAACTTTTGTTTTTTGGATTTTACATGCTCTCTACTATGACATTGGGCATCGGCCTTGGCAGACGACGTTGCTGGGATTTCATCATCTCGGCCATGACTAGTGGCATCAGCTTCAGCACGAGGTGGAAGTGGATATTCATCTTTCCCTATTTTACCCTCCACATTTTTGTTCTCCATTTTTTAATGTGTGGAATTTTATGCCAGTAATATATCAATAGCAATGGCCTTCTGTACCGTACTGCTATATTTTATATTCTGGTGGTCAGCAAAATTATGCACACTACTCCTACTATATATACTGCGCACAAATAAAATGCACCACAGGTATGGATGGATAGTATACTTGACGACACAGAGGTAGGTAGAGCAATGGACTTCTGTACCGTACTGCTATATATTATATACTTGTGGTCAGCAAAATTATGCACTGTACTCCTACTATATATACTGCGCACAAATAAAATGCACCACAGGTATGGATGGATAGTATACTTGACGACACAGAGGTAGAAAGAGCAGTGGACTACTGTACCATACTGCTATATATTATATACTGGTGGTCAGCAAAATTATGCACTGTACTCCTACTATACATACTGCTCACAAATAAAATGCACCACAGGTATGGATGGATAGTATACTTGATGACACAGAGTTAGGTAGAGCAGTGGACTACTGTACTGTACTGCTATATATTATATACTGGTGGTTAGCAAATTTATGCACTGTACTCCTACTATATATACTGCGCACAACTAAAATGCACCACAGGTATGGATGGATAGTATACTTGATGACACAGAGGTAGGTAGAGCAGTGGACTACTGTACCGTACTGATATAATACTAGTGGTCACTGGTCAGCAAAATTCTGCTCTGTCCTCCTACTATATACTACAATGCAGCACAGATATGGAGCATTTTTCAGTCAGAGAACGTATAATACTGGTGGTCACTGGTCAGCAAAATTCTGCACTGTCCTCTTACTATATAATACTGGTGGTCCCCAGTCCCCACAATAAAACACACTGAGCACAGATATTTGCAGCACACTGAGCACAGATATGGAGCGTTTTTCAGGCAGTGAACGTATAATACTGGTGGTCTCTGGTCAGCAAAATTTTGCACTGTCCTCTTACTATATAATACTGGTGGTACCCAGACCACACAATAAAGCACACTGAGCACAGATATATGCAGCACACTGAGCACAGATATGGAGCGTTTTTCAGGCAGAGAACGTAGATATTTTCAGCACACTTAGCACAGATATTTGCAAGCACACTGAGCACAGATATTTGCAGCACACTGAGCACAGATATTTGCAGCACACTGAACATAACTGAGAGAATGCTGCACGTCCTCTCCCTATAATCTCCAATGCATGAGTGAAAATGGCGGCGACGCGCGGTTCCTTATATAGAATGTGATTTTCGCGAGATTCTGACAGCGGGATGATGACGTTCGGGCACGCTCTGGTTTACCGAGCAAGGCGGGAAGATCTGAGTCTGCCTCAGAACCATGTATAATTGGTGAAGTTCAGGAGGGGTTCGGATTCCGAGGAACCGAACCCGCTCATCTCTACTGATAATGTAATCCTAGGCAGGTACGTAAATTACAAAAAAAGAGTAGTTTTGAACCATATTCCATGAATGCTTCCATAAAAACCTTCTCCCGGATGTTAAACCAGGAGGTTTCTGATATTATTAATATAGAATTGGAGCACGGGTCTATGGTTCATAGCAATTTAAGTCAGGTGGAATGTGATGCTTTAAGCAACCTAGCTGCTTACACTGATATTGTCAATCGTCCCGCTGATAAAAGCGGGGCCATTGTCATACAGGATTTGTCAGTTTACATGTATGAGATTGAGAAACAATTAGCTGATGTTAATGTTTATCGACTGTTACCTACTGATCCTACATCTAAATTTAGTTAGGACTTGTCTGTATTATTGACTACTGCTGTAAATGTAAGGTATATTACAAAAGAGTTGCATACACCCCTTATTCCAACAAATCCGGTAGTACATGTTATCTACACTTAGCCTAAACTACATAAGAACCCCGTCTGTCCCCCATGGCAACCTATTATAGTGGGCACACGGCTCCTTATTTCAAGTTATCTCGATGCTTTACTCCAGCCATGCATCACCAACAGTCCAGGTTTTTTACTGGACACCACTGCTTTCTTACAATTATTAAACACAATAGAGACTATACCCATAAGTAGTTTTTTATGCAGCTTGGATATCTCAAGTCTCTATACCATTATTCCCAATGCCCAAGGTTTGAGTGCAGTATGTAACTTGATTGAGAACAATGTATTGAATACTGGTCCTGATGTCTATTTGTTTCTGGAGATGTTGAATATGATCATGACCCACAATTATTTTTTGTATAACGGTAACTTTTATCTGCAAGTCTCTGGGTTTGCAATGGGGTCGAATGTGTCCCCATCGTACGCGAATGCATTTATGATGGAGGCGGAAAAATATTTTTTTTCCTCAGACCCTGAGATAGCAGGCTTTATACATACATATTTTTCATTATACTGAAGATCTTTTTGTTATTTTGACTGATACTAAGAGTCAGTTCAACCATTTCATTGAGTCTCATAATGTATTCTGCAGTCCAGTTAAATTCACTGGGAGCATTAATGAACAAACTGTTAATTTCTTGGATGTGTAGGTGACCATTGTTAATGGAAATATTAGCACCACACTGTTTCACAATCCTACCTATTTGCAATACATTGCTACATGCATCTAGTTTCCTTCTGAAAACTTGAAAGTATGGTTTGCCCTTTTCACAGTTTGCTAGAGCTAAACGAATTAACAGTGATAGCAGTGTAGCTGAGAAACAAATTGATGAGATGGTTGGCCTATTCTTAGAATGAGGTTACAACAAGGATTCTTTATTGCGGGACAAATATCGAGCCATGTCTATACCTCGGTCTGAGTTACTTGTAAGACAGGAGAAAAAGAAAAAACATAATTTGATTCCGTGGGTTAATCATTATAATCCTGAGTTCAGTCATTAATAAGGTTGCAAAACAACTGTGGATGATTGTCCAATCCGATCCTTCTCTCAATTTAAATAATGTTAAAATAATGCCTTGCTATACTAGGGGACGGATCATTCGAGATATGGTCATGAAGACCGATATCACGGACCTTAAAACAAAGCATAGGGTTAATTCTAGTTTTTTGACACTCAAGCATGGCTGTTATAGATGCCTTAGTTGTACTATGTGTAGCTTTATCTCAGCAGGAACAACTTTCAATCATCCACATAGTGGCAAGGCCATTACCACTTGACACAGACTTACCTGCTAAACCACCTTTGTGGTGTACTTGATCACGTGTCCATGTGGTCTGAGCTATGTAGGCAAAACAGAGAGGACACCACGAGAAAGAATAGACATGCATTGATCTGTCATTAAGTCTGCATTTGAGAAAGGTCAGAGTAACCATCCTGTAGTACGTCATTTTTTGAATGCACGGCATAACATCTCTACATTCAGGTTCATACTGATTGATCACATACCTTGGTAGATGATTGGTGGTGATAGAGCGGGGATGCTACTACATTGTGAGATGCAGTGGATCCATAGATTAGGAACTTTAGCCACTAAGGGCCTTAATGAACATCTGAGTATGCATTGTTTTATCTAAAATATACTTGAAACATGATTGAGCTTTAAATACGATTAATATGCAGAGGTATATTCTATAGCTTGGACAGCAGTAAAGGATTTCTTATACTGCGTAAATATGTACTGTATTCCTACTATATATACTGCGCACAAATAAAATGCACCACTGGTATGGATGGATAGTATACTTGACGACACAGAGGTAGAAAGAGCAGTGGACTACTGTACCGTACTGCTATATATTATATACTGGTGGTCAGCAAAATTATGCACTGTATTCCTACTGAATATACTGCGCACAAATTAAATGCACCACAGGTATGGATGGATAGTATACTTGATGACACAGAGGTAGGTAGAGCAGTGGCCTACTGTACCATACTGCTATAAATTATATACTTGTGGTCAGCAAAATTATGCACTGTACTCCTACTAAATATAATGCGCACAAATTAAATGCACCACAGGTATGGATGGATAGTATACTTGATGACACAGAGGTTGGTAGAGCAGTGGCCTACTGTACCATAATGCTATAAATTATATACTTGTGGTCAGCAAAATTATGCACTGTACTCCTACTATACATACTGCGCACAAATTGAATGCACCACAGGTATGGATGGATAGTATACTTGATGACACAGAGGTAGGTAGAGCAGTGGACTACTGTACCGTACTGCTATATATTATATACTGGTGGTCAGCAAATGTATGCACTGTACTCCTACTATATATACTGCGCACAAATAAAATGCACCACTGGTATGGATGGATAGTATACTTGGACAGAATACATACACCGTTATTGAAAATTCAATGCAGAACATATAATGAAGAAATAAAGACAGGACATTTTTCTATATTCACTAAACATTTTTTCTTTATATCATGTCACACAATTTCTTTCACTACTTTTATACTTCGCTCTAGCTAGCCCCGTAGTGGGCTAATTGGTAAATACAAAAATTATACCAGCCTAAGAGGCTATAATAATGTGAGGTTTGTTGATCATTTTAAAAAAAGTGTACTATTAAAGGTTATACTTTTACTATATTTTGGAAAAATATGCACCCAATAAGAATCCAATCTTTCCCTCTTTCTCTAAATCTATTTAGCCTGCTTCAAATTGGAGGGTGGCGCTTGATCACACTGATGACATATCAATTATTTATATATTTATTTATTAACAGTTTCTTATATAGCGCAGCATATTCCATTGCGCTTTACAATTAGAACAACAGTAATAGAACAAAACTGGGTAAAAACAAACAGACATAGAGGTAGGAAGGCCCTGCTCGCAAGCTTACAATCTATAACAAGGTGTCAATGCAGTTTATCCAATATATCAATATTTCCCTAAACCTATTAATATCTGGTGCGGAAACTTTTTCTTCTTCTATGATCATCAAAACAGGATGTCAGACTTTAACATAAAATAGCTATCTGACACTATCAATAAGATGGCACCCAAGAATTACTTGTACTTCTTAACTTAAAACATAATACATTATTTAAAAAAATAGTTTTGACATTGTCTTATTGATGTTTAGTATACTTAAGTACTACTCAGGTGAAGGAGTATTTTGGGCGCAGAGGTAATTGCACAACAGATCACTATCATTGCCATGTGTGCTTACACTTTTCCATCACTCCTCCATCTATGCCACTAATAGTAGATTGCATAGATTGGCTTCTTAATTTAATTTGGAGAAAGAGCGGGAATGTATTACTTCACATTTGCTTAATAGATAACCTCCATTATTTTATATTTTGTTATCATTATTCAAATTTAAGTGATCTTCATTTTTACAAAAATATAACATTAAAATAAATCAAATATACAATAATTGTAGTTAAAAACACTTATATCTGTCATTGAGATTTTCCTGTGAAACTGTTCTTGCTCTGTTTAGTACTTTCTCCAAAAGAGAGAGAATTGAAAGTTTTTGTCTTAACTTTAGAAAGATTATAATGAAAACACAAGGGTAGAGTATATGGGTGATGTAATATCATTATTTGTGTTTGAATCCCCATACTGTAGTAACCTGGTAACAAATACCCCATTGAATTAGGAGCCAGAACATATAGGTAAGGTTCCTTCCTCTCCTGTGTTCTACAGTGTTTTATGCTGATTTACAGGTGAGTTGTGATTATTCCACAAATCTGCATTATGTGCTGCACAATGTTTCTCTAACTGATCTGTGGTGATTATGTGGCATTAAAAATTCTTAATACTTTTTTTAAATCACCTACAGTATCCATAGGAAACATTGTTTTCTCACAGTCACAGTGGTTATACTGAATAACATACAGTACATAAAAGTTTCAGCATTTTAAAAAGGAGGAAAGGAAATTTTAAAATAAGACTTTGATTGCAAGATAAGAACATTATTTTAAGTTGTAAAGTATTTCAAGTAAGTTTTTCTTTTTACAAGCACTGTAGGACTCAATGGGCCGGATGTACATTAATGCAGTGTGAGATGACCGGAGCTCCAAGATTCCGTCCAAACGCGTACGTTTTTTTAAAGCAGCTGTCATTTACAAGGCAAAACCAGGTTGGCTCCGGCAGTCTCGCACTACATCACATCTGGCCCGATATCTGTAAAATCTGATTACACACAAAATTTCCCTAAGTTGCAGGGCCGGCAACAGGGGGGTTCAAAGGGGACACCTGTACTGTGCCCCAAGGATAAGAGGGGCCCAATGTATATGTCACTTTGTGCCCAGCAGGGATGTGAGTGTTCTTGTCCAAATATTTCAGCAAGTTTTAGAAGGTGCTGCTGCAGCTTCAGAGTGACAGGAGCCTGTCTCCCACAGTGACTGTGCGACGTGAGGGTGTGCTCACTCTTCTGGGCCCTGTGCCCTACGCCGGCATCTTTTGGTGGGGTGTGAGGGCCTGCTGTGCGGTGTTTGTGTCTGGAATGAATACTGGGGATTGCAGCATAGATAAGTCTCTCCCCACTTTGGTAGGGGGTGGGGGAGATGGGAATGCAGAATGGAGTCATTGGGTAGAGACAGACTGTGGGGTGTGTGGGGGGAAGGAGAGAGAGAGGCACAGACTGTGGTGTGTGTGGGGGTGAAAGCAGAGACATACATATTTAAATATGTTTATATATATTTATTTATTATCATTTTCTTATATAGCGCAGCAAATTCCATTGCACTTTAATATATATATACATATATATAAATCTGAGGGGGCCCCAGAGATATCACTGTATGTGGCCCCAAGATTTCTATTGCCGGCCCTGCTAAGCTGTATACTGTAGAAAAAAAATAGTACAATATGTAATATATATGACAACTAAAACACATCTTTACTGTAACTATTTCAAGATACCATTTCATACCGAATAAAGCAAAATAAATGTAATCTTAGGATTTCATAGATGGAAAAAACAAACAAATAAATAACCAGAAAGGTGCACACAGCACTGACAGTGTAAGGTGTATGTGTGCAGGATGCTGCAACCTCTGTGTGCCAAATTCCATATCAGATGCTTGGTGAATGCAGAGGGTGTATACAGACTGCACTACAGAGACAATATATGATTTAAGAGGAACCCTATAAAATGTCATTTTATTTTGACACAATTTTCCTTCCTTGTGCACTCAGCTGTTGCCTTATCTAAACTGTAGATGCAATAGTTGAGCATATGAACTACAGTACTTATTCATGTTCAGTCTCCCATATCCAAAAATCAGAAATACCGTGCAGAATATTCCAAAATACGGACATTTTTCTGAGTGCGACTGAGATAGTGACACATTTGCTTTCTGATTGCTCAATGAACACATATTTTGTTTAATCCACAAATTGAATACACATATTTAAAAGAAAGAATAGCTTCATGCTGTGTGTATAAGGTGTAAATAAAACATAAATAAATTTCCTGTGTGCACTATAAATCTTCAGCTTTACTAATGGAAGAAAAACAGAATACTGTATGTTCACGCTAAACACTTAAGTGGCTAATTTGTTTCCCAAAAATCACTCAGAAAATGTGTTTTCCACGATTGAATGAAGTCAAGAAAATCTATTTAAAAATGATCCAGCACGATTTTGTAAAAAAAAAATGTAAACGTACAATTTTTCATTATTGTTTGTGATCCATAAGACCATTAATTGTTGCAGCATTGCAGCTTCACAGTTCCACAGTGGCTGCTTCTCTCTGCAGCCACTAAGTACAGTATACTGTATACTGAGATTCTGAGGGCTACTACATTTACATTTCCCTTCCGGGTGGGGAGTATCATTGGTCTATTTCAGTGGTTCTCAAACTCGGTCCTCAGGACCCCACACAGTGCATGTTTTGCAGGTAACCCAGCAGGTGCACAGGTGTATGAATTACTCACTGACACATTACAAAAGGTCCGCAGGTGGAGTTAATTATTTAACTTGCGATTCTGTGAGGAGACCTGCAAAACATGCACTGTGTGTGGTCCCGAGGACCGAGTTTGAGAACCTGTGGTCTATTTGATCAGCAGTAATCTGTTGCAAATCAGGAACTGGGTGAGGGAACAAGGGTGCAGAGAGTGGCTGGAAGACTATCTTATGACTGCTGCCGCAGTGGGCGTTTCCAAACATTTTTGTGATGCAACCGTGTCAGGCAAGTGGATAAAAAAAGTCCATAAAACCTACATTTGCCATACTCAGAGGAATCAAATATCCAACTACTGTAAATAGCTGTCTGTACTTAAAGGTGCTCAGATTCAAGTATGCTGTGTTTGCAAAAAAAAAAATATATATATATATATATATATATATTTATTATTTATTGATTCATTTATTAACAGTTTCTTATATAGCGCAGCAAATTCCGTTGCGCTTTACAATTGGAAATAACAATGTTATTACAAAACTGGGTAATAACAAACACTCATAGAGGTAGGAAGGCCCTGCTCGCAAGCTTACACTCTATAGGGAAATAGGCATGTATACACAAGGAAAGGTGCTATCTATTGCATAGTTGTCCGCCAGATTGCAAAGGTTCTTGGTGGGCTGTATGATATGGTCATACAGCTATGATGAACCGGGTTCGAGAGGAAGGGAAAGTAAAGAATGAGAAGACGTGAGGATATGTGTGGACTGTGCAGAATGGATGCAATTTGATAGGAAGTTTTATGAAAGTTATGTGGGCGGTTCTGGAATTTGATATGCTTGCCTAAAGAGTTGAGTTTTCAGGGAACGCTTGAAGGTTTGGAGACTAGAGGAGAGTCTAATTGTGCATGTTAGGGCATTCCACAGAGTGGGTACAGCCTGATGAAAGTCCTGCAATCGTGAGTGGGAGCGAGTAATGAGTGTGGATGAGAGATGCAGGTCTTGTGAAGAGCGAAGAGGTCGGGTTGGGAGGTATTTTAAGATAAGCGAAGTGATGTACGTTGGTGAAGTTTGGTTAATGGCCTTATGTGTGAGTAAAAGTATTTTATATTTAATACGGTAGAATACAGGTAACCAATGGAGGGACTGACAGAGTGGATGTGCGGACAATGAACATCTAGCAAGATTACAGTAATCTAGCCAAATAATTCCAGTGATTTTGTAATTTTCTTCCAGTGATTTGGACCAATAATATCATTGATTAGAACGGATAATTCCAGTGATTTTGTAATTTTCTTCCAGTGATTTGGACCAATAATACCATTGATTAGAACAAATAATTCCAGTGATTTTGTCATTTTCTTCCAGTGATTTGGACCAATAATATCATTGATTAGAACGAATAATTCCTGTGATATTGAGGTGTTTGTTTCGCTTAGCTTAGCCGTCCAGCGACCACAGTGCACCTCTTTTTCTCTTTTCTTTGCATCATGTGCTGTTTGGGGCCAATTTTTTTAAGTGTTATCCTGTCTGACACTGCAGTGCCACTCCTAGATGGGCCAGGTGTTTGTGCCGGCCACTTGGGTCGCTTAGCTTAGTCATCCAGCGACCTAGATGCAAATTTTAGGACTAAAAATAATATTGTCAGGTGTGAGGTGTTCAGAATAGACTGGAAATGAGTGGAAATTGTGGTTATTGAGGTTAATAATACTATAGGATCAACATTCCCCCCAAATTCTATGATTTAAGCTGTTTTTGCGGGTTTTTTTACAAAAAAAAACACCCAAATCCAAAACACACCCGAATCCGACAAAAAAATTTCCGGGAGGTTTTGCCAAAACGCGTCTGAATCCAAAACATGGCCGCAGAACCGAACCCAAAACCAAGACACAAAACCCGAAAAATTTCCGGTGCACATCTCTAATTACATAGTTTTCTTTTATATATATATATATATATATATATATATACACAGAGTATGAGCAATTTGTGTATATGTAATTTGTATTACTGTCAAATTGTTGACTTCTATGGCATTGAACATGGTGAAATACAGTACAAGTTTGTTTTAGTCATCTTTAATATAAAGGTACAAAAATATTCTTATAATACTTAAGCTTGCATGGTGGCACGGGGGTTATAAATGCTAACTTAAAAGTTAATTTCCAACCATAGCTTATCTATGTACAGTAGATATAGTATGTGCTCCCCATGTTTTTGTGAGTTCCAGAGTCCAAAACATAATGTGTACTGTAAATTAATTGGATTTTGTAAAAACTCCATTTGTGTGTGTGCGTGCATGGGTGTGTGTGTGTGCGTGCAAGCATGTGAGTGTGTGTGTTAAACTCCAATGGGGCAGGTAGTGGCATAAATATAATCATAGTGAAGCATTATAGAATAGTGAACTTGTGGTATTACAAGACTTCCGGTGGGTGTGCCATGGAGTGAGGCCGCTTGTAGGTGAACTCCATCGCTGCAGGGGAATTGTGTTGCCACCTGGAGAAAGGAGAGCTGGTCTGGGCCATCTAGCCGCACATAGCAGCTCTCACAGCTGCCCATAACATCAGGGATAGGAGCCGGCAAGAGACCCGAAAGGGGGAACGGCTCCTGGTGGTCACTTTTTTAACCACCGAGGTCGGCTCCATAACGACGGAGCAGGAAACAGTGGCAGCCACCCTGACCCGTGCAGCTCCCATCTTTTGCATCATGTGCCAAAAGCCCTGCTCCTTAGAGGTCTTCGCCACAGAGGGAAATGAGGTAGCAATGGAGCAGGAAACAGCGGCCGCCATTTTGTCCCACACGGATCCCATTACTTACAATCTGCACCAGAAGCTCTGCTGGTTGCCACAGCACACAGAAATCCCCACCATAGAGGGAAATAAGGTATTGGGTCTCTGGGTGATATGAATAACAGAAACTTGAGGCCACAGTGACACAAGTAACATTTTGATGCCACAATGTAAAGGCTGCATCTATGGTTAATCATATGGGGAAAAGTAAAGTAAAGGGTGAATGAAAGTCCTCACCAGAGCTATTTTCTCTCTATATAAGGCTTGAAAAAAATATTGCAGAGATGCATATCAGGAAAAAGTAAAACAGTATATATAAAGTAACATACTAAGAAGTGCTATCTGATTACACAACTGGAACAAAGTTGTTGAAGCTGCATATTTGCAGGCCTTATACTCCTCACATTATAAGTTATTGGAGCGTTTTTTTGAAATATGGAGAAATATGTGGCAAAGGCCACCAAGAGTACCAAAGGGACACAAGGAAAAAAGAAAGCAACTGATAAAGACAAATCAGGATATTTTTAAAATTCCTCTGCACCTGCTTCCCCTAGAAGCACTGGTTCCATAGACATATTGGCTGAATCAGAGAAATATAGCCCATTGTCAGTTCAGAGAGCCAGAGAGATTTTGGATATTATATCTCCCCTTCTGGAAGCTAAATTGGCACCCTTGACAGAGGCCATTAACTCTGTGGTGGCACAAATATAAAAGCATGCTAAACATTTTACAGAATCGGAAGAGCGAATATCTACATTAGAAGATGATTTAAATGTGAAAAAGTCACAGTGGCAAAATCAAAACTCTGCTTTAAAGGCATTGCAAGACAAGATTGAAAATCTGGACAACCACAGCAGGAGGAATAATTTACGCCTCGTTGGTCTCCCAGAATCAGTCCAGTCTTAAGACCTACTACATCTAGTTTCCAAATGGTTACCTGAGACACTGGGGATTCCACCTTCCCCTTCTTTGTACATGGTAGAAAGGACACAGCGAATTGGCACTGAGAAGCAATCAACAGAGCAATGGCCTAGACCAGTAATATTTAAATTGCTGAATTATCTTGATAAAGTGAAGATACTGGATGCTTATCGGAAAATTTGAAATCTTTGCTATGAAAGCTCAACCCTACTTCTCTTTCAAGATTTCGCTTTTCAAGTTTCAACACGTCATCACGAGTTTTCTCCAGTGTTTAAGGAACTGTTTTCTAGAAACATTTGCTTTTCTTTAATGTACCCTGCAAAAATGAAGGTCATCTATGATGGTAAAATATGTTTCCTTGAAACACAAGAGGTTACCAGGAACTTTCTCAATTCATTATCTACACCATCCTCCCATGAATCCATGGACTGATCTTTGCAAGAATTGATAAGTATCTTGTTTTTTTTTTCTTTTCTATATTGAAATTAATTCTAAATGGATGCTTATGACACCAATGCATACCAATATTGGGATGTTAACAAAATTAAACCTACTAAGGAGGGACTTTTGGGAACTGTTTCAGATGACGGGAAAGAGTGTGTCTAATGTGCTTTTTCTAGTATCTTTTTGGTTATTACATTTTTTCAGGCTTTATCACTTTAACCTTTTACACTTATCGATGGTATTGCGAAAGTCAAATGGATCATCTTTTTGAATTTTCGTAAACACACAAATATGTGACAGGATACACAGATGGATAATTGTTATAAAAATGTAAAATTGTATGATATGTTTAAGTACACATGCGAGATACCTTGAACTATTATTTGTTTATGCTTTTCTTCCCATAAACTGGGACGGGCAGAAGGTAATATGGTTATGGATTTGTATTGACAATATGGAGAGAATAGGTATTGGTTGATGATGGAGTCATTTATTAAACTGAATTTGGTCACCACAGTAAAAAATTACATCAAATTAGTCTCCTGGAATGTAGAGGGGTTGAACACACCTGTCAAATGGAAGTTTTTTAAAAAACATCTGAAAAAATTTGGACCAGATGTACTGTAGTGTTCTTGCAAGATTCACACTGGAAAACATAAGATGTACATATATTGAGGGATAACTGGGTTAGGGAATAATAAAGTTCTGCATATACTGTACAACAAGGATGAGTGGTGATAATCCTGTTTGGTAAGAATTTACAGTATGAGATTAAAGATACTTGGGAAGACAGTGAAGGCAGATTTCTGTTTATAAAGGTTGATATTGAACATGAAATATTGATATTAGCATGCATACTGTATATGACCCTTCAGGCCCAAATGCAAATATTTTCTCAGATCTCTATGTCAAAATGCAAGGCTGGACAGAAGTTTTTTTGATTTTAGGAGGTGATCTGAATGTAGCCCTTGAAGCATTATTAGATGTACTCTATCAGGAGGAACAAGACAGAGGGTCTAGGAAGGAATTTGCCTTTATCTCTATTAATGTTGATTAAAAACTTGCAACTACTAGATTCTTGGAGATTCATGCATCCTGACTCCAGAGAATATTCTTTTTTTTTCACATCTGCATAATATATTTTCTCGTTTAGATTAATGGTTGTTACCAAATTCACTATTACATAGGGTTGATGAATCTAAAATAACAGAAATTCTTCTGTCTGATCATGCCCCTATTACTTAAAAATCACCCTGCTGACCCCACGCCTACAGTCTTTTAATTGGCACCTGCCTGATTAGTTGGCTTCTTCGGACGATTTTAAGGGATACCTAACACAGTCTTTTAATAATTATTTCTTGCATAATAGTGCTCATATTGAGGAAAATAAACTACAGTATTATGGCGAACCTCAAAACCAGTACTGAGGGGACTTATAGTGACTTCTGTATCCTTTAAGAAGAAAAATAAATCAATTTAGGCTGTCATGTGCTGTGACAGCAGTAACATCAGTATATTCTTGTTTATTAAAGGATATATCTGAATCAAATAGATTAAAATATAAACAAGCTTAATCAGTTTATGATACATTATGTACTGAACAGATCAAATTACAATTATCCTTCCAAGCTAACAATTACTTTATGTGGGGAAATAGACCTGGGAATCTACTAGAAAATATAGTACGAACATCTAGAACAAAAAACATATACCTGTAATTCACACTGACCAAAACACAACAGTAAGAAATCAGAATGAGATTAATGAGGAATTTCTTACATTTTTTGTAAACTTTTACACAGCACCCTCACATAGTCCACAACAAGGTATTGAATTTTTGAACAAAGCAGACCTGCCTATTATATCCACAGAAAATAGAGATATGCTAATCTCACCCATTACTTATACAGAATTGGAAGTAGTAATCAAATCATTACCCACAGGGAAGACACCTGGACCTGATGGGTTTTCAGCAGCATATTACAAGCTCCCCTCTTTACAATTGAAACCCTATATTCTAAAATTGTACAATTCTATACTTACAGGTAATCCCGCCTCTATTGATTTTAATATTGCTCGAATAATTATGCTGCCTAAACCAAACAAAGACCCTACCTTGATAACTTCATACAGGCTGATATCCCTATTAAACCAAGATTTTAAAAGATTTACGAAAATCCTTGCTTCTCATTTGCCGTTAGTTTTACCTAACATTTTACACCTAGCACAAACAATGTTAATGCGTAATAGACAATATGTGCAAAATGTTAGAACACTACTGGCAGTTATGCTTAAAACACATACTGTAACTCCTTAGAAAAACAGAACATAGTTCTTAGATGTGATGCCGATAAGGCATTTGATAGGGTCTCGTGGGCCCATCTGACGAGAACTTTTCAAATTCAGGGATTTGGCCCCGAGTTCATACATGTATTTCACGAACTATGTCGTAAACTAGATATGAGCGGGTTTGGATTTACTCGGTTCTTTACGCCAGAATTATCACCGTTTCTTATTTTCTGGATTTTTTTTTGAAATGGTTATCCAAAACATGTGACGTCCGATAGCCAATAAGGAGATTCGGATAATCCGAGTAAATCCTAGTAAAACTGAACCCTCTCATCTCTATTGTAAACCATTAGCATTTTTGACAATTAATGCCTATAACGCTAGATACTTTACATTGTCTAGGGGCAGAAGACAAGGATGTCTTTTATCCCTGCTTTTATTTAATTTAGCTTTGGATCCTCTTTTCAGACATTTTTCTGAAAGAAGATAGGTGGAAGGGAATTAGACTGGATCAAACTGAACTATAATTTTTCAGCATTTGAAAATGACATTTTGCTTTATTTTAATAACCCATGCAAAGCATTTCCATACTTGCTTGAAATAATGAAGATATTTGAACAGGTATTGGGGGTTTTAAATAAATCATTGGCTTTTTTTTCATCAGCTAAAACAGGTTGGGGCTTAAAATTCTCATTTTATTGGGCCTCCGGAGATTGTATAACCTCTTTAGCAATAAAGATTTCTAATCATCCTTCAAAACTATACATCTCTAATTATATACCTCTTTTTATGCAGATTTTACTACATGGGCACATCTCCCTCTGACATACATGGGGCATTGCCTCTTGTATAAGATGGTGTTTCCATGCCTTTTGTATGTGTTGCAAATGCTTCCTATAATGCCGCCCAAAAGTGCATATAAACTATTAAACATTGCACTATCCAAATTTATCTGGGCGAGCAAACGTCCAAGAGCCTCGTTGTTTATACTACAACAGAAATGGGAATTAGGAGGAATAAACTTACCTATGCCCTAGCAGGTGCAGCTAATTATAAGATAGCTTTAGATTGGATAAGAGAAAGTAATACATATACCAATAGACAGCTGGAGCAATCTATTTCTTCACAATGGGATTTAACTTTTATTCTTCATATATCGCCACAGGCATTGCCAGATATGATAAAAAGTAATGATTTGATAGCAACTACCTGCATGTCATGGAGGGCGATATAGAATAATCTACAACTATCTAGATCTATTTAATTATTTTTACCTGTATGGGTAAATTCTAACTTTGCACCTAATAATACCTCCCTAATATTTTATAACTGGTATTTGGGAGGATTGAAGAACAATATGTTTATCGGTTTCTGGGACCGGGACTGATGAGGATACTTACACATTCTCAGTTAACAGAGAAATTTCCAATGTTGAAAATACCTCAATTTCCTTTTCTGTAGGCATGTAGTTATGTGAATAAGTTATTGTACTCTCTGACTGAGACAGATAAAGACGATGAGTTAGATGGAAGCATGCAAATGAATCATAAAGGATCTTTTTCTATGTCTATTATATATACTCATATATGACCAACAATAAATTTAGAAGTGGGAAATGTAGGGATGCTAAGATGGAAGACAGAATTGCCTGAAATTGAATTGAAATCTATGCTAGAGGCTAGTGTAAAATTGGATAAACAATTAATCTCGACCTCCTATATGGAAATGCATCAAAAAATCTTGCACAGGACCTATTACACTCCTAAATTGAAATTCATTATGTGAAGGTGCAATCTTTGTGGCAAGAACTTCAAATTTATATTCTAACACATTTAAATATACAATACAAGATTAGCAAAACCTGGGCTATTTGGGGTATTTACCCCAAAACAGATCTTAGTAACCCAACCAAAGGAAATAGGGTATTACTTAATAAATTAGCAGCAGCTAAAAAAAAACTATATTAGCTCAAACGATTAGCCTAGATCCACAGGCATAATGTATAACAAAGGGAAAAAATATTGCCCAC
This sequence comes from Pseudophryne corroboree, assembly GCF_028390025.1. Taxonomy (NCBI): domain Eukaryota; kingdom Metazoa; phylum Chordata; class Amphibia; order Anura; family Myobatrachidae; genus Pseudophryne; species Pseudophryne corroboree. The sequence continues at coordinate 465,634,959 of NC_086450.1, forward strand.
CTTTTCACCAATATTATACTTCAGTATAATATTTCAGTATTACAAACTTGTATACAGTATATATCTATGCTAGTGTCTAGGATGTCTTTTGCATAACTCTGATTACTAAATCTTTCCATTTTGATTTTAAACTATTCATTAAGTATGTTAATCAGGTTTGTTAGCAAAGCAAAAAAGTTAGCAATTGGGCAAAACCATGTTGCACTGCAGGTGGGGCAGATGTAACATGTGCAGAGAGATTTAGGTTTGGGTGAGTAATGTTTCTGTGCATGGTAAATACTGGTTCTTTAATTTCTACACTGCAATTTAAATTAAATTTCGAACAGAAACCACAACCGTGCTGGACTGTGATCCACTGCTCCCCAAATCCGCTACCATGCATCAGATGCTGCGGGTGGACCTCCGGTAGGCTAGGTGCCTGTAGCCGGGCCGGAAGATTTCTCACTCGCCGCACCCGTGACAGCTGCATAACACAAAGAGGCTCCCCCTCTCTCACACACCACCTGCTGTTGGTACTAAACCTCCCTGCTGGGGGCTACACAGAAATACCATTCAGGACTCGGTGGCAGTAGAGCTGCTTCAGCCCCAGTCTCGCTGCTTTAGCTGTGGTGGCCATTTTTTGTGATATCCTGCCTGCATCAGCACACTGCTTTGTGTCCAACAGTACAGGATCTGCACTTATGTTCTTAAATACAGCTCCTCATGCACTCTATATGGATGGGGAACTTTACAATTTCTATGATTCTCCCTCAAGTTGTACTCTAATATATCAGGCTGCCTATGCTCCATTGTTCTCCCGCTGAAGAACTGTACCACATGTTTTACCATCACCTGCACCCGGCTCATGGATCAAGTCTATTTTGCACCACCGCTAGCACTGTATGAAAAACCACTGGGGCCATCTAGTCTGTTGTTAATACCTGGTGGGTCTCTGCGGGTCAGGCCCCACCTTGTACTATAGCTCCTGTATGGAATAACCCTAATTTGGGTTCCGAATATTGCTTTCTTCTTTGTATCATTCACGTGGCATATCTTCCAGTGACTTTTCCTATCAAATTTTTGTTTATTTTCGTTTTTAACAGTAAGCGGCGCTTTCACTTTTTTCTTTTTTGAGCAGTTTTTTCTACTATATGATGTGATTCTTTCTTCTCATGCCATAGTGTTTGCTGTCACACACGCTCTATCTTAACTGGACTCCCTCTCAATTTATATGGGGAATCATATCAGTCTCTGCAATGGATAAATTTGTTGCCCTGACTTCTAAAATTCAACGGACCAGGAGTGGAGGTAAGAAAGGTGATGCGTCCTCAGATGTTTGTGATGATCAGGACCATACCTCCTTTATAGGACCTACACCATCTTTGTTGTCCTATGAGGAACTTGTCCGGTCTATTAGTAAAACTGTTGAGTCCCTCCTCCAAAAGCAAGTGGACAAATTTATGGGAGCTGTTGCTGATCTTGACTCACGTCTGTCCACAGTCTTGTGCCAAGTCTCTGAAAATGGAAATAGAATTGGCTCTAACTTTCACAAAATTCCGACTCAAATAAACAAGTGGCCGACCTCTCATCTACTCAAGCAGCATTATTAACTAAAGTCGATGACCTTCAAAACAGGTCCTGGCGAAATAACTTGCGCATCATGTATCTCAAATACTCTATTAGGGGCCCGGAACATACTAAATTCCTTGTAGCTGATCTCCCAGAACTATTGGGTATAACCTTGGCATTGTCTGCATTAGAGATTGAGCGAGCTCATCACTTGGGGCCTTATCGGGACTCCCACGGGTCCTTTACACTGGGATGGTCAACGCCTTCATATCTTCCAACACTATTCAGTGGAAGTTTCCAGAGCCCGCAGGGATATGTCTCCTATCTGTACACAGCTGGTAAAGAGTGGCATTAAGTTTGCGCTCCTCAATCCAGTGAGGCTACGCGTCTTCACTCAACAGGGGGTCAAGGACTTCATGACTGTGTCAGAAGCTCAATCATTTCTATAGGATTCCGAACAAGACATGATCTCCTCTGCAGCGGTCTGACCGATCTCACTGTCCCTGTACTGGATTTCTCTGTTTGCACTCTCAGGTCATATTGCAATGCTCTTATGATATCTATCTCCTCAGCCTGTTGATATTTCAATGTTATTTGTTAGGGATGGTGTTTTGTTATTCTGCTTCCTGATTATTACTTTGACTACGAGGCCTTTGGTTAGTTTGATGCTCATTAATATTGGGAGTTGCTTTATTAATGTATAATGGTAGCTGAGGTTTGTTCGCTCTCATTTTTGCATTGCCTTTAGTCCAGATGACTAAAATTTTCTGTTAATTTCTATATTTGGCAGTGACTACCATACGCCATTTCTGCTTACTTGTAATTCGATGTCACTCACATGTTTTTGTTTTTTATATTTTATGTATTCTACTGCTATTGACTTTACTTCAGTGTTTTTTTTTTTTTACTGCAATGTTTATTCTGTATTTTAAATTGCCTGACGCCACATGCCGCATCTGGTTCTATTGTTTTCACATACCCTCCTTTCTTGATGTTACTAGGGTCAGGACAGCACATGTCTATAGCTTATTGCTCTGTAATTTATGGCCTCCCATCTTAGATTTTGTACTTGGAACGTTAGGGGTATACATTCCCCGATTAAAAGACGGCGAATCTTGACTTATTTAAACAAAATAAAAGCTACTATCACTTATCTTCAGGAAACCCACTTATCTCCTCCTGAACATGATAAATTAAATATGTTGCACCAGAGAGTACTGGCCTCCTGCTCCTATTCCTCTAATGCCAGGGGCGTAGCTATATTAATTTGCAAAGGTATTTCATACACTGTTCATTCATTGGTTACTGATCCACACGGCTGGTATATTATTGCAGATGTCACCTTAGATGGGACGAGATATGCTTTATGTAATATTTATGGCCATAATCACTACGATAAAATATTCCTTTTAAGCTTGTTTACCTGTTCCCATTTATCGACACTCAACCAGTGCTGAGGGAGTGTGGGGGTTAACTTTGTAGGCTCTAACACTCTAGACAGGAATTCCCTTTCTCGCACTTCCCCTAAGCAACCTAAAATTGTGCTGGATTATCTGGCTGCTCAGGTGAATTTAATTGATATTTGGAGGGTGCGGCATCCGGTTGATTTAGATTATTCTTATTACTCCTTTACTTATGACGCATTTTCTAGATTAGACTATTTTTATTTATCTAATTCAGTATCTACCATGGTTTTAGACAAAAGTATTGAGCCCATTTCTATTTCGGATCATGCCCCTGTATGGTTTGATATCCAAGGAAAATTCATCCACGGTCCTTGTTCCCAGTGGCGTTTCCTGGACAATTTAGGCTCGTCTATCAAATTTAAATCTATGCTGGAGGCTGCCTGGGTTGAATTTGAATATTATAATCTTTCCCATAAAGATAGTCCATGCCTTTTTTTGCAAACTGCTAAGGCTGTAATTAGATGTAACATAATCTCTTTTATGATAAAATTTAGATTGGAGCAGGATGCACTGTATAGATCGGCTCAAGCCTCGTTGACTAATGCTTTCCAAGCTCTAAAAACCACTCCCTCTCTTGCCAATAAAGCTGCTTATCTTGAAAGTAAACTTACTTTTGATCAAGTTCTTACGCAATTAGATGGGTTTTAGCTCAGGTTAGACCAAGCTCACTTTTTTCGTTATAGTAACAAATCCAGTCGACTCCTTTCTAATATGTTACGGGGGGACAAGATCCACTCAATTATAGTGGCTCTTAAAGATCACAGGTCTGTTCATTTTAGGGGTGATGAAATAGCGGACATTTTTTATCATTATTACCAAGATTTGTATTCCCAGGAACCGATCTCAGTTCAACAGAAACATTCTTTTTGGGAGGGAATCTCCTTACCTCAGATTTCCTTATGGCAGGCTGCTAGTTTGGTTTGGAAATTCACTGTGACTGAAGTTAGCCAGGTTATCAAATCTCTTAAACTGCTGAAAGCCCCTTGTCCCGATGGTTATAGTGGCAAGTTCTATAAGCTCTCTGACCCCTTATTGAGTACTCTCTTATGAGCCTCTTTAACTCAATTTTAGATGGACATCCATCCCCACTGCACTATAACTCAGCTGTAGTCAAGGTTTTACTAAAGCCCGGTAAGGACCCTCTATCGCCATCATCCTATAGGCCTATTTCCTTACTTAATACCGACTATAAGATATTTACTAAATTACTTGCAGAGAGACTTAAAGTTTTTCTCCCATCAATAATCCACCCCAACCAAACGGGATTTATTTGGGGCCGGAGTTTGAATACTAACATCAGAAAAGTAATTTCAGTTATTCAATCCGCTGCGGACTCTCATTCAGATGATCCCAGGTTCCTTTTATTGTCAGATGCTGAGAAGGCCTTCAATTTGGTAACCTGGGATCATCTATTCGAGATGCTACACTGCTTTGGCCTTCCTTCCTATTTCATTAATATTTTATCCTCTTTGTGTACCGCTCCCTCTACTCAAATCCTGACTAATAGATATTTGTTCCCATCCTTTAATATTCAAAGGGGTACGAGATAGGGTTGTCCTCTTTCCCTGCTCCTCTTTGCGGCTGAACTTAAACCTCTGGCAATAGCCCTAAGACAAAATTCTTTGTTCACGGGGATACATGTCAGAGATCGCAAATGCAAGTTATCACTTTTCGCAGATGATATGCTATTATTTATATCAGACCCCCTTTGATCTATAACTGAAATTCTAAAAGTTATTCAATCTTTTGGCTCTTTCGCAGGGTATCGTATTAATCTAGAAAAATCTAAATTGCTCCCTATTACTTCCTCTTTTTTTCTCTCATCTCAACCTGCTATATCTTCTTTATTTAAGGTCACACCCATCAAAATCAAATAGTTGGGTATGCATGTTACCTCTACACTTACTCAACTATACAGTGCTAACATCACACCACTCATTACTAAATTGAAAATGCAACTTCACTGTTTGAAAGATCTCAAATGATCTCTACTTGGTCGAGTTGTAGTAATTAAAATTATAATATTCCCCAAGCTAGTGTATCTCTTGCAAATGTTACCAATATCACTATACAAGGCAGATGTACTCCATTGCACCCATATTTTCTCATAATTTATCTGGCACTATGGCAAACTTAGACTGAATCGAGCCATACTTTTCTTCCAAAAATTAAAGGTAGCCTAGGCATCCCTCACATAGCAGCTTTTTCAAAATCAATCCTGTTCAGATATGCGGGAGACTGGTTATTTCATACTGACCATTACACTAACCCTGCATTAGAAGAACCCCTCTTCCACCCATTCTCTCCTGCGGACTTATTGCATACCCTTAAATCCCATCTTCCACTCCACTTTCATTCTAACATCCTTTTTTGGGACACCTACAAAGCATTGATTAATATTAATTCCCATTTTAGTCGTAATCCTTACTCTTACCCTTATATACCATTATGGGGTAATCCAACTTTTGCTCCATTACTAGACAACTCCAATTACAAAACTTGGTATCATAAAGGTATTTTATATATCAAAAAAGTTTTTGATCCTGGCGGCCCTCTCTTATCTTTCCAGGAATTGTCTGATAAGTATGACCTTCCCCGATCACATTTCTATATGTTTCTACAGGTGTGTCATTATTTCCAGTCTTTAGATGGCCCTCCCTCACCTAGGCAGCCTCCAGATACTTTAAAGGGCATTTTCTCTATGTGTCAGTCATTGAAATTTATGACCCAGTATTTATACTCTCACTTGAGTCAACCCCTCATACCTGGTCCTCTGTATCACTAGCTTGGAGTTCAGAACTTCGAGAATTACCTGATTCCCAATCATTTATAAATTCCTTAATCAAGATTTTGCCTCAAATCGGCTCATTTACAGGAAGTCCATTTTAGAATATTGACTCGTACTTACATGTCCCCTGCTCAAAGGAAACATTTTGTGCATTCTGATGAAGGTAATTGCATTAAGTGTGGTCAGAGGGATGCATCCCTTGCTCATAATCTCTGGCAGTGCGGCAGGATAAATACATTTTGGTGCAAAATTCTGAATTATATGAAGTATACACTCCTCCCTGACGTATCTAAAACTGCTGCATCTTTCCTTTTTGCAGATTTTACAGCATGTGGATTGAATATGTCCATCACTTCCTGGAAATTGGCACTAACGGTTATGGTTACAGTTGCCAAACATCTCATACTCAAACTTTGGATCTCACGTTCAACCCCCTCTCTGTCAGAATGGAAAGAAGCGGTTTTGGATATAATTTACCATGAAGAGCGTATGGCCACATATGTTATAGATAAAGGGTTCTTGTCTTTCTCAAAGAAATGGGAGGCTTATTTTAGTTGCTTACCTGTCCACACGCAAACAAATATATGGAAGGTGTTTGAACATACAGAGTGGTTTTTACTACGTCAGATTTCGTCATAAACATTTATTTCATTCTATTTACGGGTTTGGAGGTTGTAGATTTTTGTGTTACAATTAGTCAAACGGATGCGGTATGTGGTCAGTATTTTTCTAATTTTATATTTTTACATTTGATTGTCAATAGTAGTAAATTTATATGGCAGTAATTGCATCAGTATGTGCCTCCTGGTGGTATATCTTTAATTCTGTTTTTATTGTTTAATTTATTTTTTCTTTCTCTTCTCTTCTCTTTCTTTTCTTTCCTTTTCCCTGTATATCTTCTAGCTTTATTGTGTTTATCTTCAACAATATTTTGTTTTTTTGTTAAACAGAAAAATGAAAATAGACGGCAATATATGTTTTGGAACTGATAGGGTGATTTCTGTATATTTGTTATGCTGTGTTTTGATTTTGTCAGCCTACTGTGATTATTGTACACCTCTTTATTGCTGTTCAATGAACAGATTTAAAAAAGAATAGTTTATGGAACGTTTACTGCTGAAAAATATTAAATTGCCAACACTGGATTCCATCATTACAGACGTATCTTTAATTTGTTGAAATGGGTAGAAAAGGTATTCCTCATAAAATTTGTAGTTTATTTTCATGAACATGAGTCTTTCCACATTTCATTAGGTGCTTCTTCAAATTGTTTTCAGTAGCTTGCATGACACAGAGTATTCTCCAGTGTACTGGAGTAATGTACATTCCCCCTCCTCTCCCTATGTTATAGGTTCTTGTGTAGCTTTTGATGGCTTGTTGCTGTTCCTCCATTTGCTGAAGCATATAAAGGTTGCAATTTAACATGGACACTACCTCTTGCTATAGTTGGTGGCTTAGAGCTGCTACAATCTTCTACATTCCGTTGCTGAATGAATGCCGAAAATGTTTAGTATTTTTCGGGACACAAACAGCATCTCCTGCATGACCCTATAATTTTTTTAAATGTTCTGAACCACCAAATTTAATTTGTGTGCAAAAATACCCCCCTCTCCCCTCCGTAAATTTCCTATGTCAATCAAACAATGACATTGACTTAACTAACTAATCAATCCTTCTTTCTTTTGTTCTATTACAGTGACTGAGGAGAGAAAAGGCCATAAAAGAAGTATGTTCGATCAATACCGTCCCCAATGCCCTCATTGATTTTAATTTTCAGAACTAAACAATTAAATGAAATTGCAAATTAATACTTCCTTCCTTCTGATCTATTTGTTGATTAATGAAAACAATATTGGTTACTTTCTATAGGGCCATATCGTTTATTAAACTGCCATCCTGTCTGCCACTGCAGTGTCACTCTGTTTCCTTGTCTGTCATATTTGAAGTTGTACGGCAATGTGTTTGTGCCGCCCACTGCTGTCGCTTTGCTTAGTCAGCCAGCTAGCTCATTGACACCTTTTAGCCTCAACTAGATAAAAACAATATGGTGAGCCATGAGGTGGTCAAATTTGACGGGAAATAACTGTAAATAAATGTTATGGAGGTTAATAATACTGTAGACCCCCCAAAAATGGGCAAAATATTTTATTTTAGCAGTTCTTATACAGTTTTGGAAATAATGCAGTTCCACCAAAACCAAAATATGTGAGGGTGACTTTGGCAAAACAAAAATAAAAACTGATGATGAATTAGAACCAAAACCAAAACACAGGGGTTGGCGCACATCTGTAGCAAGTGCATGTGCCAGCGAAAGAGCAAGGGCCACACAGAGACTGCACATGGGCTCCCTTCTCTCTTACTCCACCATTGCAACTATTACATCATTATAAAAAACTGAATAGAATCATGGAAGTTTATTTTAACTCAACTTGTAATGTAACAATGAGAGGAAACGGTAGTAAGGTTCAGTGATAAACAAATCTGTTCTACAGATGTAGCAACACTCAGCTTTGCCACAGTGCATCCTAGCCACGGAATGCACACACCATAGGAATACATATGGCAGTGAATAGATCATAGGTATACATATGGCAGTGAATAGTCACATCCTGTCGTACCTAGTCGCACTTGTGGCATGTTGTGCAACGTGTTCCCATGTCTGCTGTGCCGCAGAATGGATGTATGCGGCTACATCTGTTTATAATTTAGGTGATATTTATTTCCTGTTTTTTTCTTTTTTGTTTATTTTCTATTACCTATACTATATAATACTTTTTTTTAACATTTGTTTTTAGATAGGAGGATATGAGCTTGCAGGATGCACAATTCCTAATTTATAAGATACATTCTCAATTCTAAACTAATAAAATGTCCCCATCACAGTAACCACTAATAGTAATAATAATGTATCTTTGCAGAATTACTGTATATAGAATGGAGAATAAGACTTATTTGACACAATTCAATTTGGTGCCATTTTCCACACAATATGGATATGCATCCTTAACCACCAGTGTGTTTTTCTGCCTATATGTGTTTGGAGTGCTCATCAATGTTAGTATAGTAACAGTGATATATATAAATGATAAGTTACACACCCCCATGTATCTATTTCTCTGTAACCTGGCCTTAGTAGATATCTGTTATACAACCACTACTGTCCCTAACCTGCTGTACATGTTACTAGCTGGTGATAATACAGTGTCCTTCATAGAATGCTTCACCCAGTTGTATTTTTATGCTTTGGCTGCGGGTGTAGAAGATATTCTGATATTCATTATGGCATATGACCGATATGTTGCTATATGTGATCCTTTACACTATCACTATGTCTTAAACAGGAAAACCTGTCTCTGTTTGGCATTTTCCTCTTGGATAGCAGGTTTCTTAAACTCATTTCTGTTTACTATTACAGCATCACACATGTCCTTCTGCCATTCTTGCACCATTCACCAGTTTTTCTGTGAAGCTAAAGCTCTGATTGACATCTCTTGTGGTGGCAGTGAAGATTTTTATATTGTTGTCTATCTTGATTTTTTGATTCTCGGCCTTTTCCCAGCAATGTTCTGTTTGACATCTTATATAAAAATTATCAGAGTAATTTTGCAGATAAAATCTAAGGATGGAAGAAAGAAAGCCTTCTCCACCTGCTCATCCCACCTCACTGTTGTCATTATATATTATATGACATGTTTGTCTGTTTACATGATGCCACCATCAGAATACTCCAATGTCCTAGATCCGGTATTTACAGCAGTGTACACAGTTGTCACACCCATGATAAACCCTCTAATCTACAGTCTACGGAATAAAGAAGTGAAAATGGCTCTGCTGAGTATACTGGGTTTAAAACTGTTTGGGTTAAAGTGCATTTAATGCTGACAAAGCTAAATGCACTGTTATCACATGTATGCACTATTATGTCTTTAGCTTTGAATAGTTTTTGTATCATATGATCTCTTAATAAATAAGCGTTTAAATTTACAACAGTTTTTAGGTGAAAATGAAACTTTGTTATATTAATATCAAAATGTTGCATAGGTATGTGGTGCTCTCATAAGGTCATCCCTTCTCTGTCAGTTAGGGACACCCCCAGCTCCTGACTGCAAAGCCATGTCCTTAGGGATCTTTTGTGTGTTATATAGGACTCCCCACACCATTTCTCTGGATATCCTCTTGTTTCCCAAAATCAACTTTTTTTTTAGCAATGTACTGTATGTTTATTGATTTTACACAAATATATAACCATCAATAGAGAAGAGTCCAATAATAGTCAGATATCAAATCAAAGAGCAGCAGATACACATAGAAAATAATCATTACAGTTTGTTCCAGCCGGGAAAAATATCATGGACTCAACAAAAAAAAATTAAAGACATGAACCATGCACAAAGACAAAACAAAAATGGGGGAGCTGGCGTAGGAAAGGGAAATGAAGGGGAGTACCATGCCCAGCATACAGTAATCTCAAAGAATCACTGCTGTACAAGCCACAGATGAATTAAACTCCAGCCACGTACACCAAGCTGAGCACAACTCTTTATTTTTCTCAACACTGAGATGGATGTCCTATATCGTTATATATAAATCCAGTCTCCTAAACCATTCTTTTATGGAACATGGGCTGTGGACTTCCAATGAACTGGTATTACCACATTTGCAATGCTACTAAGGAATTTTCAGCGAAGATTTTTTTTGTATGCCACCAGGGGACCAGTGTACAGGTTTAAAAGTCAAAAGGAAGGTTCAGATCGGATTGTGCAACCCAAGACTGAATCAGATAGGGACAAAATCCTCCAGAGAACTGCAGTGTTAACATATTTCAGAACATTCATTTTGGCACATCTGTACCAATGCAAAATAACTTTGTATTGAGTTTCAAAGACTGAGTAACTGACACAACCAGAAAAGGAATTATCAAAGATCTTATGCAAGTCTGAAGGATGTAGATAAAGCATCAAAAGAATATTCCAGTCACAAATAAACTCAAGGGGCTCAGGCATGCTAAGTCAACATTTTATAACATGTAGAGAGAAAATGCTATGGGTGCGATGAAACAGGCACATATCCCCAAAAGGAATAAATGGTTATCTGCAGGCTTTGAGCAAAATATTTAAATTTTAAATAAAATCAATGGAGGAATGTAATAGACTCCAAGATCACTGGTGGTGCAGGATTCCAGCAGATCAAGGACATTTTTTTAAAGGGGCAATCATTTTCAAGGAATGGTTTTGGATCTGAGTAAAGGGGGAGTGTTTGTGCATTGTTTCAATGGTCTTCAGTTTTTGCAGAAGAGCAAACTCCTTCATTGAGCTCAATTGAATCAACTTTCCTCTAAGTACACATTTAATGGATTTCTCACACCATGAACCTGGAGACCTTAGGCGTTTCATTAAAAGCAAAATATTCCATAATTGTTTCATCCAGTTGAGATTTTCAGTGGGGGTCTGCAAGGATTTGTTCATTAAGATGCCAAATGCAATATTTAGTATGGGACAAAGAGGTCAACAAACTCAGCATGATGGGAGCATGACAAGACCAATGGAGGTATGTTTAATGAGGTGAAGAAAACTATGTGGCAGAAACAAATAGTCTATTCAAGAATACAAATCACGAGGACAAGAGTAAAATGTAAATTCTTTATCATCCGAATATTGAAACCTCTAACAGTCAACCAGCTGGTGGACATGCAAGTGTAAATCTTACCTGATAGTGCAATTTTGTGGAACATCTAGCAGATGCACCTGAAGCATCAATCTCAGGTTGGATGATCCAATTTAAATCACCTCCAATGATAGGATACCATCCACTAGAGGCTTCATCTTATCTAGAATTCTAGAAAGAAATCCACTTGAGCCTGGTTTGGGTTATACAGAATAATGAAAGAATACGATTGACCATACAGGGTGCATTTAACCGAAAGCACCCAACACTTTTCCAAGGAAATCTTCACAAAATCCTGAAATGGGAGCCATATAGAAAACTGTATAGCAACACCTAGTGTTTTAGCTTTGCTGGAATTGTTGCAGGAAGTAGTGGGGTAATTATTGCCTTTAAATACTGGGACATTCCCCTTTTTAAAATAGGTTACCTAATAAAAACTATGTCTGCCTCGGTCACAAAAAATGTGAAGGGCCCTTTAACATTTTTCGGGGATATTTAATACTTTAGCATTAGGAGAGACTATCTTGATAGTCTTAACACAATAAATGACCACCATAAAGAATAACTAAGGACAGCAGGCAGGTACACTGGGCAAGTACAGGAGGAAGGAAGGAAAACAATCATAATTAAGAATATGCAAAATTGAGTAATTGTATAACAAAAGCATCAGAAAAAAGTAACAACCTCCCCTTGGTAGCCCCAGAGTATGGAACACGACCATCTTCAAGGAAAAACCTTGGAGGTGTGGGGTTCACCAGGAATTGGTGACAGTGATAGCATTTAAAATGCAAAGTACAGTAAGTAAGGACAATGAAAGTATAATGAAAAATTTGGGGTATACTACGTCCATCAAGAGAGGGATACATATCTCACAATGCATAACAAATGTTGTATGCAGCTAGGTAGATAATTAATACAATTTGTTTGACTAAAAAAACAGGTAAGAGAGCAATATAGAGAAAAAACAAAGGCATCAAAACTCTGAACTAAAGTATTGCTAAATATATTGCATTTTATATATGTCTTTAAACAGTGACATATTTACACAGTCTCCCTGGTTTGACGGAAAGAAGAATGTAAAATTACGTGAGGGAAAACCTCCAAAGAGGGTGCTTTGGGAGAAATATAAAGTAGCTATAATATTAATAAGGCATGCGCACAGAGCAATTCATCACGATGGAGCGGAAGCTAGTGCAGCATAAGTGCCTTATAGGAGTGCTGCAGACACTCTAGTTTATATATACTGTATATAGTTAATTACATCCAAATTAAATTAGTCATGAGCTTTGCAAACTTTAAGGAGGAATTTTGATTCCCACAATTCTCCACAATGTGCATCCGTAAAATTCTGCTGTGAATCCGCTTTGGAATATGATCCATTAACATTGCGAATTTTCCGGAACACCTCAATGGTGTGTGAGGGAAAATTAGCAATGGTGATGGCCATGAAGTGCTTTTGCTTGGCAGTTCCAGTGGAACTTCATGGAGATAACTTTGAATTTAGATGACATTTTGATTTGAGACCTCATCATTCACTCAAATGGTCTACGTTCACCACTATTCTATTTCTATGTTGCCTCACCTTTTACTAGCATCTGCTTCCACTTACAGTACAAATTCACTGAGCAATTTTCAGTTTGTGTAACATTTTCAGCCAGAGTAACAATTGTTAACATTCCCTTTTCCCAAAAGTTAGTATTTGACAGCAATCATCAAAACAGGATGTCAGAATTTGACACTATATAGTTATCCAATACCTTCAAAAATATTTTTGTAGTTGTCTTATTGATGTGGAGTAAAATTATGTACTATTCAGGTGATGAAGGATTGTGGGAGTGAAGTTAATGGCTCAACAGATCACTATTATCACCATGTGTGCTAACATTCACTTTTCCACTGCTCCTAATTCATCCAAGCCCCTGATAAAAGATTACATAGATTGGCTTATGAATGTAAGTTTAGGAAAGAGCGGGTATACTCTTTCTTCCTTATTTGCCTTTATATGTAACCTTCATTTTAGCTCTTGTTATCATTATTAAAATGTAACTAATCTTAGTTATTTATTTTTTTAGAAAAAAGAACATTAAATAAATCAAATATATAATAATTGTATTTAAAAAAAGTAAATTTTTTTTTAGATATTCCTGTGAAACTGTACAGTACTTGCACTATTTAGTACTTTCTCCAACACTAATGTACAGAAAGAGAGAGGGTATAGTTTTTGTCATAACTCTGAAAGATATAATGAAAAATAAAAGCAAGAGTAGAGTTTATGGGTGATGTAATATCATTATTTTTGTTTGAGTCCCCATACTGTAGTAACCTGGTAACAAATACCCCAATGAATTTGGAGCCACAATATATAGGTAAGGTTCCTTCCTCACCTGTGCTCTACAGTATTTTATGCTGATTTACAGGTGAGTTGTGATTATTCTACAAATCTGCATTATGTGCTGCACAGTGTTTCTGTATCTGATATGTGGGATTCTTTATGTGACATTAAACATTCTGATTAGTTTTTTTTTTAAATCACAAATTCATAGGACACTTTTTCTCTCAGTCACAGTCTTAATACTGAAACGTATACAGTATATAAAAGTTTCAGCGGTTTAAAAAGGAAGTAGGTTTATTTTTAAAATAAGTCTTTCTAAGCAAGTAAAGAACATTATTGTAAATTGTAAAGTATTTTAGGTGAGTTTTTCTTTTTACAAGCACTGTAGAATTCAATGTCTGAAACACCTGATTGCAAACAAAATTTCCCAAAGTTGCATACTGTAGAAAAAATAATAACAATAAGTAATATATTACTGTAAATATTTAGTGATGGCATTTTGTACTGAATAAAGCAATATAAATGTAATTTTAAGATTTCATAATTAGAAAAAAACAAACAAATGAAGAAGCAGAAAGGAACATACAGCAGGGACAGTACAATAAGTATGCGGGCAGGAAGCTGCAACCTCTGTGTGCCAAATTCCCTATCAAATGTTTATTAAATGCAGAGGGTGTATATAGACTTCATAACAGAGAAAACATGTGATTAAAATAGAAGTTTATAACTTCATTTTTTTTACACAATTTTCTTTCCCTGTGCACTCAGCTGTGGACCTTTGTAAACTTATGATGCTACAGTAAGGTACAGTACAGACTTATAAAGACCTGTAGATGCAATAGTTGAGCAGATTAACTACTTATACATGTTTAGCATCCCATACCCATAAATCAGAAATACGTAATATTCCGAAATACTGCATTTTTTTAGTGCAACTGTGATAGTGACACCTTTGTTTTTTGCTTGTTCATTGTACACAATCTTTGTTTAATGCACACATTTTTTAAAAATATTGAGAAAAAAATATCTTCATGCTGTGTGTATAAGGTAAAATAACTTCTTGTATGTACACAAACTTTGTTTAATGCACAAAATTATAAAATAATATTGCACAATTTTACCTTCAGGCTATGTGTAAGTTGTATATGAAATGTAAAAGCTTTTTCTGTATAGATTTGTGTCCCATCCCTAACATATCACATTATGGTATGCAAATATTCCAAAATACAGAAAAATCAGTTAACAAAATACCTCTGGTCCCAAGCATTTTGGATATGGGAGATTCAACTCGTAGATCTTTAGAAATAGTCATACTGTAAAGTATAAAACTTCAGGTTCACTAATGGAAGAAAAACAGAATACTGTATGTTCACTTTAACCACTTAACTGGCTAATAGTTTTACTAAAAACCACTCATACATTGTTATTTTTTTATGACTGACATCTATTTAAAAATTATCCAACACAATTTTGTTTAAAAAAAACTTATTTATTAAAACATACCATTTTTCAATATTGTTTGTGAAACATAATACCAATGATTATTGAAACATTGCAACTTCACATTTCCACAGTCGTTGCTCCTCTCTATAGCTACTAGGTACAGTATTTACTGTGATTCAATTATATTTCTACTTGATCAGCAGGACTCAGCTAAAATGCAGTCACTGGGTGAGGGAACAAGGATGCAGAGATTGGCAGTTGCTGGAAGATTATCTTCTGGCTGCTGCCTTAGTGGGCATTTTTGTGAACATGTCAGGGTACGCACAGGGTACGCACAGCCAGGTGTGGATGCAAGCAATGTGACTACGCCACGCAAGTGGAATAAAAATTTTTTTTTTTGAGACACGACATAAAAGCTGCATTTCTCATATTCAGAGGAATCAAATATCCAACGACAGTGGGTAGGTGTCAGTACTTAAAGGTGCAGGACAGTATCAACTTTTCCTTGCAAACTTACATTTGCTTGCAATGTGCAATTCATAATTTTTTTGTTTATATATCATTGTAAATATTTGTTAAAATATTTTTTAGGAATAAGCTCATATTTAAGTCTGCAGAGTTTGCAAAAATATGTTTATTCAGTGAAGGTGTAAACATAGAGTTTCAAAATGATTGACACCTGATTTGTTCAACACAGATCTTTAATACACGGTGTCTGACACTTTTAACATTTAGATGTACTTGATCAATTTTCAAACATAAACAGATATTATTTGAAACTGATCATTCATTGTGGTTAGACCGTGAAACACAGGACTGTGTGGAGAGAGGAATGCTTTTTATTAAGTACAGTTTGAGATTCTGAGATATACTATATTTCTTCTACTGCTCCTGTTATTTTTGCTTTAATTTAGAGGACACGGGTTAAACCATCCATATTGTAAATTAGATTGCTATTAGGATTTACCAAGGGGAGACTCCTTAACTCATGTTAAAAGACAGAAGTCTTTTAGAATTTATTTGAAATAAAATCTGCAGAAATATAACCCAAAAAAATATTTTTTGTCTTTTAGATTTTATTTGAAAAAAAAAAAAAACCTGCAGAAATATAACAACAAATTGATTTGTGTGTCTGCATGTGTGTGTGTGTGTGTGTGTGTGTGTTAAGAAATACAACATACAAGCCATTGTTAAACCAAGCATGAAGCTACAGCTATCACAATACCCCTTTCACACCGCAAACCCGGGTCCGATCCGGTATTTTGAACACGGGTCAGTCCCTTTCACACTACACTTTCAACCCGGGTTATTGCAGGGTTGTCTCATTTTAACTAAACTCGGGTCAGCAATTTAAACACCATGGATTTAATTCTAAATGGACATTTTTGGGCTCAGAAATAAGAGTTGTCAGAAGGGGACAAAAGGAAATATTGGGGACAGCTCACAGCAATGCAGGAATCATGACTGACAGAGCTATGTTTTTATCTACAATTGCATCTTTAGCTGTTCCAGTAACATACCTCCCAACTGTCCTGAATTTTGCTGGACAGTCCAGTTTTTTTGGGACTGTCCCACCCGCTGCCTGCAGTATCCCTCAGTGGAGGGGGGGAAGTTGGGAAGGTCCTGTCACTGCTGCATTGCTTAGCATAAGAGAGGTGAATAGACACTGTGCACTCGAGCACAGCATCTATTCACATGTGCAGAGGGAGAGGGGGCATGCCAGCAGCTCAGTGACGGTACAAGGGGTGTGTGACTCATGATTGCGGCTCTGCCATGAGACCATGCCCCTTTCATGTAGGCTATGCCCCCTTTTCAGGCATGTCCCAAGTAGAGATGTGCACCGGACATTTTTCGGGTTTTGTGTTTTGGTTTTGGATTCGGATGAGTTTTGGCAAAACCTCCCTGAAATTTTTTTGTCAGATTCGGGTGTGTTTTGGATTCGGGTTTTTTTTTTCAAAAACCCCTTAAAAACCGTTTAAATCATAGAATTTGTGGTCATTTTGATCCCATAGTATTATTAACCTCAATAACCATAATTTCCACTCATTTCCAGTCTAATCTGAACACATTACAATATTTTTTTTAGTCCTAAAATTTGCACCAAGGTCGATGGATGACTAAGCTAAGTGACCAAAGTGGCCGGCACAAACACCTGGCCCATCTAGGAGTGGCACTGCAGTGTAAGACAGGATGGCACTTAATAAAATTTGCCCCCAAACATCACATGATGCAAAGATAAATTAAAAAAAAGAGGTGCAAGATGGAATTGTCCTTGGGCCCTCCCACCCACCCTTATGTTGAATAAACAGGACATGCACACTTTAACAAACGCATAATTTCAGCGACAGGGTCTGCCACACGACTGTTACTGAAATTACTGGTTGGTTTGGGCCCCCACCAAAAAAGAAGCAATCAATCTCTCCTTGCACAAACTGGCTCTACAGAGGCAAGATGTCCACCTCATCCTCATCCTCCAATTCATCACCCCTTTCACTGTGTACATCCCCCTCCTCACAGATTATTAATTCGTCCCAACTGGAATCCACAATCTCAGGTCCCTGTGTACTTTCTGAAGGCAATTGCTGCTGAATGTCTCCACGGAGGAATTGATTATAATTCATTTTGATGAACATCATCTTCTCCACATTTTCTGGAAGTAACCTCGTACGCCGATTGCTGACAAGGTGAGCGGCTGCACTAAACACTCTTTCAGAGTACAAATTGGAGAGGGGGCAACTTAGGTAAAATAAAGACAGTTTGTGCAAGGGCCTCCAAATTGCCTCTTTTTCCTGCCAGTATACGTACGGACTGTCTGAAGTGCATACTTGGATGCGGTCACTCATATAATCCTCCACCATTCTTTCAATGGTGACAGAATCATATGCAGTGACAGTAGACGACATGTCCGTAATCATTGGCAGGTCCTACAGTTCGAACCAGATGTCAGCACTCGCTCCAGACTGCCCTGCATCCCCGCCAGCGGGTGTGCTTGGAATTCTTAGCCTTTTTCTCGCACCCCCAGTTGCGGGTGAATGTGAAAGAGGAGCTGTTGATGGGTCACGTTCCGCTTGACTTGACAAATGTCTCACCAGCAGGTCTTTGCACCTCTGCTGACTTGTGTCTGCCGGAAAGAGATACAATGTAGGTTTTAAATCTAGGATCAAGCGCGGTGGCCAAAATGTCATGCTCTGATTTCAACAGATTGACCACCCGTGAATCCTGGTTAAGGGAATTAAGGGCTCCATCCACAAGTCCCACATGCCTAGTGGAATCGCACCATTTTAGCTTCTCCTTCAATCTCTACAGCTTCTTCTGCAAAAGCAGAGCACCAGCAAACATTACTGAACCTGCCCTGCCATCATCTGAAGCAAGAGGTGGTAATGAGGTGGAATTTAACACTCTATATGCTTCAGAGGATGGAGGAGCAGCAAAAGGCCATTCAAGCCTATACATCTGCCCACAATATAGGCAACGGAGGGGGAATGCACCTGACTCAAGCGCACTGGAGAATGATTTCAATGTTGTGCAAGGTTCTGCAACCCTTTGAACTTGCCACACGTGAAATCAGTTCAGACACTGCCAGCCTGAGTCAGGTCATTCGCCTCATCAGGCTTTTGCAGAAGAAGCTGGACACATTGAAGGAGGAGCGATTCCGCTAGGCATGTGGGACTTGTGGATGGAGCCCTTAATTCGCTTAACCAGGATTCACAGTTGGTCAATCTGTTGAAATCAGAGCACTACATTTTGGCCACCGTGCTCGATCCTAGATTTAAAACCTACGTTGTATCTCTCTTTCCATCAGACACAAGTCTGCAGAGGTTAAAAGACCTGCTGGTGAGAAACTTGTGAAATCAGAGCATGACATTTTGGCCACCGCGCTTGATCCTAGATTTAAAACCTACATTGTATCTCTTTCCGGCAGACACAAGTCTGCAGAGGTGCAAAGACCTGCTGGTGAGACATTTGTCAAGTCAAGCGGAACGTGACCCATCAACAGCTCCTCCTTCACATTCTCCTGCAACTGGGGGTGCGAGGAAAAGGCTAAGAATTCCGAGCACACCCGCTGGTGGTGATGCAGGGCAGTCTGGAGCGAGTGCTGACATCTGGTCCTGACTGAAGGACCTGGCAATGATTACTGACATGTAATTGTGGAGGATTATATGAGTGACCGCATCCAAGTATGCACTTCAGACAGTCCGTACGTATACTGGCAGAAAAAAAAGAGGCAATTTGGAGGCCTTTGCACAAACTGGCTTTATTCTTCCTAAGTTTCCCTCCCTCCAGTGTGTACTCCGAAAGAGTGTTTAGTGCAGCCGTTCACCTTGTCAGCAAACGGCGTACGAGGTTACTTCCAGAAAATGTGGAGAAGATGATGTTCATCAAAATTAATTATAATCAATTCCTCCGTGGAGACATTCACCAACAATTGCCTCCAGAAAGTACACAGGGATCTGAGATGGTGGATTTCAGTGGGGACGAATTAATAATCTGTGAGGAGGGGGTTGTACACAGTGAAAGGGGTGAGTAATCGGAGGATGATGATGAGGTGGACATCTTACCTCTGTAGAGCCAGTTTGTGCAAGGAGAGATTGATTGCTTCTTTTTTTGGTGGGGGCCCAAACCAACCAGTAATTTAAGACACAGTCATGTGGCAGACCCTGTCGCTGAAATTATGGGTTTTTTAAAGTGTGCATGTTCTGTTTATACAACATAAGGGTGGGTCGGAGGGCCCAAGGACAAATCCATCTTGCACCTCTTTTTTCTTTCATTTTTCTTTCCATCATGTGCTGTTTGGAGACAATTTTTTTGAAGTGCCATCCTGCCTGACACTGCAGCGCCACTCCTAGATGGGCCAGGTGTTTGTGTCAGACACTTGTGTCGCTTAGCTTAGTCACACAGCGACCTTGGTGCGCTTCTTGTTTTCTTTGCATCATGTGCTGTTTGGGGACTATTTTTTGAAGTGCCATCCTGCCTGACACTGTAGTGCCACTCCTAGATGGGCCAGGTGTTTGTGTCGGCCACTTGTGTCGCTTAGCTTAGTCACACAGCGACCTTGTTGCGCCTCTTTTTTTCTTTGCATCATGGTCTGTTTGGGGACTATTTTTTTTAATTGCTATCCTGCCTGAAACTGCAGTGCCACTCTTAGATGGGCCAGGTGTTTGTGTCGGCCACTTGTGTCGCTTAGCTTAGTCACACAGCGACCTTGGTGCACATCTTTTTTTCTTTGCAGCATGTGCTGTTTGGGGACTATTTTTTTAATTGCCATCCTGCCTGACACTGCAGCGCCACTCCTAGATGGGCCAGGTGTTTGTGTCAGACACTTGTGTCGCTTAGCTTAGTCACACAGCGACCTTGGTGCACATCTTTTTTTCTTTGCAGCATGTGCTGTTTGGGGACTATTTTTTTGAAGTGCAATCCTGTCTGACACTGCAGTGCCACTCCTAGATGGGCGAGGTGTTTGTGTCGGCCACTTGGGTCGCTTAGCTTAGTCACACAGTTACCTCATTGCACCTCTTTTTTTCTTTGCATCATGTGCTGTTTGGGGACAATTTTTTTGAAGTGCCATCCTGCCTGACACTGCAGTGCCACTCCTAGATGGGCCAGGTGTTTGTGTCGGCCACTTGTGTTGCTTAGCTTAGCCATCCAGCGATCTCGTTGCAAATTTTAGAACTAAAAATAATATTGTAAGGTGTGAGGTGTTCAGAATTGACTGAAAATTTGTATAAATTATGGTTATTGAGGTTAGTAATACTATGGGATCAAAATGACCCCCAAATTCTATGATTTAAGCTGTTTTTGAGGGTGTTTTGTAAAAAAACACCCAAATCCAAAACACACCCGAATCCGCCAAAAAGAAAATCAGGGAGGTTTTGCCAAAACGTGTCCGAATCCAAAACACAGCCGCGGAACCGAATCCAAAACCAAAACACAAAACCCGAAAAATTTCCAGTGCACATCACTATTATTAATAGCTCTAATTCTTAATGCTATCTGTTCTTTCATGTGTAGCAGGACTCAGGCTGCTGACATCATTAAGGCACACAAAGAACAGGCAATAAGCACTTTTACATAAATGCAGGGTTGAATATCCCGGGTTGGACACTTTAGATTGCACATTGACCCGGATCCAACCCGTGTTTAACATTGCTTTTTTACCGGGTTGAAATGCAGGGTTACTCGTTCCGGCATAATCAAAAGTGGTGCTTTTAGACTGCGTCTTGACCTGGGTCGAGCTGGCTCGACCCTGCAATATCCCAGGATATATTTGCGGTGTGAAAGGGGTATAAGCCAATCAGCAATACACTTTATAAAACATATACAGTGCTGTATGTAGTCTAATAATATGCTGTTAAGAATCTATGTACATTGTGTTGTCAAAGTATTTTTTTTATGAAACTTTTTTTGTTTTTTTCAAATTTCATACTGCCAAAAACAACCCAAGTTATTGAACATGAACGCACAGCAACCCAGGTTTTTGTGCAGTTTGAAAGGGGCCACAGGAAATAAATCAGGTCAAGTAAACTGGTATTTCAACCCATAATTAAAACAGGGTTTTACACGGGTACAACCTGGGTCGAAGTGCAGTGTGAACAGGTTGCCGGGTCAATGAGACCTGCTACCCATTTACTGTATGGGAGCAGATCACCTGATTTCCAAGCGCCGCCTCCGCACATTACGTGGTGACTCGCACATGATGTCATTGGCAAAGCAATATGCCATGTCAGGGCCACCAATCTGAAAGGGGTCTCAAGCCGGTTGCACCCAGGAAGGACACATGCCTAAGTCCCAGGTTGTCACCCGGTATTGGTGATGTGAAAGCGGTATCAATGAGTTTTATTTTGATTTCTTAAAGGTGTTACTTTCTTTATAGTAATACTTGCTTGCCTTGTCCTGCAATATGTCTATAAGCTCCTTGGTTTTCAGAAAATAAACCTAAGGTTTACCAAGAATATGAATCTTTGAATTTTGATCTATTATTAAAATAAACCCTTATTGAGCAATGGTGTGGTTAAAAGTTTTATAATATTTTGATAGTTTTATAAAGAGTAACAAAGGGGAAAGTATTGGCCACCTTTTTAACCCTATTATCTTTCAGTAATACAGACCTTTACACAGTATGCTGGTTTCTAGAATTTCTATTGGACAACTCCAATTACTAAAGCTTTCCATTTTGTTTTAAAACTATTAATTAAATGCCTTACTAATATTTGAAGATGGGCAAAGATCAAAAGGGTATATTTAAATTTCATCTATAAATATGACAGCTGAAAAATGTCTACTCTAACTTTATAATATACAATATGTGTAAGTCACGGGTATTCAGTTCAATATCTAAATATTATTTATTTTTCCTAAAGTTTTTTTTTAATAAGGTACTTTTGCCATGTACAGTTCAGCAGACCTGTATTTAGATATATCATGATAACTTGTAAGTGAATGATACAATTATAGAATTTTTTATCAGACCACTACAATTATGCTGGGAATATACTGTTCAATTATTTACCCATTCAGCAGATAATTATCTGATTGGGCCAATAATTGAATGGTATATTGCTAAGACCGAGCAGTAATTATTAATCTATCAGACATGCTGAAATAGTTCAGCCTGTCAGAAAGATCCAAAAACTGCACATTTTCCGTGTTCCTTAACAAAATAGGAACAGGGAACTGTTTTCTGCCCAGTGGATGAATGCGGATATTGTGGGCATACACTGTTATATACACTATGGGCCTAATTCAAGGTTGATTGCAAAAGCAAAATCTTCCTCTAATGGGCAAAAACATGTGCAGACAGAGTTACATTTTGGTGGTTATATTGTTTCTGTGCAGGGTAAATACTGGCTACTTTATTTTTACACTGCAATTTAGATTTCAGTTTGAACACACCCCTCCCACATGTAACTCTCTCTGCACATGTTATATCTGCCCAGCCTGTAGTGCACATGGTTTTGCCCATTAGAGAAGAGTTTGCTTTTGTGTTTAACCTTGAATAAGGCCTCATGTGGACAAAAGTTTTTGGGCACACATGTTACTTATTGAATTCAGGTGTTTTAATCAGACCCATTGCCACAGCTGTATACAATAAAGTACCTAGCCATGCAGGCTCCATTTGCAAACATTTGTGATACAAAATGGGTCATTCTGAAGAGATCACTGACATCTAGCGTGGTGCTGTGATAGGATGCCACTTTTGCAATAAGATGGTTCATAAAATTTATCCCAGCTGGATATTCCATGGTCAACTGTAAGTGATATTATTAGAAGGTGGAAGCATTTATGAACAACAGCAACTCAGCCATGAAGTGGAAGATGACTTTAAATCACAGAACGGGATCAATGACTGCTAAGGCGTATGGTACCTAAAAGTCACCAATGCTCTGCTGATTCCATAGCTGAAGAGTCCCAAACTTCCACTGGCATTAATGTAATCACAAAAACTGTGCATTGGGAGCTTAATGGAATGGGATTCCTTGGTCGAGTAGTTGCATGCAAGCCTCACATCACCAAGTCCAATGCCAAGCGTCGGTTAGAGTGATGTGAACCACACCGACACTGTACTGTGGAGCAGTGGAAACGTGTTCTGTGTAGTTATAAATCATGTTTGGCAGTCAGATTGGTGAGTCAGGGTTTAGCAGATGCCGGGAGAATGTTACCTGCCTGACTGCATTATGCCAACTGTGAAGTTTGGTGGAGGTGGGATAATGGTATGGTGCTATTTTTCAGGATTTGGGCTAGGCCCTTTATCTCCAGTGAAGGGCAATCTTAATGCTTAAGCATACCAAGACATTTTGGATAATGTGATGCTTCCAACTTTGTGGCAACAATTTGGAGATGGCCCTATTCCAACATCACTCTGCACAAAGCAAGGACTATACACACATGGTTTGATGAGTTTGGTGTGGAAGAACTAAACTGGCCCTCACAGCACCTTGACCTCAACCCCATAGAGCATCTTTGGATGAACTGGAATGTAGATTTCAAGCCAGGCCTACTCATCCAACATCAGTGCCTGACCTTGTAAATGCTTTACAGAATGAATGGGCACAAATTTCCACAGAAACACTCCAAAATCTTTTGGAAAGCCTTCAAAGAAGAGTGTAAGCTGTTATAGTTGCAAAAGGGAGACCAACTCCATATTAAAGTATATGTATTTGAATACACTGTCATTACAGTCCCTGTTGGTGTAATGGTCAGGCGTCTGAATATTACAGTGTATAGCCATGGTATCTCATGGTTTTGGCTTTAGTCTTTCAGGCCTTTTTTGTCACAGTGTGTGCCCAGCACAAGTGATATCTTATTTATAAGTCAAAATCCTTATTTGGAAGTAAGTTCTCAGTAAAAAGTAGAATATATTTAGAGATAAGAACAGTAGAGTGGTGAACAGTATTAGTCATTCATAGTAAGGATACAGAATACTAAAGCAGTCTGATTAAATTGGTAGTTTAAAATGAATTTGCAAAATACAGTATTATAGACTTTTATCAGAGCATTAGCTTATTTCTCATAACTTGGCTCACAAGCTTAGGAAGTCAAGGAAAGGAAAGAGAATAGGGCAGTTAGGGGAAATCAGTCACAGAGTAGCTCCACAGCTGGCTACAGGTGAACAGATGATGGTCCTTACACAAATCTAAGAATTCAAATTAAGAAGAAAAATGACGACCCAATTTCATCGATTTCTTGTTTTATAGATTAGTGGGACCACCATCTCCTTGTCTTAAGGGCCCTACACACTTGGCGACCGGCCTTCTAGCTGCTCGGCAGCTGATACGGCTGTCAGATGACCCAGAGGTGGGGGGGGTAAAGTTTCTTCACTCCCCCATCACCTTGCTTCATAGCACTGCATGCTTATATGGACGAGATTGTCCATATTGGCTTGCAGGTAGGTATGAACGAGCCAGCAACAACAATGAACGAGCGCGGGGCTGTGCATCGTTCATTGTTGGTGCCTACACACTGAAAGATATTAATGATATCTCAGTCATTAATAAACAAGATTGTTCATATCTTTCAGTGGTATCGGCAAGTGTGTAGTACCTATTACACTGGTCAAAAGCACATATGCCTAGGCCTTTTGAAGGTACAGTAGGACAGTTTATTTTCACAGAAATTGACCTATAGATAAATTCATTAGACATTAATGAGTAAGAGATTAAACTCCCAAGTCATTATTTTTTGCTGTAAGCCCTCATTGCAGCCCTAGGTCTTCCTAATACATCTTATCTTACTATCTTAATTATTATTATTATTATTTTATTTATTATAATATTATCTTGCTGGTGCTTTTTGTCACTGTCTTGAGTGCAGCCCAGAAGTACAAATACGTGGGCAATTTTAACCCTTGGTGCTCAATGAACACTGTGTGTAAAAAAAAATGAAAAAAAGAAACTCATGTGTGTTCAGGACCAGGCTGTGCTCAATTGCATTATCATTTGAGTTTTCATTTGTAAAAAAAAAAAGAAAGTTGTTTTTTTACAACTTGTGTGTTCAAAAAAGCTCAGTTGGTGCTGTGCATCACTGCGTTCATAAATATAAGCCAACTGTTATGTGGACAAAACACTTCAGAAGACTTACCTGGCAGCGGTGCCCCTATCTGTACTATCTTTCTGTCTGGTGAATGGAAGGACTACCTGATGTTTGTCTCATCCTGCTATATGGACTAATATTGACTATTGGAGCCACAGGACAAAGGAGACTCTGCTTCTGCAGCAGCTAAGACAACTTAAGACTTGGAGAAAGTTCTCTAAGGCAAGCAGGGGTGACAGCATTACCTAACCTGGATGGAAAGAGAGCCTCAGTGTTAAGCGTCAGATATTGTTTACAATATAAGTGACTACCCAACCAGACTGTCTAAACACACAGGCATACAGTACATCTCACTTGAGTGAGATCACTTAAATTTATTCTGTATGGGACTTGTAGTACCATGTACTGGTATATCCAATATCATCAGGACATTTGCAGATTTGAGGTCTATTTTATATAAATTGTGTCCTTAAAGGTGACACGTATCTACATTTTTTATTATTTTCTATTTATTTAAATGTATATGATTTCAAAGTTGTTAATTTATTTTTTTATTAAAACATTCATATTGTTTAATATTATAATATTATTTTTATTAAAGTATATCTAATTTTATTCACTGAGTCCTGTTTTTTTCAACCCTATTGGTGTGACTAATATAAAAAGTTGTTTTTATTTTTTTTACTACTTGTGTGTTCAATAAAGTTTAATAGGTGTTTGCCACCCTGTGTTTATAAATATAAGCAATGTGACTTTGCAGTGTGACTTGTCATTTGTGATAAAAACCAAAAAGTTGTTTTGATTTTTTGTACAACTTGTGTGTTCAATAAAACTCACTAGGTGCTATTCCACTGCATTAACAAATAAGTGCACTGAGTCAATATGGATCATAATCAGTCAATAGAAGAGCAGGAGCAGCAACTATGTAATTGTTTAGTTTAGGGAAACTTTATAGCTGAAAAATATAAAATTGTCAACACTGGAATCCTCCATTACAAAAGTCTTTATAAATTGGTGCATTGGATAGCAAAAGTCTTCCTCATAGAATTTGTAGTTAATTTTTATGAACATGAGTCTTTTTCCACATTTTATTAGTTAATACTTCAAATGATTTCAGTACTGTAGCTTGCATAAAACAGGGAGTATTCTCCAGGGTGCTGGAGTAAGGTACATTACTCCTCCTCTTGCTATTTTATAGCTTTTTGTGTAGGTTTTTATGGCTTGTTGCTGGTTCTCCATTTGCTGAAGCATATAAAGGGTGCAATTTATCCTGGTTACTACCTCTTGCTTCAGTTGGTGGCATGGCAAATTAAATTGTTCTTGGAGCTGCGGCAATCTTCTACAAGCCGCTGCTTAATGAATGTCACAAATGTCCATCGCCTGCATGCTCCTGTCATTTTGTTAAAAGTTCTAAACCACCAAGATTAATGTGTTGGCAGAAATGCTCCCTCCCCTTCATACATGTCCTTAGTCAATCAAACAATTAAATGAAAATAACTAACTAATCAATCCTTCTTTCTTTTGTTCTTTTACAGCAACTGAGGAGAGAATATGCCGTAAAAGAAGTATGTTTAATCATTACCATCCCTAATGTCACCATTGATTATAATTTTAGGAATAAAACAATTAAATTAAATGATGAAGCAATCCTTCCTTTCTTCTGATCTATTTCTTGATTAATGAAAACATTCATGGTTACATTCTACAGGGTTGTATAGTTTTTCAAACTGCTACTGTATAATGTCTGCCACTGCATTATCACTCCGTTTCCTTGTGTGCAATGTTTGAAATTGTAATGCAATGTGTTTGTGCCACCCACTGCTGTCACTTTGCTTAGTCAGCAATAGCTCAGTGCAACTTTTTGGCCTAAACTGGATGAAAACAATATTGTAAACTATAAGGTGGTCAAAATAATAATAATAATAATAATAATAATAATAATAATAATATGAAGCAACATAAAATGCCCCAAATATTTGATTTTAGCCGTTTTTGTAAATTTTTGTAAAAAACACAGACCCACCAAAACAAAAATATGTGAGGGTGGTTTTGGCAAAACCAAAACCCAATGTTGAATTAGAACCAAAACCAAAATACAGGGGTTGGGGCGAGTACGTATGCACAGACACACAGTAGGAATGCATGGGACAGCGAATAGTCGCAGACCGGCATAACTATTCACACCCACTGCATGCTGCACCAAATGTGCCTACGTCAGCCGTGTCGCAGGATGGATGTACGTGTCTACATCTATTTGTACATTGAGTCATACATCATTGATCTGATTTTTTTTTTTACTTTTTACATATTTGATTTACCACAAGAGCAGTATTTAGCATGTAGACACATACCTAGGCCAGAACAATGCAATGTTCAGCACATATGTTGCTCGATTTTTTTATTACATACAATATAACTTGTTTTCATTTTTGCCTTTAGACAGGAGGACATGAGATTGCAGAAAGTAATAATAATAATAATAATAATAATAATAATAATAATAATAACAATAATAATAATAATGTTTTGTTGCAGAATAACTTGAATATAGCATGGATAACAAGACTTATATTACAAAATTCAACTTGGTTCCATTTTCAACAAAATCTGGATATACATCATTAACTGCCAGTGTGTTTTTCTTCCTATATGTGTTTGGACTGCTCATCAATTTTAGTATATTAATAGTGATATATATTAATGATCATCTCCACACCCCCATGTATGTATTCCTCTGGGGTCTGGGACTCAGGGTCGACAGCACAAAGGTCGACACACTTTAGGTCGACACCAATTGGTCGACACACATTAGGTCGACAGGGTCAAAAGGTCGACAGGGTCAAAAGGTCGACAAGAACAAGGTCGATATGGAAAAAGGTCGACATGAGTTTTTTATGTTTTTTTGGTGTAGTTTTCTTCGTAGAGTGACCGGGAACCCGAATTAGTGCACCGCGTCCCCTCGCATGGCTCGCTTCGCTCGCCATGCTTCGGGCATGGTGCCTTCGCTCCGCTACCGCTTCGCTCGGCACACTTTACCGTTCCAATCGTAGTCCACGTGGATTGTTAAGTATGAAAAGGTTCAAAAAAAGAAAAAAATCGTGAAAAACGCATGTCGACCTTTTTCCATGTCGACCTTGGTCCTGTCGACCTTTTGACCCTGTCGACCTTTTGACCCTGTCGACCTGATGTGTGTCGACCAATTGGCGTCGACCTAAAGTGTGTCGACCTTTGTGCTGTCGACCTGGAGTCCGGATACCATTCCTCTGTAACCTGGCCTTAGTAGATATCTGTTTTATAACCACTACTGTCCCTAATCTGCTGTACATATTGCTATCTGGAGATAACACAGTGTCCTTCATACAATGCTTCACCCAGATGTATTTTTTTATTGTGGTTGCTAGTGTAGAAGGTTTTCTAATATTTATTATGTCATATGACCGGTATGTTGCTATATGTGATCCTTTACACTATCACTATTTCTTAAACAGGAAAATCTGTATCTTTTTGGCATCTGCCTCTTGGACAGTAGGATTCTTAAACTCATTTTTGTTTACAATTCTAGCCTCACAAATGTCCTTCTGTCAGTCACATGACATACACCAGTTATTCTGTGAAGCTAAAGCTCTGATTGACATCGCATGTGGTGGTATTGAAGATTTTTATATTATCGTCTATCTTGATTTTTTGATATTCAGCCTTTTCCCATTCCTGTTCTGTGTGACATCTTATATAAAAATTATCAGAGTCATATTACAGATACAATCTAAGGACGGAAGAAAGAAAGCCTTCTCCACCTGCTCATCCCACCTCATCGTTGTCATTATGTACTATGTGACATGTTTGTGTGATTACATGATGCCACCATCAGAGTACTCAAATGTCCTAGAACTGGTCTTTACAGCAGAGTTCGCAATTGTCACACCCACAATAAACCCTCTGATCTACAGTCTACGGAATAGAGATGTTAGAACAGCACTGCTAAGAATAGTGGGGTTAAAATTAAGAATTGAAAAAATGTTTAGGTTAAAGTGCATTTAAAGTTGAAAGAGCAAAATGCACTATTATCACATTAATGTACTCATTTTTTGAATAGCTTTTGTATCATGTGAGTATTAATAAGCATTTCAATTTCCACAGTTTTTAAGTAAAAAATAATATTAGGGAAATAAACATAACCCTGCATGAGTATGTGATGCCCCCATATTCATGGAGCAATCCCTCTGTCAGTTAGGAATACAAATCGCTGCATATTGCTGCAAGGGGGTGGGGCCTAATCAATGGTGAAAAGTCCTGCCTGCAGCTGCTGCTTGCTGAGTGATATGGGGATGGTGAATGAGTGTGTGTGTGTGTGTGTGTGTGTGTGTGTGTGTGTGTGTGTGTGTGAGATGAATGTGTGACATAGATGTGTGCAGTGTGTATATATCTATAAAATGTATTATAGAAATAAATATATATATATATATATATATATATATATATATGTATGTATATAGGATAAAAATTCCTGCATCTGCCCCTGGCTTCCCACACTGTTTCTCAGGGTATCCCCTCATCTCCAAAAATAAACCACTCACTTTTTTTTCTTTTTTCCTATTTTGCAGTATATGTAGGGAGGCCAATCCTGATCCATTTTTTCAATCCTGGGTATCTGGATTGAAAAAAGGTCAATCCCGGGATTCCCAGGATACCTTGGATTGGCTATTCCCTATGTGTCCACCCCCTCACCTCACCCACCCCGCACACTCGATACTCGCCATACAATGGGGGTGGGCGGGTGGGAAACATCCAACGCTCTTGGTGGGTGATGGTGGATGGTGCACGAGGGAACCAGGCAGCATCTGAGCATCCTGAGGACGCTTGACACTGCCTGGCAGGCTGATACTTCAATCCCCGGGATTGGAGCTTCCAATACCAGAATTGAATCCCGGCCATTTTTTGGCCTAAATCCCGGTTTCCCACCAATCCTGGCATTGGCCTCCCTAAGTGTGTGTTTTTTTTTTTAATATCTTTATTTATTTTCATGGTAGAAACATTGAAAGAATATACAGGAAGTTCGAGCAATCACATAATACATGAGGACAAGAAAAAAAATACAGAACATAAAGGATCATTTCTTTATAAAATATAAATAGTGCAACAAGCATCAGTGGCAATGAGCACAGTTACATCTTGAATAAAAATAAACACTAATAAGTTGTTGCTGTCGACAACAGTAGGAAGATAAATACACCAAATGTGAAGCAAGTAACATTGACAAAATAACCAGAATCTTATAATATAAATATACATTGTCTGAGCACAGGACAATATTTTTATATATGGTGAATTAATTAAATTAAATTAAAGAAAATGTGTATGTGGGGGAGGTATAGTTGGTAGGAAACCATTCTGTTTGTTCAAATACCTTAAATTTCTGTGATTGTTTGTCCTGATCCCGTGACTCAATGCAGAGGTCCCATTTTTTCTTGTAAATATAAGGTTTATTGAGACAGTCACAACAGCAGAAGGCAATGAAATGTATACATTCATCAGTGAACATCAACTATAATTCAGAAACAGTGCCTATCAAAATATGGCACATTACATAGTGACTGGTATTTTTAATAGAAGGGAAAGAAGGAAAGAGGAGAAGATATATGAAAAGAGAAGGTGTGGCAGGCAGTAGCAAGGTAGAAGCAGTAAAGTATAGAAACAAAGAGAAGCAGAAGTAGGAGATCTGGGTGGATGGACACCAAACCGGGAAAAAAATAAATAAAAAGGAGGCAAGAAAATAAATTAACTTATTTTGAGGGAGAAGGGGAGTTCTGTGTGGCAAGCCAAGGGTCCCAGACATTATTGAATGATTTAGAAGAGTTATGTAGTCATGTATTCCATATGGTATATATATGTATACAAGATACAGGATAAGATTGAGTCTAAAGAAGGGGTAGCAGACTTTTTCCAACCAGTAGCAATCTGGCCGTATTAATTTATTTTGATACCTCTCACCAAAGAACCAGAATTTTTGGGCATGACCACCAAATGTGGATGAAGGTGCCTACAGAGGCACAGCATCTCCAGCATCTGTTTGATGTGTCTGGGAACATTTTGCTATGTCAGGAGGGTACATAATATGACCTATACAATAATTTATAAACATTGTCTTTAATTTTAACACAAATTGAACTGGAAACAGCATTTCCCCAGATCTCTGACCAGTCATTCCCATCCAGTGCAGCACCCAAGTCAGCTTACCAGGCAACCTCGTGAGAGTCATGCCAGAAACACGACTCCTAAATCAATAGGAGATATAGAAGGGGAGATCATCTCAAAAAAGGGCTTCAAATGTCATAAGGGGCCTTTGAGAAAGAAGCTGTTTAACTTTTGAATGATAGTGTCTAAACTGGAGAAATTAGTAAAAGTCCCTAGAAGTAATAGCTGACTGAGTCTGAATTTCAGAAAATGAAGGAAAATTGTTATCCCATGTAATATCATAACACTTGTCTGTCGATGAATAAGCAAATGTCTTGCCATACCCGGGTGAAAAGTTGGGATTATAAAAAATTGGAATAATTGGGGATAAGGGAGGAGCTAGCAAATTTTTCCGGTTAGCAAAATCGCAGACTGTTAATGAATAAGATACTATTGGGTTAGAGGAAATGAATCTAGGACATCAAGGTTGTGAGGGAACCAGAGGAGAGAGGAGACATATATTTCATGTTCATTTGTCTTAATATCTAACCAAACCTTTTCCCTCTGGGATTGCACAATAATACACACTGGGCAAGTTGTGCAGCCATATGATATCTCTTAAAGGGGGTCATTCAGAGTTGATTGCTCACTACGTTTTTTCACAGTGCAGCGATGAGTCAAAAAATTGGCATTTCTGCACATGCATATGCATTGCAATGTGCACGCGTGACGTACGGGTACAAAGGCCGATGTGGTTGTGCACAGGTTCTAGCAAACATTTCATTCGCACTGGTGGCCGCAAGAAGATTGACAGGAAAGGGGCGTTTCTGGGTGTCAACTGACCATTTTCGGGGAGTATTTGCAAAAATGCATGCGTGTCTGAAAAAATGCAGGCGTGGCTGGGCGTTCGCTGGGCGGGTGTATGACATCAAATCCAGACACAAAATAGGCTGAAGTGATAGCAAGCGCTGAGTAGTTTTTAAGCTACTCTAAAACTGCACAAACTGCTTTTGCAGAGCTCGTCTTCACATGTGTTCGCACTTCTGCTAAGCTAAAATACACTCCCCAGTGGGCGGCAAAGCATTTGCACGGCTGCTAAAAACTGCTAGCAAGCGATCAACTCGGAATGACCCTCAATGTCTGGGATTCTAAGTCCACCACACTGTGTGGAACGCTGGAGTAACTTTAGATGAACATGGGGATGCTTACCTGCTCAAATGAAGCATGATGTGTGAAATTGCAGTAATTTAAATACATATGGAGGAACATATACTGTGAGAGTTTATAAAAGGTATAGGAGCTGAGGGAGCACAGTCATCTTTACCGATTTCACCTGGCCTATCCAAGAAATAAGATGGCCAGACCAAGATTCAAGTCAGTTTTAAATTGGGAAAGGATACGGGGATAGTTAGTTTGATAAAGTTGGTGATATCGATGAGTAATAAAACCCCCCAGATATTTTATCCTCTGTGAGTGCCATTTAAGTGGAAATAGATCTTTTAAAGAGGATGTAGTCATACTAGAAATATAAAAATCTAAAACTTCAGTTACTTGTGTTAAATTTATAACCTGATTACTTGGCATATAGATTGATTTCAGTAAAAAGAGGTCGGAGGGAATGAGAGGGGTTAGCTATTGAGATAAGAACATCGCCTGCATACAATGCAATTTTATGTGTAGATTAGCCCACTCTTATGCCAGGGATCGTGTTATTATTATTACTGCAAATCCTTGCTGCCTAGGGTTCACTAATCAAAGTGACAAATAAAGAGGATCGGGGGCAGACCTGCCTTGTACCTTTATTAATCCTGAAGGGAGGAGAAGTGTTTCAAAGTTATCCTTGCTGATGGAGAGCAGTATAACACCATCCAAAAAATTTTCAGAAAGACCCATCAAGGGCCAAGATTAGTAATTGGAGTTTTTGAGCATGAATGGAGTGAATCAGATCAATTTTTCTCCTAGTGTTGTCCAGAGCCTGTCTGTCTGGGATGAACCCCACTTGATCTGGGTGAACTCATTGCGTAGATTTTAAGATACACAATTACCAGGGAAATTGGTCTATAATTAGAACATTGGGCCTAATTCCGACCTGATCGTAACCCTGCAAAATTTTGCCAGGCTACGATCAGGCACACAGACATGCGGGTGGACGCCTAGCACAAGCTAGTCCACCCCGCATGTCAGGCCCGATCCCCCCCCACAGAAGTACAAAAGCATCGCACAGCAGCTTTTGTATTTCAGCACAGCTCCTGAGCGCTGGCCAGGAGCTACTCGGCACTACCCGGGCTCGCCGGCCAGCACAGCTCCTGATCACTGGCCATGAGCTTCTTGGCACTACCCGGGTTGCAGTGGCTGTGTGTAATGTCACGCAGCCACCACGGCCCACCCCCGGCATGGTACAGCCATGCCTGCATTGGCCAGGCCCCACCCACTCCCGCCCAGTTAACACCTCTGCCTGTCAATAAGGCAGAGGGGATCGCTAGCTTACGACAGACATCAGCCGTCAGCCATGCACCAGCGCATGCGCACTTTAGACCCGATCACTGCTGTGCGAAAATGAACAGAAGTGATCGGGTCTGAATGACCCCCATTGAGTAGTATCTCTGTCTGGCTTTGGGATTACCACAATATTTGCCATGGTCGAGGCCGGGTCAAAAAAGGCACACTCAAGATTTTTATTAAAAAGGGATGGTGAGGAACAAGCTCATTTGACTACTTCTTATAATACTGTGCAGAAAAGCTGTCAGGTCCTGTAAGAGCAGAGGATCGCAGGGATTTAGTAACCATGATAGTTTCTTCCAGTGAGATGTCCTCATTAAGAAGAACGCTGTACATCTGACAGACAGGGTGATCAAACTGTCGACAAACATGGATGAGCTCCCTCAGGCCCCTCAGAGGATTAAAGGGGGGATGTGGAAGGTTATAAAGGGAACTATAAAATTCTCTAAATTCCTCTACCATAGTGAACCCAGTTTAGAGTATAGTTTATCGATCACATCCAAAGCCCTTTTTCACCTGTTTATTCTCAAGCACAGTGTCAATTTTGCCTGCTTTATCATAAAAACATTGTTGCAGTTTCTTAAACATTTCTGCAGCCATATGGGAGAGGAGAGTTTTCAGCTGCATAATCTGAGAATAAAGGGAAGCTGAAGGGTAGTGTTTGTGTTTGGCCAAGAGATCTGCAATTTGTGACTCCAGCGAGAGGATTTCTTGTGCGGCCTTGTTCCTGGCAGTAGAAGCTGTCAAAATTAAATGACTGCGATTGGTTGCCTTATGCACTTCCAAATAACACCTATTGAGATGTCTGAGGAGGCATTATCAGCAAAGTAATGCAAAATGGACAGCTTGATAACAGAAAACATGAAGGAGTGCAATAAAAAGGAGTCATCTAAAAGCCACTTTTGTTCACCACCTGGTGCCCTGTATATGTCCAAGAGTATCAGTGATGTGTGGTGTGGTGAGGCAGGCGAAGCAGAGGCTTTCCTGTCATACTAACATTTGTGCCATAGTTTTGACTGTATAAAGTATATGAAAAATACAAATACTTTGTTAGAAATATCTTCTTTGCATTATTCTAATTACTTTTATAGCCAAAACTCTGGAGTAAAAAGTCCATAGCAGTTGAGGCAGTGCCTCACCTCCCTATCTTTTCCACACATCTCTGATCAAAACTCACCAAATTTTCAGAAGTTTATACTGCTGCACCTTTATACAATGCCCAGATGTACCATTTGGCTCATATATTGCATGTAAATCTGGCTCTGGTGCTAGCCAGTGCTTCCTGAGCCATTTAGATCACGTACATCCCTGAAGAGTATATATACCACTGTGTGCACTGTCCATGACAGCGGAGTAATACCAGCATCAGTAATATCTGAAATAATCAAATGTGAAACATGTATCATGTCAATAAATGTGTAGAGCTGGTGAGAGGCAGAATGGTAGGTGTAATCTTTAGCAGAGGAATGTTTAAGTCACCAAGAATCATATAGATTGTGCTGCTTAAGAAAAGCAGTAAGAGTGACAGAGGCCTTAGATGGGACTGAGTCCTGTTTTGTTCTCAGAGAGCCAGATCTATTTAAGAGGGGATCCACAACTGTATTAAAGTCCCCACCTAGAACTATTTTGCCTTGTGCTACCTGAGCGATATGGTGGAATAAAAAAAAGTAGAGTTGGTCTTGATTAGGCGCATAGGCAAAGATGAGTGTGAGAGTTTCTAATTGGAGGGAGACAATAACAATTAAGTAGCGGCTCACAGGGTCTGCAATTTTTTATGTGTATAAATGGTATGTTACAGTGGATTAAGATTGCTGCACCCCATTTCTTGCATTCTGCAAATGTGAAAAAGAAAATCTGGGCAAATTGCGTTACTTAAAGTTGAGAAAGAATACCAGTAAAATGGGTTTCCTGAAGGAAGACTTGGGGGGGTCATTCCGAGTGTATCACTCGCTAGCTACTTTTAGTAGCCATGCAAATGCATTGTCGCCACCCACGGGGGAGTGTATTTTCGCTTTGCAAGTGTGCGAATACCTTTGCAGCCAAGCTCTGCTAAAACATTTTGTGCAGTTTCTGAGTAGCGCTGGACTTACTCAGCGCTTGCGATTACTTCAGTCTTTTTGGTGCCAGAATTGACGTCAGACACCAGCCCTGCAAACGCCCAGACACGCCTGCGTTTTCACTACCACTCCAAGAAAATGGTCAGTTGCCACCCATAAATGCCCTCTTCCTGTCAATCTCCTTGCGATTGTCTTTGCGAATGGTTTCTTCGCTGGATCCATTGCACAGCAAGGATGCTCTTTGTACCCGTACAACGCTCGTGAGCATTGTGGCGCATGCACATGCACAGTTTTGCCATTTTTTAACCTGATCGTTTTGCAGCGAAAATCCGCAGATCAACTTAGAATGACCCCCTATGTCTGCTCACTCTCTCCTGCAGGCTCCCAGGACCAGAGTATGTTTCTTGGGTGAATTAAGCCCATAGACATTTACAGATAGAAGCTATAAGACCATAGAAAATCTAGGAAAAGAATCTTAGTACCTACAAATCTCATCTCCCAATCAATCAAATAAGGGACTTTGGCGATCCACTCTAGAAGGAAAGAGAAAAAGTTGAAGAGAAAGAAGCCACAATGAGAAAATAAAGAGGAAGAGGGGGACAGAAGTAACCCATATGGGCAAAAACCCTGCACAAAAGGGCCCAAGTTCAGGGACACAAAATATAAAGCTAGACATATAAATGCTAAAAATATATAACGGTGCATGGGGGTGGTAGTCATGGTTAGCAATACAATCAGATACTCTGGTTACCATTAGCATAACCATAGCCAGAATTACAGGAAGTCCCTTAAAGAGGGAAATACATGTGTCACCTAAGGGAGACAAGGGAGAGGAGCAAGGAAGGGATGAAAGCGGCTGGGAACAAGGGAAGATAGGGGAAGGAGAAACATTGCATCACCTGTCAAAATCAGAGTCAAAACAGATGTTCAAAGCCATAGAACAAAACCGGTATGCATGATAAA
Organism: Pseudophryne corroboree; assembly: GCF_028390025.1. NCBI lineage: Eukaryota > Metazoa > Chordata > Amphibia > Anura > Myobatrachidae > Pseudophryne > Pseudophryne corroboree. The sequence goes on from NC_086450.1 coordinate 465,672,417, forward strand.
AGATCAACAGATTCACTTGCTAGGGATACAGGGGAGCAAGCCACTGAGGTAAAGGAACAAGTCCTTAACTGTGGGAGGGTAAGTAAGCAGCTTTGTGACGTCTTAGAAATGAGCGCTCATTTCTGTGACATCACAAAGCTGCTAATCGGATCTTTCAAGCGGGATCCTGGCTACACTAGCGCATGAGCAAACCACAGGTCCTCATCTGGCCTGTCCTCATCTGGCCCCATAACACAGTGGTGTCAGAGACGGAGAGCCGCAGTCAGCAAAACACCATCAGCTAGAAGCACCGCTGTCCAACACAGGGTCAGGTAGGGAAAGTAAGATCCTCTGGAGCTGGCAACATTAAAAACAGAGTAGACTGGTTTGTCACCAACAATTTCAGGAAAAGTGGCTGTAAACATTATATTAACCTTTTCTTTTTTCATAGGTGCCACTGTCAACATACAAATATTAGCACACTAATCGCTCTCTGCCATACAAAACATGATGTGTCAAATTGTTGGCAAAAACTTGCAATAGGAAGGGAAATCGCCATCTGCAGTGGATATGATGTTGTCGAAGGATCTTTGTTATCAATTGCAGATCCCTGTGATTTTGAATTATGAAGAAGCTAAGTCTTGGAAAATGTGCAGTTGCATATCTTGAAAGAAATTACTGTAGAATCACGAATAGCCATGATGATTTTTTCTTTTGATTTATATTAATGCAGGTAGACTGTAATATCCATAGGAAGCTGAGACATCACAAGTTTGGCACTGAGGGCTCTATATGCTCTATCTAAAAGGCAATCCTCAGCAGAGGTCTGGGGCAACATGTTGGAAAAGGTCCAGGAGGAAGGAAGGTAATGAGGAGCTCAGTACCGATTCAGACACATTCCAGCTCCAAAGGTTATAATGTCTAAAGCAATTTTCTTGGTTCTCTTGTTTTTCCTTAAGAGACAAAGGTCTATTCATGAAGCAGTGAAAAGTGTGGAGAAGAGAGCCAGTGGAGAAGTTGTCCATGGCGACCACTCAGCATTGAAGTAACATTTTTAAATTACATACTTTTTAAACAGAGCAGCAGATTGGTTGCCGTTGGCAACTTCTCCACTGGCTTACTTCTCCACACTTTTCACTGCTTCATGAATAGACCCCTCAATCTCGTCTTGTAGATGCACAAGCTCTTTATCTAGATGGCCCTGAGATCAGCAAAGATCATCCACATTTGTTTCTAGAGCGTCAGTTCTGGAACCCAGAGAAGCAATTTCCAACATTAATTATGAAATAACTTTAGAAAGTTCCTGGTGAAAGTCTGACTGGATGCCCTCTAATAGGATAATCATAACATCTTCAATCTGAGGAATGTTGCAAGTTTCCGCTGTAGGGGGTGAAGATGGATATTCAGGTCGGCTAGGACTATTAAAACATTTTGAATATTAAGTCAATAAGGGAAAAATAATAAAATAAAATAGTCAGTGTAAATGAAAGCAATTGTGCCAAAGCACCAATAGGTGGAGGTCCACGTCCACTTTAAAGTGTAAATTGGTGTAAAACTGCAGCCATCTCATTCACACAGGTTAGGTCGGTAGAAAAAGGCAATACTGTCCCAAATATTAGTATAATTTTGATTTTGTAACAAACGATACTAATTGAAACTCACCCTATTTCAGCAGCGGCTCAGCAGAGGTAGCTCCCAGACCAGGAGTGAACTCCTGCAGAATGTGCAGACCTGAAACAAGTCTGGTGGTAGTCTCTGGGAAACCAGGGGGGCAGCAGACAGAAAGATCAGAGAGCCCTGTAGAAGGCCCCAGCTGTCTCCAGGTCCTGCATGGCAGGGTCGCCATGTCACACTAGAGAAGTGGTGTGAACGGCATAGCAGGGTGTTAGCAGGCAGGAGCGGATAGATGCAGCAGCAGCTTCAGCACTTCCAGGCAGCAGGGAGAAGGGCAGAGACCAGCATCAGAGCTGCGATGACCACCAAAACTACAAGACGCCAGCATACACAAACTGGCAGCAGTTCCTGTGCTTCAGGGTGGCAGCGGGATACTGGGCTCAAACGAGCTCCAGAGCAGCGGTGAACATCTGTACTGTGGGGCTTCAGAAGAGAGACTCAAGCAACAGCTCCCTTGCTTCCAGGCATAGGCGGGGGGAATAGCTTAAACCGGCTCCGGCGTACAGAAGGCTCAGGCAGGCAGTGGTAGCAGGAAAGTCCCCAGCAGTCTGGGGTAGCCAGAAAACTATCCAGACTTGGAGGGGAGCACTCAAGTTGGCATGATAGGCATGAAGCTGTACTACTGCCGATCAGAGGAGGTAAATGGCTGAAAAAGGACCCCTGGGGCTCCAGTGTAGTTAGGAGTGAGGTTCAAACTTTAGCACATAAACAGGCCAATGGATCATGAACAACTCTGATAGTCAATAATTGATTAATAAAGATGAACCTCCTGCAAATATGTGGAGCTAAGAATCTTCATTGTGGAATCATGGGGGTAAATTTACTAAGCTCCCGATTTTGACCGAGATGCCGTTTTTTCATCAAAGTGTCATCTCGGTAATTTACTAAACACTAATCACGGCAGAGATGAGGGCATTCGTAATTTTTTGCAAGCCCAAGTAAAAAATTACGAATGAATACACCATCGGTCAAAACGCGGCTGTTTAAGTATGAATCTCGGTCATTTACTAAGAAGTGCAAAGCAAAAAAAAAAAAAACACTGCCGTGTAAAATTACAACTCGTAAAAAAGTGCTAAAAAAAACCAGACCTTTTTTTTTCCCCCGTGATTAGATAGGCATGCACGGATCCATGAGATCCGTGCATGTATATCAGTGGGAAGGGGTGGGAAAGTGCTTATTTTTTCAAAAAAAATTGCGTGGGGTCCCCCCTCCTAAGCATAACCAGCCTCGGGCTCTTTGAGCCGATCCTGGTTGCAAAAATATGGGGAAAAAAATGACAGGGGTTCCCCCATATTTAAGCAACCAGCATCGGGCTCTGCGCCTGGTTCTGGTCCCAAAAATACGGGGGACAAAAAGAGTAGGGGTCCCCCGTATTTTTAAAACCAGCACCGGGCTCCACTAGCTGGACAGATAATGCCACAGCCGGGAGTCACTTTTATATAGTGCCCTGCGGCCGTGGCATCAAAAATCCAACTAGTCACCCCTGGCCGGGGTACCCTGGGGGAGTGGGGACCCCTTCAATCAAGGGGTCCCCCCCCCCCAGCCACCCAAGGGCCAGGGGTGAAGCCCGAGGCTGTCCCCCCCATCCAATGGGCTGCGGATGGGGGGGCTGATAGCCTTTGTTGTAAAAGAAAAGATATTGTTTTTAGTAGCAGTACTACAAGTCCCAGCAAGCCTCCCCCGCATGCTGGTACTTGGAGAACCACAAGTACCAGCATGCGGCGGAAAAACGGGCCCGCTGGTACCTGTAGTACTATTACTAAAAAAATACCCAAAAAAAGACAAGACACACACACCGTGAAAGTATAATTTTATTACATACATACACACATACATACATACTTACCTTAAGTTCCCACGCAGGTCGGTCCTCTTCTCCAGTAGAATCCAAGGGGTACCTGTTGAAGAAATTATACTCACGAGATCCAGGGGTCCAGGCTCCTCGGGAAATCCAGGGGTAATCCACGTACTTGAAAAAAATAACAAAACGGTGTCCCGACCTCGAACTGAAAGGGGACCCATGTTTGCACATGGGTCACCTTTCCACGAATGCCAGAAACCCACTTTGACTTCTGTCTAAGTGGGTTTCTTCAGCCAATCAGGGAGCGCCACGTTGTAGCACTCTCCTGATCAGCTGTGTGCTCCTGTCCTCACTGACAGGCAGCACACGGCAGTGTTACAATGTTGCGCCTATGCGCTACATTGTAACCAATGATGGGAACTTTCTGCCCTGCGGTTGACCTAAAGTGACGTCACCGCTGAGCAGAAAGTTCCCATCATTGGTTATTTTTATTTTACATTGTTTAATTAAAAAAAAAAAAAAAATGAACCCCAGCACGGATCACACAGATCCGGCCGAGATTGATTGTAAAAAAAGTCGGCAGTGTTTTGCTAATCACTGCCGTAAAAATATAAAAAAAAACACGAATGACATCGACATCGGAAGAAAAGAAAAACCCGAATACGACAGCTTAGTAAATCCATCGTAACAAATTCAAAAAGTTGCAGTTTTACACTTTCGATGTCATTCGTGATTGAACTTTGACCTGTTTCCGAAAAATACGAATGTTAGTAAATTTCCCCCATAGTGTCGGCTAATCTGTGATGAATATGTGAGTAGTGGAAGGTCCTTTTTCTGTTAGAATAATGCAAAGAAGATATTTCTAACAAAGTATTTGTATTTTTCATATACTTTATACAGTCAACTTCTCCACTGGCTTACTTCTCCACACTTTTCACTGCTTCATGAAAAGACCCCTCAATCTCGTCTTGTAGATGCACAAGCTCTTTATCTAGATGGCCCTGAGATCAGCAAAGATCATCCACATTTGTTTCTAGAGCGTCAGTTCTGGAACCCAGAGATGCAATTTCCAACATTAATTATGAAATAACTTTAGAAAGTTCCTGGTGAAAGTCTGACTGGATGCCCTCTAATAGGATAATCATAACATCTTCAATCTGAGGAATGTTGCAAGTTTCCGCTGTAGGGGGTGAAGATGGATATTCAGGTCGGCTAGGACTATTAAAACATTTTGAATATTAAGTCAATAAGGGAAAAATAATAAAATAAAATAGTCAGTGTAAATGAAAGCAATTGTGCCAAAGCACCAATAGGTGGAGGTCCACGTCCACTTTAAAGTGTAAATTGGTGTAAAACTGCAGCCATCTCATTCACACAGGTTAGGGCGGTAGAAAAGGCAATACTGTCCCAAATATTAGTATAATTTTGATTTTGTAACAAACGATACTAATTGAAGCTCACCCTATTTCAGCAGCGGCTCAGCAGAGGTAGCTCCCAGACCAGGAGTGAACTCCTGCAGAATGTGCAGACCTGAAACAAGTCTGGTGGTAGTCTCTGGGAAACCAGGGGGGCAGCAGACAGAAAGATCAGAGAGCCCTGTAGAAGGCCCAGCTGTCTCCAGGTCCTGCATGGCAGGGTCGCCATGTCACACTAGAGAAGTGGTGTGAACGGCATAGCAGGGTGTTAGCAGGCAGGAGCGGATAGATGCAGCAGCAGCTTCAGCACTTCCAGGCAGCAGGGAGAAGGGCAGAGACCAGCATCAGAGCTGCGATGACCACCAAAACTACAAGACGCCAGCATACACAAACTGGCAGCAGTTCCTGTGCTTCAGGGTGGCAGCGGGATACTGGGCTCAAACGAGCTCCAGAGCAGCGGTGAACATCTGTACTGTGGGGCTTCAGAAGAGAGACTCAAGCAACAGCTCCCTTGCTTCCAGGCATAGGCGGGGGGAATAGCTTAAACCGGCTCCGGCGTACAGAAGGCTCAGGCAGGCAGTGGTAGCAGGAAAGTCCCCAGCAGTCTGGGGTAGCCTGAAAACTATCCAGACTTGGAGGGGAGCGCTCAAGTTGGCATGATAGGCATGAAGCTGTACTACTGCCGATCAGAGGACGTAAATGGCTGAAAAAGGACCCCTGGGGCTCCAGTGTAGTTAGGAGTGAGGTTCAAACTTTAGCACATAAACAGGCCAATGGATCATGAACAACTCTGATAGTCAAAAATTGATTAATAAAGATGAACCTCCTGCAAATATGTGGAGCTAAGAATCTTCATTGTGGAATCATAGTGTCGGCTAATCTGTGATGAATATGTGAGTAGTGGAAGGTCCTTTTTCTGTTGTAAGAGGCATTTATTCCACTTGGCCTCTGCAGTTGCCAATGTCAGAATGGAGTAAACCTGTCTGATGCAAAAAGATCCTATTTTACAAAGGTTCAATGCTAATTGAAATGGGTTAGAGTCAGTAGTGGTGTCCTGTAGGGTAGACTTGGGGGGAGAGATCAACACGAGGTAATGTTTTAATTGTACACACATAAAAAATTTGAATCTGGAAGGCCATATTTCTCTTACGTCCTAGAGGATGCTGGGGTTCTATTTAGTACCATGGGGTATAGATGGGTCCACTAGGAGCCATGGGCACTATAAGAGTTTAATAGTGTGGGATGGCTCCTCCCTCTATGCCTCTCCTACCAGACTCAGTTTAGGAAATGTGCCCAGTGGAGCCGATCACAGCTAGGGAGCTTCTAGGAGTTTTCTTAGTTTTTTATAGAGTAAATTAGGTTACAGGAAGGCTGCTGGCAACAGCCTCCCTGCTTCGTGGGACTAAGCGGGGGAGTAGGAACCAACTCTTGAAGTAAACGGTCCTCTACTCCGCTGACAGGACACTGAGATACTGAGTGTGCTGATCGCAAGACCTCAAGGCGACCGCTCACTCCAGCAGAACAGCCGCCACCACCTAACAGAGCCAGAAGAAAGAAGAATGGCAGCACAAGGGTGGAAGTGCAGCCCTGACAGGCTACACTTCAAAAAGACTCAGCAACACACGGTGTAGGTGCTTGTAATTCAATGTCACTCACATGTTTTCATTTTTTATATTTTATGTATTCTACTGCTATTGACTTTACTTCAGTGTTTTATTATTTTTACCGCAATGTTTATTCTGTATTTTAAATTACCTGACACCACATGCCGCATCTGGATATATAGTTCTCACATACCCACCTTTCTTGATGTTACTAGGGTCAGGACAGCACATGTCTATAGCTTATTGCTCACTGTAACTTATAGCCTCCCATCTTAGATTTTGTACTTGGATTGTTAGGGTTATACACTCCCCGATAAAAAGACGGCAAATCTTGACATATTTAAACAATATAAAAGCTGATATCACTTATCTTCAGGAAACCCACTTATCTCCTCCTGGACATGATAAATTAAATATGTTGCATCAGCGAGTACTGGCCTCCTGCTCCTATTCGTCTAAAGCCAGGGGCATAGCTATATTAATTCGCAAAGGTCTTTCATACACTGTTCATTCGTTGGTTACTTATCAAAACGGCCACTATATTATTGCAGTTGTCACCTTAGATGGGACAAGGTATACCTTATGTAATGTTTATGGCCCTAATCACTATGATAAAATATTCCTTTTAAGCTTGATTACTAAATTGTACTCGTTTATCGATACTCAACTAGTGCTAAGGAGGGGGTTAACTTGGTAGCCTATAACACTCTAGGCAGGAAATCCCTTTCTCGTACTTCCCCTAAACAACCTAAATTGTGCTGGATTATTTAGCTGCTCAGCTGAACTTAATTGATATATGGAGGGTGCAGCATCCGGTTGATTTAGAATTTTCTTATTACTCCGTAACTCATGTCGCATTCTCTAGATTAGACTGTTATCTAACTCATTATCCCCCATGGTTTCAGACACAAGTATTGAGCCCATTTCTATTTCAGGTCATGCTCCGGTATGGGTTGATATCCAAAGAAAATTCATCCACGGTCCTTGTTCCCAGTGGCGTTTCCAGAACAAATTAGCCTCCTCTTTCAAATTTAAATCTATTCTGGAGACTGCCTGGGTTGAATTTGAACATAATGATCTGTCCCATAAAGATAATCCATGCCATTTTTTACAAACTGCTAAGGCTGTAATTAGATGTAACATTATATATTTTATGATAAAATTTAGATTGGAGCAGGATGCATTGTATAGATCGAGTTAAACCTCATTGACTAATGCTTTACAAGCTCTAAAAACCACTCCCTCTCCCGCCAATAAAGCTGCGTATCTTAAAAGTAAACTTACTTTTGATCAAGTTCTTACGCAATTAGATGGGTCTTAGTTGATGTTAGGCCAAGCTCACTTTTTTTGTTATGATAACAAATCCATTTGACTCCTTTCTAATATGTTACGGGGGGACAGGAACCATTCCAATATAGTGGCTCTTAGATCACAGGTCTGTTGTTTGTTTTAACGGAGATGAAATAGCGGACATTTTTTATTATTATTACCAAGATTTGAATTCCAAGGAAATGATCTCGGTTCAACAGAAACATTCTTTTTGGGAGTGAATCTCCTTACCTCCGATTTCCTTAGGGCAGGCTGCCAGTTTGGTTAGGAAATTTACTGTGATTGCTGTTAGCCAGGTTATCAAATCTCTTAAACCGCTGAAAGCCCCTGGTCCCAATGGTTATAGTGGCAAGTTCTTTAAGCTTCTCTGACCCCTTAATGAGTACTCTTTTATGAGCTTCTTTAACTCCAATTTAGATTGCCATCCATCTCCACTGCACTATAACTCAGCTGTTGTCAAGGTTTTTCTAAAGCCCGGTAGGGACCCTTTATTGCCATCGTCCTATAGGCCTATTTCCTTACTTAATACTGACTGTAAGATATTTACTAAATTACTTGCAGAGAGAATTATAGTTATTCTTGCATCAATAGTCCACCCCAACCAAACTGGATTTATTTGGGGCCGGAGATCTAATGCTAACATCAGAAAACTTATTTCAGTTATTCAATCCGCTGCTGACTCTCATTCAGATGATTCCAGGTTCCTTTTATCTTTAGATGTTGAGAGAGCCTTTGATTTGGTAACCTGTGATCATCTATTCGAGATGCAACACTGCTCTGGCCTTCCTTCCTATTTCATTAATCTTTTATCATCTTTGTATACTGCTCCCTCTACTCAAATCCTGACTAATAGATATTTGTCCCCATCCTTTAATATTCAAAGGGGTACTAGAGAGGGTTGTCCTCTTTCTCCATCCACTTTGTGGCTGCGCTTGAACCTCTGGCACTAGCCCTAAGACAAGATTCTTTGTTCACGGGGATACATGTCAGAGATCGCGAATGGAAGTTATTGTTTTTCGCAGATGATATGCTGTTATTTATATCGGAGCTCCTTCGTTCTATCCCTGAAATTCTAAAAGTTATTCAATCTTTTGGCTCTATCGCAGGGTATCATATTAATCTAGAAAAATCTGAATTGTTCCCTATTACTTCCTCTTCTTTTCTCTCATCTCAACCTGCTATATCTTCTTTATTTAAGGTCACACCGTCAAAATCAAATATTTGGGTATGCATGTTACCTCTACACTTACTCAACTATACGGCACCAACTTCCCACCACTCATTACTAAATTGAAAATGCCACTTCACTGTTGGAAAGATCTCAAATTATTGCTACTTGGTCGAGTTGTAGTAATTAAAACTATAATATTCCCCAAGCTAGCATATCTCCTGCAAATGTTACCAATGTCACTATCCAAGGCAGATGTACTCCTTTGCACCCACATTTTCTCACAATTTATCTGGCACTATGGCAAACCTAGACTGAATCGAGACCGTACTTTTCATCCAAAAATTAAAGGTGGCCTAGGTGTCCCTCACATAGCAGCTTTTTCAAAATCATCCCTGTTCAGATATGCAGCAGACTGTTTTTTTCATACTGACCATTACACTAACCCCACATTAGAAGAACTTATCTTCCACCCATTCTCTCCTGTGGCCTTATTGCATACCCCTAAATCACATCTGCCACTCCACATTCATTCTAAAATCCTTTTTTGGGACACCTACAAAGCATGGTTTAATATTCATTCCCATTTTAGCCGTAATCCTTAATTCCCCTTATACTGTATACCTTTATGGGTTAATCCAACTTTTGCTCCATCACTAGGCAACTACAATTACAAAATTTGGTATCAGAAAGGTATTTTATCTATCAAAAAAGTTTTTGATCCTGGCGGCCATCTTTTATCTTTCCAGAATTTGTTTTATAAATATGACCTTGCCCGATCACATTTCTATATGTTTCTACAGGTGCGTCATTACATCCAGTCTTTAGATGGCCCTCCCTCACCTAGGCAGCCTCCAGATACTTTAAATGGCATTTTCTCTTTGTGTCAGTCATTGAAATTTAGGATCCGGTATTTATACTCTCATTTGAGCCAACCCCTCATACCTTCTCCTCTGTATCACGAGCTTGGAGTTCAGAACTTTGAGTATTACCTGATTTTCAATCATTTATACATTTCTTAGTCAAGATTTTGCTTATTTACAGGAAGTCCATTTTAGAATATTAACTTGTACTTACATGACTCCTGCTCAAAGAATTTTTTTTTTCATTCTGATTAAGGTAATTGCATTAAGTGTGGTCAGAGGGATGCCATTCCTTACTCATAATCTCTGGCAGTGCGGCAGGATCAATACATTTTGGTTAAAAATTCTGAATTATATGGAGTATACACTCCTCCTTGACATATCTAAAACTGCTGCATCTTTCCTTTTTGCAGATTTTACAGCATGGGGATTAAATATGTCCATCACTCCCTGTAAATTGGCACTAACGGTTATGGTTACAGTTGCCAAACATCTCATACTCAAGCATTAGATCTCACGTTCAACCCCGTCTCTGTCAGAATGGAAAGAAGCGGTTTTGGATATAATTTACCATGCACAGCGTATGGCCACATATGATATAGATAAAGGGATCTTGTCTTTCTCAAAGAAATGTGAGGCTTATTTTAGTTGTTTACCTGCCCACACGCAAACAAATATATGGAAGGTGTTTGAACATACAGAGTGGTTTTTACTACGTCACATTTCGTGACATACATTTATTTCATTCTATTTACGAGATTGGAGGTTGTAGAATTTTGTGTTACAATTAGTCAAACGGATGTGGCATGTTGTCAATATGTTTCTAATTTTATATTTTTACATTGGATTGTCAATAATAGTACATTTATATGGCAGTAATTGCATCAGTATGTGCCTTCTGGTGGTATATCTTTAATTTTGTTTTTATCGTTTAATTTATTTAGTATTTTTCTTCTCTTCGCTTCTCTTTCTTTTCTTTCCTTTTCCCTGTATATCTTCTAGCTTTATTGTGCTCATCTTCAACAATATTTTATTTTTTTGTTAAACAGAAAAATGATAATAGACAGCAACACATGATTTGGAACTGATAGGGTGATTTCTGTATATTTGTAATGCAGTGTTTTGATTTTGTCATCCTACTGTGATTATTTTACACTGCTAAAAAATATAAAATTGCCAACACTGGATTCCATCATTACAGACGTATCTTTAATTTGTTGAAATGGGTAGCAAAGGTATTACTCATATAATTTGTAGTTAATTTTCATGAACATGAGTCTTTCCACATTTCATTAGGTGCTTCTTCAAATTGATTTCAGTAGCTTGTATGACACAGAGTATTCTCCAGTGTACTTGTGTAAGGTACATTCCCCCTCCTCTCCCTATGTTATAGGTTCTTGTGTTGGTTTTGATGGCTTGTTGCTGTTCCCCCTTTTGATGAAGCATATAAAGGTTGCAATTTAATCTGGCCACTACCTCTCACTTCAGTTGGTGGCTTAGAGCTGCTGCAATCTTCTACATGCTGTTGCTGAATGAATGACAAAAATGTCCAGTATTTTTTGGGCCATAAACAGCATCTCCTGCATGACCCAATAATTTTTTTAAATGTTCTGAACAACAATATTTAAGTTTAATATGTGGACAAAAATACCCCCCTCCTCCCTCCCAAATTTCCTTTGTCAATAAACAAATTACATTGAATTAACTAACTAATCAATCCTTCTTTATTTTGTTCTATTACAGTGACTGAGGAGAGAAAAGGCCATAAAAGAAGTATGTTCGATCAATACCGTCCCCAATGCCCCCATTGATTATAATTTTCAGAACTAAACAATTAAATGATATTACAAATTAATCCTTCCTTCCTTCTGATCTATTTGTTGATTAATGAAAACATAATTGGTTACTTTCTATCTGGCCGTATAGTTTATTTAACTGCCATCCTGTCTGCCACTGCAGTGTCACTCTGTTTTCTTGTCTGTCATATTTGAAGTTGGAAAAGGGGCCCTAATTTGCACACCTTCATTAGGTAGTGAGGTGCTACTCTGCTTGAGACTTCGTAAAGTGTACAGAGGGAAAAGGTAGCAGGTGCACAATCTCACACTAGCTCAACCTGTAGTAACCAGAGGCACTTAGCATATTCCTGGCCAGGGCTATGAGCTTACCCACCGCATCAAGGTAGCCTCTCATTGGGTAAGTCCCTAACACTAACTATAGGGGTTCAGGTCCGGGGGGCAGGACACCCAGCCAGATAACCCCAGGGCATCGCAGGAGTGATAAAATATAGGGTTAAAGAGGTAGGAGCAGCTGTTGCTGCATGTGTGAATAATGTGAGGATTAAAAGAAAATTATGTGAAGGTGTTACATATATATAAAACAAACTATAAGGGCCATGGAGTGATGAAATAGTGTTAAATTGCGATGCCCCAGGGGTACCCAGCCACGGCAGGCACAGGGAGCCCGCACCCCAGAGAATTCCCCCCATTATGGACTGCCATAGTAAACAAAATGTAAGACTCTTACATTTTGTTTACTATGGCAGTCCATAATGGGGGGAATTCTCTGGGGTGCGGGGCTCCCTGTGCCTGCCGTGGCTGGGTACCCCTGGGGCATCGCAATTTAACACTATTTCATCACTCCATGGCCCTTATAGTTTGTTGTATATATATGTAACACCTTCACATAATTTTCTTTTAATCCTCACATTATTCACACATGCAGCAACAGCTGCTCCTACCTCTTTAACCCTATATTTTATCACTCCTGCGATGCCCTGGGGTTATCTGGCTGGGTGGCTCTGGGGTGTCCTGCCCCCCGGACCTGAACCCCTATAGTTAGTGTTAGGGACTTACCCAATGAGAGGCTACCTTGATGCGGTGGGTAAGCTCATAGCCCTGGCCAGGAATATGCTAAGTGCCACTGGTTACTACAGGTTGAGCTAGTGTGAGATTGTGCACCTGCTACCTTTTCCCTCTGTACACATATTTGAAGTTGTACTGCAATGTCTTCGTGTCACCCATTGCTGTCGCTTTGCTTAGTCAGCCAGCTAGCTCAGTGAAACCTTTTAGCCTAAACTAGATAAAAACAATATTGTGAGCTATGAGGTGGTCAAATTTGACTGGAAATGATTGGAAATGTTATTGAGGTTAATAATACTGTGGACCAAAAAAAATGCCCAAAATATTTGATTTTAGCAGTTCTTATACATTTTTGGAAATAATGCAGTTCCATCAAAACCAAAATATGTGAGGGTGGTTTTGGCAAAACAAAAATAAAAACCTGTTGATGAATTAGAACCAAAACACAGGGGTTGGCGCACGTCTGATTCTGTAGTAAGTGCATGTGCCAGCAAAAGAGCAGGGGCCACACAGAGACTGCACCCAGGCTCCCTTCTCTCTTGCTCCACCGTTGCAACTATTAAATTATTCTAAAAAACTGAATAGAATCATAGAAGTTTATTTCATCTCAACTTGTAATGTAACAATGAGAGGAAACATAGTAAGATTCAGTGATAAACAAATCTGTTCTACAGATGTAGCAACACTCAGCTTTACCACAGTGCGTCCTAGTCACAGAAAGCACACACCATAGGAATATATATGGCAGTGAATAGTCGCAGCCTGGCATACCTAGTCGCACTTGTGACATGCCGTGCTACGTGTGCCCATGTCGGCTGTGCCGCAGGATGGATGTATGCAGCTACATCTGTTTCTAAGTTAGTAAGTTAGGTGATTTTTTTTTTCTTTTTTGTTTATTTTTTATTACCTATACTATATAATATTTGTTTTACATTTGTCTTTAGCCAGGAGGATATGAGCTTGCAGGATGCACAATTCCTAATTTATAAGATACGTTCTCAATTCTAACACAACAAAATGTCCCCATCACAGTAACCACTTATAGTAATATTAATGTATATGTGATCCTTTACACTATCACTATATCTTAAACAGGAAAATATGTCTTTGTTTGGCATTTGCTTCTTGGAACTAATTATTAAAGCAGACTTTTATGTTGGTTTAATAATATTTCCAATTTACTGAACTATAATCGCTATATCCTGTGCAGATTTATATCTTTTGGATAGGTGTGTGGTGCTCCCATATTCATAAGGTCACCCCTTCTCTGTCAGTTAGGGACACCCCCAGCTCCTGGTTGCAAAACCGTGTCCTTAGCAATCTTTTGTGTGTTATATAGGATTCCCTACACCTTTTCTCTGGATATTCCCTTGTCTCCCAAAATCAACTTTTTTTAGCAATGTATGTTTATTGAATTTACACAAATATTTAACTAGAAATAAACAAGAGTCCAATAATAGTCAGATAACAAATCAAATTATAAAGCAGATAAACATAGAAAATAATCATTACAGTTTGCTCCAGCTGGGAAAAAATATAATGGACTCAACAAAAACAAATAAAAAACATGAACCATGAACAAAAACAAAACAAAAATGGGGACACAGGAGTAGGAAAGTCCAATTAACTGATATTACGACCTTCACAATGCTAATAAGAATTTTTCAGCAAAATTTTTTATTGTATGCCACCAGGGGACCATGGTACAGGTTTAAAAGTCAAAAGGAAGGGTCAGATCGATTGTGCAACCCAAGATTGAAGCAGATAGGGACAAAACCCACCAGAAAATGGCAGGGTCAAAATATCTCAGAACATTTATTTTGGTACATCTGTACCAATGTAATAGCACTTTATATTGAGTTTCAATAACTGAATAACTGACACAACTAGCAAAGGAATTAGCAAAGATCTTATGCAAGTCTGAAGGATGTAGAGAAAGATGCAAAATATATTTCAGTCACAAATAAACTCAGGGAGCTCAGGAATGGTATGTGAATTCAACATTGTATAACATGTAGAGAGAAAATGCTATGGGTGGGATGAAATAGGCACACATCCTCAAAAGGAGTTCATGGTTTTCTACAACCTTTGAGCAAAATATTTCAATTTTAAATAAAATCAATGGAGGAATATAATGGAGTACGAGATCACTGGTGGTGCAGGATGCCAGCAGATCAAGGACATTTTTTTAAAGGGGCAATCATTTTTAATGAATGGTTTTGGATCTGAGTAAAGGGGGAGTGTCTGTGCATTGTTTCAAGAGCAAACTTTTGACATTATTATTTCTTCATCAATCCCAATTGAATCAACTTCCCTCTAAGTACACATTTAATGGATTTCCCACACCGTGACCCTGGAGACCTTAGGCGTTTCATTAAAAGTAGAGATGAGCGGATTCGGTTTTACTCAGTTTTACTCGGTTCTCAAAACGGCATCTTATTGGCTCACGGATGTCACGTGTTTTGGATAGCCAATAAGATGCCATTTTGAGAACAAAGTAAAACCGAGTAAAACCGAATCCGCTCATCTCTAATTAAAAGAAAAAAAATCCATAATTGTTTCCTCTAGCTGAGATTTTCAGTAGCGGTCTGCAAGGATTTGTTCATTAAGATGCCAAATGCAATATTTAGTATGGGACAAAGAGGTCAACAAACTCAGCATGATGGGAGCATCACAAGAACAGGTGGTAAGACCAATGGAGGTGAAAAAATCTATGTGGCAGAAACAAATAGTTTATTCAAGAATGCATATTACAAGGACAAGAGTAAAATGTATATTCTTTATCTTCTGAATATTAAATCCTCTAAGAGTTTACCAGCTGGTGGACATGCAGTGTACATCTTACCTGATGATGCAACTTTGTGGAACATCTAGCAGATGCACCTGAAGCATCCATCTCAGGTTGGATGATCCAATATAAATCTCCAATGATAGATAACCATCCACTAGAAGCTCCATCTTATCTAGAATTCTAGCGAGAAATCCAGTTGAGCCTGGTTTGGGTTATACAGAATAATGAAAGAATACATTTGACCATACAGGGAGCATTTATCCATAAGCACCCAACCCTCTGCCAAGGAAATCTTCCTAAAGACCTGTAATGGGAGCTGTATAGAAAACTGTATAGCAACATCTAGTGTTTTAGCTTTGCTGTTATTGTTGCAGAAAGTAGTGGGGAAATGATGGTATTTAAAAACTGGGGCAGCCCCCTTTTTAAAATGGGTTGCCTAATAAAAATGATGTCTGCCTTGGTCACAAAAAATGTGAAGGGCCCTTTAATATTTTTCAGGGATATTTAATCCTTAGCATTAAGAGAGACTATCTTGATAGTCTTAACACAATAAATGACTACCATAAAAATAACTGAGGACAGCAGGCAGGTATACTGGGCAAGTACAGGAGGAAGGAAGGCAAACAATCATAATTAAGAATATGCAAATTTTAGTAATTGTATAAATAAGCATCAGAAAAAAGTAACAACCTCCCCTCAGGAGCCCAAAAGTATGGAACATGACGATGTCCAAGGAAAAATCTTGGAGGTGTGGGGTTCACCAGGGGTTGGTGACAGTGATAGCATTTAAAATGTAAAGTAAGTAAGAACAGTGAAAGTACAATGAAAAATTTGAATTATGCTATGTCCATCATGAGAGGCATACATATCTCACTATGCATAATAAATGTTGTGTGCATGTAGGTATAGAACTAATACAATTTTTTTGATTAAAAAAAAGGTAAGAGAGCAATATAGAAAAAAACAAAAGACATCATAAAATATATCTTTAAACAGTGACATATTTACACAGTCTCCCTGGTTTGACGGAAAGAAGAATGTAAAATTATCTGAGGGAAAACCTACAAGGAGTGTGTTTTAGGAGAAATATAAAGTAGCTATAATATTAAAACACATGCGCACAGAGCAATTCATCATGATGGAATGGAAGCTAATGCAGCATAAGTGCCTTATAGGAGTGCTGCAGACCCTCTAGTTTATATATACTGTATATACTGAAGTTAATTGAATCCAAATTAAATTAATCATGAGCTTTGCAAACTTTAAGAAGGAATTTTGATTTCCCACAATTCTCCACAATGTGCCTCCATGAAATTCTGCTGTGAATCCGCTTAAGAATATGATCCATTAAAATTGCTAATTTTCCTGAACACCTCAATGGTGTGTGAGGGGGAAAATAAGCAATGGTGATGACCATGAAGTGCTTTTGCTTAGCAGTTCCAGTGGCACTTCATGGACATAGCTTTTAATTTAGATGGCATTTTGATTTGAGACCTCATCATTCTCTCAAATGGTCTATGTTCACCTCTGTTCTATTTCTATGTTGCCTCACCTTTTACTAGCATCTGCTTCCACTTACAGTATAAATTTACAGATAAAGTTTCAGTTTGTGTAACATTTTCAGCCAGAGTTATAATTGTTAACAAAGTACTGTTCATTATGTATTATTATTATTATTATTATTAGCCTTTATTTATATGGCACCACAAGGATTCTGCAGTGCCCAAAATACAAAGTACATATGCACATAATCAAAACAGAAAAACAGTGACTTACAGTTGAAGACAATATATGACAAGTGCAGAGTTACTAAACATAACTACATCAGTAGACGATACAGAGAAAAGTATCAAAGTGGCCGAAAACTGCAAGATTTGGGCAGTTGAGGATTAATAAAGTAAGAAAAGGATAAGCACATGATGGAAGAGGGCCCTACTCATGAGAGCTTACATTCTAAAGGGGAGGGCAGACAGACAGCGGTGACACAGATGGGGTAGACCAGCGTGAGACAGAGGTTTAGGATGAGATTTGGCTGGGTTTGGCAAAGAAGTGGGTTTTAAGAGCCCGTCTTAAGTTCTTTAGAGAGGTAGAGAGTCTGAAGGGGAGAGGTAGAGAATTCCAGAGTAAGGGAGCAGAACGTGAAAAATCTTTGGAGACAGGAGTGGGAGGAAGTAATCAGAAGACAAGAGAGTCGGCGTGTATTAGCAGAGTGAAGAGGATGGGTGGGAGAGTAAAGGGAGATAAGGTCAGAGATGAAAATGGGAAAGGCATGGGTGAGTGCTTTGTAAGTGAGTTTGAGAAGTTTAAATTGGATTCTGAATGGGAAGGGAAGCCATGAAGGGATTGTAGTATAAGGGAGGTGGACCTAGTGCATTTGGTGAGGAAGATGAGCCGGGATGCAGCTTTGAGGATAGATTGGAGTGCAGAGAGGTAATTGTCAGGGATGCCAGTTAGAAGGAGATTACAGTAATCCAGTAACAAAAACACCTAGGTTTCACTGAAACTGTGTGTTTTCGGGGAGATCACATTTTTTTTTTCTATGGGCGATCCATATTGGATAGCCTGTAACAAAAAGAAAATAGGAATTTATTACCTACTGGTAATTCGTTTTCTCGTAGTCTATAGTATATACTGGGGTGACACTAGCACCATGCGGCACAGATCAGTACATTCCCTTTTTACCAAAGGTTAGAATTTGACAGCAATTATCAAAACAGGATGTCAGAATTTGAAACTATATAGTTATCCAATACTTCCAAAAATATTTTTGTAGTTGTCTTATTGATGTGGAGTAAAAGTATGTACTGTTCAGGTGATGAAGGATTGTGGGAGCGGAGGTAATGGCACAACAGATCACCATCATTGCCATGTTTGCTTCCATTCACTTTTCCAACGCTCCTCCTTTATCCAAGCCCCTGATAATAGATTACACATATTGGCTTATGAAAGTAAGTTTGGGAAAGAGTGGGTATACTCTTTCTTCCTTATTTGTCTTAATATGTTACCTCCATTTTAGCTCTTGTTATCATTATTAATATGTAATTAATCTTATTTTTTTACAAAAAAGAACATTACATAAATCAAATATATAATAATTTTATTTAAAAAAGTCAAAAATTTTTTAGATTTGCCTGTGAAACTGTACTTGCACTATTTAGTATTTTCTCCAACACTAATGTACAGAAAGAGAGAGGGGAAAGTTTTTGTCATAACTCTTCCTATAATGAAAAAAAAAAAACAAGAGTAGAGTCTATGGGTGATGTAATATCATTATTATTGTTTGAGTCCCCATACTGTAGTAACCTGGTAACAAATACCCCAATGAATTTGGAGCCACACCATATAGGTAAGGTCCCTTCCTCACCTGTGCTCTACAGTATTTTATGCTGATTTACAGGTGAGTTGTTATTATTCCACAAATCTGCATTACAGTATGTGCTGCACAATGTTTCCGTATCTGATCTGTGGGATTAAACATTCTGATTACTTTTTTTTAAAAATATCATATTCATAGGACACATTGTTTTTCTCAGTCACAGTCTTAATACTGAAAAGCATACAGAAAATAAAAGTCTCAGCAGTTTAAAAGGGAGGAAAGGTTATTTTTAAAATAAGACTTTGATTGCAAGATAAGAACATTATTGTAAGATGTAAAGTATTTTAAGTACGTTTTTCTTTTTACAAGCACTGTAGGATTCAATGTCTGAAAAACTTGATTGCAAACACAATTTCCCTAAGCTGCATACTGTAGAAAAAATAATACCAATATGTAAGATATTACTGTAACTATTTAAAGGGGGCATTTTGTACTGAATAAAGCAAAATAAATGTAATCTTAAGATTTCATGAATTGGAAAAAACAAACAAGTGAAGAAGCAGAAAGATGCATACAGCAGGGACAGTACAATAAGTATGTGGGCAGGAAGCTGCAACCTAATTGTGCCAAATTCCCTATCAAATGTTTATTGAATGCAAAGGGTGTATATAGACTTCATAACAGAGAAAATATGTCATTAAAATGGAAACTTATAACATGTCACTTTTTTTTACACAATTTTCTTTCCTTGTGCAATCAGCTGTGGACCTTTGTAAACTTGATGATGGTAAAGTACAGACTTATAAAGACCTGTAGATGCAATAGTTGAGCAGATTAACTACTTATACATGTTCAGTCTCCCATATCCAAAAATCAGAAATACAGAATATTCCGAAATACAGAATTTTTTGAGTGTGACCGAGATAGTGATACTTTCGCATTTTGCTTGTTCATTGTAAACAATCTTTGTTTAATGCACACATTTATTAAAAAACATTGAAAAAAAATACCTACATGCTGTGTGTATAAGGTAAATGAAGTTCTTGTATGTACACAAACTTTGTTTAATACACGAAATTCTAAAAGAATATTGCACAATATTACCTTCAGGCTAAGTGAATAAGTTGTATATGAAACATAAATGCATTTTCTGTATAGATTTGTGTTCCATCCCTAACATATCACATTATGGTATGCAAATATTGCAAAATACAGAAAAATCAGTTAACAAAATACCTCTGGTCTCAAGCATTTTGGATATGGGAGATTCAACTCGTAGATCTTTAGAAATAGTCATACTGTAAAGTATAAAACTTCAGGTTCACTAATGAAAGAAAAATAGAATACCATATGTTCACTTTAACCACTTAACTGGCTAATATTTTTCCTAATAACCACTCATACATTGTGTTTTTTATGAGTGAATTAAGTCAAGAACATCTATTTAAAAATTGTCATACACAATTTTGTTAATTTTTTTTTTTTAAACATACCATTTTTCAATATTGTTTGTGAAACATACAGTAAGACTACTGATTATTGGAATATTGCAACATTGCAACTTTACATTTCCACAGTGGTTGCTTCTCTCTGCAGCCACTAAGTACAGTATATACTGTGATTCAATTACATTTCCCTGCCGGGTGGGGGGTGTTGTTGGTCTACATCAGCTGCAATGCAGGCACTTGAAGAGGGAACAAGAAAGCAGAGATTGGCAGCTTCTGGAAGATTATCTTCTGGATGCTGACTCAGTGGGCATTTTTGTGACCATGTCAGGGTACGCACAGCCTGGGGTGGATGCAAAGGATCCAACTATGCCAGGCAAGTGGAATAAAAAAAAAAGTTATTTTTTTAGACTCAACATCAAACCTGCATTTACCATTCTCAGAGGAATCAAATATTCAACTACAGTGAGTAGGTGTCAGTACTTAAAGGTGCAGGACAGTATCAACCTTTCCTTGCAAACTTACATTTGCTTTTCTCTATATATAATAATAATAATTTTATTTATATAGTGCTCTTTCTCCAATAGTACTCAAGGCACTTAACAGATAAAATACATAGCATAAAATAGTACAGAAAATAATGAAGTACATTTTCATAAAATACAGAAGCATGAAGATACTAAAAGGGACATTATGGAAATGCTTGAGTAAACAGGAAAGTCTTGAGTCTACTTTTGAAGGATTCTATAGTTGGGGCCTCTCACACTGTGTGGGGAAGTGAGTTCCATAGAGTCGGAGCCGCATGACTAAAAGCTCGACCCCCAGATGAATTAAGGGAGATTCTAGGTACTACTAAAAGTCTTTCATCTACAGATCGAGTGGGGCAGTATGGGGTCAGAAGCTGCTTCTAGTACCTTGGGCCCTAGTCATGTAATGCTTTGAAACTCAGTAAGCCAATCTTGAAGATGATTCGCCATCTTACAGGCAGCCGGTGAAGGGAGTAGAGGATGGGTGTTATGTGGCTAGAACGGGGCTGGTTGGTTAATAGCCTGGCAGCTGTGTTTTGCACCAGTTGTAAGCATTGCAATTCTTTTGCTGGGAGACCAAGGTAGAGGGCATTACAGTAGTCTAATCGAGATGATACAAATGCATGTATGACATTTGGCATATCATCTGAGGGAATTAAGTGCTTGATTCTGGCTATGTTCCTCCATAGGAGTTATGTGCAAATCCTCATTTTTTTGTTTATATAGCATTGTAAATATTTGTTAAATAAATTTTTAGGAATAAGCTCAGATTTAAATCTGCAGAGTTTGCAAAAATATTTTTATTTAGTGCAGGTGTAAACATAGTTTCAGAATGATTGACACATGGGCCCTCATTCCGAGTTGTTCGCTCGTTCTTTTTCCTCGCATCGGTGCGATAAGTCACAAACTGTGCATGCGCAATGTTCGCAGTGCGTCTGCACCAAGTAAATTAGCACAAAAGTTTGGTATTTTACTCATGGCTTAACGAAGAATTTTCATCGTTCTGGTGATCGTAGTGTGATTGACAGGAAGTGGGTGTTTCTTGGTGGAAACTGACCGTTTTATGGGTGTGTGTGAAAAAACGCTGGCATTTCTGGAAAAAAAAGCGGGAGTGGCTGACGAAACGGGGGAGTGTCTGGGCGAACGCTGTGTGTGTTTGTGACATTAAACCAGGAACGAAACTGACTGAACTGATCGCAGTGGCAGAGTAGGACTCGAGCTACTCGGGAACTTCAAAGAAATTTCTTATCACTATTCTATTCGCAATTCTGCTAATCTTTCGCTCACAATTCTGCGAAGCTAAGATACACTCCCAGTAGGTCAGCGGCTTAGCGTGTGCAATGCTGCTAAAAGCAGCTAGCGAGCGAATAACTCGGAATAAGGGCCATGATTTGTTCAACACAGACCTTTAATACATTGTGTCTGACACTTCTAACATTTAGATGTACTTGATCAGTTTTCAAACAAAAACAGATATTTTTTGAAATTGATCATTCATTGTGGTTAGACCATAAAACACAGGACTGTGCGGAGAGTGGAATGCTTTTTGTAAAGTACAGTTTGAGATTATGACATAAACTGTATATTTTCTACTGCTCCTGTTATTTTTGCTCTAATTTTGAGGACACGGGTTAAACCTTGCCTATTGTAAATTAGATGGCTAATAGGATTTACAAAGGGGAGACTCCTTAACTAATGTTATAAAACAGATGTCTTTTATAATTTATTTAAAAAAAGAATCTGCAGAAAAATAAAAATTAAATTGTCTTTTAAATTTTATTTGAAAAAAACTGCAGAAAAATAACTAAAAAAATTATTTGTGTGTGTGTGCATGCACGTGTGTGTGTGTGCATGTGTGCATGCTTGTATGTAACTCCAATTTGCCAGGAAATTGCGTAAATGATTAAATAATCATATTAAAGCATGTATAAAAGTGGTCTTGACATTATATTATATATTATGCAAAAAAGTTACAATTAAGAAAAGCAAAAGCCATTGCCAAACCAAGCAGGAAGTTAAATCTATCACTAAGCCAATCAGGGCAATACATTTTATAAAACATATACAGTACTATATGTAGTCTAATAATATGCTGTTAAGAATCTATGGTGGTCATTCCGAGTTGATCGCTAGCTGCATTCGTTCACAGCGCAGCGATAAGGAAAAAAAATGGCAGTTCTGCGCATGTGTATGCAGCACAATGCGCACACGTGTCATACTATTACAACGAACGATGTAGTTTCACACAAGGTCTAGCGATGCTTTTCAGTCGCACTGCTGACCGCAGAGTGATTTACAGGAAGTGGGTGTTTTATGGGTGTCAACTGACCAATTTTCAGGGAGTGAGTGAAAAAACACAGGCGTGCCAGATAAAAAAGCAGGCGTGACTGGTGAAACATAGGCGTGGCTGGCCGAACACAGGGCATGTTCGTGATGTCAAAACAGGAACTAAATAGTCTGCAGTGATCGCAAGCTAGAAGAAGGTCTGGAGCTACTCTGAAGCTGCACAAAATTATTTTGTAGCCGTTGTGCGATCCTTTCATTGGCACTTCTGCTAAGCTAAGATACACTCCCAGAGGGCAGTGGCTTAGTATTTGTACAGCTGCTAAAAGCAGCTACCGAGCGAACAACTCAGAATGAAGGCCTATGTACTTTGTGTTTTCAAAGTATTTTTTAAATTAAACTTTTTTTTTTCAACTTCCACACTTCCAAAAATAACCCAAGTTTTTGCACATGAATGCACAGCAACCCTGGGTTTTTGTTCAGAGTGAAAGGTGCCAGGGGAAATAACTCTGGTTGAGTAAACTATTATTTCAACCTGCAATTAAAACAGTTTTTTACATGGGTGCAACCTGGCTCGAAGTGCAGTGTGAATGGGTTACCGGGTCAGTGCGACCCGCTAACCATTTACTGTAATGGAGCAGATCATCTGATCTCCAAGTGCCGGCTCCTCACATGACGTGGTGACCCACACATAACATCATCAACAAAGCAATATTCCATGTTAGGGCCACCAATCTGAAAGGGGTCTCAAGCCGGTTGCACCCAGGAAGGACACATACATAAGTCCCGGGTTGTGACCCGCTATTGGCGATGTGAAAGCGGTATCAATGAGTTTTATTTTGATTTCTAAAAGGTGTTACTTTCTTTATAGTAATACTTGCTTGCCTTGTCCTGCAATATGTCTATAAGCTCCTTATTTTTCTTAAACTAAACCTAAGGTTTACCAAGAATATTAATTTTTGAATTTTGAACTACAGTATTATTAAAATAAACCCTTATTGAGCAATGATGTGTTTAATATTTTTATAATATTATGATATTTTTATAATGTGTAACAAAGGGGAAAAGTATTGCCCACCTTTTTACCCCATTTATGTTTCTGTAATACAAACTTTTATATAGAATGCTGGTTTCTAGAACATCTATTGGATAACTCCAATTGCTAAAGCTTTTCATTTTGTTTTTAAACTGTTAATTAAATGACTTACTAAAATTCGAAGATGGGCAAAGATCAAAAGGTTAGAGTATATTTACATTTCAGCTATTAATATGACAGATAGAAAATGAAGATAGCTGTATCTGTCTACTCTAACTTTATATTATACAATATGTGTAAGTCACGAGTATTCAGTTCAATATCTATATATTATTTATTTTTCTTATCAAAGTTTTTATTTAAATAACGTACTTTTCCTATGTACAGTACTGCAGACCTTTATTTAGATATATCTTGATAACTTGTAAGTGAGTGATATAGTTATGGAATTTTATCTCACACCACTGCAATTATGCTGGGTATACACTGTTCAATTATTTGCCCATTCAGCAGATAATTATATGATTGGGCAAATAATTGAATGGTATATTGCTAAGACCGAGCAGTAATTATTAATCTATCAGACATTCTGAAATAGTTCAGCCTGTTAGAAAGATCCAATAATTGCAAATTTTCCCAGTTTCTTAAAAAAGTAGGAACAGGAAACTGTTTTCTGCCCTGTGGAGGAATGCGGATATCGTGGGCATACACTGTGTTATACACTATGGGCCTAATTCAAGGTTGATTGCAAAAGCAAAATCTTCCTCTAATGGGCTAAAACATGTGCAGACAGAGTTATATTTTGGTGGTATATTGTTTCTTTGCAGGGTAAATACTGGCTACTTTACACTGCAATTTAGATTTCAGTTTGACCATACCTCACCCAAATTTAACTCTATCTGCACAAGTTATATCTGCCCAGCCTGCAGTACACATGGTTTTGCCCATTAGAGGAAGATTTTGCTTTTGTGATTAACCTTGAATAAGGTCTTATATGGACAAAAGTATTTGGGCACATTTGTTAATGATTGAATTAGGGTGTTTCAATCAGACCCATTGCCACAGTTGTATAAAATAAAGTACCAAGCCACGCAGGCTCCATTTGCAAACATTTGTGATACAACATGGGTCATTCAGAAGAGATCAGTGACTTCTAGTACTGTACTGTGATTGGATGCAACTTTTGCAATAAGACGGTTCATGACATTTATCCAAGGTGGATATTCCATGGTCAACTGTAAGTGATATTAATAGAAAGTGGAAGCATTTAGGAACAGCAACTCAGTCATGAAGTGAAAGACCACTTTAAATCACAGAATGGGATCAATGACTGCTAAGGTGTATGGTACATAAAAGTCACCAATGCTCTGCTGATTCCATAGCTGAAGAGTCCCGAACTTCCACTGGCATTAATGTTAGCACAAAAACTGTGCGGTGGGAGATTAATGGAATGAAATTCCTTGGTCGAGCAGCTGCATGCAAGCCTCACATCCCCAAGTCCAATGCCAAGCGTCGGTTAGAGTGATGTGAACCACAGCGACACTGGACTGTGGAGCAGTGGAAATGTCTTCTGTGTGGTGATAAATCATGTTTGGCCATCATATTGGTGAGTCTGGGTTTAGCAGATGCTGGGAGAATGTTACCTGACTGACTGCACTATGCCAACTGGGAAGTATGGTGGAGGAGGTATAATGAATGGAGATGTTTTTCAGGATTTGGGCTAAGCCCTTTATCTCTAGTGAAGGGCAATCTTAATGCTTAAGCATACCAATACATTTTTGACAATGTGATGCTTCCAATTTTTGTGGCATCAATTTGGAGATGGCCCTATTCCAACATCACTCTGCCTTAGTGCACAAAGCAAGGATTATAAAAACATGGCTTGATGAGTTTGGTGAGGAAGAACTAAACTGGCCTTCACAGAGCCCTGACCCCAACCCCACCAAGCATATTTGGTGAACTGGAATGTAGATTTCAAGCCAGGCCCTCTCATCCAACATCAGTGGCTGACCTTGTAAATGCTTCATAGAATGAATGGGCATAAATTCCCACAGAAACACTCCAAAATCTTTATGAAGGCCTTCAAAGAAGATTGGAAGCTGTTATAGTTGCAACAAGGGAACCAACTACATATGAAAGTATTTGTATTTGAATACACTGTCATTACAGTCACTGTTGTTGTAATGGTCAGGCGTCTGAATATTACAGTGTATAGCCATGGTATCTCATGGTTTTGGCTTTAGTGTGTCAGGCATTTTTTGTCACAGTGTGCGCCCAGCACAAGTGATATCTTATTTATGAGTCAAAATTCTTATTTGGAAGTAAGTTCTCAGTAAACAGTCAAATATATTTAGAGATAAGAGCAGTAGAGTGGCGAGTAGTATTAGTCATGCATATTAAGGATACAGAATACTAAAGCAGTCTTATTTAATTGGTAGTTTAAAATTAATTTGCAAAATACAGTATTGTAGACTTTTATCAGAGCATTAGCTTATTTCTCATAATGGCTCACAATCTTAGGAAGACAAGGAAAGGAAAGAGAATAGGACAGTTAGGGGAAATAAGTCACAGAGTAGCTCCACAGCTAGCTACCGGTGAACAGCTGATGGTCCTTCCACAAATCTGAGAATTCAAATGAAGAAAAAAATGGCAGGACCCAATTTTATCAATTTGGTATGGCCATCGGATGACCCGTCGGCAGGGAGGGGGGGTGACAGGGGGGTAAAGTTTCTTCATTCCACCCGTCATCCGGCTTCATAGCACTGCATACTAATATGGACGAGATTGTCCATATGGCTTGCAGGTACGAATGAGCCAGCACCAACAATGAACGAGCGCGGGGCTGCACATCATTCATCGTTGGTGCCTACACACTGAAATATTTGAACGATATCTCAGCCTTTAATGAAGAAGATCGTTCATATCTTTCAGTGGTCTCGGCAAGTGTGTAGTGCCTATTACACTTGTTGAGTCAACAGCACATATGCTTTGGAATTTTGAAGGTACAGTAGGACAAATTAGTTTCCATGAAAGTGACCTATAGATAAATACATTAGACATTAATGAGTAAGAGATTCCGCTCCCAACTCCTCTTTAAGTATCTGAATTTACAAATGGATGAATGCATAAGATTTTATTGTGCACATGTGCATATCAGAAATCCAAAAGCATGCAAATGTCCACATGTACATCAGACAAATATTAATCAGCTTATCTATAGTGTGTGCATGGTTTGTTGTGCACATGGCTCCCTAGAACCGGGATGACCTAACTGCACACTGCACACCCATAAACTATAATTACCTCTCTACCAGCAGAAATCTTCAGGAAAATGAGGTTTGCTCCATTTTCCTGAAGATTTGTACCTACACAGTAGACTCCAACACAGTACCTGCATCTAATCTGTGATAGAGATGAGTCGGCTCTGATCTATATAAACCAAGCACACCCGAACTTCCAGGATACAATAGAATCTGAGCCATGACCCGGGTTTTCAGGCAGGCTCGGATTACAAAACAAGGCAAAAATGTCATCATCTTGGCATTGGAACTTGCATATTTTAGATTTGATATAAGTCCCTCCTGAAGTGTTTTGGATGCCATTTCACAGCAGATGCCAGTCTGCAAGCATAGCCACTTCCAGGACAAATTTTCAACCATACCATCCTTACTGGGGCACTGCACACAGCCCAGAGCTTCTAAAGGTAGCATTATTATTTTTTTATTTTAAGTCCATTTTTTATTTAGTCACACTGGTGCTGAAAGACCCACATTACAGCCCAGAGGTCCACATAATACAGGGACAGCATTAACCCACTGTTTTTTGTTTGTTTGTTTTTTGTCTGAAAGCAAAACTACTAGACTTCCAATGAAAATATCAACAATAGTATCCACTTAAAAAAGGGGAAGCCTTTACTCCCGGGTGTTTTTTTGTCTGACAGCACAGCAACTAGACTGCCAGGACAAATATCAACAATATTATCCTCCTTACTGGGGAACTGCATACAGCCAGTACTCCTAAGGGCAGCATTATTTATTTTTAATTTTAATTTCATTATTTTTTTATTTTTTTTATACAATGATAATAGTCTGTCACACCAGTGCTGTATGCCCACCTTGCAGCCCATAGGTCTTCCTAATACAGCACATTAACCCACAGGTGTTTGTTGTCACTGTCTGGAGTGCAGCCCAGTGGTACAAATACAGGGGCAATTTTAACCCTTGGTGCTCAGTGCACACTGTGTGTAAAAAAACCCAGCAAAAATAATGAAAAAAATAAACTTGTGTGTGTTCAGGACCAGGCTGTGCTCAATTGCATTGTCATTTGAGGTTTTCATTTGTAAAAAAAAATAAACACTTTTTTTCTACCACTTGTGTGTTCAATAAAGCTCAGTAGGTGCCATGCCTGACTGTGTTCATAAATATAAGCCAACTGTTATGTGGACAATACACTTCAGAAGACTTACCTTGCAGCGGTGCCCCCACCTGCACTATCTTTTTGCCTGGTGAATGGAAGGACTACCTGATGTTTGTCTCATCCTGCTATATGGACTAATATTGACTATTGGAGCCACAGGAAAAATGAGACTCTGCTTCTGCAGCAGCTAAGACAACTTAAGACTTGGAGAAAGCTCTCTAAGGTAAGCAGGGGTGACAGCATTACCTAATCTGGATGGAAAGACAGCTGCAGTGCCAAGCGGCAGGTATTGTTTACAATATAAGTGACTACCCAACCGGACAGTCTAAACACACAGGCATACATTACATCTCACTTGAGTGAGATCACTTAAATTTATTTTGTATGGGACTTGTAGTACCATGGACTGGTATATTCAATATCATAAGGACATTTGCATATTTGAGGTCTATTTTATATAAATTGTGTCCTTAAAACTGACACATCTAAATTTTTTATTATTTACCATTTATTTAATTGTATGTTATTTCAAAGTTGTTAATTTATTTTTTATTAAATCATTCATATTGTTTAATATTAATATTATAAATTTTTTTTGTAAAAGCATATGTGATTTTATTCACTGAGGCCTGTTTTTTTCAACCCTATTGGTGTAACTAATATAAAAAGTTGTTTCTTTTTTTACTACTTGTGTGTTCAATATAGTTCAATAGGTGTTTTGCCACACTGTGTTAATAAATATAAGCACTGTGACTTTGCAGTGTGAGTTGTCATTTGTGAAAAAAACAAAAAAGTTGTTTTTATTTTTTGTACAACTTGTGCGTTCAGTTAGACTCACTAGGTGCTATTCCACTGCATTAACAAATAAATGAACTGAGTCGATATGGATCATGATCAGTCAATAAAAGAGCAGGAGCAGAAACTAAGTAATAGTTTAGTTTAGGGAAAGTTTATAGCTGAGAAATATGAAATTACCAACACTGGAATCCACCATTACAAAAGTCTCTAAAAAATTGTTTAATTGGGCAGCAAAAATTTTCCTCAGAATATGTAGTTCATTTTTATGAACATGAGTCTTTTTCCACATTTCATTAGTTAATACTTCAAATGATTTCAGTACTGTAGCTTGTATAAAACAGAGAGTACAGTATTCTCCAGTGTGCTGTAGTAAGGTACATTACTCCTCTTCTCCCTATGTTATAGCTTCTTGTGTAGGTTTTTGTCTTGTTACTGTTTCTCCATTTGCTGAAACATACAAAGGGTGCAATTTCTCCTGATTACTACCTCTTGCTTCAGTTGGTGGCATGGCAAATTAAATTGTTCTTGAAGCTGCTGCAATCTTCTACATGTCGTTGCTGAATGAATGCCAAAAATGTCCATCGCCTGCACGCCCCTGTCATTTTTTTTAAAGTTCTAAACCACCAAGATTAGTGTGTGGGCAGAAATGCTCCGCCCCTTCATACATTTCCTTGGTCAAACAATTAAATAAAATTAACTCTTAATCAATCCTTCTTTCTTTTGTTCTTTTACAGCAACCGAGGAGAGAAAAGGCCATAAATGAAGTATGTTCAATCATTGCCATCCACAATGTCACCATTGATTATAATTTTAGGAATAAAACAAATAAATTAAATTATGACGCAATCCTTCCTTTCTTCTGATCTATTTCTTGATTAATGAAAACATTCATTGTTACATTCTATGGGGTTGTATAGTTTATTAAACTGCTACTGTATAATGTCTGCCACTGCAGTGTCACTCTGTTTTCTTGTGTGCCATGTTTGAAATTGTACTGCCATGTCCTTGTGCTGCCCACTGCTGTCACTTTGTTTAGTCAGCCAGCTAGACCGGGTGCAACTTTTTGGCCTAAACTGGATGAAAACAATAATGTGAACTATGAGGTGGTCAAAATAATAATAATAATAATAATAATAATAATAATAACACAGTAATACGAAGCAACAAAAAAATGCCCCAAATATTTTATTTTAGCAGTTTTCATAAATTTTGGGGAAAAACTCAGACCCACCAAAACAAAAATATGTGAGGGTGTTTTTGGCAAAACCAAAACCCAATGTTGAATTAGAACCAAAACCAAAATACAGGGGTTGGGGCGAGTACGTTTGCAAGTACACACCGTAGGAATGCATGGGACAGCGAATAGTCGCAGACCGGCGTAACTATTCACAATCACTGCATGCTGCACCATATGTGCCTATGTTGGCTGTGCTGCAGGATGGATGTTCATGTCAACATATATTTGTACATTGGGGTCATTCTGAGTTGTTAGCTCGCTAGCAGATTTTCGCTGGCGTGCAAACGCTAAGCCGCTGCCCTCTTGGGGTGTATATTAGCTTTGCAATAGTGCTGCGAATGCATTCATCGCATTGATCACCCAAAAAAAATGTGCAGTTTTAGAACAGCTCAAAACTTACTCAGCGCTTGCGATCACTTCAGACTATTCAGTTCCGGATTTGACGTCACACATGCCCTGTGTTCGCTCAGCCACGCCTGCGTTTATCTTGGAACACTCCCTGAAAACGGTCAGTTGCCACCCAGAAATGCCCACTTCATGTCAATCACTCTGCGAAGCCAGTGTAACTGAAAAGCATTGCTAGACCCTGTGTGAAACTACATTGACCGTTGTAATAGTACGTCATGCGTGCGCATTGCGCCACATACCCATGCGCAGAAGTGCCATTTTTTTGCCTCATCGCTGCGCAGCGAACATCTGCAGTTATCGGTCAACTCGGAATGACCCCCATTGAGTCATATTTAATGATCTGCTTTTTTTTTTTTACTTTTTACATATTTGATTTACCACAAGAGCAGTATTTAGCATGTAGACACATACCTAGGCCAGTACAATGCAATGTTCAGCACGTAACTCTATTTTTTTATTACATACAATGTAACTGGTTTTAATTTTTGCCTTTAGACAGGAGGACATGAACTTGCAGAAAGTAATAATAATAATAATGTTTTGTTGCAGAATAACTTGAATATAGCATGGATAACAAGACTTATATTACAAAATTCAACTTGGTTCCATTTTCCACAAAATCTGGATATACATCATTAACTGTCAGTGTGTTTTTCTTACTATATGTGTTTGGACTGCTCATCAATTTTAGTATATTAATAGTGATATATATTAATGATCATCTCCACACACCCATGTATCTATTCCTCTGTAACCTGGCCTTAGTAGATATCTGTTTTATAACCACTACTGTCCCTAACCTGCTGTACATGTTACTATCTGGAGACAATACAGTGTCCTTCATACAATGCTTCACCCAGATGTACTTTTATTGTTTGGCTGGTGGTGTTGAAGGTTTTCTAATATTCATTATGGCATATGACCGGTATGTTGCTATATGTGATCCTTTACACTATCTCTATTTCTTAAACAGGAAAATCTGTCTCTTTTTGGCATCTGCCTCTTGGACAGTAGGATTCTTAAACTCATGTATGTTTACAATTCTAGCCTCACAAATGTCCTTCTGTCAGTCACATGACATACACCAGTTATTCTGTGAAGCTAAAGCTCTGATTGACATCGCATGTGGTGGCAGTGAAGATTTTTATATTGTTGTGAATCTTGATTTTTTGATATTCAGCCTTTTCCCATTCATGTTTTGTGTGACATCATATATAAAAATTATCAGGGTCATCTTGCAGATAAAATCTAAGGATGGCAGAAGAAAGCCTTCTCCACATGCTCATCCCACCTCACTGTTGTCATTATGTACTATGTGACATGTTTGTGTGTTTACGCGATGCCACCATCAGAGTACTCGAATGTCCTAGAACCGGTCTTTACAGCAGAGTACACAATTATCACACCTACAATAAACCCTCTGATCTACAGTCTACGGAATAGAGATGTGAAAAAAGCACTGCTAAGAATAGTGGGGTTAAAATTAAGATTTAAAAATGTTTAGGTTTAAGTGCATTTAAAGTTGAAAGAGCAAAATGCACTATTATCACATTAATGTACTCATTTTTTGAATAGCTTTTGTATCATGTGAGTATTAATAAATAAGCATTTCGATTTCCACAGTTGTTAAATCAAAATTAGGTTTAGGAAGTAAACTTAATCCTGCATAAGTATGTGATGCCCCCATATTCATGGAGCCATCCCTCTGCCAGTTAGGAACACAAATCGCTGCATATTGCTGCAAGGGGGTGGGGCCTAATCAATGGTGAAAAGTCTTGCCTGCAGCTGCTGATTGGTGAGTGACGTGAGGATGGTGAATGCGTGAGTGAGTGTGTGTGTGTGTGTGTGTGTGTGTGTGTGTGTGATGAATGTGTGACATAGATGTGTGCCATGTGTATATATCTATAAAATGTATTTTATATATATATATATATATATATATATATACATACTGTATATGTGTATAAAGGATACAAGTTCCTGCATCTGCCGCTGGCTTCCCACACTGTTTCTCAGGGTATCCCCTTATCTCCCAAAATAAACCACTCACTTTTTCCCCCTATTTTGCAGTATATGTAAGGAAGCCAATCCTGGGTCATTTTTTCAATCCCGGGTATCTGGATTGAAAAATGGTTTATCCCGGGATTCCCCGGATATCAGGGATTTGGCTATTCCCTATGTGTCCGCCACCTCACCTCACCCACCCCGCACACTCAATATATGCCATACAATGGGTGTGGGAAACATCTGACGCTCTTGGCGGGTGATGGTAGATGGTGTGCGGGGAAGCCGGGAGGAGGGAGCCGGGCAGCATCTGAGCATCCTGAGGATGCTCGACACTGCCCGGTTTAAAAAAAAACAAAAGGGCAGGCTGATCCTTCAATGCCCGGGATTGGAGCTTCCAATACCGGGATTAAATCCCGGTCATTTTTTTGCCTAAATCCCGGGATCCCACCGATCCTGGCATTGGCCTCCCTAAGTGTATGTTTTTTTTTCTCTTTTAGGGTTTTTGCCCATATGGGTTACTTATGTCCCCCTCTTCCTCTTTCTTTTATCATTGTGGCTTCTTTCTCTTCAACTTATTCTCTTTCCTTCTCGAGTGGATCCCCAAAGTCCCTTATTTGATTGATTGGGAGATGAGATTTGTAGGTACTAAGGTTCTTTTCCTGGATTTTCTATGGTCTTATAACTTCTATCTGTAAATGTCTATGGGCTTAATTCACCCAAGAAACATACCATGGTCCTGGGAGCCTGCAGGAGAGAGAGAGCAGACATAGGGGGTCATTCCTAGTTGATCTGCGGATTTTTGCTGTGCAGCGATCAGATTAAAAAACGGTAAAACTGTGCATGTGCACGCGCCGCAATGCGCATGCGCATTGCACGGGTTCAAAGGGCATCGCTGTTGTGCAATGAATCTAGCGAAGAAGCTATTTGCACAGCCGATCACAAGGAGATTGACAGGAAGAGGGCGTTTATGGGTGGCAGCTGACCGTTTTCTGGGAGTGGTAGGGAAAACGTAGGCATGTCTGGGCGTTTGCAGGGCGGGTGTCTGATGTCAATTCCGTCACCAAAAAGACTGAAGTGATCGCAAGCGCTGAGTAGGTCCAGCGTTACTCAGAAACTGCACAGAATGTTTTTGCAGAGCTTGGTTGCAAAGGCGTTTGCACACTTGCAAAGCGAAAATACACTCCCCCATAGGTGGCGACTCTGCATTTGCACGGCTGCTAAAAGTAGCTAGCGAGTGATCAACTCGGAATGACCCCCCCCCCAAATCTTCCTTCAGGAAACCCATTTTACTGGTATTCTTTCTCAACTTTAAGTAAAGCAATTTGCCCAGATATTTTTTTTTTCACATTTGCAGATTGCAAGAAATGGGGCGCAGCAATCTTAACCCACTGTAACATACCATTTATACACATAAAAAGTGCAGACCCAGAGGGCCAATATTTTTTTTTAAATTCAATACATTTTTATTGGGTTTTATATTGATTTAACATTTAAACATTGCCAAGGGCAATACATAACAAAAAATAAAAATATAAAATAAAACAAATAGAAAGCGATAAAATCAACAACAGGCTTACGGTTGTACATAAAGAGCATAGCGGGACGTGCGGACACGTATCCCAGTCAAAGTCATATATCAATAGAGCATTGATGACCTAGCGTTACTATATATTTTACACACAGCGCAGTACACGTTGCCACGGTATTAACATTCATTTGAACCCGGCTGGCCGCGGGCCACACACCCCACAGATCTCCCACAGAAGACACTCATAACAGTTGATTAAATAATTCTAGGGCTCAACAGTACTTATCCGTGAAATGAAATAGCGAGAACTCATCCACTTTCCCCATATAGCAATAAACTTTTTTTCCGCATTCCTGGCCAGGAATACAAATTTTTCATGTGTAACAGAGGTGTTAACCAGAGAAATCCAGGATTGTGGGGCTGGGGCTTCATTAGCCAACCACAGTCTGGCTATGCAAACCTTGGCCAAAGCACAGAGGTTCACAACATAGCGTCGACCGGGTGGATCCAGAACTTCCTCATCTATAGCCGCTAATATACAAGAGATAGGTGTAAGTACGGAAGAGGGGACACCCGTATCAACTATAGCACGCATAACCTCCTCCCAAAAAACCGACACCATGGGACATAGCCAGATCATATGCCAAAAGTCTGCTCCCAGACTACCACATTTGGGACATTTTGAGCTATGGGATCCCCCTATATGCGACAGCCTCACCAGGGTCATATATACCCTATGTAGTACGAACAACTGAATTTGCTGATATCGGACAGATGAAGTTGAAAGCCGGCACGATCCCAGAGCACCCTCCCATATGTCATCCGACAATGGACCCAGATCAGACTCCCACTTAGTCCTGAGGGAGACAAGGGGGTCTATATGATGCATTTGAAGTAAACGGCCTTATATTTTGGAGACTAAATGTCCGGGTCCCACCGTTTGCAATAGTAATTTGTCCAGGGAATCAGTAAGCGCCGGAGGGCCATCAGGGAATTGGGCAGACCTAGCATGTCGCAATTGGAGGAAGCGAAATAAATATGCAGAGGGGACATTAAATTCATGTTGAAGCTGCTGAAAGGATCTAAAAATCCCATCAGTGTATAAGTGTCCCAGTGAAATCACTCCCCATGGTTCCCATACCCCCCTGATTTGAAGCTGACATAACTCGGGCAATCCATATTTATTGTCCAGTGGAGTGTCAGGGTCAATACCCTGTCCTTGCAGTATAAGGTGCACCAGCCTCCAAATAGTAATATATTGTTTTATGAGTGGTAGTGCTGACATTTTGACGTTTCCACAGAGAAGCAGTCTCAATGGGGAACCACCTGGGTATTCCTGCATTACCAACTGTGAGTGCAGACTCGAAATGTCAGAATCATTAACCCATTCCCAGAGATGTGCTAATTGTGCTGCAAAGTAATAAAAACGAAAGTTGGGAAGAGCCAAACCCCCTGAAGTTTTTGACCTGGTCAAAGTATTAAGTTTCAACCATGCCCGTTTACTAGCCCAAATCAAAGAAGATAGCAAACCATCAATTCGTTTAAAAGTCTTCTGAGGGATGTATACAGGGGATTGTTGTAGAATATACAGGAGTTTGGGCTGAAAGACCATTTTCACCATGTTAACCCTCCCTGTAACTGTAAGGGGCAATTTCCCCCAGACCTTCACTTTATTGCGAAGATAAGTTATTTGCGGTGTGACATTGAGGGAAGTAAATTTGTGAGGGTCATTAGATACCCAAATGCCCAGATATTTCAAGGAGTTCACCCATCTTAATGGAAGAGCAACCAATGGGGAGGCAGGGACCTCGCCCTGAAGCGGGATAAGGGAGGATTTCTCCCAATTAATCAGGAGCCCAGAGTAACACCGAACTTATTACTAATTTCTAAAATCTTAGGCATAGACTCAGCATAGCGATCCACAAATAGCAGAATATCATCAGCATACAGAGCTATTTTCTCCTCCCTGGTGCCTACTTTATAACCAAAAATCTCAGAGTTCGCCCGCAGAAGGCATGCAAGGGGTTCAATGGCCATAGCAAACAGGGTAGGGGACAGTGGGCACCCCTGACGTGTACCTCTAGACAAAGGGAAGGAGTGTGATACAAAACCATTCACCGCCACTCTGGCCAGGGGAGAGGAATACATCAACCGAACAAATTTAATAAAGTTGGGGCCTATACCAAATTTACGCATGATGTTCCACAAGTACTCCCACTCCACGGAATCAAGGGCCTTAGCGGCGTCCAATGATACAACTATGGATGAGGGTGCCTCACGGGGGATCTGTAGATGGGTAAATAAACGTCTGAGATTAATGGATGTTGATTTATTGGGCATAAACCCTGTCTGATCGGGGTGTATAAGCTGCGTAATGACTTGATTCAGTCTACATGCCAGGACTTTGGCCAGAATTTGAATGTCGGTCGGCAGAAGGGAGATAGGTCGATAAGAATCAACCTTCCTGTGATCCTTGTCAGGCTTCGGAAGGACAACAATCAATGCCTCCGCCATAGACAATGGGAGGGATTCCTGTGTAAATATCTGATTATATAACTCAAGTAATTGGGGGACAAAAAAATCTAAATGACGTTTATAGAGCTCAAATGGTATGCCGTCTAGTCCCGAAGCCTTCCCATTGGGAGCAGCCTTGATAGCAGCCACAATCTCCTCTGGTGAAATAGGTGCCTCAAGGAAGTCATGTGCCTCACAAGTCAGCAAGGGGATCTGTATAGTCTGTAAATATTCATCTAATTGCATCGAGGTACAGTCTAATTTAGAGCTAAATAGGCGCCTATAATAGGACACAAATTCCGATGCAATCTGTGGAGTCTGCAATAAAATGGTACCATCTGAGGCCTCAATTTCAACCACGGTGTTAGAGGATCTCTCACCCCGTGCCAGGGAGGCTAAATACGATCCCGGCCTATCCCCAGAAGCATAAAAGGCATGAGAGGAGAAAAGGAGTCTATGCTGAGTCTTTTCCATGAGATATTCCCTCCACTCCCCCTGGGCTGACAACCATGCAGATTTGGAACTATCCAAACAATCCTGTAAATATTGTGCTTCTGCAGCAACACTTAGGGTCTCCAGTTCGGACTCCCGGTGCCTAAAAAAGGATTTTAAATTAGCCACTCGTTTAATTAAGGTTCCCCGCAAAAAGGCCTTAAACGCATCCCATAAATTAGAGATAGACTGCCCAGCCTTATTTATCTCAAAAAATTCCCGCCATGCAGCCACCAAATCGGAGCCATCGCCCATATGTACAAGCCAGAACGGATTGAACTTCCACACAGCCTGGCCTCTGGAGCAATTAAAATCCAAG
This sequence comes from Pseudophryne corroboree, assembly GCF_028390025.1. Taxonomy (NCBI): domain Eukaryota; kingdom Metazoa; phylum Chordata; class Amphibia; order Anura; family Myobatrachidae; genus Pseudophryne; species Pseudophryne corroboree. Next base: position 465,710,225 of record NC_086450.1, read on the forward strand.
ACCAATGTTAAAGGGGAGTGATCCGATATACCTCTAGTCTCATATCTACTATCCCGAACCCTAGGAACCAGGTCGCTCGAGAGAAGGGCCAGGTCAATCCTAGAGAACGAGGAGTGGGAGTGCGAGAAACATGAATATTGTTTAACAGATGGATGTCTCAGTCTCCAGGGATCGACCAGGCCCAACCCCGACACAACATCAGCAAAGCCATTCCTTCCAGAATGTGGACCAGAGGGAGTAGTAGAGAATCTATCCATCGCTACATCTAACACATTATTGAAATCCCCCAGACAAACCACAGGTGTTCCCGGTGACAAGGCCATAAACCCTGCAGCTTTTTTCAGGACATCGGAGGAGTACGGGGGAGGCACATATACGGACAATAAAAGCAGAGGGGTACAATGAATTCTACACTTTAAAAACACATATCTCCCCCATGGATCCGATTGTACTGAGTCCAGCACAAAGGGAACGGTCCTCTTTACAAGGACAGAGACCCCCCCGAGAGGCAGAAGTGTGTGTAGAATGGAATGCCCAACCTACCCAAAGTCTCCTAATGGCAAGGGTCCTACTGCCCACCAGATGAGTCTCCATAAGACATACCACATCAGCGGCATACTGTTTGATTTGTCTAAGCACCAGAGATCGCTTAATCTTATAGTTAAGTCCCCGCACATTCCACGACAACATCCTAAGTCCAACCATGAGAAGTCATTATAATAATAGGGGCTACAGCCCGCAGCCAGCCAAATCCACCCTCGCGGCACGCAATCGCAAGGCACCACTGCTCAATGAATAGCTTCGTAAGCCACACATACACAAACTCTAAACATCCATACAAAAAATAACCATAGCCTTTAACTTCCCCTCTCCCCCCGCCCTGTACACTACTCCCAACCTGCAGCATACCTGGATCCCCAAACAGAACACTGACTCAAACCCAAAGCACACAACGAGCTATATTCTGGGTGGAGCCAAGAATATAATGGCACTGAGAAAAGAGAAAACAAAACACAAACAAAAACACTCTCAACCATTAAACTAGATCACCCCTAAAAGGTAGAAAAAGGGGCGAAACATATAAAGTCTCCCCCCGGGACTTAAGAACAAAATGCTATCAGATATATTTGGACCACATATATATCCCCCCCCCCCCCCCCGGCTCCCCCACCCCCCGCCACCCATCAATAGAAATATAGTTGGCCTATATGAGAAAGGAAAAATCAGGCAAAAAATTATCCCTCCCTCCACCCCCACATCCTCAAGGAGCAGCACATAGATAATTAAACATTTCCTTATCCTGCAGCCCCTCAGTAAATATACATATAGTCATATCCTACACAGGAAATCTCTTGCATCTAGAGTCACAGGAATCAATCAAGGATCAGCAAGAGCCTGTCCCGCCAGGAAGCGTCTATCTAGCCACATCAACGCCTCGCGAGGAGTCGCAAAAAAATTTGTTTCACCATCAGCCACTACTCGCAGTCTCGATGGAAAGAGCATAGCGTATGGCAGGTCGAGTTCACTGAGTCTTCTCTTAACAGGCAGAAATTGAGCCCTATCCTTCTGCACCTCCACCGCGAAATCCGGGTAGACCGATATAGGCGACCCGTTCCATTATAGAGGGCCTTTCGTGCGAGCAAGTTTCAGAACAGTGTCCCGGTCACGGAAATGGAGGAACTTGGCGATGAAGGTACGGGGCGGGGCCCACGGAGGTAATGGGTGCATCGGAACTCTATGAGCTCGTTCTATTGTGAAGTGAGGCGAGAATTCTTCGAACCCAAATGCATTCCTAAGCCATTTTTCTAGAAATTCTTCAGGAGATGAGCCTTCCTCCTTCTCGGGCAAACCAATGAAGCGGACATTATTGCGCCGTAAGCGTCCCTCCATATCCGTTAGTTTTTTGCACACATCAGTCATCTGAGACTCCAAAGTATCAGTACATCGTCCCAGGGGGGTGACAGTATCCTCGATATTGGATATACGGGTTTCAGCCTCACCCACCCTCCCCCTCACCCGTTGAAGGTCTTGATGGATAATGGAGAGGTCAGACTGCACCTGCCCAATTTTATCAGCCAAGCGGGCCTCACTAGCAGTCACGGCATCCAACACTCTCTGTAATGCAGCATCGGGCGGTTCAGACGAAGCAGAACTGTATGCAGGAGATGGGGGCGACGCCTCAGATTGTATAGTCTCCCTCCTCTGCTGTTGAGGACCGGGATTGCGGACAAACTTCTCCATCGCGCCCGCCACCGCATTCTGTTGGCAGCCTTTCACCATTTTGGATAACACAATGCCACAGCACTCGACCATTAATATATCAAAGCAATGCAGGCAGAGAGAGGAGGCGCAGGCACCAGCACACTGTGAGAGGGCCAAGAGGTGCGGGAAGAATATATATATATAGAAGGACCAGTGTTCTTGGTTGTATCGCTGAATGTCGGCACTGTGGGCTGAAGCAGGGAATTAGGCAACTTCCCACCTGAACAGTCGCTATCCCTTTAAGGCACAGTGAAGCAAGCCCCGCAATAATCCTGGGCCTGGCAGGGGAGCTCAATCCCTGTATTTATATGGGCAGGAGTATATATTTATAGCATCCAGGATAAAGGAGGGGGGAGAGAGGGTGACAATCCCAGCACTGACTTCTAGCAAGAGCACCCCCTGCAGCAGGAAAACAAACGCCTGTATCTCCGTGGCGTGGGCAGCGTCTGTATATAGAGCAGCAGAGGTCCGGGGAGCGGTACGTGGGCCAGCGAGGTCAGTCACTGCAGGCTGGGTAGAGCACCACTCAGAGGATGCTCCAGGCGCCCACACAGCTGAACGGAGTGGTGTGCTGTGTGCTCTCGCTCCCTACACTCGCCCGCAGCGGCCGCGGCAGGCGGCGGTCAGAGGTGACAGAGCCGAACTTCTGGGAGAAGTGGAAGCGCGAGCCCGCGGCTTCACTAGCGGGTTCAGCGCTCACCAGGCCACACACAGTACGGCTCCAAACGGCTGGGGAGACAGCAGCAGCCGGTCCGGGGCACTCCAGGGGGGGCACCAGTCATTCACCCAGCCCTAGTCCACAGGTCAGTCCTGCAGGATAGAGTTGCAGGATATTTTGGCTGGAGAGTTGCACAATGTGTGTGCTACTCCATGCCCGTCCTGGCCACGCCCCCCAGAGGGCCAATATTTAATTGTTATTGTCTCCCTCCACTCAGAAACTCTCACACTCATCTTTGCCTATGCGCCGAATCAAGACCAACTCTCCTTTTTTATTGTTCCACCATGTCGCTCAGGTTGCACAAGGCTAAATAGTTGTAGGTGGGGATTTTAATACAGTTGTGGATCCCCTATTAGATAGATCTAGCGCTCTGAGAACAAAACAGGACTCAGTCCCATCTAAGGCCTCTCTCACTCTTACAGCTTTCCTTAAGCAGCACAATCTATATGATTCTTGGTGACTTAAACATTAATCTGCTAGAGATTACACCCACTATTCTGCCCCTCACCAGCTCAACACACGTATTGACATGATACATGTTTCACATTCGATTACTTCAGCTATTACTGATGCTGGCATTACTCCGCTGTCGTAGACAGCGAACACAGTGGTATATATACTCTTCAGTGATGTGCAGTAATCTGAATGGCTCAGGAGGCACTGGCTAGCACCAGAGCCAGATTTACACGTGATATATGAGCCAAATGGTACATTTGGGCATTATATACAGGTGCAGCATTAAAAACTCTTGGAAATTATGTGATATTTGATCAGAGTTGCGTGGAAAAGATAGGGAGAGGAGTCACAGCCTCAACTGTCATATACTTTTTACTCCAGAGTTTTGGCTATAAAAATAATTAGAATAATACAAAGAAGATATTTCAAACAAATGATTATATTTTTCATATACTTTATACAGTCAAAACACTGGCACAAATGTTACTATGACAGGAAAAGCTCTGCCTCACCTGCCTCACCACACCGCACATCACTGATACTCTTGGACATTTACAGGGCACCAGGTGGAGAACGCAAATGGCTTTTAGATTACTCCTTTTTATTGCACTCCTTCATATTTTCTGCTATCAAGCTGTCCATTTTGCATTACGTTGCTGATAAAGCCTCCCCAGACATCTAAGAAAAAAGAATACTGGCGCCAGCTGAATTTCAAATAATGAATGGATACAAATTTATCAGTAAAATATTATTCATACATTTATTAAAAATAGACTAAAAATGATTACAACAAATCTAATTGTCAAGGGTAATATGTTGAGTTGAGCATATGCTCCTGAGGAAGCTGGCGGTGACCTAGACCAGCGAAACGCGTTGAGCCCTTTTCCTTCTGACCACGGGCACTGCACCTGCCTTTTTCAACCATCTGGCAAAATACAGGACTTCTAACCTCCTATAGGATCCTCACCAGTGTTATCCATCTGGAATCTCTGAATATTCCCCTGCTGCTATTGGACCTCGATCTGCAATTGAGAACCAAGGGGACTTCTTCCTGAGACCATGGTAATATCCATTTCTAAAATACACTGAGGACACTTTGGACGACTGAGTCCTAGCCAGTATACAAGTACATATTGCCCTAATGGAAATAGAAGTGGTCACATGACAATTTGAGAGACTCTCAATTCCTACTCAACATATTACCCTTGACAATTAGATTTGTTGTAATCATTTTTAGTCTATTTTTAATAAATGTATGAATAATTTTTTATTGATAAATTTGTTTCCATTCATTATTTGAAATTCAGCTGCCAAGTAATTAGGTTATACATTTAACACAAGTAACGCTGAAGTTTTAGATTTTATATTTCTAGTATGACTACATCCTCTTTAAAAGATCTATTTCCACTTAAATGGCACTTACAGAGGATAAAATATCTGGTGGGTTTTATTACTCATCTATATCACCAACTTTATCAAGCTAACTATCCCCGTATCCTTTCCCAAATTAAAACTGACTTGAATCATGGTCTGGCCATCTTATTTCTTGGATAGGCCAGTTAAAGATGACTGTGCTCCCTCGGCTCCTATACCTTTTTCAAACTCTCACAATATATGTTCATCCGTATGTAAGTTACTCCAGCGTTCCACACAGTGTGGTGGACTTGGATCCTAGACTTTGGGGGTCATTATGAGTTGATTGCTCGATAGCAGTTTTTAGCAGCCGTGCAAACGCTTTGCCGCCGCCCACTGGGGACTGTATTTTTGCTTAGCAGAAGTGCGAACGAATGTGTAGCCGAGCTATGCAAAAACAGTTTGTGCAGTTTCTAAGTAGCTCAAAACCTACTAAGTGCTTGCGATCACTTCATCATATTTGTGTTTGGATTTATTGTCATACACCCGCCCAGCGAACGCCCAGCCACGCCTGCATTTTTTCAGACACGCTTGGGTTTTTGCAAACACTCCCTGAAAACGGTCAGTTGACACCCAGAAATGCCTCTTTCCTGTCAATCTTCTTGTGGCCGCCAGTGCGAATGAAAGGTTCGCTAGAACCTGTGCACAACCACATCGGCCTTTGTACCCTTATGTCGTGCATGTGCATTGCGGTGCATACGCAAGCGCAGAAATGCCGATTTTTTAGCCTCATCACTGCACTGCGAACAAATGTAGTGAGCTATCAACTCGGAATGACCTCCTTTAAGAGATATTATTTGGCTGCACAACTCGCCCAGTGTGTATTATTGTGCAATCCCAGAGTGAAAAGGTTTGGTTAGATATTAAGGCAAACAAACAAGAAATATATAATGTCTCCTGTCTCCTCTGGCTCATTCAAACATGCTGTCCTAGATTCATCTCCTCTCACCCAATAGTATCTTATTCATTAACAGTCTGGGATTTTGCTAACCGGAAATATCTGCTAGCTCCTCCCTTGTCCCCAATTATTTGAATTTTTCATAATCCCAATTTTTTCCCCCGGGTATGTCAAGAAATTTGCTTATTCATCGACAGACAAGTGTTATGATATTACATGGGATAACAATTTTCCTTCATTTTCTGAAATTCAGACTCAGTCAGCTATCACTTCTAGGGACTTTCACAAATTTTTCCAGCTTAGACACTATCATTCAAAAGTTAAACAGCTTCTTTCTCAAAAGCCCCTTATGACATTTGAAGCTCTTTGTTTGAGATGATCTCCCCATCTATATCTCCTATTGATTTAGGAGTCATCTTTCTCGCATGACTCTCACGACGTTGCCTGGTAAGCTGACTTGGGTGATGCACAGGATGAGAATGACTGGTCAGAGATCTGGGAAAATGCTGTTTCCAGTTCAAGTTGTGTTAACATTAAAGACAATGTTTATATATTATTGTATAGGTCGCATTATGTACCCTCCTGACTTAGCAAAATGTTTCCAGAAACATCAAACAGATGCTGGAGAGGTTGTGCCTCTGAAGTCACCTTCATCCACATTTGGTGGTCATGCCCAAAAATTTTGGTTCTTTGGTGAGAGGTATCAAAATAAATTGATACGGCCAGATTGCTACTGATTGGAAAAAGTCTGCTACCCCTTCTTTAGACTCAATTTTATCCCATATCTGGTATACAGTACATAGATGTACCAAATGGAATACATGACTACATAAAGCTTTTAAATCATTCAATAATATCTGGGGCCCCTGGCTTGCCACACAGAACACCCCTTGTCCCCTAAAAATAAGTTAATTTATTTACTTGCCTCTTTTTTTTATTACTTTTTTTCCCATTTTGGTGTCCATCCACCCAGATCTCCTTCTTCTGCTTCTCTTTCTTTCTACATTTTACTGCTTCTACCTCGCTACTGCCTGCCACACCATCTCTTTTCATATTTCTTCTCCTCATTCCTTCTTTCCGTTCTATTAAAAATACAAGCTACTATGTAATTTGCCATATTTTGATAGGCACTGTTTCCGTATTATAGTTGATGTTCACTGATGAATGTATACATTTCATTGCCTTCTGCTGTTGTGACTGTCTCGAAAAACTTTATATTTACAAAAAAAAATGGGACCTCTGCATTGAGTCATGGGATCAGGCCAAACAATCACAGAAATTTAAGGTATTTGAACACACGGAATGGTTTCCTACCAACCATACCTACCCCCCTACACACACACATACACACACATTTTCTTTACTTTAATTGAATTAATTCATCATATATAAAAATATTGTCCTGTGCTCAGACAATGGATACTTATATTATAAGATTCTGGTTATTTTGTCAATGTTACTTGCCTCACATTTGGTGTCTTTATCTTCCTACTGTTGTCGACATCAAAACATTATTAGTGTTTATTCTTCTTCAAGATGTAACTGTGCTCATTGCCACTGATGCTTGTTGCGCTATTTATATTTTATAAAGACATTGTACTTTATGTTCTGTCTTCTTTTTCTTGTCCTCATGTATTATGTGATTGCTCAAACTTACTGTATATTCTTTGGTTGTTTCTACCATAAAAATAAATAAACAAAAGGGCCCCAGTTCAGGGCCACAAAATATAAAGCTAGACATAGAAATGCTAAAAATATATAAGGGTGCATGGGGGTGGTAGTCATGGTTAGCAATAAAATCAGATAACCTGGTTCCCATTAGCACAACCATAGCCAGAATTACAGGAAGTCCCTTAAAGAAGGAAATACCTACCGGAGACAGCGGAGAGGAACAAGGAAGGGATGAAAGTGGGTTGGAACAATGGAGGATAGGGGTAGGAGAAACATTGCATCAACTGTCAAAATCAGAGTAATAACAGTAAGATGTTCAAAGTCATAAAACAAAACCGGTATGCAGGATAAAAGATCAACAGATTAACTTGCTAGGGATACAGCGGAGCAAGCCACTGAGGTAAAGGAACAAGTCCTTAACTGTGGGAGGGTAAGTAAGCAGCTTTGTGACGTCATAGAAATGAGCACTCGTTTCTGTGACATCACAAAGCTGCTAATCGGAGCTTTCAAGCGGGATCCTGGCTACACTAGCGCATGAGCAAACCACAGGTCCTCCTCTGGCCCGTCCTCATCTGGCCCCTGAACACAGTGGTATCAGAGACGGAGAGCCGCAGTCAGCAAAACACCATCAGCTGGAAGCACCGCTGTCCAACACAGGGACAGGGAGGGAAAGTAAGATCCTCTGGAGCTGGCAACATTAAAAACAGAGTAGACTGGTTTGTCACCAACAATTTCAGGAAAAGAGGCTGTAAACATTATATTAACCTTTTCTTTTTTCATAGGTGCCACTGTTAACATACAAATATTAGCACACTATGCGCTCTCTGCCATACAAAACATGATGTGTCAAATTGTTGGCGAAAACTTGCAATAGGAAGGGAAATCGCCATCTGCAGTGGATATGATGTTGTCGAATGATCTTTGTTATCAGTTGCAGATCCCTGCGCTTTTGGATTTTAGAAGGAGCTAAGTCTTGAAAAATGTGCAGTTGCATATCTTGAAAGAAATGACTGTAGAATCACGAATAGCCATGATGATTTTTTCTTTTGATTTATATTAATGCAGGTGGACTGTAATATCCATAGGAAGCTGAGACATCACAAGTTTGGCACTGAGGGCTCTATGTGCTCTATCTAGAAGGCAATCCTCAGCACAGAGGTCTGAGGCAACATGTTGGAAAAGGTCCAGGAGGAAGGAGGGTAATGAGGAGCTCAGTATCGATTCGGACACATTCCAGCTCCAAAGGTTATAATGTCTAAAGCAATTTTCTTGGTTCATTTGTTTTTCCTTAAAAGACAAAGGGGTCTATTCATGAAGCAGTGAAAAGTGTGGAGAAGAGAGCCAGTGGAGAAGTTGTCCATGGCGACCACTCAGCATTGAAGTAACATTTTTAAATTACATACTTTTTATACAGAGCAGCAGATTGGTTGCCGTGGGCAACTTCTCCACTGGCTTACTTCTCCACACTTTTCACTCCTTCATGAATAGACCCCTCAATCTTGTCTTGTAGATGCACAAGCTCTTTATTTAGATGGCCCTGAGATCGACAAAGATCATCCACTTTTGTTTCTAGAGCGTCAGTTCTGGAACCCAGAGATGCAATTTCCAACATTAATTATGAAATAACTTTAGAAAGTTCCTGGTGAAAGGCTGACTGGGCGCCCTCTAATAGGATAATCATAACATCTTCAATCTGAGGAATGATGCAAGTTTCCGCTGTATGGGGTGAAGATGGAGATTCAGGTCGGCTAGGACTATTAAAACATTTTGAATATTAAGTCTATAAGGGAAAAATAATAAAATAAAATAGTCAGTGTAAATGAAAGCAATTGTGCCAAAGGACCAATAGGTGGAGGTCCACGTCCACTTTAAAGTGTAAATTGGTGTAAAACTGCAGCCATCTCATTCACACAGGTTAGGGCCGTAGAAAAGGCAATACTGTCCCAAATATTAGTATAATTTTGATTTTGTAACAAACGATACTAATTGAAGCTCACCCTATTTCAGCAGCGGCTCAGCAGAGGTAGCTCCCAGACAAGGGCCAATATTTACTAAATATCCGAGTTTGTCCGATTTGTGTTTTTTTTTCTAAGTCCCAACACGGGAATTTACTAAGCACAAATCTCGGCAATGTTTGGGCTATTCGTAATGGTTTGATTTGCAAAGTTCAGAAATACGAATGAATAGACCATCGGTCAAACGCAGCTGTTATTTCATACAACACGGGTATTCACTATTCATTCGTATTTGGGTGTTAGTCTCTGAGTGCTCAAGTGCGGGTGTATTTTTTTGCGAATCGTTAAAAAAAGCAGCAAAAAAATAGACCTGCTTTTTCCAGTCGAGTTTGGATAACCATGCACAGATCAGTGAGATCTGTGCATGGTTATCTATGGGAAAGGGTCTGTTTACTGTAAAAACTGGGGGGGGGGGGAATTGCGTGGGGTCCCCCCATCCTAAGCATAACCAGCCTCGGGCTCTTTGAGCCGGTCCTGGTTGAAAAAATATGGGAAAAAATTGACAGGGGTTCCCCCATATTTGAACAACCAGCACCGGGCTCTGTGCCTGGTCCTAGTGCAAAAAATACGGGGGACAAAAAGCGTAGGGGTCCCCCGTATTTTTTGAACCAGCACCGGGCTCCACTAGTCAGAGAGATAATGCCACAGCCGGGGGAGACTTTTATATAGGTCCCTGCGGCCCTGGCATTAAATCACTAACTAGTCACCCCTGGCCGGGGTACCCTGGAGGAGTGGGGGCCCCTTAAATCAAGGTACCTATAGTTCTTCTGCAAAAAAAATACCCAAATAAAAACAGGACACACACACCTTGAAAGTACAACTTTATTACATACATTCCGACACACACATACTTACCTATGTTCAGATGCCGACTCGGCCCACGTCTCAACGTCGATTCCAGGGTACCTGATAATAAAATTATACTCACCTAAATCCAGTGTGTCGTGTCCTTTTTTTATAATCCACGTACTTGGCAAAAAAAACAAACCGCATACCCGATCCACGCACTGAAAGGGGTCCCATGTTTACACATGGGACCCCTTTCCCCATCTGCTGGGACCCCCCCTGACTCCTGTCAAAGAGGGTCCCTTCAGCTAATCAGGGAGCACCACGTCGTGGCACCCTCCTGATTGGCTGTAACCTCCTGTAGTTTCAGTGAGGCTGTGCAGTGAAGATACAATGTAGTGCATAGGCACACCATTGTATCCAATGATGGGAACTTTGCGGTCAGCAGTTGACCGCGAGTAACCTCAACCACTACCGACTCTGATACAGGGAACGCTGATGGGGATATGCAGGGGAGGATGCATCACTTGCTAAGGGGGTGCAACTAATGATTGAAGCCATTAGGGACATTTTACATATTACTGAGAAGGTACCTGAGCAGGTAGAGGAATCTTATTTTACAGAAAGTAAGAAATCCTCGCTTACCTTCCCAGCTTCCAAGGAGTTAAACTCTTTGTTTGAAAAATCCTGGGAAAACTCTGAGAAAAAATTCCAGATCCCAAAAAGGGTTCTCATTGCTTTCCCTTTCCCTGAAGAGGACAGAAAAATGTGGGAAAACCCACCTATGGTAAACGCTTCTGTATCTAGGTTGTCAAAAAAGGTGGTTTTACCTGTCCCTGGTTCAACCGATTTAAAAGAGCTGGCTGACCGCAAGATTGAGACTATGCTCAAATCACTATACACAGCTACTGGCGTAGCTTTAAGGCTCACTATTGCTTTGCGTGGTTTTCTAGAGCCATAGTAAAGTGGTCGGGCACATTATTAAAGGACTTAGATACTATGGATAGGAGTGACATTGAATTGTTTTTGCATCACATACAGGATTCTGCAGGTTTCATGGTGGAGGCCATGAAGGACCTTGGCATGCTGAATGCAAGGTCTACTTCCATGGCAGTTTCAGCACGCAGAGGACTCTGGCTACACCAATGGACTGCGGATGCAGAATCCAAGAAAAGTGTGGAGAACCTACCCTTCACAGGTCAGGCTCTGTTTGGGGACACATTGGATGCGTGGATCTCCACGGCAACTGCGGGCAAGTCAACCTTTCTTCCTTCAGCAGCACCACCGACCAGGAAATCTTATCCTACATCTACACTGCAGTCCTTTCGGAACGCAAAATTTATAAAAACCTAAATCCCCTTGGACCTTCTTTAGGGGTGGTCGGGGAAAATCCAGAAAACCTGCACCAACAGATTCTCAGGAACAGAAACCAGGTTCCGATTACTCAAAATATTCAGCATGACGGTATACCTCCCAGCCTGGAGATCGGGCAGGTGGGAGCAAGACTAAAAAATTTCAGTCACATCTGGGCGTCATCATGCCCAGACCACTGGGTAAAATATATTGTTGCCCAGGGGTACAGACTAGAGTTTCAAGAATTCTCACCTCACAGATTCTTCAAATCAGGCTTACCAACTTTGCTGACAGAAAGTACTATCCTACAGGAAGCCATTATAAAATTGGTTCAAACAAATGTTATTATTCCAGTTCCACCTCACCAAAAACACAAGGGTTATTACTCAAACCTGTTTGTGGTGCCGAAACCGGATGGTTAGGTAAGGCCGATATTAAACCTAAAGTCATTGAACCCCTACTTGAGGGAATTCAAATTCAAGAAGGAGTCTCTGAGAGCGGTGATCTCAGGTCTGGAGGAGGGGGAATTCCTTGTATCCCTGGATATTAAGGATGCATACTTTCACATTTCAATCTGGCCGCCTCACCAGGCTTATCTCAGATTTGCGCTGCTGGACTTTCACTATCAGTTCCAGGCACTGCCATTTGGCCTCTCCACAGCACCGAGGGTGTTCACCAAGGTCATGGCAGATATAATGCTACTCCTCCGCAGGCAGGGAGTGAACATAATTCCATATCTGGATGATCTGCTGATAAAAGCATCTTCCAGGGAGAGGTTGTTGCAGAGTATTGCTCTCTCAACTCAACTACTCCAGGATCATGTGTGGATACTGAACCTTCCAAAGTCACATTTGAAGCCGACAAGGAGACTGCCCTTCCTGGGGATGATACTTGGCATGGAAGTGCAGAGGGAATTTCTACCAGTGGAGAAAGCATTGGTGATCCAATCAATGGTACGGGATGTCCTGAAGCCAGCCCGGGTATTGGTTCATCAGTGCATTTGCCTTCTGGGGAAGATGGTAGCCTCCTACGAGGCTCTACATTATGGAAGATTCCATGCAAGGTCCTTCCAACTTGATCTCCTAGACAAATGGTGGGGATCGCATCTTCAGATGCACCAGCAGATACGCCTGTCTGTAATGTCGCTGAAAGCCAGAATTTCACTCCTCTGGTGTCTGCAAACTTCTCATCTACTCAAGGTCTGCAGGATCAGGATTCAGAATTGGATCCTTCTAACCACAGATGCAAGTCTCAGAGGTTGGGGAGCATTCACCCAAGGAGAAAACTTCCAAGGAAAGTGGTCAAGTCTGGAATCCATCCTTTCCGATAAACATTCTGGAACTAAGGGCCATATACAATGGCCTTCTACAAGTGGCACATCTTCTGCAAGACCAGGCCATTCAGGTTCAGTCGGACAGTGTCCTACATAAACCGACAGGGCGGAACGAAGAGCAGAGCGGCAATGTCAGAGCAAACAAGAATCCTCCTTTGGACAGAAAAGCATGCAGTGGCGCTGTCAGCAATCTTAATTCCGGGAGTGGTGTCAAAGTCAAAAATATTACATAGAGAGAACATGCAGACTCCACACATTATGAGTCGCTATACTTGCGAATACGCACAGTGCGCACTGCAATATATGGTAACATACGCATTTACACAGATATGCCACAAAGATATATTTAACACATATTACATACAGCACATAAATTGAACATAACAAGCCCCAGACATCATAAGGTTTTAAATTATATAATGGAGTAACGTGTGTATTATTGGAGTGGAGCAAGATGGACATGTCGTGCTTGGTGTCAAAGTAACCAGATTAATGTGTGTGTCAATTTGATGCCTGTGATTAGGTTGTAGCACATTGCCATGAGTAGATATGATTAAATGTATGAAAGCTAAAGTCACTCTTATTAGAACAATGAATTTCGTGGAAGACAGCATGCTTCCAGCTTGGTACCAGTTGCTATCTCCTGTAATTACACCATCAAGGCTGGATGTTGCTTTCATATGAACTGACCAATGACTCATCATGAATGAGAAAGTTCCCTCCCCTTGACCAATAGCAAGAGATCTGTATACCCCCAACAGCCTGAGTGTATAGCTGATCAAACACACAGAAGTCTCTGTTTGTCCCAGATGCTGATCGAGATGGGTTTCTGCCGATACTCTGCTGTGAGCATTGAGGGAGATGGTAATTGTATTGCTGGCCGTGTCTGTAATGAATTAGTTTGTAATAACTGCTACCTGTGTAAATTGTAACCATGTAACTATATATATATACTGTACATTGTGATATATTGTATACATATCCTTTAATAACAAATATATACATCAATGAGCTTTGGAACTCAGATAATGTGTGGGAATATTGTTTTCTCTTATGGGATGTAGTGTTTTGCGATGTATAGCACACATTCATAGTACATGGTAATAAGATGGCGCAGGTGTCCACAGGATATATTAGAGCTGGCATTTTACATATTTGTTAGAAAGTAATTTGACTTGAACAGAGGACAACTGGGAAGAGAACTTCCTCAGCAGACACGATCTCCATCCAGGAGGTGTTCGCAGAGGTGACAAGCCGATGGGGTGTACCTCAGATAGACATGATGACCTCTCACCTCAACAAGAAGCTTCGGATGTACTGTTCCAGGTCAAGAGACCCATATTCAGTGGCGGTGGACGCACTGGTAACTCCGTGGATGTTCCAGTCAGTGTATGTATTCCCTCCACTTCCACTCATCCCAAGGAATCTCAAACTAATAAAAGAACAAGAGTCCATGCGATCCTCATTGCTCCGGTTTGGCCAAGAAAGGCTTGGTATGCGGATCTTCTGGAATAACTGCTGAAGGGTCCGAGGCCTCTTCCTCTTCGCGAAGACCTTCTTCAACGTTCGCCTACCAAGACTTACAGCGGCTACGTTTGACGGCATGGAGGTTGAACGCCAGATCTTAGCTCGGAGGGGCATTCCGAAAAAGGTAATTCCTACCCTGATACAGGCTAGGAAAGGAGTAACGTCTAAACATTTGGAAAAAGTATGTGTCTTGGTGTGAATCCAAGAAGTTTCCAACGGTGGAGTTTCAACTGGGACGGTTTTTCCTCTTTCTGCAAGCAGGTGTGGATGTGGGCCTACGCTTGGGCTTCGTAAAGGTCCAGATTTTGGCCTTGTCCATTTTCTTCCAGAAACAATTGGCTGCTCTCCCTGAGGTTCAGACATTCTTGAAAGGGGTTCTGCACATCCAACCACTGTTTGTGCCTCCTACGGCACCTTGGGATCTTAATGTGGTGCTGCAGTTCCTGCAATCGGATTGGTTTGAGCCTTTACAGGAAGTGGACGTCAAGTTTCTTCTTGGAAGCCGGTCACACTGTTGGCACTGGCATCTGCTAGGCATGTGTCAGAATTGGGGGCATTGTCATGCAAGAGCCCATACTTGATTTTCCATGAAGATAGAGCTGAGCTCAGAATGCGTCAGCAATTTTTTCCAAAGGTTGTGTCAGCTTTTCATATCAACCAACCTATTATGGTGCCAATGGCTACTGACTCCTCAATTACCTCAAAGTCCTTGGATGTTGTGAGGGCTTTGAAAATTTATGTGAAGAGAACTTCTCATCACAGGAAGTCGGACACTCTGTTTGTCCTTTATGATCCCAACAAGGGTGGGTGTCCTGCTTCTAAGCAGACGATTTCTCGCTGGATCAGGTTTACTATCCAGCATGCTTATTCTACATCAGGCTTGCTGTGTTCAAAATCTGTTGAGTCCCACTCTACTCGTAAAGTGGGTTCTTCCTGGGTGGCTGCCCGGGGTGTCTCAGCTTTGCAGCTTGGCCAAGCAGCTACTTGGTCTTGGTCGAACAGGTTTGCTAAGTTCTACAAGTTCGATACTTTGGCCTCTGAGGACCTAAAGTTTGGTCAATCTGTACTGCAGGAACCTCAGCACTCTCCCTCCCATACTGGAAGCTTTGGTACATCCCCATGGTACTAAATGGAACCCCAGCATCCTCTAGGACGTAAGAGAAAATAGGATTTTAATTACCTACCAGTAAATCCTTTTCTCGTAGTCCGTAGAGGATGCTGGGCGCCTGCCCAGTACTTCGTTTTCCTGCATTGTTACTTGGTTAAGCATTGTTGGTTCAGTCGTTGCTGAATTGTTTCAAGTTGGTTAGCTTGGCTTTCCTTTTGTTATGTGTGAGCTCATGTGTATCTCACCACTATCTATGTATTTACTTCTCTTGAAGTATGTCCGTCTCCTCGGGCACAGTTTCTAGACTGAGTCTGGTAGGAGGGGCATAGAGGGAGAAGCCAGTCCACACTATTAAACTCCTAAAGTGCCCATGGCTCCTAGTGGACCTGTCTATACCCCATGGTACTAAATGGAACCCCAGCATCCTATACGGACTTCGAGAAAAGGATTTACAGGTAGGTAATAAAAATACATTTTTTTTCTATTATGTCTGAGAATTGGAGTATAGAGCCCCCCGGGTAAATACATTGGAAGAATGTCCCTTTTCTTTCCAATTGTGGAAATTAAAGTTAGAAAGAGAGGGAGGGAAAGCAGGATTGCCCCATAATGACATACATGGAGACAGAGCCGGCCCTAGGCATAAGTAAACTAGGCAATTGCGTAGGGCATTTGGAATGCCAAGGAGCACAAGCAGCTTCTGCTGATTAAAATGAAATGCAGCATGCCTACATACTGTGTCCGACTGCAGCTGTATCTGCTTACAAAATGCTATGTTAGTGTTTTCCTGGAAATCACTGTAACGCAGCATTTCGTATACAGATACAGCCACATTCACACACAGAATATAGGCATACTGCACATCATTTTAATTAGCAGATGCTGCTTGTGTATCCTAGTCACATAGCAATGCAAATAAGTCA
This sequence comes from Pseudophryne corroboree, assembly GCF_028390025.1. NCBI lineage: Eukaryota > Metazoa > Chordata > Amphibia > Anura > Myobatrachidae > Pseudophryne > Pseudophryne corroboree. Next base: position 465,726,685 of record NC_086450.1, read on the forward strand.
CATTCAAAGCAAAAAAAAAGGTGCATGGCATTAGCAGAGCTGGCTGGAAGTTGCTAGGTGATTTACCCAAGGCATCTCCTGCTGCATGGTGCATTGAGGCAAGATGTATGAGGACACATATGTATCCAAACAAAGGCAGAGGTCACAGTGTTAGCAGCTGTGTGAGTGCTGTATATGGGTGGGTTGATTGTGCAATAGTGTTCAACATATGTGTAAAGTGCATTGTGTGTCATGTATATATATGCATTAATAATGTGTGTCATATGTGTAAGGAGCACTATGTGTGTCATTATTTGTATAAGGGCATTAATATGCAGCATATGTGTAAGAGGCATTATGTGTGTCATTATGTGTATACGGGCATTAATAATGTGCGGAGTATGTGTAAGGGGCATTACTGTGTGGTATTAGGTGTATAAAGGCATTACTAATTTGTGATATGTGTATAAGGGGGGTCATTCTGAGTTGTTCGATAGCAGATTTCGGACGCAGCGCAGCGATCATGCAAAAAATCAGCACTTCTGCGCATGCGTATGTGGTGCAATGTGCACGCGCGTCGTACTATTACAACTAAAGAACTAGTTTCACACAAGGTCTAGCAAAGCTTTTCAGTCGCACTGCTGGCCGCAGAGTGATTGACAGGAAGTGGGCGTTTCTAGGTATCAACTGACCGTTTTCAGGGAGTGTGCGGAAAAATACAGGCTTGCCAGATAAAAACGCAGGCGTGGCTGGGGAAATGGAGGTTTGGCTTGCCGAACGCAGGGCATGTTCATGATTCAAAACATGAACTGAATAGTCTGAAGTGATCTCAAGCTAGGAGTAGGTCTGGAGCTACTCTGAAACTGCACAAAATTATTTTGCAGCCGCTCTGCGATTCTTTCGTTCGCACTTCTGCTAAGCTAAAATACACTCCCAGTGGGAGGCGGCATAGCGTTTGCACGGCTGCTAAAAACTGCTAGTGAGCAAACAACTCGGAATGACCACCAAGGTGCTCTGAAGTAATATATAGAAAGGGCACTACTGTGTGGTCAAATGTGAATAAAGAGCAATATAGTGTGGTGTAATGTAAGTAAGGGGCAACTCAGGGTAATGTAATGTGAATAAGTAGCACTACTGTGAGGAGTAACGTACATAAGGTAAACTGATACTACTGTGTGATGTAACGTGAAGGGATACTCGCATGATATAATGTGAATAAAGGTGCACTACTGTGTGGCGTGATTTGAATTGGGGGTACTATTGTGTGGCTATGCCCTTCCCAGCAAGAACTTGCCCCTTTTGTGCACACTGTTCCTATTTAAAATATAGGGGTTTAGGAGCACCAAAATGAGGACTGCTATGGGTAAGGGGTGATGGTGCTGGGAAAGGGGTGCTAGGTCAAAGGTGGAAATAGCGGCGGTGCAAGGGGGCACTAGCTAAAATCATGCCTAGGGCATCAAATTGGTTAGGTCCGGCTCTGCATGGAGAAGTTTATGGGCTTCATATAAATTTCCTGTTCGGGGTAAGCTAAGCATAATAAATATCATTAAACAGAGGGTTGTGAAGTATATGAGTGGGAATTTCAGAAGCCTTGGAGTGTAAGAGTGTGCCTGGGGAAAATGGAGAAAATAGTGACACATCTAATGCTGGGTCAGAAAATGTATCAATCTTGAACAGCCAGTCAGCAGCACATCTAAACAACGTAGAAAGAGAGTATGATGCTAAATCAGGAACCCCCTATCCCACTAACTGATTTAAGAGCCATAAGTTTATCCAATGCAATAAACGCTTTTTTCCCCTTCCAAAGGAATTTGATCATTATTTTACACAAATATGCAATATCACATTTGGTGAGACCAAGAGGGAGCATCTGCATTAAGTAAAACAGTTTTGGGAAGGCTATACTTTGGAATACAGCTACTCTACTTAATATGGATAATGGAAGCAGTTTCCAATTATCTAGGATCGAGGGTATACTGTACATGCCAGCATGGGAGTGAAATTTTCCTCATATAACCTAGTGATTTTTGCCAGAATCTGAACCCCCAGATATGTGATTTTAGTGCAACTATCTTGAACGAGATAGTCAGAAGAAGTTGAGATAACGTCCTATGAGGATTGCCCAAGGTGAGAAGTTCCGATTGGGTGATGTTGATCCAGTAGCCTGCCTGTTTCCCAAATGCTCTTATCAATCCCAGAATTTCTGGTATCGAGGATGTTAGATCTGAGACAAATAGCAACATATCAGGGCAAGTCGAAGATCCACATCACCAGTCCGGATCCCTATAAACTTCTTGGATTGTCTCAAAGTGGTTGCCCAAGGTTCTAGGGTGACTGCAAATATGAGAGGAGACAGAGGACACCCTTGCCTCATACCTTTGTAGATAGTGCAGGGAGTTTTAAAATATTGACAAAAGATTCAGGGAAACCAAAGTGTAAGAGAGATGAGAAAATATGTTACCATTCTACCAAATCAAAAGCCTTTTCAAGATCGAGGGAAAGAATAACAGGCTGATCTGAGGGGTGAGTAGAAGAGGTATTGATAGCTGAGAGAACCCGTCCAACATTAATCTTGGAGTGACGACTCCAAATGAATCCCGCCTGGTCTTTGTGAATAATTTGAGTAAAAAGCTTTTATACGGTCAGCAAACACTTGAGTAAGTAATTTGTAGTCTAGATTCAAAAGTGATATTTGGCGGTAGGAGCCTGGAAGGGAAAGGTCCCTACCAGGTTTGGTGATTACCTGGAGAATAGCCATATTGAAGTGGAGGGGAAGAGAAGTGGAAAGTAATAGTTTACACCCACTAGAGTTTAGCCCATGTGGGGTAGAAGAATGTTATAGAAGTTCACACTAAAGCCCTCTGGACCTGGGGCCTTGTCACCTATAAACTGTTTTATCACATGTTGGACTTCTAATATTTTTGGGTCAAGCAAGGATTGGGCCCTGTCTGAGGGGAGCTTAGGCCTGGTTAGGGTATGTAAGGTATGTAGCTAAGAGTCCGAATATAGGCCCTCATTCCGACTTAGAACAAACAAATACTCAAATAATGGGCGCTGAGTGTAGTTTCATGAAATAAACAATGAATACTTAGAGTCCTTTGTGAATGAAAAGTCCAACTCCAAAACAAGGGCCTCCTATAAAGATGTGTGCGTCTTCTGATTCACAGGTACAAGGAAATGGGTATGGCTCCACATATAATGGTATCTTTATACATCTGAAATTGGCGATTAATGGCATAGATGGCGTACCATTACTCACTCAGATAGTCGTAAGGATCCTCCTATAACGGTTTCTTTTAAAATGTCCAGCTCCAATCACGAACCACATGAATTATATAAAATATTGTTTTATTAAAACAAATTTAAAACATGGGATATACAGGAGACCACACACAATATGCCAGGGGCAGAAAGTACAGTGTGCCAATGCTGAGCCGCCGGCCGGAACGGCAATTGACAAGCCAGATGTGATGCACAACTACACTCCCACATATGTGTGTGACACTACCTGTAAACACCCTTATCCAACGCGTTTCTCCCCTGCAATGGGGCAATGCGCCTTGGGTATCTGGTTTTTTATTGTTTTTGTTAACCTCATTCCGACTTGTTCGCTCGGTAAAAATCTTCGCATCGCAGCGATTTTCCGCTTAATGCGCATGCGCAATGTCCGCACTGCGACTGTGCCAAGTAAATTTGCTATGCAGTTAGGATTTTTACTCACGGCTTTTTCATCGGTCTGGCGATCGTAATGTGATTGACAGGAAATGGGTGTTACTGGGCGGAAACAGGCCGTTTTATGGGCGTGTGGGAAAAAACGCTACCGTTTCCGGAAAAAACGCAGGAGTGGCTGGAGAAACGGGGGAGTGTCTGGGCGAACGCTGGGAGTGTTTGTGACGTCAAACCAGGAACGACAAGCACTGAACTGATCGCAGATGCAGAGTAAGTCTGAAGCTACTCAGAAACTGCTACGAGGTGTGTAATCGCAATATTGCGAATACATCGTTCGCAATTTTAAGATGCTGAGATTCACTCCCAGTAGGCGGCGGCTTAGCATGAGCAAATCTGCTAAAATTCACTTGCGAGCGAACAACTCGGAATGAGGGCCATAGTTTCTGATAAAAGGATTTCATCAAGTGCAAGATTTCCATATTAGTAGTAGTGAGATTGCCCGACAGGGCTCTCAAGGTAAGTGTGAACATAGGAGGATGAGAGTCATTCAAGAGGTTAGTCAATAATTTATTAGTCCTATTATCAAATTTATAGTAGCGGTAATTAACAGAAAATGTTAACAATCATCTATGCTTTGTATAAATTCATCAAAGTGAATATTTGCAAGAATATATAAATGTCGGCTGTAAGAGGTCGGTTGCGTTTTGTATTGCTGAAAGGCTGTCGACAGGGAACACTAAAAGTCCTTATATTGTGAGGAGTGTTTCTTATTATTGGCAGAAACACATGACATAATGTCGCCTTGGAGGACGGATTTCACTGTCATCCAAAACAAGATTGGATCCCCTTCCAGATTGGACTAATTATAATTTTTAAAGGTATCTCAGGTGTACTTAAACCTCTGTTTAAATTTGAGGAATTTGGCGAGATATAGCGGGAATCTCCACAATTTAGTAGTGTCAGTAGAATCTGTGAAATAGTTGGATTCAGATGCTAGGGCATGGTCTGAGAGGGAAATAAATTCAATCAGTGAATCTGTAGTATTTGGAAAGACCGACATAGACAATAGAATGTAATCTATATGAGTGAGTGTGTCATGGGGCACTGATAATCATTTGAATTATTTGTCTACAGGATGTAAGGCCCTCCAGACATCTATCAATTGCAGCCTCTCTTTTAAAAGCAGATCTCCAAGCTTTGGTAAGGAAAGGGGATGTGTAGATACAGTAGTTGAGATTGGTCTAGATATTTAGAGGAAACAAAGTTCAAGTCACCATAGAGGATTAAAGGGTCAAAAAGCATGGGACTTAGAATAGCCAATAGTTTTTGAAAGAAAGCCTTAGAATATACATTCGGAGCATATACATTAAATAATAGATAAGGATGACCATTAATTCTGATTGAGACAATCACATAGTGACCTTTTGGATCAGCTGTAGTGGATAGGATCTCAATTGAGATATGACGTTTGATCAAAATGACTACACTCTTTGCGTTAGAGTTAAAATAGCGAAAATATAGCACCAACCAATTCAATCTGTTCTATTTTGCAGTCTCCGTAGGAGTGAGATGAGTCTCCTAAACAAATACCAAGTCAATATTTTATTCATTCAAATATAAGAGCATATGTCTCCTCCTAGCCGGTTGTAGTAGTTGAATCCTCTGACATTTCAAGACCCAATTTTTAACTTAGGCATGTCTCAGTGAAGAGTGCAAAAATGAAGGTGTCACAGCAACAAATGTGTATTAATATAACAATATGATATACCAAATAATGATGGTCATACAATGCCAATGTAAACACAGAAAATAACAGCAAAACAGAGGCTACCACATTCTTCCAGATAGCGTCCACGTATGACCCATCAACAAATAACATGTTTACACTATTTGTAGGGCAAATTAAGAGAACCCCATCCTCAAGTCCCAAAACATAGTCAGGATAGTAGTAGTAGCCACCTCCGGAGCACAGAGCATAACTGTGAAAAATTACATAAAGGTGAAGGGGGTGGCAGGCAGAGAGTAATTAACAGTAAAAAAGTTCATGCAGGTAAGGTAACATACAGGTAATCTACAGAAGCATACGTAAAATGATCGGTGTGATGGATCAGGACATGAGTAAAACAAGATCACATTGGCAGGTGATGTATAAAGATAAAGAAACCAACCAACAATTCTTCTGTTGTGATTGAGAGACATGAGAGCAGGCATAAATTTACATCAGATTTCCACGGGGGGGGAGGGGGGAGGGAGGGGGGTTGGTCACTGATATCAGAATATTCAAGTTGCGAGAGCCACAGAGATAATCGGTCACGTCTGCAGGTGATATAAAATCTTTATGGGAGAATCCATCATACAGGTGTAAACATGCAGGATAAAGCAAACCAAGCTTGTGGCCCTCTGATACCAGTTGAGGACAAATAGGGTAGAAAGCTTGTTGGGCCCTTATGAGCCCCACAGAATAGTCCTGGAAAATGAAAATCTTGTAGCCTTCCCATTGTAGATCCTTCACTCTGCGTGAGGCAGACCAATACGCCAACTTATGCAAATAGTTCAAACAATGGAAAAGGGTCACCCGTGGGTGGCCTATTAGGGGTAGGGATAGGCAAACTCTCTCAATAACCAAGTCCTGACAATCTTGTTCAATTCCTAACAAAGAAGGGAGGGTATTACGTACAAAATAAACCAATGCTGCACCCTTCACAAATTCAGCCAATCCCTCCAGCCTTATGTTATTTATCCTTGATCTATTTTTTATATCATCCAATTTGTTCCCTATTTGATAATTTTCAGTGGTAATACCTTTCATTAACAATTTCAGCCATTCTATGTCATTTGCGGCTGCAGGTAGTTGGGTCTCAGCCTGAGTAACCCACTGTGGGAGGTGCAGCATTTGTTTAGTTTCATCACACACTGCCTGAGAGAGGAGGGGGGCCATTGTGGATTTAATTGCTTCCACCACCTCCCCATATGTCAACGGAGCATCTGGGGAGCGGCATACATGGGTGGCAGGAGCACCTGAAGGTTAGGCAGCCCTTTTCTTTGAGGCGGGGTAGACAAAAGTAGTTCCCGAGTCCGGTGCCATTTTGCCAACAGCACATCGCTTCTCCTGATGCATGGCTATGCTGGCTGCAGGCTGAGGTAGCGCGGCTGCAGAGGTCACAAAATTATCCATAATAATTATGGTGACTACATGGTGTGCTCCCGGCTATAGCCTCCCTAGACCATCAAACCCAGAACCTTGGAAGTCCAGCAATGTATATTTATTAATAGACAAGAGTCCAATTATAGTCAGATAATAAATCAAACAGAGGTAGATACACAAAGACAATAATCATTACAGTGAGTTCCAGCTGGAAACATATGATGGACTCAACAAAAACAAATTAAAAGACAAGAACTATAAACAAAGACAAAACAAAAAAAGCGGGAGCAGGAGTAGGCAAGTGAAAAGAAGGGGAGTAACATGCCCAGTGTACAGGAAGTTTTAAAAAGTTGCTGTATAAGCCACAGATAATTAAACTCCAGCAACATGCAGCTAGGCAAACAAAATTGTTTTTCTCAACACCAGTGCTACAAGTATGGCAGTACAGGGTGGTACTGCATACTGGTAAGTAATTACCAGCCAGTATGCAGTACCGCAGGCCTGAACGCCATGTTTGTAGCCTCTGCTGTGTGAGGGAAGGAGAGAACAAAGTGCGCCTCAACTGCCCCTCAATGCTCAGTGAAGTCTGGTCCGGTCTCCAGTGGCAGCGTGAATCTCATATGAGGTGCCAGTTCATTAGCCAATCAGAGCTTGCAGACTATCAGCCATGGCTCCTGATTGGCTGCCAGTCCACGATTTCTGATTGGCTAATGAACTGCCGCCTCATTTGAGATACATGCCGCCGGAAACCCTGAGCATTGAGGGGCAAAAGAGGCATGAGCTGCACTCTTCTCCCCTCACACAGTAATGGCAGCAACAACAGCAGCTGTGAGCAGCATGGCGGGATATGCACTGTGGGGAATTTGTGTATCTGGCACTGTGGGTCATATGTGTATCTTGAACTTTGGTGAAAAAGTGTATCTGGCACTGTGGGGCATATGTGTATCTGGCACTGTGGGGCATTTGTGTCACTGGCACTGTGGGGGCATTTGTGTATCTGGCACTGTGGGGGCATTTGTATATATGGCACTGTGGGGCATATGTGTATCTGGCACTGTGGGGCATATGTGTATCTGGCACTGTGTGGCATTTGTGTATCTTGAACTGTGGGGCAAAAGTGTATCTGGCACTGTGGGGCATATGTGTATCTGGCACTGTGGGGCATTTGTGTCTGGAACTATGGGGGCATTTGTGAATATGGCACTGTGGGGTAAATGTGTATCTGGCACTGTGGGGCATAAGTGTCTTTGGCACTGTGGGGGCATATTTGTATCTGGTGCTGTGGGAGCATATCTGACACTGTAAGGGCATATCTGGCACTGCTGGGGACATATGTGTATCTGGCACAGTGAGGACATATTTGGCACTGTGGGGGCATATGTGTATCTGGCACTGTGGGAGCATATTTGGCACTGTGGGGACATTTGTGTATCTTGCACCTTGGGGGTGTATCTGGCATTGTGGGGGTATATGTGTATGTGGCACTTTGGGAGCATAGCTGGCACTGGTGGGGCATATGTGCATCTGTCACTATTGGGGTTATATGTGTATCTAGCACCCCATATGTGTATCACGCCTCCATTTTAATTGACCATGCCCCATGTGACCAAACCCATTTTTTTGGCAAACACATATCAGTACCACTAAGATATTTTTTCTTCTTGCACCACTGCTCAAAATCAAGACAGAGGTTCTCCATCATCATATATAAATCCAGTTTCGTAAACCATTTTTATGGAAGATAGGGCCATAGACTTCCATTGAACTGGGATTACCACCTTCGCAGCACAATTTAGGAATTTAAGCAAAGATTTTTTTTATATCGCCAGAGGGCCATGGTACAAATCTAAGAGCCAAAAGAAAGGGTCAGATGGGACTGTGCAATCCAGGATTGAAGCAGATAGGGAAAAAGCCTTCTCCCAAAAGGGGTACAAAGCTTAGCATTCCCACAAAATATGGATTGGTGAGCCCACCACAGAACTGCAGCACCAACATCTGTCAGAAATGCCAGAGAACATTCTCTCTAAAATTTGGGGACATCTGTACAAATGCAAAAGCATACACAGTGAAAGCTGTGTTTGCTTTTGTGAAAGGCATTGTATGGGATCAGCATTTGGAAGGCATGCTGGTTCCTGTAGTGCTACTTGGATATCAATGGCGTGGCTCCTAGGTGAGCTGGTCCTCAATTTGGGTGTATTGCTGTATATGCATTTATCATAAGGCCTTAAAATTGATAATTACATGGCCATGAGTGTGTACTGTTATCAAGCAGTATAGGAACTAGTGGTAATCAGAGAAACTGTGAAGGGGCATGTCAGCTTACCATATATTTGCAAATGCGCACAACAAATATCTCATAATTTATATTACCATATAGTTTTCAAATATTGTTGCTGGTACTATTTAGTGTGCTGGGGGATACCTGTGGGGAAAAGTCCCCCCCTTGTTTTCCAATGCAAGAGCATTGGGAGAGCAGTAGGGGCATAATAACCCTCCAACTGACCCCACTGTCAAGCGCACCCAGGCCATGTCCAATCCACAACTCGGCCAAACATTACTGCATAATTATATGTAGAAAAATAAAGCAGTTGAATCCCCCCATATGTTTGCATCTAAACAAAACAGCATGCTTAAAGCAATGTTTTCTTCCTCCCCATACAAAAGTGAATTGCACGGGCATGAGTTTTCAAACAGAGTATGGATATATGGGGCAACCTTGTCTTGTACTGTTACCAATCTCATCCGATCCAAAAGAGCACCATAAATTCTAATCCAGTATGAGAGGAGATGGTAAAGCGCCAATATCCTATGAAAGCAAGGAGGACCTAAGCCCAAGTGTGACCATACCAGTCAATCAATCCTGTCAAATGCCCTCTCTACATCAGTCGAGAGCAGGTTCACAGTTGTAAAGCTACCGGAGGCTAGATGTAAGAGGTCAATAACTTTGGTGGTATTGTCCCAGACTTCCTTCCCAGAGACAAACCCACCTGATCTGAGTGCAATATAGATGGGATCACAGTCTTAAACCTATTAGATATAAGTTTTGTAAACAATTTAAGGTCTGTAATTAATAGGGAGATAGGGCGGTAGCTGGAGCACTGAGCCAGGTCCTTCCCTGTCTTATGGATTACCCTAGTCTGGGCCTCTAAGGACTATGACAAAAATAATGGCCCCTGGAGATTGCGTTAAAGGCCAAAAGCATTTTGGGAAGTAAGGAAAGGCTGAAAAGTTTTATAATATGTAACATCAAAGCCTGGACTTTTCCCAGAAGGGGTTGACTTAAGGGCCTCAACAAGCTCAGTGGAAGAAAAGGGGGAATCTAAACAAGTCTGCTTCTCCTCAGGGAGTGTAGAGAAACTCACATCTTGGAGGTATTGATCAAGGAGCACTTGAAAAGTCTTCTGGGGATTTGGAGTCATGTTAGTTATAAAATTTAGTATAATAAGAATGAAAAGCCACCACAACATCTCGAGTAAATTTGCAGTCTATGCCAGTAGAATCCCTAAAGTTCTGAATATAAAGAGTGGCCTTTTGCGCCCGAAGGGCCCTCGCTAAATACTTTCCCAGCTTGTTACCCCCCTGAAAAAAGTGATTATGACACAGACATCAGGAATGTTTGAAGTAATAAAAAATGTGTTTATTTAGTGCTGTTCTAGTTGCAGTTAGTATGGAAAGGATCTGAGCAGAGGGGAAGTGTTTATGTATAGGTTGAAGGGTCATACATAAATAATTATTGGAATTCATATTTTGTGACCCTGGAGACCTCAGGCATTATATGAAGATTAAATTGTTTCCTCCAGCTGAGATTTGCAGCAGGGGGTCAGCAAAGATTTGTTCATTAAGACACCAAGTGCATCATTTAGTATGGGTGCAAGAGGTCAACAAAGTCAGGGTGATGTGAGCATGATCCGACCAAGTGGTAAGACCAATGGAGGTGTGTTGAATGCAGTGAAAAAACCTATGCAACAGAAAGAAATAGTCTATTCTCAAATACATATTGTGAGCAGAAGAGTAAAATGTATAGTCCCTATCTCCTGGATGTTGGAGTCTCCAAAAGTCAACCAGCTGGTGGACATGCAGTGCATATCTTACCTGATGGTGTAACTTTGTGGAACATTTAGAAGAGGCACCTGAGGCATCAATCTCAGGTTATATGATCCAATTCAAACCTCCTTCAATGCTAGGGATACCATCCACTAGAGCAGTGGTTCCCAACCTTGGTCCTCAAGTACCCCCAAAAGTTAATGTTTTCCAGGTCACCTAGCAGTTGAACAGGTGTATTCATTACTCACTCACACATTTTAAAAGACCCACAGGTGGAGCAAATTATTTCACTTGTAATCCTGTGAGGAGACCTGGAAAACATGAACTGTTAGGGGTACTTGAGGACTGAGGTTGGGAACCACTGTTTGCACAGATTAATGAAAGAATATGATTGGCCATACAAGAAGCATTTAACCATAAGTACCCTACCCTCTTCCAAGGAAATCTGCACAAGATCCTGAAAGGGGAACCGTTTAGAAAACAGTATAGCAACACCTAGTGTTTTAGCTTTGCTGTTATTGCTGCAGAAATTGGTGGGGTAATTATGGTCTTTAAATATTGTAGCAGTCCATTTTTTTATTGGGATTCCTACTAAAAACTATGTCTGCCTTAGTTGCAAAAAAATCATGAAGGCCCCTGGAACATTTTCCAGGGATATTTAATCCTTTAGCATTAAGAAAGACTGTTTTATCATGATTATTGACCACCATATAAAGTATCTGAGGAATGCAGGAAAACAAGAAGAGGGAGGGAGGGAGGGAAAGAAAGGGAAACATATACAAACAATTATAATAAACAACCTTGCAAAAATTAGTTATCATATAGACAAGCAACAGAAAAAAGAAACAACTCACCCTCGCGAGCCTGGGCATGTGGAACATGACCAGGGCCAAGGAAAAACCTGGGTGGTGTGAGGGTCACCAGGGGTTGGTGACAGTAACAGCATTTTACATGCAAAATTAAGTAAAAACAGTGAAAGTTCAATGAAAAATTTGGGGTACACTATGTCCATCAAGAGATTAGTACACAACTAACAAGTCATTAAAGTTGGGTGCAGATAGGTATAGAACATATACAATTTATTTGACAAAAACACAGCCATGAGAGCAATATAGAGAAAAAGCAAAGGCATCAGCATTTGAAAAAAGCATTGCCAAACATATCACATTTACTGGAGGCCTTAAACAGTGACATATTTACACACTCTCCCTGGATCAAGGAAAGAAGAATGTAAAAATGCCTGAGGGAAACCTCCAAAGAGGGAGTTTGGGAGAAATGTAAGGTTGCTAAGGTACTAAAAATACATAAAATATGCATGCGCAAAGAGCAATCCATCACGATGTTGCAGAGGTTTATGCAGCACGTTGGTATCTGGGAGGCTGCAAGCATCCGACCGACAGGTTGCCGATCGCTGTCTTGGGGAGAGAGTTCAGGTGAGACAGAGCTGGGGAGCAAATCTTTCCAATAAGGAAGGTTTACCTGTGGTACACCCAGAGTCAAGCAAAATGATGGAAGATCAGCAGGTTCCTTGAGAGTAGACAGTTTGCCATTATCAGAGACTTGGAGGCTAAGCGGAAATCCCCACTGATATTTGATGTTTAACTTGCAGAGTTCCGAAGTGGAAAAGTATTGCATAGCAGTTCCTTACAGAAGCTCTGCAGAACCTGTAATTTATATATACAGTATATACTGTAGTTATTTAAATCCAAATGAAATTAGCCACGAGCTTTGCAAACTTTAGGGAGGAGGTTTAATTTCCCACTATTCTCCACAATGTGACGCTGTAATATTCTGCTGTAAATCTGCTTTAGAATATGATGCATCAATAGTGTTCATTTTCCTGAACACCTCAGTGGTGTGTGAGGGGAAATTAGCAATGGTGATGGCCATGAAGTGCTTTTGCTTAACAGTTCCAGTGGCGCACTTCATGGACATAACTTTGAATTTAGATGGAATTTTGATTTTATAACTCATCATTCACTTAAATGGTCTAAGTTCACAACTGTTCCATTTCTATATTGCACCACCTTTCACTAGCATCTGCTTCCACTTACAGTATAAAGCTACTGAGCAATTTTCAGTTTGTGTAACATTTGCAGCCAGAGTAACAATTGTTACCATAGAACACTATGTGCATTATCTTTTCCCAAACGTTAGTACTTGACAGCTACAGTATCTTCAAAACAGGATGTCAGAATTTAACAGAAGCTAGTTATCCAATACTACCAATTAGATTACACCCAAGAATTACTTGTACTTCTAAACTTAAAACATAAGACATTGTTTAAAAAAATAGTTCTGACGTTGTCTTAATGATGTTAAATTCCATGGAGGTGATGGAGGATTTTGGAAGTGAAGTTAATGGCATAACAGATTACTATCATTGCCATGTGTGCTTACACTCACTTTTCCACCACTCCTCCATCCAAGCCACTAATAGTAGATTGCATAGATTGGCTTATTAATGTAAGTTTGGGATTGAGCGGATATATCCTTTCTCTTTATTTGTCTTCTTATGTAACCTCCATTATTTTATATTTTGTTATCAGTATTACAATTGAAGTTATCTTAATTTTTTTACAAAAAAGAACATTAAATTAATCAAATATATCATAATTTTAGTTAAAAACAGTCAAAAAATATTATTTAGATTTACCTGTCAAACTATTCTTGCACTCTTTAGTACTTTATTAAAAACTAAAGTTTTTGTCATAACTCTAATTAGTTTATAATTAAAACACAAGAGGAGAGTTTATGGGTGATGTAATATAATTACTTGTGTTTGAGTCCCCATACTGTAGTAACCTGGTAACAAATACCCCATTGAATTGGGAGCCATGACATATAGGTAAGGTTCCTTCCTCCCCTGTGTTCTACAATGTTTTATGCTGATTTCCAGGTGAGTTATGTTCATTCCACAAATCTGCATTGTGGGCTGCACAGTGTTTCTCTATCTGATCTGTGGTTATTATTATGAGGCAAAAAACATTCTGAATACTTTTCCTTTTCATAGAACACATTGTTTTCTCTCAGTCACAGTAGTAGTAATTGTACTAAAAAGCATAAAGTATAAAAAAGTTTCAGTAGTTATAATAGGAAAAGTCTTTTAAAATAATACTATGATTGCAAGATAAGAACATTATTTTGAGTTTTTAAGTACTTCAAGTAAGCTTTAATAGTTTTAGGAGCACTGTAGGACTCGATGGGGAAAATGTATCAAAGTTTGAAGAGCGATTAAGTGGAGAAATATAAAATATCATCCAATCAGCTCCAAGCTGTCATTTTTCAAATAAAGCCTGTAAAGTGACAATTAGCAGCTGATTGATTGGTTATTTATTAGAGATGAGCGGGTTCGGTTTCTCTGAATCCGAACCCGCACGAACTTCATGTTTTTTTCACGGGTCCGAGCAGACTCGGATCCTCCCGCCTTGCTCGGTTAACCCGAGCGCGCCCGAACGTCATCATGACGCTGTCGGATTCTCGCGAGACTCGGATTCTATATAAGGAGCCGCGCGTCGCCGCCATTTTCACACGTGCATTGAGATTGATAGGGAGAGGACGTGGCTGGCGTCCTCTCCATTAGAAATTAGATTAGAAGAGAGAGAGAGATTGTGCAGAGTCAGACAGAGTTTACCACAGTGACCAGTGCAGTTGTTGTTAGTTAACTTTTATTTATTTTAATATAATATATCCGTTCTCTGCTATATCCGTTCTCTGCCTGAAAAAAAACGATACACAGCAGCAGCCAGTCACACAGTGTGACTCAGTCTGTGTGCACTCAGCTCAGCCCAGTGTGCTGCACATCAATGTATAAAAGGCAAAGCTTATAATAATTGTGGGGGAGACTGGGGAGCACTGCAGGTTGTTATAGCAGGAGCCCCCAGGAGTACATAATATTATATTAATTTAAAATTAAACAGTGCACACTTTTGCTGCAGGAGTGCCACTGCCAGTGTGACTAGTGGTGACCAGTGCCTGACCACCAGTATAGTAGTATATTGTTGTATGTATTGTATACTATCTCTTTATCAACCAGTCTATATTAGCAGCAGACACAGTACAGTGCGGTAGTTCACGGCTGTGGCTACCTCTGTGTCGGCAGTCGGAACTCGGCAGGCAGTCCGTCCATCCATAATTGTATTACAATATATACCACCTAACCGTGGTATTTTTTTTTCATTCTTTATACAGTCGTCATAGTGTCATACTAGTTGTTACGAGTATACTACTATCTCTTTATCAACCAGTGTACAGTGCGGTAGTTCACGGCTGTGGCTACCTCTGTGTCGGCAGTCGGCAGGCAGTCCGTCCATCCATAATTGTATTATTATTATAATATATACCACCTAACCGTGGTTTTTTTTTCATTCTTTATACCGTCATAGTGTCATACTAGTTGTTACGAGTATACTACTATCTCTTTATCAACCAGTGTACAGTGCGGTAGTTCACGGCTGTGGCTACCTCTGTGTCGGCAGTCGGCAGGCAGTCCGTCCATCCATAATTGTATTATTATTATAATATATACCACCTAACCGTGTTTTTTTTTTCATTCTTTATACCGTCGTCATAGTGTCATACTAGTTGTTACGAGTATACTACTATCTCTTTATCAACCAGTGTACAGTGCGGTAGTTCACGGCTGTGGCTACCTCTGTGTCGGCAGTCGGCAGGCAGTCCGTCCATCCATAATTGTATTATTATTATAATATATACCACCTAACCGTGGTTTTTTTTTCATTCTTTATACCGTCGTCATAGTGTCATACTAGTTGTTACGAGTATACTACTATCTCTTTATCAACCAGTGTACAGTGCGGTAGTTCACGGCTGTGGCTACCTCTGTGTCGGCAGTCGGCAGGCAGTCCGTCCATCCATAATTGTATTATTATTATAATATATACCACCTAACCGTGGTTTTTTTTTCATTCTTTATACCGTCGTCATAGTGTCATACTAGTTGTTACGAGTATACTACTATCTCTTTATCAACCAGTGTACAGTGCGGTAGTTCACGGCTGTGGCTACCTCTGTGTCGGCAGTCGGCAGGCAGTCCATCCATCCATAATTGTATTATTATTATAATATATACCACCTAACTGTGGTATTTTTTTTTCTTTCTTTATACCGTCGTCATAGTGTCATACTAGTTGTTACGAGTATACTACTATCTCTTTATCAACCAGTGTACAGTGCGGTAGTTCACGGCTGTGGCTACCTCTGTGTCGGCAGTCGGCAGGCAGTCCGTCCATCCATAATTGTATTATTATTATAATATATACCACCTAACCGTGGTTTTTTTTTCATTCTTTATACCGTCGTCATAGTGTCATACTAGTTGTTACGAGTATACTACTATCTCTTTATCAACCAGTGTACAGTGCGGTAGTTCACGGCTGTGGCTACCTCTGTGTCGGCAGTCGGCAGGCAGTCCGTCCATCCATAATTGTATTATTATTATAATATATACCACCTAACCGTGGTTTTTTTTTCATTCTTTATACCGTCGTCATAGTGTCATGCTAGTTGTTACGAGTATACTACTATCTCTTTATCAACCAGTGTACAGTGCGGTAGTTCACGGCTGTGGCTACCTCTGTGTCGGCAGTCGGCAGGCAGTCCGTCCATCCATAATTGTATTATTATTATAATATATACCACCTAACCGTGGTTTTTTTATACCACCTAACCGTGGCAGTCCGTCCATAATTGTATACTAGTATCCAATCCATCCATCTCCATTGTTTACCTGAGGTGCCTTTTAGTTCTGCCTATAAAATATGGAGAACAAAAAAGTTGAGGTTCCAAAATTAGGGAAAGATCAAGATCCACTTCCACCTCGTGCTGAAGCTGCTGCCACTAGTCATGGCCGAGACGATGAAATGCCAGCAACGTCGTCTGCCAAGGCCGATGCCCAATGTCATAGTACAGAGCATGTCAAATCCAAAACACCAAATATCAGAAAAAAAAGGACTCCAAAACCTAAAATAAAATTGTCGGAGGAGAAGCGTAAACTTGCCAATATGCCATTTACCACACGGAGTGGCAAGGAACGGCTGAGGCCCTGGCCTATGTTCATGGCTAGTGGTTCAGCTTCACATGAGGATGGAAGCACTCAGCCTCTCGCTAGAAAACTGAAAAGACTCAAGCTGGCAAAAGCACCGCAAAGAACTGTGCGTTCTTTGAAATCCCAAATCCACAAGGAGAGTCCAATTGTGTCGTTTGCGATGCCTGACCTTCCCAACACTGGACGTGAAGAGCATGCGCCTTCCACTATTTGCATGCCCCCTGCAAGTGCTGGAAGGAGCACCCGCAGTCCAGTTCCTGATAGTCAGATTGAAGATGTCAGTGTTGAAGTACACCAGGATGAGGAGGATATGGGTGTTGCTGGCGCTGGGGAGGAAATTGACCAGGAGGATTCTGATGGTGAGGTGGTTTGTTTAAGTCAGGCACCCGGGGAGACACCTGTTGTCCGTGGGAGGAATATGGCCGTTGACATGCCAGGTGAAAATACCAAAAAAATCAGCTCTTCGGTGTGGAGGTATTTCACCAGAAATGCGGACAACAGGTGTCAAGCCGTGTGTTCCCTTTGTCAAGCTGTAATAAGTAGGGGTAAGGACGTTAACCACCTCGGAACATCCTCCCTTATACGTCACCTGCAGCGCATTCATAATAAGTCAGTGACAAGTTCAAAAACTTTGGGTGACAGCGGAAGCAGTCCACTGACCAGTAAATCCCTTCCTCTTGTAACCAAGCTCACGCAAACCACCCCACCAACTCCCTCAGTGTCAATTTCCTCCTTCCCCAGGAATGCCAATAGTCCTGCAGGCCATGTCACTGGCAAGTCTGACGAGTCCTCTCCTGCCTGGGATTCCTCCGATGCATCCTTGCGTGTAACGCCTACTGCTGCTGGCGCTGCTGTTGTTGCCGCTGGGAGTCGATGGTCATCCCAGAGGGGAAGTCGTAAGCCCACTTGTACTACTTCCAGTAAGCAATTGACTGTTCAACAGTCCTTTGCGAGGAAGATGAAATATCACAGCAGTCATCCTACTGCAAAGCGGATAACTGAGTCCTTGACAACTATGTTGGTGTTAGACGTGCGTCCGGTATCCGCCGTTAGTTCACAGGGAACTAGACAATTTATTGAGGCAGTGTGCCCCCGTTACCAAATACCATCTAGGTTCCACTTCTCTAGGCAGGCGATACCGAGAATGTACACGGACGTCAGAAAAAGACTCACCAGTGTCCTAAAAAATGCAGTTGTACCCAATGTCCACTTAACCACGGACATGTGGACAAGTGGAGCAGGGCAGGCTCAGGACTATATGACTGTGACAGCCCACTGGGTAGATGTATGGACTCCCGCCGCAAGAACAGCAGCGGCGGCACCAGTAGCAGCATCTCGCAAACGCCAACTCTTTCCTAGGCAGGCTACGCTTTGTATCACCGCTTTCCAGAATACGCACACAGCTGAAAACCTCTTACGGCAACTGAGGAAGATCATCGCGGAATGGCTTACCCCAATTGGACTCTCCTGTGGATTTGTGGCATCGGACAACGCCAGCAATATTGTGTGTGCATTAAATATGGGCAAATTCCAGCACGTCCCATGTTTTGCACATACCTTGAATTTGGTGGTGCAGAATTTTTTAAAAAACGACAGGGGCGTGCAAGAGATGCTGTCGGTGGCCAGAAAAATTGCGGGACACTTTCGGCGTACAGGCACCACGTACAGAAGACTGGAGCACCACCAAAAACTACTGAACCTGCCCTGCCATCATCTGAAGCAAGAAGTGGTAACGAGGTGGAATTCAACCCTCTATATGCTTCAGAGGTTGGAGGAGCAGCAAAAGGCCATTCAAGCCTATACAATTGAGCACGATATAGGAGATGGAATGCACCTGCCTCAAGTGCAGTGGAGAATGATTTCAACGTTGTGCAAGGTTCTGATGCCCTTTGAACTTGCCACACGTGAAGTCAGTTCAGACACTGCCAGCCTGAGTCAGGTCATTCCCCTCATCAGGCTTTTGCAGAAGAAGCTGGAGGCATTGAAGAAGGAGCTAACACGGAGCGATTCCGCTAGGCATGTGGGACTTGTGGATGCAGCCCTTAATTCGCTTAACAAGGATTCACGGGTGGTCAATCTGTTGAAATCAGAGCACTACATTTTGGCCACCGTGCTCGATCCTAGATTTAAAGCCTACCTTGGATCTCTCTTTCCGGCAGACACAGGTCTGCTGGGGTTGAAAGACCTGCTGGTGACAAAATTGTCAAGTCAAGCGGAACGCGACCTGTCAACATCTCCTCCTTCACATTCTCCCGCAACTGGGGGTGCGAGGAAAAGGCTCAGAATTCCGAGCCCACCCGCTGGCGGTGATGCAGGGCAGTCTGGAGCGACTGCTGATGCTGACATCTGGTCCGGACTGAAGGACCTGACAACGATTACGGACATGTCGTCTACTGTCACTGCATATGATTCTCTCAACATTGATAGAATGGTGGAGGATTATATGAGTGACCGCATCCAAGTAGGCACGTCACACAGTCCGTACTTATACTGGCAGGAAAAAGAGGCAATTTGGAGGCCCTTGCACAAACTGGCTTTATTCTACCTAAGTTGCCCTCCCACAAGTGTGTACTCCGAAAGAGTGTTTAGTGCCGCCGCTCACCTTGTCAGCAATCGGCGTACGAGGTTACATCCAGAAAATGTGGAGAAGATGATGTTCATTAAAATGAATTATAATCAATTCCTCCGCGGAGACATTGACCAGCAGCAATTGCCTCCACAAAGTACACAGGGAGCTGAGATGGTGGATTCCAGTGGGGACGAATTGATAATCTGTGAGGAGGGGGATGTACACGGTGATATATCGGAGGGTGAAGATGAGGTGGACATCTTGCCTCTGTAGAGCCAGTTTGTGCAAGGAGAGATTAATTGCTTCTTTTTTGGGGGGGGTCCAAACCAACCCGTCATATCAGTCACAGTCGTGTGGCAGACCCTGTCACTGAAATGATGGGTTGGTTAAAGTGTGCATGTCCTGTTTTGTTTATACAACATAAGGGTGGGTGGGAGGGCCCAAGGATAATTCCATCTTGCACCTCTTTTTTCTTTTCTTTTTCTTTGCATCATGTGCTGATTGGGGAGGGTTTTTTGGAAGGGACATCCTGCGTGACACTGCAGTGCCACTCCTAGATGGGCCCGGTGTTTGTGTCGGCCACTAGGGTCGCTAATCTTACTCACACAGCTACCTCATTGCGCCTCTTTTTTTCTTTGCGTCATGTGCTGTTTGGGGAGGGTTTTTTGGAAGGGACATCCTGCGTGACACTGCAGTGCCACTCCTAGATGTGCCCGGTGTTTGTGTCGGCCACTAGGGTCGCTAATCTTACTCACACAGTCAGCTACCTCATTGCGCCTCTTTTTTTCTTTGCGTCATGTGCTGTTTGGGGAGGGTTTTTTGGAAGGGACATCCTGCGTGACACTGCAGTGCCACTCCTAGATGGGCCCGGTGTTTGTGTCGGCCACTAGGGTCGCTTATCTTACTCACACAGCGACCTCGGTGCAAATTTTAGGACTAAAAATAATATTGTGAGGTGTGATGTGTTCAGAATAGGCTGAAAATGAGTGTAAATTATGTTTTTTGAGGTTAATAATACTTTGGGATCAAAATTACCCCCAAATTCTATGATTTAAGCTGTTTTTTAGGGTTTTTTGAAAAAAACACCCGAATCCAAAACACACCCGAATCCGACAAAAAAAATTCGGTGAGGTTTTGCCAAAACGCGGTCGAACCCAAAACACGGCCGCGGAACCGAACCCAAAACCAAAACACAAAACCCGAAAAATTTCCGGCGCTCATCTCTATTATTTATCTCTCTCCACTGTATCACTCTGCACGCTTTCATAAATCTCACACAATTTCTGAAAAACCTGATTATACTCAGAAATTGCCCTAAACTGCATACTGTGGTGAAAATAATTGCAATGTGTAATAAATTATCTGAAAACAAAAACACCTATATACAGTATACTATATATATATTTCAAAATGGCATTTTATACAGAAAAAAGCCAAATAAATATAAGCATAGGATTTCATATGTGGATGGGGGAAAAAACAAATGAATAAACAGAAAGGAACTGTACAAACAGCAGAAACCGTACAAGATTTATGTGGACAGGGAGCTGCAGCTACTGAGTGCCAGGTTCTATCTCAGATGTTTGGTGAATGTAGAGTGTGTATACAGGCAGCACTACAGAGATAATGTGCCAAATGTAATAGAGTAAGAGTTTCAGAAAGTGAGAGATTTGGTAAGATTTTTCCATTTTTTTTAAAGTGGCAATCATTTACACTGCAAAACCAGGTTGATCTAGCTGTGTAAATGATTGCCACTTTAGCAAAAAAACCTGCAAAACCTTACCAAATCTCTCACTTTTTGAAAATCTCATGCTATTACATTTGGCCTAATATATGATTTAAAAGGAACCCTATAAAATGTAATTCTATTTTTACACAATTGTCCTTGGCTTTGCAATCAGCTGTGAACCTTTCTGAACTTGATGATGTTACAGTAAGGTGCTGTACAGCCAAATAAAGACCCGTAGACAGCCTAATAAAGATCCGCAGATGTATTAGTTGAACAGATGAACTACTTATACATGTTTCCTATATACAAAATTCGGAATATTCCAAAATACTGAATTTTTGAGTGCTTTTGAGATAGTGACACCTTTGCTTTCTAATGGTTCAATGTACACAAACTATGTTTATGCACAACATTATTTAAAAATTTTGTGAAAAAAATACCTTCAGGCTGTGTGTATATAATGTGTAAATGAAACATACAGTACCTACAGGATTGGCCAGTCCTAACATATACAGCCAGTCATGGAGGAAACAGGACACTGAATGCACAGTTTTAGGACATTTGTTTCTTTAAATAGTTTGTGAACATTCTGATAAATACACAAGGACAGATAGATCGATAGATAAATCTATATATAGATAATTTATTAACAGTTTTTAATATAGAGCAGCATATTCCATTACACTTTACAATTGAAACAAAAGTAATAGAACAACATTGGTTAATAACTTAAGACATAGAGGTAGGATGGTCCTGCTCGCAAGCTTACAATCTATAGGGAAATAGGCATTCATACACAAGGATAGGTACATCCTATTGCATAATGTTTCTTCCAGATTGTAAAGGTTCTTAATAGGCTGTATGATATGGTTAAATAGAAATTTTTACTTAGAGTCAGGAGCAAGTAGAAATTTCTCTTAATGGTACTGATAGTGAAAATGGGTACCGTCACATGTCATGAGGGGGCATGGTCACACAAAACTAGGGGAGTGGCTACATGACAATAGGGGCATGGCCATATTATGCAACACACAGTAATGACCCTTACACATTATGCCAAACAATGTAATGCCCATTACACATTGCCACACACCGTAATGCTTATTACACATTATGCCACAACCGCAATGCTTATTACACATTATGCCACACACCATAATGTCCTTTACACATTATGCCAGACACCGTAACACCCATTACACATTATGCCACACACCGTAATGTCTATTAAACATTATGCCGCACACTGTAATGCCTTACATATTATACCACACACCGTAATGCCTATTACATATTATGCCACACACAGTTATGCCACTGACACCATTTCATGTCCCACACATAAAAATGCCCATTATAAATAATGCCCCAGCTGTGGGCTGGTGGTACTGAGTACCACCACCATATTTCTTAATAGTACTTCGTACCACCCCATACCACCCTACTTTCAGCTCTGGTCAGGAGGATGGGAAAGTGTAGAAAGATAAAATACTGTACTGTATGTGAGGTTATGTATGGACTGTATAGAGTGGATGTAATTGGGTAGAAAAACTTATAAAAGTTATGTGGATCATTCTGGAATTTGATAAACTTGCCTGAATAGGTGAGTTTTCAGGGAATTATTGAAGGTTTGGAAACTAGAGGAGAGTCTTATTTTTCATGGCAGCCTAATTAAGACCTGATCACAACAGCATTTTTTTCTCTAATGAGTTAAACCATGTTGCATTGCAGGTGGGGCAGATGTAACATGTGCAGAGAAAGTTAGATTTGGGTGGGGTGTGTTCAAACTGAAATCTTTACCATGCACAGAAACAATATAACCCACTCAAATCTAACTCTCTCTGCACAAGTTATATCTGCACCCCTTGCAGTGCACATGGTTTTGCCCATCAGAGAAAGATTTAGCTTTTGCGATCAGGTCTAAATTAGGCCCATATTCCACAGTGTGGGTACAGCCCCCCCAAAAAAGGCCCTGTAATTATAATAATGCATGTGGACGAGAGACACAGAACTTGTGCAGAGTGGAAAGGCCATGTAGTGAGATATTTATAGATATGCAAAGAGAGCTATATTGGTGCAGTTTGGTTAATAGCATTAACTGTGTAAGTAAAAATAAATTTCTATTGAATACGTTAGAACACCGATAACTGATGGAGGGACTGACAGAGCGGATCAGCAATTTTGTTTTCTATTTAATACTTATGACTTTTAACAAACCTAAAATTAATTTTCAATATAGCAAGGATCAATAAAACTATCATGTGTAATCTTTTTTCAGGTTTTATCTCTTATTAATTTGTGCCATCCTACGTGGTTAAGACAAGTGCTGTTAACTCCATTATGGTATTTGAGATATTACATCACAATAATGTGAAATGCCTTTCTAAATACATCTGTTTACAGTAGGTCCAGCCTTGGGCAACCTCCAAATATTTTTTCGCAGTATCTCAAAATTGAATTTTTACAAAAACTTGTTATCAAGTAGTTTTTTTTTAAAACTTTGTTGTTTATAATGACAAATAAAGAAGAATAACTTGCCACCAATAATGGAAATTAAGTTCAGTATAAAATATTTGTGCAAAAATGTTACAAATACGGCAGTATAATATACACATTTACTTGTTCTTTCA
The DNA here is from genome assembly GCF_028390025.1 of Pseudophryne corroboree. Taxonomy (NCBI): domain Eukaryota; kingdom Metazoa; phylum Chordata; class Amphibia; order Anura; family Myobatrachidae; genus Pseudophryne; species Pseudophryne corroboree. Next base: position 465,750,517 of record NC_086450.1, read on the forward strand.
GGGTTATCATTTACAATGCCAAACCAGCTACCACCAGTAGAGCTGGTACAGCAATATAAGTTTATCTTCCTCAATTTGGTTGAAAAACAGCCTACTGTACATAGGAGACCATAGGAGAAACAAATTAGGCCACAGTGAGTCAATAGGCTATTCCTCAACCATAAGAGCAAGAACTGTCAATGACCAGTGTGTACAGGACACTTCATGACTACTGCAATTTAATTCTAGGCACGAACAAACAACATTACATACATATACATATGGGCCTCTAGAGAAACCCAGTTCACCAGAACCAGAATGAGCAAAACTTTAAAAAGAATAAATCAACATACAGTACAGTGTGATTCACCTCACGTAAGTTATTTGTGAGCAAAATCTAAATCAACATTTAATTAGCAACTGGATTTGTACTGCAATCACAAGTCTTAAAAAGTTTGTAATCTTCAAGCAGCCAAACTGAAACCCCACCAACATTTTTTCCGAATAGATGAAGTTTTAAGACCCATGAAGACAGAGGTGAGGAATGTAAGAGGATCAGATTTTGATGAACATTCAAAAAAGAAAAAAATAATTTGTGGCTTGCAAATTTTAGAATTTAACACTTTCTATTACGTTAACATTGTTTGTTTACTCACATTGTGCTTACGTTATTAATACAAAAATGATACACATTTTATTCATACAAATGTATCCTCATAAATCTATACTCAATACATCTCTCAGGGCAAAATGCCTGGTGTGAGTGAAGTCCATTAAACTCTACTACCATCAGGTGTCTTTCTTTTACCTAAAATAGATCTTAGTCACAAAACTAGTTAATTTGATATGCAACAGTTATATCTATGTGCTACTGAGTCTCTATTTAAGCACAATGAAACTTGGCATCGAAAACACCATGGCCACTAAATCATAGCACTTTGTACACATATTCAGAAATTCAGTCACACAGATATGCAAGTTTTTCATATCAAATTAATCAGTGCAGTCTCCCGGTGCGTCCTAGTCACAATACATTGTGATTAAGATGCATTTTTGGCAAACAAGGTGCCCATTACAGATTATCGATATACTGTACCTGGTGCACTGAATGGGGCTGTTTGGTCAGCAGCAATGGTGTATGAGGACACATCTGTATCAAGAAATTGTGTTCTGCAAGACTTTGAAAAAGGTAACAGCTACATATATAACACACTTTATTCTGTATTTAGTCTATTTTACAATTAAAATAACCTCAACAAAAATATTTTAACAGCACTTTAGGCATTTCTTACAGCAAACTTTACAATCCAACAGAAAAGGTAACATTGAGAAAGACCAGTACTAACATACGATTGTTAGAGTTGCACAACCTCTATAACTGAAAACAAATAAAAAAAATGATTAAACTGACACAAAAATCAAAAGGGTGTTAGTTGCAGGACCTGAACATTCACTTACATCAGAAGTACAACAGTAGTGCTGGATAAGCACCTGCCTAAATTCAGTTCTCATTCTGTAATCACTACATGTTCAGATGTTAAAATGACCCCTGGCTTATCACTGTAAACCTCAGTATTGCACAGGTAATTCCTATTGTGTAGGATAACATTGTAAAGCATACGCCATGCATTTACAATGTAATTCCTATTGTGTAGGATAACATTGTAAAGCATACGCCATGCATTTACAATGACTCAAACTTTATTGGGAATATAAAGGAATATACCACTGTATTTATCAAGGCACCATGCATGCTCTTAAATAGCCCAAAGGTGCAGTTAGTCACGTGTTTAGTAGAAATGTGTCCTCATTTTATTTATGCTGTGCCCAAGACAGTAGAGTCAACACAGGTGTCATATAGCAGGTAATACTGAACGACCTGAAATTAGAGAAGAAAATAAAAGGTAACATTAGTTAGTATACATCATGCATTTCTTAGAAGTTACACAAACTAACACACACACCTACTGTATTAACCAGATGTCAGGCATCTGTTCACATTTTTCCACATGGGTGACTGGCACAGAGTACAGGCATCATGGTGAAACCCAGGAGGTTAGCATTACATACAGATGTGTCCTGCTACAGCCATGCTGCATATAGCAGTGTGCTGTGGTGGGACCATAAAGCGACTGCAGTGCAACATGCCAAATCCATTCCTATTGCTGCTGGTTCCCATTAAACTCAATGGAAGGTGGACACGTGCACATATCTCCCATTGAAGTGAATGGCATAACTGGGCATACACATAGGGTACAGCCTGCTATGCTACGAACAGCAACTTTATGAGGACACATCTATACACGTCTATGCACATTCTGGTAGTGCAAGTGCTGCCTATATACTGAACAGTACATACCCCTCCAGCCGATAGAAGACAACTTTTAGGTTCTGTCACTCTGACACATGACTGGGGAAGGAAACGTGTGGAAAAATTTCTTGCAGGCAAGTAATACTTGGATTAAGTGCCTTGAAAAATTTGACATGTGTAACTCCTAGCACTCAACAGCTCAACGCAAGGCAGTGGTCATGAAGTTCAGGGCACATAGTAATTTATGGAGCTCTGGCACTGCATTATCTCTCATCTGCTCCTAGAGATTCAGGATGTTTGTATGATTCCATCAAAAAATCTGAATCACCTTCTGTTCTGAGAAGAAATCTAGGACCATTCTATACTGTAGCTATAGGTGCATCTGGCAAGAAGCCATAATGGTACATGATTCTGATATTTTTTGTCTGCCCACCTAGTACTTAGTCATCAATAAGAGTGATTGGTCCACTCACATAATGCTCTATGGAATTGTCAAACACAACCATCACTACAGCCACACACAAGCCTGTGGGTAAGTTTTTGTTAACTTATAATTTGTTGTCATATGTGTGATAATTGCCATAGATTTCATATCTCATATATGTCATAGCCCTGACACCCATCTATTGTCTCAAAAGTTATTTTGGCAAATACCCAGTGAGTTTTCAAATCACTGACTATTACACTGGGCAAATTCCATACTTAATATTAGAAACATCTGGAGGGTGACCTGAATTGATTTTGTCTCAAATCTGTTGAGTTTACAGGTGCGTCTACTTTTATTGCATACTGTGACCTGAAACTAGCTCAAAACACATCTGAATAATGCCAGTTTTTCAAAATTACAATCTATTACGTTCACCTCTACCTGAATGTACTAAGAATTATGTTTTCCTAATATTGACCTTTATATTCTGAGATAATTGATACACAGCTACAGATGTGTGATTGAATTAAGGAGTATATCACCACCACACTTCTATGCAAATTGTTTCAATTAAGAAAACTCTTTATTTTCAGAATAACCTGAATATTACATGGACAATGAGACTTCCTTTAAAGAATTCTTCTTGTTGCCATTTTACCTGAAATATAATTATATATTTTTAACTACATCTGTGTTTTTTTTCCTATATATATTTGGAGTGCTTATTAATTCTCTTATAACTGCAGTGATATATATTGATAATAAGTTACACACCCCCATGTATCTATTTATCTGTAACCTGGCCTTTGTAGATATCTGTTATACAACCACTACTGTCCCTAAACTGTTGTACATGTTACTATCAGGTGTTAATAGCGTATCCTTCTTACAATGCTTCACCCAGATGTTCTTTTATCTTTTTGTTGGGATCACAGAGAATCTTCTAATATTCATTATGGCATATGACAGATATGTTGCTATATGTCATCCTTTGCGCTATCACAACATCTTAAATAAGAAAAACTGCTACGCATTGGCATCTTCCGGTTGGATAATAGGAGGTTTAAATTCACTGTTGTTTACAATTCCAGTATCAAAGATGTCCTTCTGTCATTCAAATACCATACACCAATTTTTCTGTGATGCTAAAGCTCTGATCAACATCTCTTGTGGTGTCACTGAAGAGTTTTATATTGTTTTCTATCTACAGATATTGTTATTTGCATGTTTCCCAGTCATCTTCTGTTTGTCATCATATATAAAAATTATCAGGGTCATCTTGCAGATAAAATCTAAGGATGGAAGAAAGAAAGCCTTCTCCACCTGCTCATCCCACCTCACCGTAGTTATTCTTTACTATACCACAGGTTTGTCTGTGTACATGATGCCACCATCAGATTACTCCAATGTCCTAGAACCAGTCTTTACTGTGCTGTACTCAGTTGTTACTCCCATGATTAACCCTCTCATCTATAGTCTACGGAATAAAGATGTGAAGAGAGCTCTACTTAGAACACTGGGGGTACAAGAATTATAATTATAATAGAGTAATGCAGAATTTTAAAACAATATAAGCAATGTGTATGATTCATTTTGGCTATGTAATGTGGCAATGTGCGAATACACATATCACCAAAATTATGGTACAGCACCATAGCAGAATTCTTGCACATTTCTTTGTAGTGTAGGTGTAAATGTAGGTGATTTTAAGGTACCAGAGCAATGGTAAGAATTCCAGCACCTTATGACCATCATCATAGTTAAATACTCTCCATTGAATGTAATCTTATTGTTCCTTGTATTACTGTCATGTTCTGCATTCCTTCTTCCGTTCTATTGATTGTCATTAAGACTAAATGCATTTCTTTTCTACTATCACAAGAGCCATTTTTAGTGGTAGCAATAGTTTGTTGCAAGTGTTATTTATTTTAATTTGAATAAATTATAGAAATTATTCCATTATCAATATCTGTTTGCTCACATTGGAGCTCATTTAGAGTTGGATAGTTTTGTACTGCAAACATGTACAGAAAAAAGACTTAAAAATAGAAATCTTGCTTGCTTAGGTATGTTGAGTTGGATTTACAGTATCTCAAGATGCATCAAGTTAAAATATAAGCAGTTTAAGTAGCATAAGGGATAGCTTAAAGCTAAGACCTAACAGTTTTAGAAGCAACTTATAAAGTTGCATAACCCTATTTGTACATAATATAATATTATAATGACTCATTATACACACAAGAGAAACTGGTATTAGTAAATACAGATTCATTTTTTTGTTATATACAAAATAAAATAAAATCTATTAATAATGAAATGAGAATATTTCCAGCAAAAGCCTAAAGGTAAATGCTAATTACAGTAAGTAACGGTGATAAAAGCACTGGTAAGGTTGTACATGGGAGACAAATTTGTCTCAGGTTTCTGAACTATATGATATAAAAACCCCAGGAAAATGTATATTATTCCAATACAGACTTTGTAAGATACGGGGTTTTAGTAAAAGCAAGTTAATTGTTCCTGGGGTTAATGATGGATAGTAAGGGCGGGCTTCAGCCATTAGGCCTATTTTGGGTCTTCAGGTCTTCAGTCTAAGATTAGGATAATTAGTACTTGCACCTGTAGAAGCTAATAAAGGTGTATCTTCAGGCCTGTTAAGAGACACAGGGTGTCATTCCGAGTTGATCACTCGCTAGCTACTTTTAGCAGCCGTGCAACTGCATAGTTGTCGTCCATGGGGGAGTTTATTTTCGCTTTGTAATAGTGCGAACGCCTGTGCAGCCGAGTGGGAACAAACAAATTTTGTGCAGAACAAGACCAGCCCTGTAGTTACTTATTCTGTGCGATGATTGCTGCGACGAAGGCCCTGGAATTGACGTCAGATACCCGCCCTCCAAACACCTGGACACGCCTGCGTTTTTCCAAACACTCCAAGAAAACGGTCAGTTGACACGCAAAAACTCCCACTTCCTGTCAATCTCCTTGTGTTCGCCTGTGCGAATGGAATCAACGCTAGAACCTGTGCAAAACCACAATGCTCTTTGTATCCATACGACGCGCGTGCGCATTGCGGTGCATGCGCATGCACAGGTTTGCCATTTTTTTAGCTCATCGCTACGCAGCGAACAACGGCAGCTAGCAATCAACTCGGAATGACCCCCATAGATACATATAATTAAATGATATTCAATAAAAGAGCATTCATAGACAAAAAAATACAGTATCAAGTTATTTAATATTCTCATAAAAAATATGAAATACAATAAGTTAATACAATAAAACTGATGATAACCTGCAAGATCAACGGGAGTCCAAACAGTTATTGTATCATATTAATAAATCTGAATTACAGACAGTTCCACTTCAGAAAGAGTCTTTAAAAATGCTGCAGGTTAAAGTTCCTCAGTTTATTAGAGCATTAATAGGAGATTATAACTTTACCCACTTGTGTAAGCCTGCTGATTGGTATTGCTAGAAAATGACCCGTATAATGAAGCAGTTATTTTTAACAGGTCTTCTGTGATATCCAGTCCTGATGACAATGGAATAAACCATCAAAACTGTGATACATGTCTGATGACTTAGACTCAATTTTTACCTAAGTGCCGCAGACTTCTCTATATAGTGTCCGGGCTCCTGGCCAGGGAGCACCTATGGAAGCACCTATGGGAGCACCAATGGAAGCCACCAGGGCTGTTGTCTGTATTTGTGGGAGTGCTGCCTACATGGACTGTGACTAGTGTGCACGTGAATGCATGCGCACACCAGGGGTGGATTGGCATTACTGTAGGATTCACCAGGAAGATTCCTGGTAGGCTGACATGTCTACAAGGTATGTTATAACTCCTGTGCTGCCCATGTCGGGCCACTTCTACAAATTTTTACATGGTCACTTTTAGCTCCCAATCTGCCCCTGGTCTCAGACACACCTGCAACAAAAGATGCAAGGAAGACTTCAACTGTGCACAATCAGGCCCACCCTCCGTAACAGACCCCACCTCCTCATTAGACCACACCCCCATTAGGGCTGCTTCCATAAATTTCCCAGGCTGGTGTTCAATCCCAATATATCCCTGGTATACACATATCCCGGAAACAATGAGCACGGCTACTTCTGTATATATATAGATAGATAGATAGACAGACAGACAGACAGACAGACAGACAGACAGACAGACAGACAGATAGATAGATAGATAGATAGATAGATAGATAGATAGATAGATAGATAGATAGATAGACAGACAGGTAGGCAGACAGAAATAGATAGATAGATAGATAGATAGATAGATAGATAGGTACTGTAAGTGTGTGTGTGTGTGTGTGTGTGTGTGTGTGTGTGTGTGTGTGTGTGTGTGTGTGTGTGTGTGTGTGTAATAATAATAATAATAAGAAGAAGAAGAATTATTATTATTATTTTTATTATTAAATTATTATTATTATTATTATTATTATTATTATTTTCTGCAGCGGGGTACACTGGGGATCCACAGGGATAACATCGGGGTGTAGAGTTGGATCTTGATCCGAGGCACCAACAGGCTAAAAGCTTTGACTGTTCCCAGGATGCATAGCACCGCCTCCTTTATAACCCCGCCCCCGTGCACAGGAGCTCAGTTTGTAAGTTGGTGCGTACAGTGCAGGCAGCTTACAGGGAGGGCTGCGCTGAGCAGCCCTGAAAAGAGCTTTAATGAAGACAGAAGACTTCAAGGGCCACAGCATAGGCACTTAAAAGTGCTATACAGTATGTCATTATGACATATCATGCTGCGGCTCCCTCACCTCCTCCGGCGGCGCTGTATACTCCCGCACCCTGGTTGCCAGGCACTTGCAGCGGAAGGCTCCGGTTCTTCACATAGGGCATACACACTTGCCGCAGCTCTCCAGGATCGCGTGGCCGCATCAAGGGAGAAGGAAAGAGGGTCCCCCAGGCGGACCCGCTGGAAACCGCAATCTGGGGTGGTCTTTAGGAGACAGACCGCGTGCGCTGACATGAACACTGTGGCCATACAGGGACCCCACTAGACCACCAGGACAAGGGCACAGGTCGGATTAGTCCATAATCCATTTTACTAAGGCCCGCGGTACCCGGTGGTGAAGTCCAGCAAGGGGATTAGGCTCTGATCTGTAGCCCCTCCCCCAGCCCCAGGCGCCATTTGCTGCTAATGTTCCCGCCCTGGAGCTGCTTCTCTGTCTCCATCACTCCCTGTCAGGATTTGGGCGCCATTCCACACATGCTGAGCTGACTTTGGGACTGCTGGGCAATGTCTCCTCTGTAAACTATCTCCTCTAGCCCCCAAGTGTGATGTTTTGGAGTAATCCTTGACTCCTCTCTCTCCTTCAAACCACACATTCAGTACCTCTCAAAAACCTGCCATTTCCATCTCAAAAAAATCTCCAGGATCAGACCCTTTCTTACCCAGGATGCTACTAAGACCCTCACTGGTCATCTCCAGCTTGGACTACTGCAATCTGCTCCTCTCTGGCCTCCATCAAAAATGCCTCTCTACACTTCAATCTATCCTCAATGCTGCTGCCCATCTCATCTTCCTCACCAATTGTACTACATCCATATCCCCTCTCTTGCAGGACCTTCACTGGAAACCCTTCCCATTCAGAATCCAATTCAAGCTTCTCACACTCACCTACAAAGCCCTCACCCACTCTTCTCCCTCTTACATCTCTGACCTTATCTCTATTTACATTCCCACCCATCCTCTTCACTCTGCTAATGCACTCCGTCTCTCCTGCCAACTGATTACCTCCTCCCACTCCTACCTACAAGATTTTGCACATGCTGCTCTCTATCTCTGGAATGCTCTACCTCTCCCCATCCAACTCTCCACCACTCTACAAAATTTCAAACAGGCTCTCAAGACCCACTTCTTCACCAACCCAGCCAACTCTCCTCCTAACCCTCTTGTCTATGTTCAATGTCTACCCCTTCTGTGTCACTCCGGTCTGTTAGCCCCTCACCTTTTAGATTGTAAGCTCGCAAGAGCAGGGACTTCTTTTCTCATGTGCCTTTCCTTTTCTTACTTATACTATCTTATACTCCATACTCCCTTTGATGGCACCTAACCCCCGGTTTTCTATACCTGTCCTATATTGTCTTGTACTGTAAGTGCTTTATTCTTGTTTGCTCATTTGATTATGTACTGTGTAATGGGCGCTGCATATCCCTTGTGGTGCAATACAAATAAAGGATAATAATAATAATAATAATAATAAAGCCGCCTGCATCATCAGCGCTGTGCATTTACAGAACACTTAAGTATTCTACATGTCTTTAGACAGTGTTAGTTAAGAACAAGTGCATACAGTCAGGGTTATTTAGTACAAGAACCCTGTGATATACATCCAGTCTTTACTGTGCATTGTTATATCTATATCTCTATATAGCTTTACTTAGTAGTGCAGTTACTTAGTATTGCTAGTCCAGTGCAGTTTTATTGTTATTTGTGAAAATTTCTGCATTGTACATGTGTCTGTGTGTGTGCCAATAGCTGCTGCGTGATTTCCATTCTGTGTATTTCACATATACTGCAATCCCTATATTTTGTACCCTGAGGGGGGCTAAGTGCTTATTTAATATAGTGTTTCACAGGACATACTCTTTTGGTATTTTTCTCTGTGTATTACAGTCACCATATACCTCTTAAATCCTCAGTGTGTGCTCTGCTTGCAGCCACAATATATAGGGGGATTTTTGTAAAGCATTTTGTCTGCTTATATTGTGCTAGTTCGCCCTACGGTTACGCTTTCATATAATGTCAGCTACACAGGGTGATAATTCTATGGTGACCCTGCATCCTGCAGTGCTAATGCCATAGATGCCTCTGGGGAAAATATTGCAGCTGAGGGTTCAGGTACTGGGGATTTCATAACCCTCAGTCAGTCTACAGCACCGGAGGCAAATCATTACTCACCGTGGGCTACATTTTCTAATTCACTGACTACGCTGGTAACTAGACTTGATCCCCCTATGGGACCTCATGTGCCATTACAGCCACATATTGTCCCTGCAGTTAATCCGCCATGGGCAGATACTCTGTCCTCTCAGTTACAGCAATTAAATCAGTCTTTGGCTAAGCAAAGTCCTAACCCTCGCCCGCCTAAGACCAAGGGGTCATCTATGCGGGCCATTACTTCCTCACAATCCACATGTTTCAGATACTTCATCGGATGAAGATGGCGCATATACTGACCCCTCAGACACTGATGCAGATGCTTCTGATGGGGATTCTCTGACACAAATGGATGTTCCTGACCTCTTGGAGGCTATCAGGATTATTCTTCAGATTGATGATGATGAAGAACCTCCAGCTACCTCTAAGAAACCAGATAAGTTCAAGCGTCAGAAGGTTACTAAATTAGTTTTGCCATATTCTGACCACTTAGTTGACATATGTCAGGAATCCTGGAAGTATCCAGGAAAGAAAATCTACCTGTCTAAAAGGATGCTAGCTCATTATCCCCTCGCTGCAGATCTAAGTAAAAATTGGGAAACACTGCCGCCGGTAGACTCACAAGTCGTGCGTCTGGTGGTGTCATCTGCTCTGCCTGTCACTACCATCATCTCTCTGAAGGAACCAACGGATAAGCATGTTGAGGGCAGCTTGAAGTATATTTACACTCTTGCTGGAGCTGTGCATAGGCTTACTATTGTGGCCTCTTTGGCTGCTAAAGCTATAGAGGCCTGGGTTCCGGAAGTTGAAGCGGAACTGCCGTCCAATTTTCCTGATAATGCTAGACAGTGTCTTTCATACATTATTGCAGCCTCTCATTATATACAGGAGTCGGCATCTGATGCAGGTATCCTGGCGGTCAAAGCATCTACTACTAGAGATGAGCGCCTGAAATTTTTCGGGTTTTGTGTTTTGGTTTTGGGTTCGGTTCCGCGGCCGTGTTTTGGGTTCGAACGCGTTTTGGCAAAACCTCACCGAATTTTTTTTGTCGGATTCGGGTGTGTTTTGGATTCGGGTGTTTTTTTCAAAAAACACTAAAAAACAGCTTAAATCATAGAATTTGGGGGTCATTTTGATCCCAAAGTATTATTAACCTCAAAAACCATAATTTACACTCATTTTCAGTCTATTCTGAATACCTCACACCTCACAATATTATTTTTAGTCCTAAAATTTGCACCGAGGTCGCTGTGTGAGTAAGATAAGCGACCCTAGTGGCCGACACAAACACCGGGCCCATCTAGGAGTGGCACTGCAGTGTCACGCAGGATGTCCCTTCCAAAAAACCCTCCCCAAACAGCACATGACGCAAAGAAAAAAAGAGGCGCAATGAGGTAGCTGTGTGAGTAAGATTAGCGACCCTAGTGGCCGACACAAACACCGGGCCCATCTAGGAGTGGCACTGCAGTGTCACGCAGGATGTCCCTTCCAAAAAACCCTCCCCAAACAGCACATGACGCAAAGAAAAAAAGAGGCGCAATGAGGTAGCTGTGTGAGTAAGATTAGCGACCCTAGTGGCCGACACAAACACCGGGCCCATCTAGGAGTGGCACTGCAGTGTCACGCAGGATGGCCCTTCCAAAAAACCCTCCCCAAACAGCACATGACGCAAAGAAAAAAAGAGGCGCAATGAGGTAGCTGTGTGAGTAAGATTAGCGACCCTAGTGGCCGACACAAACACCGGGCCCATCTAGGAGTGGCACTGCAGTGTCACGCAGGATGTCCCTTCCAAAAAACCCTCCCCAAACAGCACATGACGCAAAGAAAAAAAGAGGCGCAATGAGGTAGCTGTGTGAGTAAGATTAGCGACCCTAGTGGCCGACACAAACACCGGGCCCATCTAGGAGTGGCACTGCAGTGTCACGCAGGATGTCCCTTCCAAAAAACCCTCCCCAATCAGCACATGATGCAAAGAAAAAGAAAAGAAAAAAGAGGTGCAAGATGGAATTGTCCTTGGGCCCTCCCACCCACCCTTATGTTGTATAAACAAAACAGGACATGCACACTTTAACCAACCCATCATTTCAGTGACAGGGTCTGCCACACGACTGTGACTGATATGACGGGTTGGTTTGGACCCCCCCCCAAAAAAGAAGCAATTAATCTCTCCTTGCACAAACTGGCTCTACAGAGGCAAGATGTCCACCTCATCTTCACCCTCCGATATATCACCGTGTACATCCCCCTCCTCACAGATTATCAATTCGTCCCCACTGGAATCCACCATCTCAGCTCCCTGTGTACTTTGTGGAGGCAATTGCTGCTGGTCAATGTCTCCGCGGAGTAATTGATTATAATTCATTTTAATGAACATCATCTTCTCCACATTTTCTGGATGTAACCTCGTACGCCGATTGCTGACAAGGTGAGCGGCGGCACTAAACACTCTTTCGGAGTACACACTTGTGGGAGGGCAACTTAGGTAGAATAAAGCCAGTTTGTGCAAGGGCCTCCAAATTGCCTCTTTTTCCTGCCAGTATAAGTACGGACTGTGTGACGTGCCTACTTGGATGCGGTCACTCATATAATCCTCCACCATTCTATCAATGTTGAGAGAATCATATGCAGTGACAGTAGACGACATGTCCGTAATCGTTGTCAGGTCCTTCAGTCCGGACCAGATGTCAGCATCAGCAGTCGCTCCAGACTGCCCTGTATCACCGCCAGCGGGTGGGCTCGGAATTCTGAGCCTTTTCCTCGCACCCCCAGTTGCGGGAGAATGTGAAGGAGGAGATGTTGACAGGTCGCGTTCCGCTTGACTTGACAATTTTGTCACCAGCAGGTCTTTCAACCCCAGCAGACCTGTGTCTGCCGGAAAGAGAGATCCAAGGTAGGCTTTAAATCTAGGATCGAGCACGGTGGCCAAAATGTAGTGCTCTGATTTCAACAGATTGACCACCCGTGAATCCTTGTTAAGCGAATTAAGGGCTGCATCCACAAGTCCCACATGCCTAGCGGAATCGCTCCCTTTTAGCTCCTTCTTCAATGCCTCCAGCTTCTTCTGCAAAAGCCTGATGAGGGGAATGACCTGACTCAGGCTGGCAGTGTCTGAACTGACTTCACGTGTGGCAAGTTCAAAGGGCATCAGAACCTTGCACAACGTTGAAATCATTCTCCACTGCACTTGAGACAGGTGCATTCCACCTACTATATCGTGCTCAATTGTATAGGCTTGAATGGCCTTTTGCTGCTCCTCCAACCTCTGAAGCATATAGAGGGTTGAATTCCACCTCGTTACCACTTCTTGCTTCAGATGATGGCAGGGCAGGTTCAGTAGTTTTTGGTGGTGCTCCAGTCTTCTGTACGTGGTGCCTGTACGCCGAAAGTGTCCCGCAATTTTTCTGGCCACCGACAGCATCTCTTGCACGCCCCTGTCGTTTTTTAAAAAATTCTGCACCACCAAATTCAAGGTATGTGCAAAACATGGGACGTGCTTGAATTTGCCCATATTTAATGCACACACAATATTGCTGGCGTTGTCCGATGCCACAAATCCACAGGAGAGTCCAATTGGGGTAAGCCATTCCGCGATGATCTTCCTCAGTTGCCGTAAGAGGTTTTCAGCTGTGTGCGTATTCTGGAAAGCGGTGATACAAAGCGTAGCCTGCCTAGGAAAGAGTTGGCGTTTGCGAGATGCTGCTACTGGTGCCGCCGCTGCTGTTCTTGCGGCGGGAGTCCATACATCTACCCAGTGGGCTGTCACAGTCATATAGTCCTGACCCTGCCCTGCTCCACTTGTCCACATGTCCGTGGTTAAGTGGACATTGGGTACAACTGCATTTTTTAGGACACTGGTGAGTCTTTTTCTGACGTCCGTGTACATTCTCGGTATCGCCTGCCTAGAGAAGTGGAACCTAGATGGTATTTGGTAACGGGGGCACACTGCCTCAATAAATTGTCTAGTTCCCTGTGAACTAACGGCGGATACCGGACGCACGTCTAACACCAACATAGTTGTCAAGGACTCAGTTATCCGCTTTGCAGTAGGATGACTGCTGTGATATTTCATCTTCCTCGCAAAGGACTGTTGAACAGTCAATTGCTTACTGGAAGTAGTACAAGTGGGCTTACGACTTCCCCTCTGGGATGACCATCGACTCCCAGCGGCAACAACAGCAGCGCCAGCAGCAGTAGGCGTTACACGCAAGGATGCATCGGAGGAATCCCAGGCAGGAGAGGACTCGTCAGAATTGCCAGTGACATGGCCTGCAGGACTATTGGCATTCCTGGGGAAGGAGGAAATTGACACTGAGGGAGTTGGTGGGGTGGTTTGCGTGAGCTTGGTTACAAGAGGAAGGGATTTACTGGTCAGTGGACTGCTTCCGCTGTCACCCAAAGTTTTTGAACTTGTCACTGACTTATTATGAATGCGCTGCAGGTGACGTATAAGGGAGGATGTTCCGAGGTGGTTAACGTCCTTACCCCTACTTATTACAGCTTGACAAAGGGAACACACGGCTTGACACCTGTTGTCCGCATTTCTGGTGAAATACCTCCTCACCGAAGAGCTGATTTTTTTGGTATTTTCACCTGGCATGTCAACGGCCATATTCCTCCCACGGACAACAGGTGTCTCCCCGGGTGCCTGACTTAAACAAACCACCTCACCATCAGAATCCTCCTGGTCAATTTCCTCCCCAGCGCCAGCAACACCCATATCCTCCTCATCCTGGTGTACTTCAACACTGACATCTTCAATCTGACTATCAGGAACTGGACTGCGGGTGCTCCTTCCAGCACTTGCAGGGGGCGTGCAAATGGTGGAAGGCGCATGCTCTTCACGTCCAGTGTTGGGAAGGTCAGGCATCGCAACCGACACAATTGGACTCTCCTTGTGGATTTGGGATTTCAAAGAATGCACAGTTCTTTGCGGTGCTTTTGCCAGCTTGAGTCTTTTCAGTTTTCTAGCGAGAGGCTGAGTGCTTCCATCCTCATGTGAAGCTGAACCACTAGCCATGAACATAGGCCAGGGCCTCAGCCGTTCCTTGCCACTCCGTGTGGTAAATGGCATATTGGCAAGTTTACGCTTCTCCTCCGACAATTTTATTTTAGGTTTTGGAGTCCTTTTTTTACTGATATTTGGTGTTTTGGTTTTGACATGCTCTGTACTATGCCATTGGGCATCGGCCTTGGCAGACGACGTTGCTGGCATTTCATTGTCTCGGCCATGACTAGTGGCAGCAGCTTCAGCACGAGGTGGAAGTGGATCTTGATCTTTCCCTAATTTTGGAACCTCAACATTTTTGTTCTCCATATTTTAATAGGCACAACTAAAAGGCACCTCAGGTAAACAATGGAGATGGATGGATTGGATACTAGTATACAATTATGGACGGGCTGCCGAGTGCCGACACAGAGGTAGCCACAGCCGTGAACTACCGCACTGTACTGTGTCTGCTGCTAATATATAGACTGGTTGATAAAGAGATAGTATACTCGTAACTAGTATGTATGTATAAAGAAAGAAAAAAAAACCACGGTTAGGTGGTATATACAATTATGGACGGGCTGCCGAGTGCCGACACAGAGGTAGCCACAGCCGTGAACTACCGCACTGTACTGTGTCTGCTGCTAATATATAGACTGGTTGATAAAGAGATAGTATACTCGTAACTAGTATGTTTGTATAAAGAAAGAAAAAAAAACCACGGTTAGGTGGTATATACAATTATGGACGGGCTGCCGAGTGCCGACACAGAGGTAGCCACAGCCGTGAACTACCGCACTGTACTGTGTCTGCTGCTAATATATAGACTGGTTGATAAAGAGATAGTATACTCGTAACTAGTATGTATGTATAAAGAAAGAAAAAAAAACCACGGTTAGGTGGTATATACAATTATGGACGGGCTGCCGAGTGCCGACACAGAGGTAGCCACAGCCGTGAACTACCGCACTGTACTGTGTCTGCTGCTAATATATAGACTGGTTGATAAAGAGATAGTATACTCGTAACTAGTATGTATGTATAAAGAAAGGAAAAAAAACCACGGTTAGGTGGTATATACAATTATGGACAGGCTGCCGAGTGCCGACACAGAGGTAGCCACAGCCGTGAACTACCGCACTGTACTGTGTCTGCTGCTAATATATAGACTGGTTGATAAAGAGATAGTATACTCGTAACTAGTATGTATGTATAAAGAAAGAAAAAAAAACCACGGTTAGGTGGTATATACAATTATGGACGGGCTGCCGAGTGCCGACACAGAGGAAGCCACAGCCGTGAACTACCGCACTGTACTGTGTCTGCTGCTAATATATAGACTGGTTGATAAAGAGATAGTATACTCGTAACTAGTATGTATGTATAAAGAAAGAAAAAAAAACCACGGTTAGGTGGTATATACAATTATGGACGGGCTGCCGAGTGCCGACACAGAGGTAGCCACAGCCGTGAACTACCGCACTGTACTGTGTCTGCTGCTAATATATAGACTGGTTGATAAAGAGATAGTATACTACTAATATTATATATACTGGTGGTCAGGTCACTGGTCACTAGTCACACTGGCAGTGGCACTCCTGCAGCAAAAGTGTGCACTGTTTAATTTTAATATAATATTATGTACTCCTGGCTCCTGCTATAACCTATAACTGGCACTGCAGTAGTGCTCCCCAGTCTCCCCCACAATTATAAGCTGTGTGAGCTGAGCAGTCAGACAGATATATAATATATATAGATGATGCAGCACACTGGCCTGAGCCTGAGCAGTGCACACAGATATGGTATGTGACTGACTGAGTCACTGTGTGTATCGCTTTTTTCAGGCAGAGAACGGATATATTAAATAAACTGCACTGTGTGTCTGGTGGTCACTCACTATATAATATATTATGTACTCCTGGCTCCTGCTATAACCTATAACTGGCACTGCAGTAGTGCTCCCCAGTCTCCCCCACAATTATAAGCTGTGTGAGCTGAGCAGTCAGACAGATATATATAATATTATATATATAGATGATGCAGCACACTGGCCTGAGCCTGAGCAGTGCACACAGATATGGTATGTGACTGAGTCACTGTGTGCTGTGTATCGCTTTTTTCAGGCAGAGAACGGATTATAAATAAAACTGGTGGTCACTGGTCACTATCAGCAAAACTCTGCACTGTACTGAGTAGTGAGTACTCCTAATGCTCCCCAAAATTAGTAAATCAAGTGTCTCTCTAATCTATTCTAAACGGAGAGGACGCCAGCCACGTCCTCTCCCTATCAATCTCAATGCACGTGTGAAAATGGCGGCGACGCGCGGCTCCTTATATAGAATCCGAGTCTCGCGATAGAATCCGAGCCTCGCGAGAATCCGACAGCGTCATGATGACGTTCGGGCGCGCTCGGGTTAACCGAGCAAGGCGGGAAGATCCGAGTCGCTCGGACCCGTGAAAAAAAACCATGAAGTTCTGGCGGGTTCGGATTCAGAGAAACCGAACCCGCTCATCTCTATCTACTACATCTATTCTGGCTCGACGGATCCTCTGGTTGTGGTCCTGGTCTGTAGATCTGGACTCTAAAAAGACCTTGGAGGTGATCCCTTTTATGGGAAACATACTTTTTGGGGAAGACCTCAATAAGATTGTTGCTGACTTAGCATCTGCTAAGACTGCATGTCTACCTAGTACTACTCCTTCAGCTCCGAAGACTAAGAGTACTTCCTTTTGTTCCTTTCGACCTCCAGGTAAAGCCAAGGGTCAGACGTACCCGAAACAGGCTCGCACTTCCAAATCCACTAAGCCCAAACCTAAACGTGCCTGGGCTGCCCATCAGCCTGCTTCTAAAACAGACATGCCTGCTGCATGACAGGGTGGGCCTTCCCTGGGGGACCCCAGGGTGGGAGGCCGACTTCTATGGTTTCCTCAGGTATGGTTACAAACCACTTTGGACGCCTGGGTAAGGTAAGTCGACGCTCACGGATACGCCATCTCTTTTAAGAAACGTCCCCCTCGACAGTTTTGCTCAACAAACGTCCCTTCAGATCCGGTAAAAGCAAAAACTCTCCATCTGGTGGTACATACCCTCCTGGAAATGGGAGTGATAGTGCCGGTGCCTCTGACTCAGAGAGGCAGGGGGTACTATTCAATGCTGTTCCTAGTTACGAAACCGAATGGTTCTGCTCGGCCCATTGTCAACCTCAAGTCTTGTGAAAGTTTCCAAATTCCGCATGGAAACTCTTTGCTCTATTGTTCTGGCTTTGGAGCCCAAGGACTATATGGTATCCCTGGACATACAGGATGCTTACCTGCATATACCTATTGCAGTGTCGCATCAGCAATAACTGCGGTTTGCTATTGGCAACCTACATTTTCAATTCCAGGCCTTACCTTTTGGCCTGACCATGGCTCCAAGAATTTTCACCAAGGTCATGGCGGTCATGACGGCTCTGCTTTGCCATCAGGGTATCAGGATCCTGCCATATCTGGACGACTTGTTGATCCTGGCGAACTCTCTAGAGGTTCTACTTCATCATTTGTAACTGACGGTCCAATTCCTGTAAGCCCATGGGTGGTTCATCAACTGGAAGAAATCCTCCCTGGTACCTGCTCAGAGCATGGTGCACCTGGGAGCACTATTGGTCACCCACAACCAGCAGTTGTTTTTGTCTCCGGAGAAGATCCTGAAAATTCAGGACAAGATAAGATGCTTCCTCTCTCGCCCACGTGTGTCGATACACTCTGCGATGCAAGTACTAGGCCTCATGGTGTCTGCTTTTGACATGGTGGAGTACGCTCGCCCACTGCCAAGGTAATACTCTCCAAGTGGGATGGCCTGCCTCACCGGATCAGTACTCACATGATCTCCTTGACTCCAGAGGTCCGCCTGTCACTGACCTGGTGGATACAGGACCAGCAACTGAGCAGGGGTCGTCCCTTCTGTATCTCAAACTGTGTCCATCTGATGACGGATGCCAGTCTGCGGGGTTGGAGCGCGGTGTGGGAGCAACACTCTTTTCAGGGTCGATGGACCAGGGAGGAATCTCACCTCCCAATAAACATTCTGGAATTGCGGGCAGTGTTCAATGCGTTGACACTAGCCCTGCCTCTGGTGCAGAACAGACCTGTTCAAGTACAGTCAGACAACGCCACCACGGTGGCATACATAAATCATCAAGGTGGCACTCGAAGCCGCATAGCAATGATTGAAGTGTCAAAGGCGGAACACCTTCTGCCAGCCATATCGGCAGTGTTCATTCTGGAAGTCCTCAACTGGGAAGCGGATTTTCTCAGTCGTCAGGACGTACACGCCGGAGAGTAGAGTCTTTCAACTCCTAGTGGACAAGTGGGGCCTACCAGATGTAGACCTGATGGCGTCTCGACACAATCACAAGGTTCCAGTCTTCGGAGCAAGGACAAGGGATCCTCAAGCAACGTTTGTGGACGCACTGGCAATTCCATGGAACTTTCGGCTGCCGTACGTGTTCCCTCTGGTGTCACTTCTGCCCAGGGTGATAAGGAAATTTAAGCAAGAAGGAGGAATACTACTTCTAATCGCTCCTGCGTGGCCCAGGCGGCATTGGTTATCAGACCTGCAGGGTCTCTCGATGAAGCATCCGCTTCTGTTTCCACAGCGCCCAGACCTCCTCGTTCAGGGCCCTTGTGTATACCAGGATTTGGCCCGGCTGGCTTTGACGGTGTGGCTCTTGAGGCTTCAGTACTGAGGGCCAAAGGTTTTTCTGAGGTGGTCATTCAAACTATGTTGAAGGCCCGTAAACCGGCTTCTGCTAGGATCTATCATAGGGTCTGGAATTCTTACTTTGCTTGGTGTGCAACTAACAATTATGATGCATACAAATTCAGTACTGCCAAACTTTTGGCTTTCCTACAACAGGGCCTGGACTTAGGCCTCTGTCTGGCCTCCCTCAAGGTTCATATTTCTACCTTGTCGATTTGGTTTAAGAGAAAAATTGCGACTCTGCCTGATGTTCATACATTCACTCAGGGTGTTTTGCGGATTCAACCTCCCTTTGTCCCGCCTGTGGCTCCTTGGGATTTGTTGGTTGTTCTTGATGCCTTACAAGAGTCTCCGTTTGAACCTCTTGAGTCTGTGGACCTTAAGTGGCTTACTCTTAAGGTCCTTTTTCTGTTGGCTATTGCCTCTGCTAGACAGGTTTCAGACTTGGGTGCCTTGTCCTGTCGGTAACCCTTTCTGAATTTTCACCGTGACCGTGCCATTCTTAGAACTCGCCCTGGTTATTTGCCTAAGGTGGTGTCATCTTTCCACCTTAACAATGAGATTGTGGTAATGGCCTTTACCGCTCCAGGTTTATCTTCCAAAGAGTGGTCTTTGGATGTGGTACGGGCTCTCTGTATTTATGTGAAGAGAACAGCTTCACTTAGAAGATCTGATTCTCTCTTTGTCCTTTTTGGTTTTCACAAACGTGGTAATAAGCATACCGTGGCCAGATGGATTAGAATGGTGATTGCACATGCTTATGTACAGGCTGGCCTTCCAGCTCCTGCTACCATCAAAGCCCATTATACTCGGTCTGTTGGACCTTCTTGGGCAGTAGTGTGACCCTTGAACAATTGTGCAAGGCGACTACGTGGTCCTCAGTGAACATGTTCATAAGGTTCTATGCCTTTGATACTTCCGCCTCCCAGGATGCCTCCTTTGGATGCAGGGTTCTTGTACCTGCTACAGTGTTTCCCCTCCCATGAGGAACTTTAGGACATCCCCGATGTTATTCCCTGTGGAACCCCAGTGTACCCCGCTGCAGAAAAGGAGATTTATGGTAAGAACTTACCTTTGTTAAAATCTTTTTCTGCGAGGTACACTGGGTTCCACAGGGTGCCCACCCTGACGCACTTAGCTTGTTTGGGTTTGTATGTCATTAGCCGCTGATACCTTCTCCTGTCATGAGAATGTGGTGTATGTGGCTGCTAACGGTTGTCGTCTCTTTTACCTGCTACTGCATTGGACTGGTTAACAAAACTGAACTCCTGTGCACAGAGGCGGGTTATAGAGGAGGCGGCGCTATGCATCCAGGGAACAGTCAAGGCTTTTAGCCTGTTGGTGCCTCGGATCAATATCCAACTGTACACCCCGATGTTATCCCTCTGGAACCCAGTGTACCTTTCAGAATGAAATTTAACAAAGGTAAGTTCTTACCAAAAATCTCCTTATTATCATCATCATAAATATTTATATTATTATTAGTAAATGGCTCTAAGTGCAAGTGGAGAGTTCAGTGACTATAAAAAAGTGGTGAAATTGGATGTATTTGGCATGAGCTTTAGTAACTAATTTAGCCCATTCTTCTAATGTATCATAGCCATGGTTTCTAAGATGATGTCAACCTGAAATTCCAAGAAATCATTAACATTGGTCAATTGTCGAGAGAGCACAAACATCAATATCATGGTTTCTGTACATACATTGAATGTCCATGGTAACACAAGTGAGCAACCACTAATCAAATGTCTTAAATTTATATCTGTGATAATGATCAGTGAGTTTCTCCAGCCACTCCTGCGTTTCTGGCTGGCACACCTGTGTTTATTAGCACACTCCCGGAAAACGGTCAGTTTCCGCCCAGAAACACCCACTTCCTGTCAATCACACTCTGATCAACAGAGCGACTGAAAAGCTTCGTTCGACGTGAGAAAAATAGCATCGTTTTGAGAAAATTTACTTTGCACGTGCGCCCTGCGGCCCATACGCATGCACAGAACTGCCGCATTTTAGCCTAATCGCTATTCTGCTAAGAATAGCAGCGAGCGAACAACTCGTAATGAACCCCACTAAGCAGAAATGTACAAGCCAAATTGTTAATTAACAAAACCTGAAGTCAAACTGATCCTCTGTGTACAGATGTTCCCAGTGGAATTATTGGGTTATTTGGATAAACAGAGCTGAAGAAAGCAGACAAGACAGCATACCCATTCAGATATGCTTAGTAATAATAATAATAATAATAATAATAATTATAATACAAATGATGATGATGATGATGATGATGATGATGATGATGATGATGATGATGATGATGATGATGATGATGATAATAATAATAATAATAATAGTATCATTGAATGATACTTATCAACAGATATGTTCAAGTGGTTGTGGTATCCAGGGCCTCATCTTCCCTTCCAGGAGGGATACAATCAGGTCCTGCTTTCAACAGGTAACGAACGAGCTGCACCCCAACATCTCAGGCAACTTGTATCTAAGAGTCTTTCAGTTTTATAACTCAGAGAACAAAGCCAAGTAACTACTTCTAAAAAAGGCACAAGCATGATCTTATGTCAATGTGATAATTATCGCAATCTACTTTTCGGTCATTTTATCACATTTTAAAAAAATGAAATGAAGTGCGCATGCTCTGTTTCAGAGCCGGACATGCAGAGTGAGTTCCTTGGTAGTGTTCAGCACATGCCTGACCTACAGCAGTAAAGAGTAGCTAGTTTACTATGGGGACACTTATTAGAAAACTGAACTGGCCTTTAGTAGTGTGTGCTGTTTACTTCCAACAGAACAATTAAGAGTCTCACAAACAAAACATCTATATACACACACACACACATACACACACACACACACACACACACACATATATATGGGATAATTTTTACATGTATATAATTTAAATTTCAAGCAAACTACATATAGAAAATATTAGTACATTTTTAGACTAATTCAATATATATCAGTATAATTTAAACAAAGGGAGATATTTTTAGAATATTCTTTTTGTAAAAAAAGTAAATTTAGAGGCTACAAGAACAATCATGGTCTATTGCTAAAGTAGCCAGCCAGTAAAAGCTGGCAAAATAGATATGAAAAGTTACAGTCTATTTTCACGATAATCCAATGATACCTAAGGTTCACATTTATTTTCAATAGAAGTTGGAAAAGTTCCAAAAAAACACGAAAAGTATAATTTAGTGAAAACAAAAACGATAACTAAAATCGAAAAACGTACATACATTCAGATGAATACAAAGAACCAATAAGATAAATATTGGAAAATAGACTCTTTTGTGGGAGCACTCTAATTCAGAGGATAAAGTATAATATATATAATACTGGTAAGAACATTTTATTTAAGTAAATATTAAAATTAAATTCTAGGAGTGACTATATGTGAACAAAGTAGCTTCGAGAAAATATGGATAAGTTATATATTATTAGTGATCTCAAATATCACAATCTGCAAGTTGCCGGAAGTTGAAATCTGTGGTGCTTTTGTCACCATACTCTTGCACGATATCTCTCATGTGATGTATGTCCATTATTTATTCTGCTAATATCCATTTCAGATCATTATAGATGCAGAGAATTAAATCATTGGTTACATAAATCTAAGTGCCGAATAGCATAAATATGAGTGACACTGTATCCGATAGCCAATTTATTGCAGTACCAGGGTGTTCAGAGGTGGTCTCCCATCCTAGTACTAACCCAGCCTTTCACTGCTTAGCTTCCAAGGTCAGTAGAGATTGGGCATCTCCAGTGAGGTATGACCGCAATTATTAGGCTCACCTCTTTAGTCACTCCAAATATATGCCGTGTGGCCACTATATGTTGAGGATAGAGAGCATGTATAACATAAATGTTACAAACATAAGAGATTGCATGCAGTCATCTGGCTAATCAGCATGTGACTTGGCAGCAACAGAGAAAAATATATACATCAATAGGTTAAGGACAATTTATCTGGAAAAATTCATATGAGACACGTACCATCTACAGATGGGCTTGCCTTATACCGATAGCATGTATAACATAAATGTTGCAAACATAAGAAATTACGTGCAGTCACCTGATTAATCAGTATGTGACATGGCGGTCACAGAAAAAGTATACATCAATAGGTGAAAAAATACTTTGCAAGGGAAAAACCCCTGCAAAAAACCAGGAGCGCTGTGTCTATCAGTTACCAAACACAATTTATATATCACAATATACACTGAATTCTTAAAATTTAAAACACTTTCTTGTTTTTATTTTTATCATAAACATATAAATGTAACAAATGCTGCAGCATATATTAAAAAATATCAATAAAATGAATATCACATATTCCATACAATTCAATTCCCCAATACTCAATATTTCAAATAAGCATTAATCCATCGGGAATGTCCAATCCCACATATATATATATATTTTTCTCGCTGGATTTTGTGGGTTCTATTAGCTTAATCCTCACGTATATGGCTGCTTCCAAAATTTGTGTAATTTATGTATCTAGAGGCTTGATCATTGAATATGACAATAAAGTCCCGAACTACTCAGAGTGCTGAGTTTATATGTGTGCACACATTATTCTTGAAGAAGAGAAATTAAAATATAAAGTTAATAATTTTCACATATTGTTAAAATCATTTCACCTCCAAGGTATTAAAGTGCTTAATATTGATCATCAGACTCCCTCTATTGATAGTATACATATATTCACAGGTAGAGTGGATTTCTTTCAAGTGTCCTGATGTATTGTCACAGTGTTCAGGCTCCCTCTGCTGGTATCAGCCCGTATTGCATACACACTGGACGGATCTTATCCACAGCACAATACCGGTCAAGCAGGTGATCGTCTCTCACACGGTCCCTGGTAGGTTAAATACAATATGTGTGGGAAAATTTCATATGAGCCACGTACCATCTACAGATGGACTTGCCTTATACCTAAACATAGAGCTTAGGAACACCAGTACGGCCGTGCTGGAGTATACTATGTCTTAATGCCAAGTATAATTATTCCGTAAGAAACAGCGTATAGTTATAACACAATAGCAGGCAAAGACATATATCAAGAAGCCACAAGCTCAGACTGAATGACCCCTCTGAACCAC